>NC_140584.1:1138729562-1139333362 GCF_964204655.1 Triturus cristatus
GGCTGTTCTCCTCTAAAGATGCCAGTGAGCAAGGGCTTTGTAAGCCTGAAACACGTTTGGCGCATGTAACTGCTGGAAGGTGATGCTTTGTACCCCGCAATCCTCCCAAATCAGAAGGTGAATAAACGCGCTGTGTGTGGCACCTCAACTTTGAGCCTCTTCATTTGGATATATATATATATATATATATAGATATATATATATATATATATATACACACACACACACACACATATATATATATACACATATATATATATATATATATACACACACATACATATAAACACACACATACATACATATATACATACATACATATACATATATATATACACACACATACACATACATACATATATATACACACACATACATATATTCACTGAAAAAACCATAGGTTTCACACATGTTATAGTTAGCTGTACATTTTACTGATAAAAAACCAATGAAATTCCCCCGTTATAGTTACTGTAGGCAACTAACTCACGCGACCGCAATCCTCTGCTGATGCTAATACTGTATTTAGACACTTATTTGCCCATGTCTTCTTCCATTAAATTTTAGCTATACATATATTACAAATATTTTTTTTTCATAAAGACACATGTCATCAGCAGAGGATTACGGTCGCGTGAGTTATAGTTGCCTACAGTAACTATAACGGGGGAATTTCATTGGTTTTTTATCAGTAAAATGTACAGCTAACTATAACATGTGTGAAACCTATGGTTTTTTCAGTGAATTTGCAAGGTTTTTTAAATACTAATTCCTAACTATAACGTGTGTGAAACCTATGGTTTTTTCAGTGAATTTGTACGTTTTTTTAAATGCTAAGTTACTTTGCGCCATTCGTGGCGTGCGCGCCCACTTAACGCAGTTCGTTCCGTGCGCGCACGGTGCGCTTCGCGCACCGCGTGCCCTTCGCGCACCGCGTGCCCACGTTACGCTAGATGGGCCATGAACGCACGATGCGCTTCGCGCACCGTGCGCACATGGAGGTCATATGATGAGCATCGTTGTGACAGGTAAAATATATGTTTTCTTTATAACTGATGAGCCATGCAAAAAAGGTGCCCTTCGGGCACCTTTTGCACACGGGGTGGGGAGAATGTGGATATATATTTTTTTTTTATTATTTCTTACCGTACGCGTACGGTAAGCGTAATCGGCGAAATTTTCGAAAAAATTAAAATTGCCTTTTTTTACTTGGGGGATCGTTGGGGACTCCCTCGACATGGCTAGGTGCTTGGGAGCTGTGTAAACAGCCCCTTTACATGATTTGCACTTTGTTTTTCAACCCCCTGTCAGAGTGCGGGAGAGAAAATGGCGGCCGCCGCTTCCTGGTTTCGACCGATTCGAATGTTTACTAAGATCTAAGGGCCAATCAGAATCGCGCACGCCACCGTACGCGTACGGTAAGCGCACCGTAAGCGCACCGTAAGCGCACCGTAAGCTGGCTCAGATATATATATTGATTTAAAGGGTATTTTCTCAGAATCTACTGAACAGATTTACACCAAACCTACAAAAGGCACGTCCTTGACCTGAGGACTACCTCTCTGCCAAATTTCAAGTAATTCTGTTCAGCCGTTCGGGCTGTAGCAGCTACAGCCCGAACGGCTGAACAGAATATATATACATATATACATACATATATACATACATACATATACATATATATACACACACATACACATACATACATATACATATATATACACACACATACATATATTCACTGAAAAAACCATAGGTTTCACACATGTTATAGTTAGCTGTACATTTTACTGATAAAAAATCAATGAAATTCCCCCGTTATAGTTACTGTAGGCAACTATAACTCACGCGACCGCAATCCTCTGCTGATGCTAATACTGTATTTAGACACTTATTTGCCCATGTCTTCTTCCATTAAATTTTAGCTATACATATATTACAAATATTTTTTTTTCATAAAGACACATGTCATCAGCAGAGGATTACGGTCGCGTGAGTTATAGTTGCCTACAGTAACTATAACGGGGGAATTTCATTGGTTTTTTATCAGTAAAATGTACAGCTAACTATAACATGTGTGAAACCTATGGTTTTTTCAGTGAATTTGCAAGGTTTTTTAAATGCTAATTCCTAACTATAACGTGTGTGAAACCTATGGTTTTTTCAGTGAATTTGTACGGTTTTTTAAATGCTAAGTTACTTTGCGCCATTCGTGGCGTGCGCGCCCACTTAACGCAGTTCATTCCGTGCGCGCACGGTGCGCTTCGCGCACCGCGCGCCCACTTTACGCAGTTAGTGCCGTGCACGCACGGTGGGCACGCGGTGCGCTACGCGCACCGCGTGCCCACGTTACGCTAGATGGGCCATGTACGCACGATGCGCTTCGCGCACCGTGCGCACATGGAGGACATATTATGCGCTTCCTTGTGATAGGTAATCTGTTGAAATTTTATTGGGAAATGCTGTGATCTTATATGCCATGCACAAATGGTGGCCTTCGGCCACCATTTGCACACGGGGTGGAGAGAGTGTGGATTTTTTTTTTTACATTTTTTTTACCGTACGCGTACGGTAAGCGTACGGTAAGCGTAATCAGCGAAATTTTCGAAAAATAAAAAATTACCGTTTTATGCCTTGGGGGATCTTTGAAGACTCAACTAACATGGTTATGTGCATGGGCGCTGTCTAAACAGCCCCTTTATATGTTTTTGGCATTTGTTTATCAGCTCCCCCCTCAGAGTGCGAGAGAGAAAATGGCGGCCGCCGCTTCCTGGTTTCGACCGATTCGAATGTTTACTAAGATCTAAGGGCCAATCAGAATCGCGCTCGCGCACGCCACCGTACGCGTACGGTAAGCGCACCGTAAGCGCACCGTAAGCTGGCTCAGATATATATATTGATTTAAAGGCTATTTTCTCAGAATCTACTGAACAGATTTACACCAAACCTACAAAAGGCACTTCCTTGACCTGAGGACTACCTCTCTGCCAAATTTCAAGTAATTCTGTTCAGCCGTTCGGGCTGTAGCTGTGTCTAAAGGTCCTATGGAAAAATGCATGGGAAAAACGCGTTTTGGGACCCCCCCTTTTATCTCAGCCCCCGCTTGACGAATCCCCCCGAGACTTTCAGGGTAGGAGCGGAGCGTAGCGCCCCACCTATTTTGAAAAATTCGCGAGGATTCGTCGACCGGCGCAAAAGTTATTCAAAATAGAATGTTGCGGATTTCCTATGGAAATGTGGTCCTAACTATAACTACCTACTGGCGACCGCCAGTAGGTAATATATACACACATACATACAAACATATACCATCAAAGCTGTTGATGCTGCAGCTACAGCTCTGGGCAGGAACCTTGAGAAAATCCACACCTTTCCAGTAGCTGCTAAGGTTTCTTGGTTCTAAAATGGCTGAGTGTCATGCTGTATAAACTACTGTTAATCACCACTAATCGGTCTACAAATCCTGCATATAGAAATGTTAAACTACTGATTAACACAATCAACAATGCACTGAATGGAGAAGGGAACAAGGGCAGACATCTCCCAGATGTGCTTTCAATTAAGATACCTTATTCCAAGTCTGTACAGGATGGTAGTTCACATTGGCCTCAGAATGAAGTCCTCATAATTCTCTTTTTGGAAGGAATTACTTTCAAAGTGTATGCAGATTCCTGCTTACCCTAGACCTTTATCAATTAAGAAACGTTCTATGACAAATTCGGGAAAACATGCAGTTTAGATCTTCCTAACATCAGTCCAGGTGGTTACAACTACCTTCCTTTAGAAGGCATGTTGACCATGAATATTGCTATCAAATAGTTCAAAACAGTTGGCAAGGTGTACAGCACTAAAAAGGGTTCTAACCTCCTGGGGTGGAGATACCAACGAGATTTGGGAATCAAGTTGGATCCCAACAATGTTGACTAAGTGCTGCTGGTAGACAGGTCAATAACAGGATTAGATATTTGAAAAGAATTCCCTGAAGTGTTCTGATACATTAGGGCTCTTTAAAAAATTCGCTCACAAAATTAAATTAAAAATCAATGTCAAACCAGTGGTGCACAAAACACGACCAATCTCATTGAAAATGAGAGAATCTTTGAAGAAGAAACTTAAGTTAGAAACTGATGGAGTAATAGAACAAAATTAAAAGTTCCGAGTGGTTGGCTCCCATTTTCATAGAAGTTAAGGACAATGGGAAAAATATACTCTTCTGTGTTAATCTCAGGGATTTAAACACAAACATCTGAATAGATAGGCATCTTCTGCCCAAGATTAATGAAATGCAGAGCCACATTTGAGAAGCCAAAATCTTTACTTAAACTTTAGTTTAGAGTGATCTTTAAAACCATTATTATTGTATACAAAATGATGTACTCTTCTCAAAGGATTATATAGTTAAGAGATTATTCTGACATTAAACTCGAAGAGCAATCTGACCTGAAAAGAAATAGCATCTGATGATCCTCAAATCCCGCACCCTCAATTGGGTGACAGAACCCTCTCTGCCGCAGCTGCAAAATATTGGAATGTCCTCCCCTCTAGACCTCCGCAATATTCCATCAGGCACTTCAAAAAGACCTTGAAAGAGTTTCTGTTCAGCTAAGGTATCTCGAATAACTGTGTAGAGATCCCTGAAACCATTTATAGTGAACGCATGCTTGTTACAAAATACCTAAATCTAAAATGAGGGTAAAGACGCTATGCTCCAGTGGAGGGACATGAACAAGATTGAACAAGGAAAGCCATGAAACAAGCAACCAAATATGAGTGACAACAGAACTAACCAATGGTAAGCAATGGCTGGGCTGTAAATTCAAGTGAGGCGATACAAGGGAAAAGAGATGATTAGGGCAGCTGGTCGTTCTTTCCTTCAATCATAAATGCAAGTCCAATAATATATTGAATAAAATGTCATTAAAATTGTACTTGAGGTTCCAAGAATCATTTCTCACCAAGACTAGAGAAAGGGGAGATGGCTTACTTGATTGCTGAAAAGGGTCTCAAAGCACTGACATTTAACGTCACCAGAGAAGTGGGAATTGAGAATCATACATTTAAACACTGTGGGGAACATATCTGTAAGTGACAACGTAGATGCACTTGAATGAATTAATCTTTACATCTTATGGAAAAGGAAAAGAAGCTGAACATCTGACCCATTACATTAATAATCTCACATTGTAAGCAACAAAAAAATACAATTCATAAGTGTAGCTGATGTACTACAAAATAATCTGCATTATGTCTTGGGTGATGCGCTTGTTTATATTTACATCTTAGAAAACCTGGTTAAAATGCTATGTGTACAGCTTACCTCTACCACTGTGCAACTTGACTTACTCCATAGAGACCAATTTATATATGTAACAAGAGGTACTGTGTTTCTGCCATTTATCTTCCCAAATTTGAAAGCCGTAAGCATTTTAAACAGAATCATATTTTTATTACCTGCTTCTTGGGCGAAGAGGATTTTGCCTTTCCGGTTTCCTGCATGGACATGGCAGGACGGCTGGCTTTATGAAGGACAACTAGATCCTGCATAATGGAGTTTAAAGCTTGCTGCTCGTCTGTAGAAAATGGAAAAACAATTAGAATTAAGACACTGTACACAATGGTCTTTCCCTTCTAACACGCAGTTCTGGGACAGAGTTTTCATTTTCAGAAACATGAAGAGATATTAACAGGTAGACCAATGAACAATCAGTAACATTTAGAGCTATTCAGATATGATAGGGCCAGTTTCTAATTTGTTTAACTTCAGTATCCATTAGGCTCCAATTAGATGCAATGCTGATTTCCTCACATTCTCTGTGCAGCATGAGATCCAACTACCAAGGTCCTGGCATAAAACTGTGTAGAGTCACTGATATATACTGGCCTATGTGCTGGCCTCCTACAAAGAATGGGCATAAGAATCAAACAAATAAATGTACACTCTTGCCTGTACATGCATCAACTACTCGTGGAGCAGGAGATTGTCTCTTCACAAGTGCAACGGCGGTCCCTCACCAAGACCTTCATCACAAATGATCCAGTCAATGTTAACTTCTTACCTGACAGTCGGAGTGCTAGCAGGACAGTGCTACTTTAAAGGTTACTTTAAGCTATTCCTTCACTGTTCTCCACCAGTGGAAATATTCCACAGCTCTGATGAACTTACAGTAATGCTCTTTCAGGCTAGATCCAGAGAGCTTTCACTAGGAATCTGTGATCAGATGGAGTATCCACTGGAAAGAGTATTACTGAAGGTAAGTAAATTATTCTTCTGATTCCTACTTCTAACTGCAGATTCCTAATTTTACATTAGATATGAAAGCAGCAACTCCTGAAGGTGGAGGAACTGTGGAGTAAGCTCACACTACACAATACTGTAGGCTCGAACAAGTGAAGTGTCATTCCCGTTAGACCTGCTTGTCAAGGCCCTAGTGCTTCTTAAACGTGTGCACTGGTGCCCCTGTTGCAGCCCGGCACATGTCATGGACAGGCACTCCGTGTAATAAAGCAGGGTAGCAGGCTTGGTTCTGATGGAATGAGCACTCAGACTTTATGGAAGCTGCTTCTTGGACAGTGCATAACAGATCAGTGGACTATCCACTTTGACAGGGTTCTTTTCTGCACCATCTTCATTCCATTCTTTTGCCCTAGAGAACCCTACCTGATCATCAATCCCATAAACCTTGACATCAATGCAAAAGCTGAAAGCCGTTTTGTGGTCCAGCCACTGACACATCTCTTTTTTTCAGAGGCCGAGTATGGGAAAAGAATACTGGTAGGGTGATGGATTTCCCAACATGGAAGGAAGTCGCAACTTTCAGTAAGACAGCCGCTCACGTCCTCAGCACTATTACATCGAGGAGCAGTTGCACCTGATTGAGCCTGGAGTTCATTCACAAGATGAGCTGAGGTGATTGCGATGAGGAAGGCAGCCTTTAGAGTCCGAAGAAGCAACGAGCAGCTGAACATAGGCTCAAAGGGAGTGCACAAGAGAAACGTCAAAACCAAGTTAAGGGATCACTGTGGCATCAGAAAAGGTTTGGAGTAAGAACCTTTAACAGTGCCCATTAAATGTGCTTGCTGGGCTAAAGACAAAACAAACATCCGAAAGTGTGGATTGCATATGGGTCTGTTTTGCGGACTGCACACCAGGCTACAGGTTTGTCCCAGCGCCGAGTAAATGGACTTAGTGGAAAGACGTCTGGCAGCAAGGATAACATCCACCATTTCGAGTGGTAGATTGAACGCACTTAACTACTGCTGCTCAATCTCCAAACATAAAGGTGTAGACTGCACAGGTTTGGGAGAAGGACCTTGCCATGTTGCTGCAGTAGAAGATCCTCATGAAGTGGTAGCCCGGAGGGTAGATATGCCTCCTGGCCCAATCCGAAGCTTCTATGATGAGTTGGGCCCTGTTCTTGATCTTCAGAGCCAGAGGCAAGGGAGGCAGAGGCAGGAAAAAGTCCTGTGTCCAATCCAGCTGGAATGCACCTCCTAGTGAGTCTCTTCACGAAACTCCAATGTGTAAAACTCTTGACGCTTTCTGCTCTCTTCAGTGAAGATGCCCTACACTACCTCCGGATTTAGACATCATCAGTGGATCCACCAGATGTCGCTGGTTGAGCTCATCCATCCAGGCATTCACGTTTCCCGACAGGTGGAACATGATCAGTGAAATGTACTGGCCCTCTGACTCCACAGGTACAGAGCGTACTGGCACAGTACCTAGGACCAGACATTGCCCCCTGCTTGTTGCAGTACCACATCGCCATAGCTTTGTCTGTGAGAATCTGCACCAGCCTTCTCTTGTTGGACGAAAGGAAACGAATAGCTGGAAACAGATTGACATGGAGATGCGTTTGTCAGATAACTGATCTCCACCTCCCTAAGAAGGCCTCTCCAAACCAGCAGTAAGACATCAGTTACCACCGTCTGCTCCTGCTGGGAATGGGAAAAGGGCCTGCCGCTGACCCAACAACAGTTGCACAGACTCCCCTGAAGATGATGTGCAGTTTACTCCAAACTTTGAATGGTACCCAATAGGTTTCTTTTCAGCTGGACTAAGTGAAAATTCAAATTTCATTGCAGAGTCCTCATATGCCACCTGCCATTACTTGAGAAGAAGGATGCAGAAAGCTCAAATGCCAAAAAGCTTCAGAGCTACTATCACAGAGTTACAGCACCAAAGTGGAAATATTGGGACTTGAATGCCATGGACTCGCAGCAACAGAGGGAACACTCTGAACTGTACCATAGCCAGTACAGATCCAATAAAAGAAGTCGCTGTGAGGTGCCATGTGCGACTTTGACTCACTGACTGAAACTAATTGATGTTAGGAGGTTGACTGTCATATGGTGGTGGCTTACAACTCACTACGGATAGCTTGTCTTCAACCAGTCTTTGAGAACTGTTATCCCGACCTCTGAGAGGGGGAGCGACCAGCATCATCACTTTCGTATACACCTAAAGAGCCCTGGGGTGAGGGGGAAGGTTCTTTGGAGTAGAAAGAAACAATAGGACACAGCCATGCAGAACGTTTTGAAGGACTCCTCTAAGACGTGATGGGTCACCACCCTGGGGAAAAACTGCTGAATTTTGCCTATCACATGGCGGTTGTGTGTCACTAATGGCAAGCTAAAGCTGCTTGGTGACTGTTGCCAGGCAGGGAACTGGGAGGACAGGTGCTCTTGGTGGAATGCACATTTCCTGTCAGACCCAAGTCACTGGCCTCCGAAGGACTGGGATGATTGCAGCAGTTTGGAGGGATGCCAGCCCCCTAGGGTAGCCTCGACATTTCCTATATTGCAGAACAAAACATTTTTTAGGGGTCGAAAGACCCAACGAGCGTGCCATGGCCCTACTCTCTTTGAAATGCTCCAAGGCAGAATATGCCTTTTGTGAGTGAGCTATTGAAAGACATTCAAGAGAATGGACTGTACATGTTTTTTCAAAGAATCCTGTGAAGCACATACACGCATGCCAACCGCCAGCACGAATTATGTATTTGGCCATATCTTGACCATTCTGAATGGTTTGAGCCAGTGAGTTTGTAAGGTCTTTCAAGACTGTTCCAATAAACAAACTGAACTGACTGATCTCAATGATAGGGTAACCTTTGTTTTAGAAATACATTAATCTTCTTATATTTCCTATCTCGTGACGTCATGGGGAATGAATTGGGTTTAGTCTTGCTGGTTGAAGCCTGAACAGATTCTCTGGAGCAGAGAAAACAAGGTTTTCCAGGCACCAGTCGGTTACATCTGGCCACCTGCCTACTAACCAGCGGGGAAGTACAGGAGTTTGACCAGGTGCCCATAAAGGTGTCAGTGAGGGCTTCATTGAAGAAGAACAATGGCTCAGATGTGGCTGGCCCAGGCTGTAAGGTTCTGTAAGAAGGTTCTGTAAGAATATATTTCGTGACCAGCAGAGGGCATTTGCAGGTCCAAGACCTCAGCTGCTCATCACATTACCACTGTTAATGATGTAAATGGCCAGCTCAACCCTGGTTCAGGTGAAGTATCAAACCCACTGTCCTCTTGTAAGTTCATGTGAAAAAGGTCTCCATTATAAAGGGTGGATAAATCCTGCTCAACCCCACAAGCATGATCACTATCTCTGGGTGGTGGTAGGCTTTAGTCAGAATCAGAACTAAAAAAGATAATGGAGCCTCCAATGGTGCATCCGCTCTTCTAGAAGCATAGTATTAGAATCAGGTTGTAAGATGGCTGGTTGCAATTTAGTAATTTTGCAGTGTGGCATCGGTCAGGATCATACTGTAGTTGGTTCGAGGGCAGACATCAGAACAAGCACCAGATCCTCTGCCGATGTCAGCCAAATTGGTGCCAGCATCAATGAGGGAGAGACTGGTGCATGTCATCCAGTTGGAATGGAAGTCTGTATCGGAGTGAGTACATTGCCGTAATAGGTCCAAGGAAGTCAGACAGCACAAGTGCAAATTCGCCACCTGTAACCTAATTCAGGGCCCCTGCAGATCCTTGGGGTCCAAAGCTGCAAAATATCTTCAACATGGCCTGTCTAAATGTCTCAATCTGCTGCGGCGTCGCTGATGGCCCAGGAAATTAAGGGTGCAAAGGACCAATTGTGGAGTCAGTTACGCAACTTGAGGGCCGGAGGAAGATAGACAACACTTATGCATCTTATCTTTAAATAGAAAGTGTCAAGATGTGGTCAAGTTCCGCTTGGTATTCTTGAGTTTACATTTAGACTAAGATTTTGACTTACCGGAGTACTTAAGACTATGAAGTTGACCTCGAGAGCAGGATCAAGTCTGCAACTTCCTGAGTCCGGCGGCGTACAGCTCTGTTACTCGTCCCAGATCGCCTTCGGGTGCATGAAGGCGTGCTTGCCACACAACTTGGAGCCCTTCCTTGGGCCCAAACACTACTAATAAAATAAGGAAAAAGACAGTGTACTAGGGAACGATGTGTACTCCTACAGGACCTTCACAATGTGTGTCTACACATTGTGAAGGTCCTGTAGGAGGATACATCGTTCCCTAGTACACTGTATTTTTCCTTATTTTATTAGTTGTCGGAAGGCTGACAAAAGTGGAGAGCTGAGCTCCGGATCCATACCAGCATGTAGAGGTGAAGTTTATATGCAGCTCCACTCCTCCACATCTGGGGCGGTAAGGAGTCAAAGCGAAGCTGCACAGTGCCATCCAGCGACGCGCAGGAGCATTGCTAGTGAAAGTTTTCCAGATCCAGTTTGGCACCTGGGGATTATTCTAAAGTGAGAAATCTATGGTTTCAACTATCCACCATAAATAAGATGGATTGGATGAAGGCAGAACTGCCATTTTAGGCCAAAAATCTAGCTCTGTAGAACATATAACCTGATCTGTGCATTACTAGATGAGGGAGCCTAAGCAGTGCAATGCTTGCAAAATGTGTGTGGTGTAGGCCGCGAATCACGATACATATGTTCAATACTTCAAGGATATATGTGTAGCGACATAGGACAGTGCAACAGGAACAATGGCGCTAAAGGTGAGCAATGATAGGAAGGGTTGTAGGACTCTCTTCCCAGCATAGACTCAAGGTTCATTCCACTAAAGAGGTCAGATGTAAGCCTTGCAATGGTGGTCAGAGAAGCAGATGTGGCAATGCAAAACTGGAACCACCAGATCAATACTCTGGCCTGTCCCCGATATTCTTAATGAGTCTCCGAATAAGAGGGAAAAAGGAAAGGACTAAATTAATTTCCTCCTCCAACTGAGCTCCTGGTCATTCTAGAGAAACACAGGAGCCCTGCCCATCCAGGAGACGAACCTGTAATTCTGGCAGGTGGCAAAAGCATCAATGGCTGGGAGCACTAGAGCCTTTTGCAGTCTGCCAATACTTTTTGGGTGAGCTACATTCTCAAGGGGGGGGAATAAACCTAGCTAGGCTGTTGCTTTTCTGTTGTCTACATTGTCTATTTTTCTGTTGTCTCCATCCACAAAGCAGACTACCATCGGGGGCATTTCCTAGGTAGTGAATCATTATAACATTTCTACCTCCAGCTGGAAGAGTTGCTGGCAATAAGCAACCTAATTTTCAAACGCTTACGTCGGCCATGTTGTTCGGGTAAACATTTGCCCTTTTGGTCATGACCTCTATATAAGGGAGGCTTATGGGGCTTGCACGCTTCCAGCTCCAGCAAATCTGTATGGGAAAAGAATCAGATTTATTGGCGTGATCCCTGCCCTGTTCCAAAATAGAGGACTATCCTAACCTCATGCAAACATTCCTGGATAATAAATGTAGTTAGGGATACCAACAGGGTAAAGTGATACAGACTGTGGCTTGGGTGGAGGTGCTAAAGGGGCTGCAAAGCTTTTTAGCACCACTGGAAATACTGCAGTAGTTGGACAAGATGAAGATTTCTGTGGTGCTTGTGACAAGATTGGAGCATTTGGAAACAAGGGTCGTTCCAATGAAATCTGGTAAAGCAATGGTAGATTCAAGGTGTAGGAGCTGGAGGACTAGACTGACAGACAGGAGATAAAATGCAGACCTAAACAAGCTTCTATGGCAAGGTGGCAGGGGCACTGTGGCCCTGGACGATAGTACAGATGTCTGGCAGAACTCAAAGAAGTCTAACATCATGGTTCTGAGTTCCCTAACTTTCCTCAAAAGAATACGGAGACAAAATGAATGCAGTCCTTTTTAAGGAAAAAGTGGCACCGGTAATGACAACATGGAGCTGGTGAGAAGAAAATATAGATTGACATCAAAGTCCTGGCGCAACTAAAAAATTACAAGAGACAAGGCCATCCACTGAGACCCTGCATATCTGATTCACGCTATGTAATATTGTAGAAGATGGCTGTCTCCCAAGAACAGGAACTTGACAACCAGTATTTCTGCAATGTAATACTTGATCTAATCAGATAAATTGGAGTATGAGAATGCACATTTGATAGAACGAGGGACAGCGAAGACCTTTATGGAACATGGAGGTGAGAAGAACTAACCACAGAAGTTGCAATTAACCACACAATGACACCATCAATGTTGTTCGAACTGAACTTGAACCAACTCTGTTATACCGTCTAATTCACAAAGTCATTCTGTGTCTTGTCCTGGGACCAAAAAAAGGCGAAGTTTATGCTTCTTCAGAATCCCAAACAGGACTGAGATTTCTCTTGCCAAGTGTTAGGTCTAGATGATAGAAGGTTTTCCCTTCCTGACCATCCCAGGGCAGCAGCGCACTATCCTCACAAGATAGCACAGTACTTTTGCCATTCATATACTATGAGCTGTCACTATGACAACTCTTTGTAGCATCAGTTGCTATAAATATTTACTGACTGTACTGTTTGATCTAACAGTCTCAGCGCTTCAATTTAGGACGCTTTTTTGTGTTGTCTGCATGAAATGATTTGATATTTTTAAGTTGTCATATTGTGCATTTTATGAAGGAGTTAATTTTTTTTAAAAGCATTTGATATCTATTCATTTACAATTTACATTCCAAAATATTAAGCAATGAATGGAGAACCCCAACTATGGCCACCATTCTACACTGGGATTCCTCAACATCCTGAAACAATCCTGCATTGCCTTCCTCCCAAGGAACAACTAACGGCAACAAAGTGACCACGTGTCTCAAGATAACTTATGGTTTACATTTTTTTTTTTTTATGGAAAACAAACCAAATCAAAAACTGGTGTTTAACAGACAGCATTCTCTTTAAAAGAGAATGGGTTATGTTCTGCCTTGGTGAATCAAGGAGATCACAGATTACTTGTAATATTGCTCGTGTAAGGGGGCATAGGTAAAGTAGCAATAAGTAATAAACACCACTAATGACATATGTAACTAAATTAAAATGAAGAAGCTTAGGACATCTTACTTTTACTATCTGAATAGTTTACCTTAATCAATGGCATGTAGTGTCATAATCTCTATTAATTAGGCTAAACCTGTAGGGACGGGACTATACTATACTCAGGAAGACATAGTTAGCTATATGGGTCAATGTTAGTCATCTATAGTAAAATTGTAGGGCTCATAAAAATTACTGCACAGCTCCAAAAACATACACACTCCAACTGGGGAATGTTTAAGTCTATATATAACCATAAATCCACTTTATAAAAAATACAGAATGACACATTGTTTATAATAGTTGGTGGTGTGCAAAAAAGGCAGAGGGACGCACACGACTGGGTTCATTCATTATCCACGTTGCCACCTCCATACTTTCACAAACCATTGTACAAGCGGGAGCTCCCGCTTCACTGTAACTGGCATCGCCTATGTGTAGAGTAGCCTTATCACTGTGTTTAATGAAACCGTATAGGTAGCACCAAGATTTACAGTGTGCACAAACTGAGTACATCCACACCCCTCCTTTATGACGAGAATAGGAAAGATTGGTAATAAAGAGCAAATGTTTAAAATATACACCAAATGCACAAAACTGCAACAGTATGACAACCTGACGGTTAATGAAAATCAAGATGTAACCCAATAATTACTGTGCTGATGAAGGTGTCTTGCAGTTGCACCTTCAAGAGAGCAAAGTACCAATACTTTGTTGTCTTACTAATGTACAGGAAAACACCACTATAGGATTGCTTCTGCCAGAGTGTGGATGTTTATCTAGAGGCTTTGACTGTTATTTCTTGAAGTACTACTTAAATGTTTTGCTTTTCTTAATGTTGTTTATAAATTGGTACAGTTCAGAACGAAGTGATAATTTGAATGCAAATGTATCAGAAATCACCTAGAAGGGACTCCAATAAATTATTTAATTAAACCTGTGCCATTTGAACTAGGTTGCAGCTTTCCTACTTCATGCTGTTCTCCACTCGACAAAGCGAATTAACATACATGTGGATTCCCAATATCCTTCATCAATGGTTAAAGATTAGATCCAAGATGTTACATATACCTTACATAGCAATAGTGAAATTTATTATTTTGAAAGAAAGACTTGAGAGGGAAAAGTGACACTATCTGATGGGTAAGAGGTGCGCATGGCAGTTCCACGATCACAGACAGATGACTGATGATCTTACAACTACTCAACTGTTGGATAGATTGATAACAAAATTCGGTAAAGAATGGTATAAAAAAAATAACAGTGGGGAACATGTTTTGGTATGGTTGATAACGTTTTTGCTACATAGTTTCTTTAAAAACTCCCCTGTTCGTCACTCCAATATAACTTTAAAATTTAAATATAGTGACTTTTGAAATACTTTGTTTGTGTATGTGCACCTAGTACAAACTTACATTCATTCATTAACAGAAAAATATTTTGTTAGAGAATGGACTCGCAGTTGAGCACACACTCACAAAAAAAATCTTATTAATTCTAAGAACTGAACAAAAAGCTGTAGTATTATGGAAGACATTAAAAAGTTTCTTTGCAGAATAAACTGATGATTAAATTGGAATGTAACTTACATTAAATATAATTAAATGTACTGAGTTTTATTTCCAACGTGAATATCAAAAACATTGGTAGAGTTTTATATCATTATTTCACACCTGTAGTTACTGTACTTGAGTAAGCTTGGATACCTGATGATGCACCAGTTACATAGAGTTGAGTTTGTGCTTTAGGTACTTCAAACTTGAACGATGTGATTGTGTTTAACAGTGTTTAAACGGAGTGCAATCAGCACACAATATTTTCATTTTTTGACAGGTAGGAGGAAGTGCCTGTCTCTAAACCACGTTCGTAACAAAGGCCAGATTTGATATTTTTTTTAGAGTGAAATTTAATCCACTTCACACCAAACCTAATTCGATTCAATCTTAACACTAGTTTTCACGCTGCTTGGAACTAGACTACTAGTTTTCACTTGGCAAAATTCAAAAGTTTGAAACAGTAACTACTGTTTAGGAAATAAATGTTGATCTAGTTAGTATTATTTTACTATTGGTCAATGCTTATGACAGACTACGATGGTCAGAGTGGTTGGATTCTAAAAAAGTGACAAAGGCTATCTTAACACATTTGGTGTCGAGACTCCTGCATGAGCATGTTTGACAACAATTTCTGACATCCTTAAGAACGTACAATAAACAATTACAAGTGACATCTACAAAACACAGGCAACAACAACATAGGTCCATATATTACCAGTCAAAGACAATGATAAAAGTCAAGTTTTGATAATGTTTATTCTCAATAAAAAAGTTTGATCAATATTTAAACTTACCCATGGCGTCGGGGAGCCAGTTAACATATGGTCAAATGAATAAACCGCCCATCAGAACTCCTTTTTCTAAAAGAAACAAACATTTGCTTTACAATTTGAACTGATATGACATTAAACAAACAAAGTTTGAAATACCCTACTGATACAGATGGAGTGCGAGCAAAGCTTGAAATGCAGTACATTTGGCAATTAACTGAAATCAACCAATGAATTTGCTAAACTTAAAAAATGAAACTTGAAGACACGCAAGATCCCAGATATATTATGTAGTCTCATTGTATCTAATAGCAGGGGGTGACAAAAGGTCAGATAATGGCTTTAACCCCTTTGATGTCACATCAGTATGAACATAACAGCATCAGAAAGCTATAGCACGCTTCTTTTAACACCTTTCCATGTATACCTTCCTCCTCCCTCTGTCTCTTTCACATTTTTTGAACTTGTAAGAAAGTGGAGGTTTATGCAGTGAGTCTATTTAGGCTTCACTATGTAATACTCACACAATATTGCTACGATGGTCCTTGGATTCACAATAATAAATCATTTGCTCAGTCCTGGTAGTGTGGCAAAGAGCAGTCAGGCTTTACTAGAGGAGTATATGTTAAGCATTTCAAAGTACCAACATGGACAATAAGTAATTGCACGACTCAAAAGAAATTCAACACCGATGTATAAAAATATAGCAGATTTTTTATAAACTTTGATACCAAAACTGAGTCAGATAGGTATAACCGGAGTAATGGATTCCAGATGCAAAATTAAGTCAATACTACAAAACTTTAGCATTGCGGTCAATGCTAAAAAGCACTAGTGACAATCGGTCACTGTAGGTTGAGTTGCGTGGAATCCAAGGAGGGTAAAGGGGATGCGGGTCCCAGGACCAAGCTACAACAGTCAGTATGACTTTATCTGGCTCGAGAAGCCTGGCTGCAGAATTGTGCTGGCTGTCCAAGGTGCCGAAGTGGGAGCCGAGGAGGAGCTGGTTTCACCTCTTACATGGTGCTAGTGAGGAAACGGGTGCAAAAAGTCGAAACAACGCATCCGCTGCTGATGTCTGACGAAGGTGCTACGGTGTTTCCTCGAGGAGCAGCGTCGGGTAAAGGCGGTGGTTTCTAGGATGGCCAACAACAAGCCTAGGCAGCAGTAAGGTAAGCAAGAAATGGTTTCGATGTCCGGAGGAAAACGGTAGCCGCATGTAACTTGTTGGAGGTCAGGACTACGTTTCCCACATTGCAATGGACCGTCTACTTTAGGGTGACCCCCTCGGACTGCCTGATGGTCAGCGATACTTTTGTTTGGGTACGCTGTTTTTACCTGCAGTGTACTGGGGACTAGGGCCACTAGTCCAGGGGAGTCTGGAGTTGCCTTTGGCTCTCAATTGGGGGGTCCCTCTGTCTTAGTCCCGGAACGAGTCGTGCAGTAACAGCAAGGTTGGCAAAGACGCAAAGTATCACACCTTTGCTTAGTACAGATCCTATTGTTGCACACCTAGGTCTATTCTTAGTCCTCTGTTGCAAGTCAAATTAGAAGTGAGGTTCTGGTGTCTGGGGTGACCCTTAAATAACCTGTATTTAAAGGCGTTAGGGGTGTGAGTGCAAGCGGCCAATGGGTTACTTACCCCAGGGGCTAATCTGTACCTGAGGTGACCTGATCCAGTGGTGTGTGTCACCATTGCTACCCAGAACCATCTATTCTACCACTTTTAAAAATGGCAGAGGTCTTCCTCAGCTGTATAGACAAGGTAGCCCACCCTAGGGGTGTGGCTAGCCTTCTGGAGGTATACATCTCGTGACTACATGATTTTCCCGCCTGTCTCGGTGCAAATGTGCCTGGGGGCAGGGGAGGCTTGTTTACTACTTTGGGAGGCACCACGGATGCATATCAGAGGCAGAGAATGCTTTGAAGCTCACCACCTTGATGTGCCACTTCACTACCCATCCTTTCAGGGAGGGAGGAGTCACCTTCTGGTTGCATACCACAACAACTCTGGTACGAGAATCAGCTCAGGGGTAAGGAGTTAAGTTGTTTGATGGCAAACAAGACATATTTCGGCAGTACCATAATGGAGCTGGCAACCTCGGGGATACCAGTACGTTATCCTATGGACCGATGATCACTTATAGCGGTTATTAATTAAAAAGGCTGCTGTAGGAACATATAAGCTTGTACTTACATGTCTTCACCTTGAATATAATGCACCCTGCCTCCTAGGCTAAGGAGGCTACCTTTGAGGTGACTGGTATATATTAAAAATAGTGCTTTTATCAAGCAACACTTGGTGAGGGCAAAGTCGAGTTCGAGCAGTTTGCACTACTCCTGCAGTCTACAATTGCAGGACTGCGGTCATGTTTTCTTGGGTAAATCACGGTGGCACAAACAGTGCTTCAGGCCCTGGTGATCCCTTTAACCACCATGCCCTTGGCACCACTGATACCATTTACCAGGGATTTATAAGGGGGTCACCAATTTACATACATCAGTTTTAGGAAGGGAGCCCTGGAACTGGGGACTGGTTAGCAGGCTCCAGTACACTTTCAGAGTAACTCAAACTGCAGCCCTGGAAGACCTGGATTCTCCCATTTTATTGTAACACGAATCAGGTGCAGAATTTGCTTGGGAGGCTGGATAGGATTACGACTATGCCAGCAAGAATTTTGTTCACTAGCGAGAGGAGGAAGAGCAGGTTATACCAGTGAAAAGAGTGGAACACGAACAATGTAATGAAAATGATTAAAGCATTAACATTTTTCATCCTAAAACTCCAAGTGACAGACAACTGAGAAGGTCAAAGTTCACACTAGCACAAAGTGTCAAAACGGCCGTGGCCCGCCCACGCGTGATTGATTCCCCGCCCATGCGGGGGAATTAATCAGTGGGCGGGGTCGTGACGAGCCCCACCTCGTCATGAGCACAGCTCCACTGTGACTCATGACGAGTTGGGCTCGTCACGAGCACCGCGGTCCCCCCCTCCCACCCGCGCCGTGGGGGAATTACCCCCGCGGGGAAGGGGTTAAATACTGCTTTCAATTAAAGACAAACTTGTTTAATAAGCAAGGAAAAATGCACGAGATACAACTAGTGAACACTGCAACTTTCCGGAAAGATAATGGGCATTTTAAAGGTAAAGAATAAGCCCTTTTTCAGATGGCAGACTCTAAGCCATCAACTGAAGCGCTTCGGTCACGTAGGGAATCCTTTTCTAACTTTTAAAACTTTCCATCACTGGCCCTATCCACATTCAGTACACATGCTACATTAAGTTAATAAAATATGGTAGTACCGTCTCTAACATTACTAGACATCCTTGTGTCCAGCCACTAAGCATCGATTCTCCTCTTTAAATGTGTTGGTTACCTCATGCATTCATTTGAAATTCCCACATATGACACCACAGCTTCTTCTTACTCACACCTCATTTAGTCCTATTTAACCAACCAGCATAAACCTTCACATTAGTTTTACACCCTTTCAATTTCTCAAAAGAGCCATTCCAATGCTGCGCAAGGTGGGCAGTCTTGAGATGGTGAAATCAGGATGCAATGTGCTCCTTGACACCGTCTGAAAGGTATCCCTCTATCTTCTCTGACATCAACTGAACGACATTAATAGTGAAGTATTAGAAAACATTCTCTATGGAAAACATTTCCTCACAAGCTTTGATGTCAGTGCAAAAACGCCTTAAGAACAATTCACTAACCCACGGTAATTATTTTTCTTGTTGATAATCTAACTAACTAATAGTTTCTCATCTAAGACAATCCCCACAGGTGCAAGACTGAATCCGGAGCATTTTTTAGCAGTGCTTCCGCATAGCACTAGGTGATGTTGTGCAGCTCTCCTCCTGTGTTGGCTCCATATCACCCAAGAAGAGAGTGGAACTGCACATAAGTGTCACCTCTGCATGCTGACATTGGTTTATGGTCTATACCCTTTCTGCACCCTCAGGTGTGTGAAGAACTGTGGGTTACAATGTGCTGAGTACTAACTTGGGATCCTTTTTTGAGGTTATAAAAAAGACCATTTCACGGAATGAGGATATGAGAGGATAGTGAGGAATCTGCAGTTAGATGGAGCAGCCACCAGAAAAAGTATTACCAAAGATGAGTAACCTCTGATGGATACTTCTAACCGCAGAATCCTCACCTTAAAACATACACCAATAAGTACCTCCCCAAAGAGACCGATCTGTGGAGTCAGCTCAGACCCAAACATCTTGCAGAACTGAGAGGGTAAAGTCTCCTTCCTGTCAAATATGGCTGTTAAGGCAGTAGTGCTTTATGAATGTATGAACTGTTCTCCAAATCACTGCCTGGCTGATATCAGGGATAGGTAGCACTCGCGCCAACTCAGTGATAGCAACCTTAGCCATGGTGGAATGGGATCTTAGACCTTCTGGGGAATGCTTCTTGGCCAGCGCGTATCAGATCCTAATGCACAAGACTATCCACCTCAACAGGCCTTCTGTACAGTTTCTTTGTCCAGAAACCCCCAAAAATAGTTGATCGTCTATGACCCGTGGAATGATCTATGTAGAGAATAAATAACTTTTCAGGTTCAACCAATAGGGACCACTGGTAAGGGGGGAGTAAAGAAAGCTGGTAGATTAGAGCAATAGATCACCCAATGTGGACGAGAACCACAGCTTTTGGTAAGAAGGCTGTGAGAAGTTGGCTTGGTATATGATGTCCAATAGTTATAGTGGGTACCTTGCACCAATCCAAACAACCCTTATTGATGATTAGGTTAAAGACAACCTTTATTGAAAGCTATGCCAGTGGTAGCTATGGAGAGCAGCTTTCAGGCTAAGTCTTGAAGGAGTGTAAAGCAGCTTGGTTTACCAGATTATAACCTCTTGAATTACTAAATAAAAGGAGATCCACACAAGGTATATATAAAATATATGTATATTTCTAAACGCTCACTACTAATCTCTTTATGAGATTAGAGTCCAAGATACACAATAATACAGTTCTAAAACGACAGTAAATAGCACAATATACAACGGGCCCTAGGGGCGGACCAAACCATATATTAAGAAAGTAGTATAAGAACCACGACTTGAGTAGACACAGTGCCTAGAGCACGTAGAATCGCTGGGACCCCAAGGAACCACCCAAGGTAGTGACACAGGAGACCCACGGGGGACGTGTGCAGTGAAAGAACACAGCCACGAGCCCCGTATACTATTCTATGGGAAAGTCGCGGTTGGAATTTTAGAAGTTAAGGACACTTAGGAGAGGACTTTGAGCAAACCCCTTTAGACTTAGGGGGTTCTAGGGCCAGCACCCATGGGAGCACCAGAGTACTCGAGTTTTCCTCACCAAGGGAAGCCGGGTGCATAGGTGTCTAATGGTCTCGGGAATCGTCATTGATTTCAATGGCGATCTGCTGCAAAGTGCTGCTGCCAAGAAGGAGAAAAGTGTCCGGTGTGATCCAAGACTGGATCAAAGATCAGAAGAACCTGAAAGCAGAGGGAACAGAGTCTGGGTCACTTGCCAGTGACCAGAGGCACGATATACGACTGCCCACCGATGTCGGGTGATTCAGGTGCGAAGAGCTGAAGCTTGACTCTGCAGCCAGGAGGCGTCGATGACGACCAGGAGCTGGATTCGAGCTGTCCCACGAAGGATGTCAAGTGCTGCGGTGTCGGTGCCCGGATTGGACCCACCCAGCCTTGGCAACAGCAACCCACGCAGAAAGAGAAAAGATCCTTCAGTGCGGACCAGCAAGGTCCTGGGGACTCCCCCAAGCGATGCAGAGTCAGGGCACGTCTGGATCAACCAGGTAAGCCCAATTAGAAGTAAAGTTTCCTGTACAGGGACCCACCAGTCGACGGACTAGGGATCGCAAAGGGAACTCGAGAGAAAACACAAAGGGCCAGCTCACGGACCACTCGTGGAGTGTAGGCGGGCAATCTTCGGTGCAAATGCTGCAGGAGTCGTTGGAAAGCTGATGCTTCTGCAAAGTGACGCGGTGTCTTAGGGGGTTCAGGTTGCACGGTCGCAACGAGGGATACGGGCCTCAAACTTGCTGTGGGCACTGATCGGCCTCTAAGACTAAGGAAGCCCACCTCCTGTGTTGCAAAATTCTTCAGAGTCCGGCGGGAGCTTCGGAGATGCAAACCGGTCAGATGCATCTTTGGTGCCTGCCTTGCAGGGGAGTAACTCCTTTACTCCAAGGGAGATTCTTCAGTCATCTAGTTCAATGTAGATCGAAGTTCCCGGATTCAGTATCAGAGTTTCGTACAGGTGTAATCTAGAGTCTTGTAGCCAGGGATTCCTTTTTTAATTGCCAAGGAAGCGGTGGGACAAACTCAGGGACCCACCTATGGGAGGGTCAGGAAAGAGGGGTGGCTACACACATTTCCTTTGTCCAGTTTCGCACCAGAGCAGGGGCTGGTAGCCCCTGCAACCGGTTTGAGCTGGACTATGCACAGGGACACCAAATGTGCCCCCAGTGCTGAACTTCAAAGCACTCTTGGAGTGCACCCACCCAGCCCCAATACACTAAAGCCTGTCTGGGAGGTGGTGACACCATCCTGTGACAGGAAACCTATTGTCCAGGACTCCGCTACCAGTGTTTTGTCCAGCAGCAGGAGGGCAGACTCCGGTCTGTGGCTGGCAGCATCCATTTTGTGATGTCAGGGCTCAGTTAGCTGGTACCGGGTATACCGGTGCGGTCATGTCTCTCCCTCTAGAAGGGTGGGATCATACTCCCACACCAGTTACTGGCGTGCCATAGGGGTAACTGATAGGTTTATATGTGCAGTGATATGGAGAGATATGGTGAACCTATATCTCAGTAAGAGGTGCATGCACCACCTTACCCAGGTTGCAGTAGCAGTCCTGTGGTGTCATTTTGGCAGGCTTCCCAGGGGTGGCATAATACATGCTGCAGCCCCTGGTAGGCCTCTGGGGTACCTATGCCCTGGGTACATAGTATACTATATACTAGGGACTTATAAGGGTACACCAGAATCCAATCTGGAGTGTACCTAAAGTACTGGTAATCAATTTAGAGAGGAAGCAGCTAGGCTGGGGTCCTGGTTAGCAGAGCCCCAGCCAGACTAACGTCGAAAAACAGTGAAACATCAGCAAAAAGTGGGGGTAACTATAAGAAGCAGATCCTACTCTCCTACAAAGGCCACTCGAGTCCTCAGCACCAGCTTGTCTGTAAAAAAATAGATGGTGTAGGGCAGCTGCACTAACAGTATCTGCAGTTCATTCAAGCAACAATCCTACATAATTTCAATGAAGAGCATTTTTCAAGGTTAGGAGATCAAGATGTGCATAGGCTCGAAGGGCATACACGGGAGGATTGTCAAGACCAGGTTAAGGCAGCAACAAGGCATTACAACCTGCTTGGTAGGGAAAGTTAGTCAAACCTTTCATAAAACTCATCACAACAGGTGATTTGAACAAGGACATTTGGCCACGGCAAAATGTTGCTGGGCTAAACACAAAACAAAAGGGCATCAGATATTTTCAGCTGTAAGGGGTCAGAGGCCAGAGCACCACATCAAGCAAGAAATCTTTCCAGTGCCTGGCAGAAATGGATATTGTGGCGGGCTTATGTCGCTGAAGACGACATCTACCACCCGAGGTGGCAGATCGAAAGCAGTTAACTGCAACTGCTCAATCTCCACAAATGGAGATGTAAGTTGCATATATTTGGGTTAAGGACTAGCTACAGTGGTATATTTGTAGGTTTGTGGGCGCCAATAAGAAGAATAACACTGATTAAATTAGTTAGGATAGCTATATCTGGGTGACGGTGCTCGTAGGGTGGGGAGAACCATTAGCCTCCTCAGAATTCAATCTCTGTGACCAAGGCCAACAAAAACATTCAAACATTTTTTACATATCCCCAGCACTCGTCCGAACAATAACTTTTCAGATAAGAAATCAGAGTACAGAAATAAGCACAGAGTATCTTGAATGCAGGTAATATTTTGTGTTCTTTATTTCCTGTGTGTCTCCAGGCTGAAAGATCTCTTAAGACAGTGGCAGCCGACACGTGTTTCGTCGCAAAAGGGTAATATCCCGCGACTTTTTCAAGGCTCTGTCTTTTAAATAAAAGCTTATAGATCGTGGTTTGAATTCCGTCCCACGGGGGATAAAATCATCTTAATCATAGCCGTATGATGTCCAAAGGTCAGGATGCTGAACAATATCACATTTAGCGAATCCCGTGTATAGATGAAGGAGTGTCGTAGGATCGAGGACAGTCTATTTCTCCAAAGCAGAGTATGGTGCATTTCAGAGCCACCAGGTTGACTTAGGCCCAGTTGTTCTTTAGGTCCTTCAGCACACAAGGCAGGAGAGGCAGTGGAGGGAATGCATCCAGGTATACCCTTATCCCATTCCACCCAGAATGCATCTACTGATGAGTGCTCCTACAGAGACTCCAACATGCAGAATTGTTCACACTGCATGTTCCTGACATTGGTGAAAAAGTCTAGCCAGGGTTCCTCTCTGTGGTGGAAGATATCCTGCACCATTTTGGGATGTAAACACACCTTATAATCTGCAAGATGTCTGCTCAGTTCATCCTCTCTGGCATTCAGTGACCCTGCCAGGTGGTTGGCAACCATAAAGATGTCCTGGAGCTCCAGCCAGCTCCAGAGATGCATAGCCTCCTGGCACAGGACCTCACTCACCCATGCTTGCTGCAGTGGTGACCTTGCAGTGTTTAAATTGTAAAATAATAAGTGCCAAGGCCTAAAACGTTGGCTCCAAAGCTGCCACCATCACTGCAAAAGGTTGTAGTGCTGAATATCAAGGTTATGTAGTTTTGATTCACCCACATGTATCGTTAATCCATCACCATACACTCACTGCCACTGTTTTTCAGTCTCTCTTTACTCCTCTTCCCCCTACTGTATTTTTCCCTCTATTGTTCTGGGTCAAAGTCTGATGTGGAAAAATAAGTGCTTGTGCCCAAAATTAAGATGAATTAGGTGGGATTTGGTCTCGTTTATGGTGAAATTCAGCAATGGTAAAAGTTCCTGTCAGAAGGTGGTTAATGACTTTCAGCAGCCTCTCGTCAAGGTACAAGAATGCAGGATCTCCCAACCTGCGAAGATGGGCAGCAACCACAACTATCACTTTCGTGAAAACCTGTGGGGTGTAGGTGAGGCCGTAAGGGAGCACAGCCAACTGAAAATGCTCCTGGCCTACCTTGAACTGCAGGTATTGCCCTTGGGACTGCAGGTCGGGTACAGGAAAACACACATCCTGCATGTACAAGTAGACAATCCAGTGTCCTGGGGACAGAGCATATAGGATCTGGGCCAATTAAAGCACTTCGAATTCTTCCTCATGCAGGAAGGCATTCAGGTGTTGGAGGGAGGGTCAAGATAGGCCTGAGGCTGCGTCCTTTGTTTAGGACGACGAAATAGCAAGAATAGCTATCTTGTCGTCTCGGAGTCGAGTACACGCTCTATGGCAACCTTGGAGAGCAAAAGGTATACAGTCTGTAGTACAATGGATGCTCTGCTGAAATCTGTTTTGGTATGGGAGGGATATCAGATACAGAGAAGAGAAAAAGGTAGGGCGAAGCCTGTTTGGACAATTTCCAAAACCCATCTGTCAAATGGGGGCAAACTAAAGTGATTTGTTGGCCATTGTAGTAGGGGGAAGAGGAGTTGGAGGATTGGAGCCCATGCCAGTTGTTGTACTATATGAAGGATCCACATCTGTGGCTCCTAAAGGAATTAGGTACTTTCTTTCACTGGTGGCCCATGTGGTAAGTCAAGCTCTGTTTCAGGGGAGGTATAAAGCCCACTGGCATTTTGAAATCCAAGATATAAGGCATCATCAGTACCATCCTCCTCCTACCATCATCAATGTCCAGAGGGCACCCTGCTCTGGAACAGGGGCAGAGGCAAAAAGATAATGGAGACAATGTAGAGACACAGGATTAGAATCAGGGAGCATAACAACAGATTGTGCTTTTGAAATCACATTGTGACATCCGTCAAGCTCGAGCCAACATTAGTTATGGATCCAACATGGGTATCCGCACCAGACCACTCCCCCAGCGCTGGTGGCTCTTGGGCGCGTTGTGGTGGTACGGGCCTGGTAACAGGTCCTGTGGGTGCATGAGGCGAAAGAGAGAACTGCCAGCTGTAACCTGACTGGAGGACCCTGCTGTTTCACAGGCCCTAAATGACTGCGAGTGCACTGGAAAAGCACAGAAGATTTGCAGCATGGCCTCTCTGAAGGCATCATTCTGTGAAGGGTCACATCGGCCTGGGAAAAATGAGGCACATCAGGACCAACTGCGGAATTCACTCTCTGGCCAATGACCACAGTGGTGTGTGACTGACATCTTGGTGCCCTTGCGCCTTTTTCTTTGGAGTCAAAATGGCAGGATAAGGTTGTGTCCTACTTCGCTTTTATGCTTGCATATTGAACTTGGATTTACAGAAAAACTAAGAGTGGGAAGTGGAACAGTCACAGTAATGGCTCGTGACTGAAACCACGCCCACGACTTAGGGCAGGATTTGCACAAAGGCAGTGACTTCTTGTGTTTAATGATATACAATTTTGCCTCAAGGTCTCTAATTCTCAGTGTGCAATTGTCACACAACTCTGAGTCGTGTCTAGAACCCAGGCACTAAAGCCACAGCTTGTGAATGTCCGTGACCAGCATCTACTTCCTGCATCCTGTTATCAGTGGAGACACAGTTCCCTAACACACTCTCTTGATTTTTCAATTACTTCAAAACATTTTACAAAGTTAGGAGTGGAGCTCAAAATACATACACATCTCTTGACGCATAAAGAAAGGAACTGATGTCAGGGGAAAGGATGGTGCTGATGTTCTACTCTGCTCCGCTCCATCACTTCCAGGCTGGTATGGTGCCAACACAAAGCTTCCCGACACTGCTACAAAAATCTCCGGATACAGTCTGGTGCCTGGGGGATATTCTAAGGTGAGGAATCTGCGATTAGAAGTATTTATCAGATCTAACATTTGCTTTGGGCTACTTCAAATACCAACATAAAAAGTGGCATACTCCCAAAAATACTTGGTCCAAAAAAACCAGTACTACTTTTCATCAAGGCAACGCCGGAAACCACAACAGTAACAACGGAGGATTAGTTGCCCTTTGTTTCTTGTCACTATCTATACTACTGAAAGACTTCAAAATCGTCCCTTTAACCGTGAAAGTCATTTATTGTCAGCAATATTAGGTATGAAACCTTTACTTGCTGTCAGTTATGACTCAAGGTCCTTCGTTAGGCAAGAAACCCAAATCACATGCACCGTCATGAAAAAAAGATTATTTTGCCTTCCGAGAGAAAAACATTAGTTCATGTTTTAATATCCTCCAATATCGTCCTGCTCGCTGTCAAATCAGAGTGGCCACGAAAATCAAATGCCCCAAGCTCATCTTTACAACAACAAATGCTGCGAGTCTTAAAATATTGCTTCTACTCAGACTCCCGGCAAACAAAACAAATATTTCACTATGGTAGCAGTGTTGTTGTCAAGCTACTGATGCACTAAGTATTATAACTTAAAAAGCATATGATTTCAAATGCTTTTGGTGTCTTATGGGCAGCACAAACGTTACTGTTGGAACTACCAGGCACCGATGAGTCAATCAATTTGTCCGAATTTTTTTTAACCCAACTATCAAGTATCCTGGGACCTGGAAGGCCTACAGGAGGCCTTGGACTAAAGAAACGCTGGAAACAGGCATGCTGCAGCTCAGAGCACGTCTGCAGAATCCAAGACACACTTTTAGAATAAACAGGTCCTTCCTTAAAAAACGTCTTTACTTGAGCAGGTAGACTGTGCTTATGAGCAGCGGGCTGTGGGTCAAGGATGTTTGTAGATGGAGTAGCTTTGCTGATCTAATGATAATATCTCTTGGAATAAATCTACATATGACCGCTGACACGGCATTCAAAAACCATATATTGTAGAAAATCAACTAGCGCTGCACTATTTTAAAAGGTGTGATACCAAAAAACTGCAGATATTTACAGTTTTAAAATAACCCACAGTATATCAATCTGCAGCAATATACACATCTTTAGAAGGAAAGGTATTTCAGGCATGTGAACTGTATGTTAAATACTCGCCACCTTGCACGGCAAATGTCAACACTTGTGGGAAACATTGTGAACACCTCCTCGGGGTGTTAATCTGCCAGCTTCTATAAATTCCTCAACATGAAAGTGTGTCCGCACTCTTCTTAACAGCAAAAGCATCTGGTAAAAAAAAAATGCTGCATGTATGAAACCTGACCTGACATTCCTGATTTTAGGATCGAATGAAAGTAATGCTTTGTCGAAAACACGATCACAGCGATGAAAAGGCGCCCACCTAGCTACCCTGTAAGAATTATACAATTCAAACACTAAACTGAAGCAAAACCCGTTGTTTCAGCATAATATTGCGGACGCCAAGGAAGAGATTTAGCACACTGCCACCGGATCGATCTTGGCACATGCATACACAGATCAGTCGGTATAGTGTCAGACTCCTGTTTGTTAGAACAGTTCTGCAAGAACAGAGCTACACTGGGCATCGGGAGACGCCTCGATGTCAAACAGCTTTCAATCTTAGCCTACTTCCTAACAGAGCGATAGATGTGTGTGTGTGTGTGTATATATATATATATATATATATATATATATATATATATATATATATATATATATATATATATATATATATATATTACCTACTGGCGGTCGCCAGTAGGTAGTTATAGTTAGGACCACGTTTCCATAGGAAAACCTCAACATTCTATTTTGAATAACTTTGGCGCCGGTCGACGAAACCTCGCGAATTTCTCAAAATAGGTGGGGCGCTACGGTCCGCTCCTACCCTGAAAGTCTCGGGGGGATCAGTCAAGCGGGGGCTGAGATAAAAGGGGGGTCCCAAAACGCGTTTTTCCCATGCATTTTTCCATAGGACCTTTAGAACGACCTACAGCCCGAACGGCTGAACAGAATTACTAGAAATTTGGCAGAGAGGTAGTCCGTAGGTCAAGGAAGTGCCTTTTGTAGGTTTGGTGTAAATCAGTTCAGTAGATTTTGAGAAAATAGCCTTTAAATCAATATATATATCTGAGCCAGCTTACGGTACGCTTACCGTACGCTTACGGTAAGCGTACGGTGGCGTGCGCGAGCGCGATTCTGATTGGCTCTTAGATCTTAGTAAACATTCGAATCGGCCGAAACCAGGAAGCGGCGGCCGCCATTTTGTGTATTTCACTCTGAAAAAAAAGAGTGAAAACAAGGAAAGGGGGCAATGAGGAGAGTTACAGACCCCCTAACAATTGTAAGGGGGTCAAAGAAGGACAGAAAAGTACAAAAAAAACATTTATTGATTTTAAAAAAAATCACGGGGTACGCGTACGGTAAGCTCACGGTAAGCGTACGGTAAAAAAAATAAAAATAAATAAATGAAAATCAGATTTAAGAGTTTAGAAATTAGGGAGCTCTAAAAAGAGCTGTTGTGTTTATGGAGTCATTTTTTTAGTGGTACCTACAAGTAAGTACCGATGCAGAGTCTAAGGTTCAAGAGGAAGACTCTGTTCCCTTCATCATTGAAGTGCACACCATCTCCTCTATAAATGTCTTGCATGTCGTAACGCAAGTTGTTGTGGTAAATGGCACCCATACCATAGTCACGGAGGAAAGCAGAAACAGATTTGTTGACGTGCTTTCTTGCTTTGTCAATCTGTGGACAGAAATGATTGGACCAGTTCCATTTTTGCCTTTGGCATATGTTGGAAAACACAAAGGCAGTTTTAGGGAAAAGTGTAAACAGTTGTGCAAAGGTGTCCTTCATAAGCATTTCCAGACCTACCCCAGTCAAAGTGCCTAGGTCATTGCCACCACAGTGCACTATTATGAGGTCAGGGTGTTGGATTTGAATGAAGGATTTCACCAATGGCATCAATTGGTGCCACTTTAACCCTCTCTGACCAATCCATTTAATGTCTACATTTGGCAAAGCAAGGTCTCTCACCATATCTGTTTTCTCTGCAAACTTTTCACTCCAGAAGACATAGCTGTGCCCTACAATCCACACTGTGAACATCTTCAAAGGAGAACTGGATGCACTCAGGAGGTGTCTTTCAGTAGAATGGCAATATGAAAAGAAAGACAGTTTGGAAATGGAGGCATACATATTTTTAACAAAACAAAAAGAACTGATTGGCTGTTTCATACCATTCTAGAAAAAAAACTAGGCTGTATGTGAAAATTAATAGAAGCATGTTTTGTATTGGTACAAAAAAATGTGTAACCAAAGAACAGTACTATGGATTTGCAGTTAGGATTGAAAAGTCAAGCACTCTTGCTCTGTGGAATTGAAACATTGTGTGTCGAACTTCTGACCTAACTGCACACAGCAGTGTTCCATGAGCTGTTGCTATGGTAGCAGGCAGAAGTCAAGTTGGGGGAAGGGTACTAGGCAGAAGTCAAGTTGGGGGCAGGGTACTTTTGGAAAAGGGTTGGTTTTCAACCAATAGAAATGTGTCATTACATTTGAAAAAAAGGGGGAAGCACTGAGATTTGAAACTTACATGTATATGTGTGGAAAAATAGAGGGAAAGTTTGCCATTATCTGGTTCTGCTGAGAGGAGAGAGGTGTACAGAACAGAGATCCTGGCTCTGATAATCTGCTGTTTGAGTGACACATTTCTTTCACAACTAACTAATTTTAAAGGTGAGTTTACAGTTTGAGAGGGGATGTATGTGGTAACTTAAGAAATGAATAATAGAAATGGGAATTGTTTTTGTTGTAGTTACACATGGTGGATTCATAATGTGTCAGTCTGTAAAAGAGATTTTCACTTGGCCCGAAAAAAAAAGAGCAGTAAGTGTGCTTTCAAATTGGCAAAGAAATTTCGTTTTGGCACTAATGTGAAAACATGACTCTGTGTCCATAGAAGAATTATAGGCAGAAATTTATTGCGTCTTGCTCTGGTGATTTCACAGTTGCAGTAGATGGAAAAGAGGAGCGAATTTTTGGGGGAAGAAGCAGAGGCTTAGCACACACCCATGTGCTTGCCATGTATAGTCATGCACAGTAATTAGAAGCGAGTGGGGTTTTCAGGTTTAAGTCTGTAATGCAAATACATTCAGCATCACTAAGGCTGGTTGCCCCTGCTGGAGTGTAGGCAGTCACAGAGAATACACACGGTGGTGGTCTGAAAAAAAAACAGCTTGGACATGTGCATTTAAATAAATTTAAAAAAAAGGTTTCAGAATGTGTCAGTCTGTAAAAGTGATTTCAAAGTGTAAAAAGAGATTTTCACTTGGCCCAAAAAAAAAAGAGCAGTAAGTGTGCTTTCAAATTGGCAAAGAAATTTCGTTTTGGCACTAATGTGAAAACATGACTCTGTGTCCATAGAAGAATTATAGGCAGAAATTTATTGCGTCTTGCTCTGGTGATTTCACAGTTGCAGTAGATGGAAAAGAGGAGCGAATTTTGGGGGGAAGAAGCAGAGGCTTAGCACACACCCATGTGCTTGCCATGTATAGTCATGCACAGTAATTAGAAGCGAGTGGGGTTTTCAGGTTTAAGTCTGTAATGCAAATACATTCAGCATCACTAAGGCTGGTTGCCCCTGCTGGAGTGTAGGCAGTCACAGAGAATACACACGGTGGTGGTCTGAAAAAAAAAACAGCTTGGACATGTGCATTTAAATAAATTTAAAAAAAAGGTTTCAGAATGTGTCAGTCTGTAAAAGTGATTTCAAAGTGTAAAAAGAGATTTTCACTTGGCCCGAAAAAAAAAGAGCAGTAAGTGTGCTTTCAAATTGGCAAAGAAATTTCGTTTTGGCACTAATGTGAAAACATGACTCTGTGTGCATAGAAGAATTATAGGCAGAAATTTATTGCGTTTTGCTCTGGTGATTTCACAGTTGCAGTAGATGGAAAAGAGGAGCGAATTTTTGGGGGAAGAAGCAGAGGCTTAGCACACACCCATGTGCTTGCCATGTATAGTCATGCACAGTAATTAGAAGCGAGTGGGGTTTTCAGGTTTAAGTCTGTAATGCAAATACATTCAGCATCACTAAGGCTGGTTGCCCCTGCTGGAGTGTAGGCAGTCACAGAGAATACACACGGTGGTGGTCTGAAAAAAAAAAAAAGCTTGGACATGTGCATTTAAATAAATTTTTAAAAAAGAGCAGTTTGTGTGCATTCAAAATGGCAAAGAAATTTCGTTTTGTGACTGTTGTGAAAAGAAATGTAGTAATATATTTAAATACAATAAAGGATTTTTTTTTTTAGTTTTTTTCAGGTATTGCTGAAGAACAGTGAACAAAATTTAAGATGCCTACAAAATCTCGAGTTCAAAAAACGCTAAAAAAAAAAACTATATTTGAGGACAACTGGAGGACCAAAGTTAGTAGAAGATGCTGATGTTGGGAAAAAGAAAAAATCTTCTGGTAAGCAAAAAAAACAATTCCTAAACAAAATATTGAAAACAAACAAAAATGTACAAAATGTCTGTTCTCGGAAAAATGTAACAAAACCTACAGAACAGCAAAAAATTGAGGATTTAGTTAATGCAAATATACCTTCTGCAATTGAAAAGTTTAACATAAACAGAAAAACAGCATTTAAAGAGATACGTAGAAAAATGTTTCAGAGAAGAGTTATGTCCAATTTGATAAAGGATATAAAGAAATATAAGCAAAAGGCTAAATATTATAAGAGAAAAAAAGAAATTGAAGCCATTGCAGCAAAAGCATTAGAATTAAAAAGGAAACTATTCATATTAATTTTGAATAGGATGCGTACATTAGATAAAATGGTTAATGTACTGAAATCACAAAGCAAAAGCAAAAGAGTAGTGAACAGAACAAACTTTTGTAAAGTGTTTTTAGGAAAGTGGATGCATAGTTCAAGTAGTGAACCTTTTTTTAATGAAGAAAGCTATTTTCAAAGTAATAGTTTGCTGCATGCAGTTGACACCAGAGGTCGTTCATACGAAGTAAAAAATGGTTGCATAATGGAGAAGGAGATAATGGTTCCAAGAGATGAGATACAAGTGATGGCAGATGAGGCAATGGGGAGACGTCCTAAAGCCCCAGTGTACACTTGGAATTGTAGTAGTATTTGCACTGTCCGTCAGGAATCTATTGACAGATTTCGAGAGTTTCTAAGAGAATATAGTAAAAAAAGTGTAAAACAAAAGATTAAGGTGCTTCAAAGTCTGGATCCATGCAGAGTGAGAGAGAATACTGGTTTGCAGGGTCATTCTCTGGCTTGTCTATCTAGAAAAGTGTGCAATAGTGTTTTCCATCATTTTAGGATGCTGGCTGTTCATCATACTGAAATGAGAAAGTTTGTGAGACGGTTGTATTTTGCCAAAAGTCCAGCAATAAAGTTAAATGAATTGAATAGGGCTCTGTTCCGAGGAACGGTATCAGATGTGGAGAAGGTTGTTGATGAAATTCAGTTTTGTTACTTTGGTCCTGAAGAAAACAGTGCAGAGAAGGACACAGTAAATGAGGCAGAAGTGGAAGAGAATGTAGAACCCTCTGTAAGTAACACATTTAATGATCACATAACAAAATTTGCAATAGTCTCTAATGAAAGACCAAATGTTACTTGTATTTGTTGCCGCAGAACTCATTATAGAAAACAAACTAGGAATGTTGATCTCTACAGAAAGAGTGAAAATGAAGATAATTATAAGTGGATGGATTTTGCCACATATATATTTCTTGAAAATTGTTTTGAATTGGGTGAAGATCAGCGTATTTGTAAATACTGCTACAACAAGTTAGAGGAAAATAGAATGCCGACCAGAGCTGTACATAATAATTTAGAATTGGATGCTATTCCTGCTGAACTTTCTGAATTAAATACATATGAGTCTATACTCATTCAATGTGTTCATCCGTTCCAGACCATAGTACGTATGGAGCCCAAAACTGGTAAATTACCTCCTTCAGATTTACTGAGAGGTTTAAAAGGTAGAGTGGTGTATTTGCCCTTGGATTTGAAAAAAAATATGGAAACTATTGATGCAGATACTTTGGAAACTGAACCATTAATTATTCTGGTTAATGGTGTCCCTACAAAGAATAAGAAGATTTGGCAGGAGCTGGTAGATGTGCGGAAAGTACAAAGAGCAAATTTGTATTTGAAAAAAAATAACAAATGGTATGAATCAATTTATATACAAGAAGAAGAAGAAGAAGAAGAAGATTTACAAGGAGACACAGAAACACCAACTGGACAAATTGAAAAAGTGGACAAGTCAAAGGAAGAAGAAATTTATGAACATTTTAGCATACATCCTCTCCATTCGAAAGAAGTTATGGGAGACAATATTGATCTCTTTCAGATGAAGAAAGCAAAAGGAAATCCCGTGAGTGTATGGGAGGAGAGCTTGGAAGCTCGATGTTTTCCCCAGCTGTTTCCTACAGGAAAAGGAGGACGATACGATGAACGTCCAGAACAGATTCCAGCTTCTGAGTATCGGACTACAAGACTATATGCTGAAGATCCCAGATTTCGACAAAGTATCCCTTATTTGTTCCATCTTTTATTTGAAAGCGACTTGTCTGCACTGTCTTATGCAGTAAATCACATTTTAAAAAGTGGAGTACATTTACAAAATGTGTCTGCTAAGGATTTTATGGAGAAAGTGCAGCACCGAGATGATCATTTGGAAACACAACTGATCAATCTGATGGCTTGTCAGCGTGGGACAAATGAATATTGGTACCGACGCCATGGTGAACTAAAATGCATGTTACGCAACTTAGGAACACCAACATGGTTCCTTACCCTAAGCTGCGCCGAGTACGCTTGGGATGATTTACTGGATTTTCTACGAGAGGCCAATTCAAACATTGAAAACATCGAATACAAGACAGCAGGAGAACTGTGCTCATTGGATCCGGTTAATGTTTGCAGATATTTCAATCATAGATTTGAGGCTATGATGTCCTTCATCTGCAATAAAAAAAAATCCACCCCTTGGAGAAGTAGTGGATTTCTTTTGGAGAAAAGAGTACCAGGCAAGAGGTGCTCCTCATATTCATATGCTGCTGTGGATCAAGGATGCCCCAAAGTTTGGAACAGATACTGATGAAGCAGTGTTATCTTACATTGAAGAATATGCAACATGTGCTATACCTAAAAGCACAGAAGAGAACAAGTTAAAGGAGCAAGTTCTACGTTTCCAAAGTCATCGGTGTGGAAAATACTGTCGACGGAAATACAAGAGCAAAGAAAAATACTACACTAAATGTCGATTTGGATTTCCTAGACCTGTTCTTACAAATGGAAGAGTCAACAGTTTTATGTCAGCTGTGAGACATACTATCACAAGAAAATCACCTAAGAATACCTACAACCTTAAAAGAAAAGAAGAATCAAAAAATATAAATGACTACAACCCAGTCATTTTATCCATGTGGAACGCTAACATGGATATACAGTATGTTGCTGACAATTCCATTGCTGTTGCTCGATATGTAACGTCTTACATTACGAAATCAGAAAAAACAGAATTGAAGGAAATGTGGGAAGAGATTTCTCACGAGAAGACTGTCAGTAAGAAGCTGTACAGTTTCAGTTTGAAGATGTTATCGCATCGAGAAATTGGATCCTACGAATGTTCAGATAGGTTATCTTCTGCAAGTCTCTACTCGAAGTCAAGAAGAATAATTTGGGCAAGTTTAGGCCTTGCAGCAATGAGAAATCGGGTACTGAAATCTGTTGGAGAAATTGAATATTTGGCTGAGAATGACCCAGAAAGTACAGACATATTGAAAACAAACATGTTGGACACATATTATCCCAAGAGAAGTCATCATCTGGAGAACATGTGTCTCTATGAAGTGCTGCAGAACTACATTTATTCACGGAAAGCTGCAGAAGACATCAACAGTGGAAAATATAAAGTTGTTGGTGAAGAAGGATGTTTGGTGAAGCAAACCAAAGGAAGTTTGATAAATCACCGGAAGCTGAGTTGCGACACTACCGACAAGAAAGAATTTTACTACTTGGCTCTTTTACAGTTGTTTAAACCATGGCGTACAGAGGATGAACTACTGGGAGAATTCCAGAGCTATGAAGATTCTTTTAATGCTTGCAAAGACAGCATACAATGCAGTACATTCTCAACTTATCTGCAAATGTTAAATGAAGAAATTGAACAGGAAACTACAATTGCAGCAGAAATAGCTAGAGACAGTTCTCAGGACAGCCAAAGTTCAGGAACATACAGTCAAGATCCCCTAGGACAACCAATCGTTGAAAATGAAGCATCAATAGCCATGAATGAAGTGGAAACGGCTATGAATCAAGCTCAAGAAGAATTTATAGACTTAGAAAATTTGGAAAGACAACTGAATCAAGAGCAGCAACAAATTTATGAAGAGATCAAAAACAAAATTGATCACGGATTTCTACATATCAAAAAAGAGTGCTCATGCACATCATTTCATCCAATCAGGATGTATGTAAGCGGACAAGCTGGCACTGGAAAAAGTTTCCTAATTAAAGTCATCAGAAGCTACCTAAAGCAAAAAACGGATTCTACTTTGTCTTGTGTGGTTACTGCTCCAACTGGGTTAGCAGCATATAACATAAAAGGAATCACCTTACATCGTTTGCTAATGTTACCAGTGGAGCATGAGAACAAAATACAATTCAACAAGCTAACTGGAGAAGCATCCTTAGAAGTGTCAAGAGTATTGAAGAAGATGCAAGTTCTCATTATTGATGAGGTGAGCATGGTATCAAACTTAATGCTTGCCTTTGTGCATTTAAGAATGCAGCAAATTTTGAAGACAGACTATGACGTGTTATTTGGTGGAAAACACGTCATAGTTTTTGGGGATCTTTTGCAACTTACTCCAGTTAAAGGACAACCAGTGTTTAATACTGTGACACATGAAGACACGAAGAAGTCATTGGGAAGCATTGGAAATACAAATATTTGGTCCTTCTTTGAGTACAAGGAACTTACAACTAATATGAGGCAAGCAAACGATGAAGAATATGGAAGTATTCTGAAAGATATCAGAATTGGACTACTCACAGAAGTTGGCAAAAAAGCATTACAGAGTCGGCTGTTACATAACTTATTTCCAAAGGAAGAAATAGTTGCAGAGAAAATATACAAGAATATTGCAGAAAACAAAAGTGTCATCTGCTTAATGCCAACTCTACGTGAATGCTCAATATTTAATGAGGAGCTTTTGAAATTGGAAAATGAAGACATCATGAAATTGGAAGCAGTGGACAAAATTGAGGATGGAAGAATTACTGTCACAGTAACAGGCAAACTGAAAAATAAATTGGACTCACTAGAGAAGAATATCTCCAAAACAGCAGGATTAGAAAAAAATCTATATGTTTGCATGAACTGTAGAGTGTTTTTAAGGAGAAATTTGGATGTTGAAAAAGGCTTAGTGAATGGAGCGATGGGAAGAGTTGTGGGTTTTATTAATTATCAGAAAAAAGATGGAATTGAATGTTTAAAAATAAAATTTGATCAGATAGAGGAAGTTAAAGACATTTGTCGTTGTTCAGTTCGTTTCATGCTTGTGAAAGACTTATATGTACGTAGGAAGCAGTTTCCGTTTTCACTAGCATATGCTGTAACTATCCACAAGTCTCAAGGATTGACTGTAGATTGTGCATTTGTGAACATTGGTTCAACTGTGTTCAAAGAAGGTATGGCATATGTAGCTTTGTCACGAGTCAAAACATTATCAGGTTTATTCATGATTGACTTTGATGATTCAAAAGTTAGTGCTGATACAAACTGTGTAAAGGAGTATAATAGATTAAGAAGAACCTATGCTCCTCATTTAGGTCAGTATCCTGTGTTGGAGAAACGTGTAGTTTCTCGTAAAAGGAGAAATGAGAATATCTGTAATGAAGATGTAGAGAAGAGGAAAAAAAAGAGGAGTGATGTAATTGCAAGCAAAAAGAATAAGGAAAATGAAGAACAGGTTGTAGGATGTCATTTTGAAAATAGCTCTGGTGTCAACTGCTACGCTAATGTAGTGCTGAATGTTGTATTTTATCTGGAAAGTTTGCAAGAGCAGATAATAGTAAATCAGGGAAAAAGATTCTGTTCAGAGCTCAGTCTCCTTTTTCAAAAGCTGAGTAAAGATAAAACTCAAATAGAAAGTGCTACTGACATTAGAAAACTTTTAGATGTATGTTCAGGACGAACACAGTTTTCTCAAAATGTACAGCAAGACGCACAGGAATTCTTGTTGTTTTTTCTTCAGGTAGTGGAAGAAGAAGGAGTTCCCATTGACATTTTTTTTGGTCTCTCTTATAAATGGGAACATAGTTGTGAAAATTGTTATAATATATGTGGCTCTATTGTTGATAATGAAAGGTTTATTTATTTGACATTGCCAGAGAGTAAAACAGTCACTTTTGCAAAATTAGTTAAAGATGCTAATCATAGCATGAAATGTGGTGAGTGTAATTCTGACATGTTTTCAACATTAATTTTAAGGGAATACGGACAGTATGTAATTTTAATGATGCAACGATGTAGAGCTGATGGTTCAAAATTGGATACTTTAATAAAGAAGTTTACAGGACAGCAATTATCAATTTCAGGAAAAACTTTTGTAACTGTTGCAATAATTTTCCATGATGGACCTACTGTTACTTCTGGACATTACACGGTTTATCTTAAATGTGAAAAAGGCTGGACACTGTGTAATGATTCCCAATTGATTTTCAAACAACGTTTGCCTTTTGATTTAGCAAATTCCTATCTAATCTTTCTGAAACCTAAATTTTAGAGAGACTTGGCAAGATCTGGACAAAATAATTTTACCATTTTACTGGATTACCATTGCAATTTTGTAGAAAAAATATTTTTTAAAATTATCATTTGGCCTAAAGGAAAGATAACCAATTGTAATGTGGACTTTTTAAATTTTTAATGCAATTTTGAAAAACCAATAATTTAGAGATAATCGGTAACTTCTGCACATTTTAAATTTTGGAATGCTATTGGACTGCCATTGGAAATTTTTACAAAAATGATTTAAAAAATTACTATTTGGCCATGTGGAAAAGTAACCAATTCTATTGTGGACTAAATAAATTATTCAAAAAATTTTCGTGAACCAAAATGTTACAGAGAATCGGTGAGATCTGGACAGATTAAACTTTAGAATTTTAATGGATTTCCCTTGGAAATTTATTCCAGGGAAAAAAAAAAAATACAATTTGGCCTAAAGGAAATAAAATCAGATGTATTTTGAAGTTATTTGAGATATAATATTGTGATTATACTCCTGAAACAAAAATATCAGACGGTATTTTAAAGAAAAAAGTATTGTTTTTAGATGATATTTTTTTAGAATAATATGCATTTCTGTAATGATAAGTTTAAGTGAGAAGAGATTCTGGGCTTTTTTAATACAATCTTTGAGATTGTTATTTTTTTTTGCCCGCTGTAAAATGATGAATGCTATTGCTTTCACAATTTATAGTGAAATGCAATATATTCTGAAAACAGCAAAAATAAGGCAAAAATATTTTTTGGTAAAAAATGTAAATATGTGTACTGTATTATAAAATGGTTTAAAAATATTAATACTTTTTTCTTTTTTTTCAGATCGATATAGAAAATTTTCATAAACTACAACCATTTAAAAAACTATTTTTTAAAAAAACAAATGAATAAATATTTTTTTCAGTGAGTATGGTAAGTCAATAGTAATAATTGTAGTCTCTCAAGGACCTTGTAATGTGAAAAATGATTTTTAGTGTTTTTTTTAAAAAATAAAAAAAAAAGGTACGCTTACCGTACGCGTACGGTAAAAAAAAAAAAAAAAGTTTTTTAAAAAAAAATGTAAAAAAAAGATGAAAGATAAGGTTGGCTCTTAAAAGAACCGTTGTGTTCATGCAGGGACAGAGGAAAGGAACCATGGGAAAATCATTCAAAGCTACAAATGTGCTGATCTATTTTGTTATTCACTAGGGAAACACTGGTCTCCCTATAACAAATTAGAGCTTTACAAAATGTGCAATGAATATCAACCTTCCGAAATCGAGGGTTCATTTCCAGAGGGCCAGCAAAAGGAGATTCTCCCCCCACAGATGAAGGGCTCACCTGAGCTGCAGAAGAAGGAGTAAGCTCTGCAGGTGATGGTCCAGGCTGAGCTGCTGTGGATGTACTGGCTCGTCTTTCTGAAGAGTTACCTCCAAAAAGTTGAGCATGTGTCCTTTTGTGTACATCCTTGAGGTGCCTCATCATGGTGTGATTCCCAAAGGAATACTTCCTGTCAGGATTACCTCTAGAAAGTACACGCTTACACAGCTTGCAAGTAACTAAGGGTGCATTCACCTTTTGCTGGCCTTCTGGAAAAGTAAAATAATCCCAAACATAAGAAGGCTTTACTTTCCTCGCTCTCTGCCTCAAGACAGTGCTGCTGGTGCTAGCCTCACTCTCAGAAGAGCTCTGCTGTTCTGCCATCGTATCCCAAAGACAAACCAGCTCCTTCTCCCAAGGGATCACAAGCAGAAATGAGGGGAATGGGTGTGGTGTAGGAGAGTTCTAGAACTGAAAGTAGTTTCAACCAATCAAAAGTTGTGTTTCATGATCACATGACCTACCGTACGCTTACGGTACGCTTACGGTGCGCTTACGGCAAAAAGTACGCGTGCGCGTAAAAAAGACACGCGCTTGCGCGCATGCGCATAACAGTCATTTCCCGGCACTTCCGCGTAACGTGCGCGTGTTGCGTAAGCGCGCACGCGTCCCACGCGCAGTACGCGCGCTACGCAAAGTACGTAACTATACGCAAGCAGCGTAGATAGATTACGGACGTTGCGTGAACCGTACGCTTACCGTGAGCTTACGGTACGCGTACTATAAAAAAAAAAAAAAAAAATAATCTAGAAATAAATTTTACTTGTTTATTTTAAAAAATTTATATAAAATAAATATTTAATGATTTTAAAAAATTAAGCATAGTCTTTATAAAAGGTAAAAAATTAAATTAAAAATATGTTTGAAAAAAATGAAGAAAAAAAAAAAAAAATTAGCATTTAAAAAACCTTGCAAATTCACTGAAAAAACCATGGGTTTCACACACGTTATAGTTAGGAATTAGCATTTAAAAAACCTTAGAAATTCACTGAAAAAACCATAGGTTTCACACACGTTATAGTTAGGAATTAGCATTTAAAAAAACCTTAGAAATTCAGTGAAAAAACCATAGGTTTCACACACGTTATAGTTAGGAATTAGCATTTAAAAAACCTTAGAAATTCAGTGAAAAAACCATAGGTTTCACACATGTTATAGTTAGCTGGACATTTTACTCGTAAAAAACCAATGAAATTGCCCCGTTATAGTTAGTTCAGCTAACTATAACTCGCGCGCCCGCAATGCACTGCTGATGACGTCACATATTACATCACTCATGACATGGTCAGTGACATCACTCATGACATCACTGATGACATCTCAAATGACATCACTGATGACATCACTGATGACATCACTGATGACATCATCCTTGTGATAGAGAGGCAGACCTCCTCTCACCTTAATATAATCTTTGATACACACATTCAAAAATAGAGACTAAAAATTTCAAAACAATGGACATACCAATACCAGTTACAACAACCTCATCAGTAATTCAAAGATCAACATACACATCCACTCATTCACCAACAGTCCTACACAGTCACTCATACATGTACTCACTCATCATATGTACTCATACACCTATACATCCTGTTACACAATGCCACTCATCCGTAGAGTTACTCACACACATAGTCACTCATGCTAATAAAGAATCAAACATCCATTTACTTGCATATACAGTAATACACACACCACCATACTTACTTCTACGGAAACTTACACATACTTAGTCTTTTAAACAATCACTTATAGAAACACATACTTATTCATACAGCAACTCTTTCAATCTCTCCCTCTCATATATACTCACATATATACACCAATACTCACATATACTAGTTTAAAACATATGTAGTTACTCCTGAAGACACTATTGAGACAGTCATTCACTCACTAACACACCCATACACACACTCATCCACCCATACAGTCCTGCACACATGCTGTCTTCAACACATACAAACAGTGAGTCACTCATTCATGCATCTATGCACTACGTAAAACCCCCCACCGTACCATGCAGACACTCAGACTGATACTCAAAAAAACAACTAATAACCTATATAGACACCCATGTAGCTACTCACCAACCCATGCAGCCACTTATACACAAAGTGAGAGATACACTTAAACAGTCAGTTACACAATCAATTTTTCAAAAACAAATCATCCATTTAGACACTTATATACCCATTTATTCTTCCATCGACCTTGAGATATACATATATAAAACATATTTAATTTTCAGAAAAACCCACATTCACTGGATGATGTCATCAGTGATGTCATTTGAGATGTCATCAGTGATGTCATGAGTGATGTCACTGACCATGTCATGAGTGATGTAATATGTGACGTCATCAGCAGTGCATTGCGGGCGCGCGAGTTATAGTTAGCTGAACTAACTATAACGGGGCAATTTCATTGGTTTTTTACGAGTAAAATGTCCAGCTAACTATAACATGTGTGAAACCTATGGTTTTTTCACTGAATATATATATATATATATATATATATATATATATATATATATATATATATATATATATATATATATATATATATATATAAACTTTAAAACACTACTTTCATTTAAAATTCAGCTGATGGAAAAGCAGCAAAGCAATATGAGAGCGCAGCTTTGACATTTACAGAAAAAAATTAAAACCATGAGCCTAAAATATAAATGTATACTGTGCAAATATGGGGAGTAAAGTTAATAAATTAGACGGTGATGGAATGGTTTCATCTTCAAATGTGCATGCATTTGCAAAGGAAATCATTAGGCCATTTGGTCCACAGGCAAGCTTCCCCTTTTATACGCCCTATAATTCAATTTGTCACCAACAAACGGCACAAAAAAATGCATAAGAACCACCCTTACCTGACTGCACTTTAGAGACCAGTATTAACAAGCATTGGCAAAACCAGCAGGCAGGGCACAAGTCCTAAAAAAAGAAGTGGGGGGACGCTCCAAGTTAGCTGGTGTCACAGGAAGTGACATCACGACCGGAAGTGACGTCACACATGGTAGTCCCCTTTTATTACAGGGAGACCCGTTTCACTTGGGGGGGGGGAGGGGGGCACGTTAACCCACTGTGGAATGTAGCGTCATTCTCTAACAGTCTCGGCACACAGATCAGCAGTTTACAGAACATCCCTTCCTTCGATACAATTCCATCCAGGTCGGATTTCTCAAAGGCTACTAGGGGCCTGACGTCACTTACTAAATGCGCGTTGCCAACTCGCTACTTACGCACCACGCATCCTAGTACACGGATGCGCTGGTAAACAATTCCACGGAATCACGCGACAGCAAGCTCCTATATAAACAGAGCCGTTCTCCAAATGCCAGGCACCAACAACACAGTGCACAAGATTGACAGCCAGCCCTGTACTTGGGATATCGACGGGGCGGCCATGCGGGCAAGGCACGCCATCATTGAAAGTCCAGCTTTTGGGCAGAGGGGACGGCGTCCACCAGGTAAAATAAGTGGGGGGACGCCGTCCACCTGCATTGTACCCCGACTCGTGCCCTGCCAGCAGGTCTCACCGTTTTTGGCGATGCAGTACAGCAAGCATGCAGCACGGCCAATAATATATATTTTTTAAAAGGAGCATGCATGCCTACAAAATGACACCGGCACTTTTTGCACTTTTTAACCCATCCATGTTGAATTGGCAAACTAAAAATAGCAGTAGAAATCTGCTTCCTAATGCACTGGAACTAGTTTCAAAGTTAGCACCTTGGGAAACGTGAAGCAACAATGAACGCTGAAAGGTGGTGAGGGGGCCGATTGAAGGGATGAGGGTCTCACAAGGGTAACAAATATCCAGCAGGACACACACTGTGAATCTGTGCTGATTAGCCATAAGCAAGTTGCGCAGGTAAGTCACTGACAGAGGCATGCACCAGAAAAAAAGAAAAATATTTGCACACATATAAACACTCACTTACCAGTCATGCAAAAATGAGAAGGGCTAGTTCCATTCTAGCATGATTTGATTGGCAAAGAGGAGTGGTTATGCATGAAAGACAGTGTGAATTCACATTAGACGAGCATGCACACGTCTTTGGCTTTGCGAACTATAACTTTGTCACCATTTCTAAAGCTGTCCACAATGAGGCTCTGTTTCAAAGTGCTGTTCAGAGGCCTATTATTATTCTGTATGTGATAATTAGATCGACATACAGAATGATAATGGGCCGATAAAAATCTGTGCCAGGTCAGGGAGTGGCTGCTGCAGGCCCTTAAGATCACAGCAGGAGTGCAAGCTGGCCCCTGGAATCAAAGTTACAGAACAGCTCGCTCGAATGTCCGAACCTACGGACAAAAGGCGTCCATTAAGGAATTCATCACGGGCAACGGACAAAAGTCCTAAATAACAGACGGTCCGTGAAATTTACGGACAGTTGGTCACCTTATAGACAGGAACCGGGGAGAAATGCAGGGAGAGAGCAGGAATAAACATGCACTCATATGAAGTGTTAGGCCAAAAAGGAAAAAGTAGTTCCCTAAAAGTAAGCAGCTGAACAATAGAAGCCAGCAAATAAGAGAGGGTGAAAAGGTAATCCTGCAGGGGAGGCATAAAAACAAGATAAACAAGTTGAAATAAGGACAGCCATTGATCAAGTAAGCAAGCGAGAGTGATAAATCACCCAATGGTAGGCTGTAAGCCACAGTAAGTTCTTGGTAAGTCACACAAGAGTTCTTTTGAACCGGCAGCTTATGCTTTCTGGTAGGCTCAACCCAGAAGCCATTGCTTTGTAGCCTTAAATTTGAATGGGCTGGTGATTTTATATTCCATATAATATGTTTTTATTGTGAGATGTTAAGTCAACTGCACTAGCACAAAATCTCCGTGTATTGACTTGGTGGCCTACAGTTTCCCTTACTGCTGTTCCCGTTTTTCAGAAGGTTTGGCCTTTTCTCTTTCTTTATCTATTTGCACTATGGTGATAAACTTTATGTAGAGCTTTATTCAGAACTTCCAACTATTTCTCAACACTGTAAATAGTAGATGATACCATTACAATCTGAAAAACGTTACAATGTATGCTTATAAAACTCTGAATGAATGAAATGAAAACATAATTTTCCATCTCTTAGTTTAATATACTCTGGTTCTTGTATCTTTCAGAAAAGGATGCGGACCCCTCTCTCCTACGCTGGGTGCCATGGTTCGTTATAAGGGGTTGCTCGTTCACCAACAATAATGTTGCAAGTTAGGCTTATCTTGACCTCTTGATATGTATGTATATAGTGAGCATGTATTTTGTTTATGAATGTCTCCTGTGTAGAAGACTTAAATCTAGGACATAAGAGGGGACTATTGGGACCTAATCTAATTTGTGAATCCAGACAGCGTGTTTCAGCCCATTACAAGTAGCTTTATCAGACAGGGCATTCGTCAGGATCTGGTGTTTCTCCTATGCTATTCCCTAAACAATCTCCTAACCCTGTCTTGGTACTATTATGTCATGGTTTTAGTGGTTCCAAGGGAAAAGAAAAATAACCAGTTGGTCAGCCACATCAGGTTAAATCTAGGCCACTGTAATCTGCATCATTTCAGTAATTTCACAATACACTTGTTACGCTAAATTCCAGAAATTACGCCATGAGTAATTTTGCGCAATCTAATGTAAAAATGTACAGTGAATGGTGCAATGTTCGTTAACTTGCGGTAAAACTTTACAGCAAAAACACAGGAACATTAGATGTAGTCAGTCAAGTCAGTCAGTCAAATAGCTTTATTTCGATAACAAGTATCATAAAAGCAATTTCATTCATACAAACCAAGAATAAAAGATGAAAGTTATCATAAAAACAGTAGTAAAAACAAGTATATACATTAGATACAGGGATAATATACAAACAATTAATCATCTTGTTAATAAATTAACAATAATATACTAGTACCGGACCCAAAAAATTTCATTTGTATACTTAGTGAGTTTTAAAGTGCAATTTGGTAAGTGAGTTTGATTAAAAAGACAGTAAAAAAAGGATACTTTCTATGCAGCTATTTGATATCATTTAAAGAAAAGAAGAGCAGGAAACCAACATATGGAGATACATTCACATTTCTTTTTTACACCTCCCTACGCAAGAACTTGGACCTAACAAGCCAGATACAGCCGAGGTACTTTGCCACACCACTACCAAAGAGAGCTCTAGAGTCTGATTTCAAAATCCGCAGGGCAATAATATGAGCTGTAGTGCCCAGCTGTCTGCAAATTGGTTTGAGCCACTTTGATCTGGCCCTTGAGTATACTGGGCATGCAAACATAAGGTGAGCCACGCTCTCTTTTGGTGCCTCACAGCAAGGGCAATCTGCGATTGTCCGGCTCGGAGGACTCCATTTTGCAGTAAGCTCACGTACTAAAAGGGAACCAACCCTAAACTGTATGTAAAGTGCCCTATCTCTTGGGATTCGAATAAAATCTAGGTACGGCTCTAAAAATATGGGTTGTTTAAACTGATAAAAATCATCTGCCATCCTACCTAGATTTGGATTACTGAGTTCATCCTTATGGGTGGGTTCTGACCTTCCCAAGAGTTTCTGAATCCTAATGCGAGCACAAATTTCTTGACATTATTAAGCCAACTAACCCTGTGATTGCAGTCTAGACAAAGAACTTCTTTGAGTGAGGCAGCGTAGTTGGCGAGTTCAGCAGTTCGTAGCAGCCGGGCCCAATAAAGCAGCGGCCTTGATCTAGCAATATCTTTAAAGGAGCATCTTCCCAGGTCACTCATCAAAGGCTTAAGTGGAACATTTCGGGGAAGGCTCACAAGCTCTCTCAAGAACTTATGTTCCAAACTGCAGATCTCTTGCACATTGTTAAACCCCCACAGTTCCGCACCGTAAAGGGCAGAACCAACTGCCTTTGCAGCATAAATAGTGAGCGCTGGGGCAACAGGTCTGCTATGTGAGCGACGATGTTCCCTGCCTATTGCCCCAGCCACACACCTGTGGTTTAAAAGCATCTTGTTAATGTGGGGATTCCATAGCATTGTATCAGAAAGTCGGATGCCCAAATAATCAAAAGTACTAACTCTTTCCAGAGGTATCCACCCAGAGAGAAAATGTGCCTAAAAGGCTTGTAGGGGTTGAATGTCATTAATTTAGTCTTCGTAGTGTTAATAATCAACCCCCTTAAGGAGCAAAAGAGATGGAACCTGTCTAAAAGCTTCTGCAGCCCGACCGGGGTCTTAGAAATCAACAAGGTATCATCGGCGAAGAGGAGTGTGGGTACCCTGTCTCCTGCCAAGGCCGGGACGTCAGATGGAGTTTCCTGGTGAAAACTAACCACCCCGTTCACATATAGGGAGAACAGGGTGGGCGCCATGACTTGCCCTGGCGTACTCCTCTTTTCACTGGGAATCTGTCGGTTTTTTGTTCTTGTGACCCCCATCTCACTTGGGCATAGTTGCCCTCGTGCAATCGGACAAGCAGTTTCAAAATAAACACGGGCATACCCATCTCGCCCAAGACTTTCCATAGTTGCTCCCTGGGAACCAGATCGAAGGCAGTCTTTAGATCTATGAAGGCAAGGTAGAGACTGCCTCCACCTATCATGACTACCTTCCAATAGATAAGGAACAGCCTGAACACCTGATCCATTGTTCCAGTTCTGGTCCTAAAACCCGCCTGATATTGGGAAAGAATGTTCTCATCCTCAGCCCAGGAGTGGATTCTCTGCAGCAATACCCATTCAACTACTTTTTGAATAGCATCAATCAAACTAATCGGTCCTTAGTTGGCAGGGTCCTCCCTAGCCCCCTTCTTAAAAATAGACACCACTGTAGGAAGGTGGATATCTGACTATAGTTACCCCCAACTTTTTGCCTAGTGTCTAGCTGGTTTTTCGACTTAGCTGGCCTGAGATCCTGCCATTCAGGGTCTCAGGCTGTCTGCTCTCTCTTTAAAATGGACTCCATGTACCCTAGGTACATACCCAATTGGAAAGGATCACCTTATTGGACCCTGTACAGTGTACCCAGGGCATAGGTGTACCCTAGGCCTACCAGGGGCTGCAGCATGTATTATGCCACCCCTGGCCTTACAATCAGACACAACTGGCTGATCACTCAGCTGGGGTAAGTTGGTGTAATCACCTCGTACTTAGATATAGTATATCTATATCTAACATATATGGACACATGGTAACCTCTCAGTCACTCCTATGGCAGGCCTTAACAATCCTGGAGGCAGAGTGCTTGGTTTCATGTGAGATGGTGCTCTGGCATGAGCTGAGCCTGTCTGCAGCTTTCGGAACAACGTCCTTTAGCTGTTTCATGATATTGCCATACCATATACTCTTAAGTGTATTATGTACCTCGCGGTCAAATGTTAACTTTGGTTTGGCTTTATCAAAACATGTCGAGTAAGGTGTCATACGATTTGGAATACTACCCCCTCGCCAATTCTGGCAACGAGGGTAGCATTCCACCCTTCTAGAGGGACACGACATGTACCTAACCTGAAACCCGGGTAAAGTTAGACAGAGCCTCAGCATCACAAAATGGATGCTGCCACCACATACACAAGTCTGCCCTCCTGCTGCTGGGAGTCCTTCCAGCTTGGGAGGTGTGGACAAAGGGTTTCCTGTCAGGGGAGGTGCTTGCACCACCCCAGACAGGATTTTGTGTAGTGGGTTAGGGAGGGCTGAATAGATTGAGACATGCTTGGGGCACACAAGGTGTCCCTGTGCATATGCCAAATCAAAACGGAGCTGGGGCTCTCCAGCCCCAGTCCTGGCGCGAAACTGGACAAAGGAAAGGGGTGTAACCACCCCCCTTCCTGGTCCCACCCAGAGGAGGGACCTAGCAGGTAATCCGGCCCCTAGATTTGGAATAAGAGTAGGAGCTGTGTCCCAAGACTTCAGATCATCCTGAAACTCGACTTTAATAAGAAGAACTACTGGACTTCAACGTTCTGCTGCACAGAAGACTGAAGAGAATCTCCCTTGTGGCCAAGGAGTGACCACCCTGTGAATACAGGCACCATCCAGCAACTCAACGACTGCTTTGCCGCCGCCTCCCACCGGAGACCGAGCCCAGAGCCCGACAAGACCCAGACTCCCAGACATATGAGCCAGATCCACAGTCCCTGCAAATAAGAGACCCGTGGACGCACCGAGAGACGTGGAACCGGCCATCTTGAAACGTCCACGACAAGCTGACTGCGCAGCACCGGAGGTATCCTCAACGCTGTGCTTTGGGCCCTGAGAAGTCCCAACACCGAGCAGCATTTGCACCAAAGACCAGCCCTCCAGCATCCACGAGATCTGCGTGGGGCCCTTTTGCTTTTTGCCACTCGTCGCGTCATCCCGGTTACTGGCCCGTTGGCTAGTGGCCATCTTGGCGACGAAATCTACGAACAACGCCGCTGGTCTGGTTGCTCCAGACTGGCCCTTGCTCCTGTGAAAAGGAGCAGCCCCTCTGACCTTGCTGGTTAGAGCACCAAGCTTCCATCGACTCCTGCTTGGCTTGCATTAGCCAAGGCCGGTTTGCTCCAATCGAGAAGCCGACACCGCCATCAGCTATAGCCTTCGTGGGACAGCTCGTGAGTGACTCCTGGACGTCGTCGACATCTTCACTTCCACGTGGCTGCAGAGACAAGCTTCCTTTCTTCACCTGTTGGCACCCGACATCGCCTGGTTCCTTCCTGGTTCCACGCCGGTCACTGGCTAGTGACTTTGAACATTGTCCCCTCTGCTTACAGGTCGTCTACTCTTCAGATCCATCCTTGGATCCACCCGAACTCTTCCTGCCTGGCCGGCTGCAGCATCTTCATCCTCAGGCTCCATACACCTGCACGACAAAACCCGACGCACTTTGACCCCTATGCACCCGCTTCCTGTGGGTGAGGTAACGCTGGCACTCCGGTGCTCATGGGTAGAGAAACATCTCTAGTGTCTAGGTTTCAAGTTGTTAGGTTCTGGTCCATCCGGAAGACTCCTTTTCCTTTAACTTTGTGACTTTTACGCACCCATTGAAATCAATAGGTGCACGTGTGTAACTTTTAACACTGCTCACGCATCCTGTGGGCCTCCTGGTCACTAACTACAGTTAGCTCATTGTCGTCCCAGCGATTCCCAAGGCCTTCCTTCCTTTCTATTCGTGGTTCTTATACCACTATTTTAGTATATGGTTTAGCTGGCCACCTGGCCCATCCATAATTGTGCAACTTTTGTATATTTAAACACTGCCTTGTTTTAAACAAATGTGCTTCTGTGCTCATAAAGAGCATAGGGGATACTTTTAGTAAATAAATACATATATATTTTGAATATATATCTGTGTGGTGTCCTTTCATTTGGTATTCAAGGAGGCTGCATATGGTAAAACAGCTGGGATCACATGCCCTCAAGAGTTTAGCCTGCAGACTGCACTGTCCACGCTACCACTAGGATAGCTGGTCTATCAAGGTTGACTTCAAACACCACCATAAGGGTTGTTTGGCATGGTACAAGGTGATCACTAGAATTAGTGAGCAGCATATACCATGCCAACTTCTCACAACCACTTCCGCTCCCTTTCACGACTCTGGTATGGGTCATCCTTTGGAAATAGAATTAATTAGAAGCATGATGTATTTCGCCCAATCACTGGGGCTCGCACGGAGTAAGTCCCCCGGAAGACCATCCGGTCCAGGGGCTTTTGATGGTACTATTCTTGTGATTGTTCCTTCTACTTCAATTAGGCTGAAATGGTCATCAGTGTTAGGGATTAGGCAGAGGATTGGCTGGACACAAGATCCTCCCTGATGTGTTATATCTGTCCCAGCGTATAGATTCCTAAAATGATCAGACCAGTCTTGGCTGGCTATATGGTTGGGAATTAAATCTGGGATGCTTCTTGTAGGTCCGTTAAGCTTTCAGCCAGTACTCGATTGATTCCAGCCATTTTTAGTTCGGTAATAGCTACTTTAGGCCACTTCAGATGTCTTCTGCTATTAGAGGGGACTACTTCCTTGGTCACCAAGTTATTAAGTGCCTCAGGGGCAGAGCAGAAAGAGGTCCAAAGGGCCTTCATGGTCATAAAAAAGGGATTATGGTCGCTGTCGATAGTGGGGGCAAATTCCATATCAATTGTACTTCTCCACAATCTTATATCGATTAAAATATAATCAATGCAAGATGGGCAACTAATTCTATTGGACGCACAAGCCCCATCAAAGTCTGATGGTGTTCTGCCATTTGCAGCCCTTAACCCAAATTCCAAGACATGTGCGTTTAGCTGTATTGCAACCCCTGACCATCTTTTGATAGGGGTATTGCTTGGGGGGCGCGGGGGGGGGGGGGGGGGAATACCCCATCTAGCATCATCTTCCTCCAGCCCCAACATATCCCCCGAGCTGAGGGTCTCAAACGTAGTTAAGATCTCCCGCTATCATAAGATGCGAGTCAGGGTGGCAACTAGACAGCCCTTGCTCCAAGGATGAAACAATAGCTGAGGAGGCACCTCCTTTCGTCCCCCTTACATATACATTAAACAGCTCAAGAGATATGGCTCCTTTTTCCCCCAGTAATAGTGAGCCTCATTATATCAGGGTTTGCACAGTTGCGTTCGATAATTCTACAACCCAGAGCAATATTAACCCAGACACTCAGGAAGCTGAAGGGCGGCCTCTCCCTAAGGAGATAGCTGGCAAGAAAAAGCAGGTATAGCCAGATTTATAGAGGGGGACTAGTCTCCAAGCTTCCTGGATGAGGCAGATGTCTTGGCCTTCTATTAGTTTGTTCCAGTCGGGTAATAACAGTTTACTGCTAAGTCCAGCTACGTTCCAGGAAATAATCTTGAGCTGCAGATGTGGGGTCGCGGGAGCGAACTCTCGTGAGGATATTACTTGAGACTGCAATGGTAAAGCAAATCGAGCAATAGGGGTTGCCCTATCTATGCCCGTGTTTGATACTATAAGCTGGTCACTCAGTTCGTCAATATTGCGGCCAGTATTAGAAATGTGGATTAAGTTTGTCGGTAATTGGCCTGGGGCAACTGAAAGGAGAGTACAGAGTTCTTGGGTTGCTATTATGACAGGTCTCCTTAAGCTCTGGGTATAAAACAGGGGCTACTCTCAGTCAATCGTTGGCATCTAATGCGGCCCCATCCTCGACACTCGGCTCAGCTACTTTGCCCTGTGCCAGTAATTATTGGGGAGCTTCTAAATTGGATAGCTGAAGACCCTGGAGGACAACTCCGATATTCTATTGCTAACAAATTTGCTGCCAAATCTGGCTTTGTCAGAGTGAGTTCAATATAGTCCAGGGATCGGTTATGATGTATGCATCTCCGCGCCCTGGCTATATCGTCTCGTATCAGCGATCGACAGCTCCGGACGTGACGAATCCAGTGTATAACCTTATTTTTTAAAGAGTCTTAATTTTCATGGTCATCACAGGATTTAAGCTTGGGAACATTGACCATGTAGACTGTACGAGTCTGTACTGAGGGGTAATTCAAGGATTTTTCTGAATAAGAATGGTCTTTATAACGCTGATAGGGATCTACTAGTGTATTAGGAGGTCTGGTGTTTTTTGTGATCGATTGTAGAGGCAATTGTATTACCTGGCCCGTGAGTGCAGAGACTTGGGAGGAAGCGGTCTGTTGGTAATGGGGTCTCTTAGTGACCTGGGTAGCAAATGGTTTGGGGGAGGAGAGAGTGCCATTATGTACAATAGATCGTTCTTTTTGTACATTTGTATATGCCCTATGGAGGTGTGGAGTGAGTGTGCTACTAACTACCGGCTGATGTAACATACTGCTCGGAGTTATTAATTTAACTACTGCCACTAGCTCCTCAATCAACACCCTCATCGCACCTATTTCTAACCTAAGCGCGCTGACAATCTGCATAGGATCTTCAGGTACTGAAGCGCCAGTCCCTGCTGACTCAGACGAGCTTTTGGTGGTGTTAGGGCATAAAATTTGGCATTGAGGCGCTGGATCCTCCAGAAGATCAGGAGCCTCGGCTAGCGCCGCAAAGCGGTTAGAACAGATAATAACAGGGCTCTAAATAAGTTACAGAGTCTCTAGTCAGTTGATTATTCTTACACTGTGTGGAAGCAATTTCCCTCTGCCCTAACATAATATGGTCGGCCTCACTACTAGATGAGACACGGCTATGGGAAGGTTTCTGGAACATTGGCGGTATTGTAGTTCGGCGGAGTTGCCCCTGGCCACTCCCTGATGGAGATTTTGCGACACCAGTGGCCACTGGCAACTTAGCTACTAGAATCCCTTCACATTCTGTGATTAGGGTCCCAATTCTGTCGATCACACAATTATTGGCAATATGCTTAACGATTTTCCTTGCCTTTTTCACCTTACCCGCCCCACTAGGTGCTCCGTTTGCCCCCCCCGAACATTCCATGACTTTCCTTTTTCCCATGGTTACTCTAGCAGTAGACTAATTAAGCGCTATGGGAAGGAATCAAGGGCTGGGAATCAATATTTAACAAATAAAACAGGTGTGCAGCACAGTCTGTCCCAAGAATCAGTGTTTAAATGTCTTTGGGCCGGAGTTTAACTCAAAAGAATGGTGCGCAGCACGGATCAGCACAGTACCTTGTTCGGTATCACGTAGTTCCTTCAAGTGGCGAATAAACAGCGCAAGATGTGGCCCTGCCCTGCCTCCTCCTGGCATGGACGGGCGCAGGATGGGCCCGCCCTTGGCCCGGGCGCTGACCGCACGCGTCCCGCGTTGCGGGAGCCTGCACACGTTTAAATACAGCACCTCCGGGCGCAAGAATGTCTGTACGCGCTGAGGAGAAGCGCGGTGAGTTCTGGGGCTTTGAGTCCTGGCCCCCGCTTAAGCTGCAACTGCTGGGCGACTGGCGGCATTTCCCGCGCTGCGGGAGCTCGCACATGTTTAAATACAGCGCCTCCATTTGTAATAAGTAATGCAGGTTTGGTGCCTCAAGATCCTCAGGGGGAGAACCCACAATAATAATGAGACGTAAAGCATGGCTTAAATATTCTATCTTGCAGAATGTAGATGAATGTGCCACGAGAGAGGAATGAGCAGATTTAGATTCAAGCCAGAACTATTTTTGATTGTAGAAAAGTTGTGAAGATGTTGCAAGCAAGGTTAGGTGAATGGGTGAAAATCAAGATACCAAAATTGGCAATAAAGGAGTCTTCTAGTTTCTCTACCAACTAAGGACACTGGAGGTTATAGAAGTCTCTCCACACCCCCAATGTGTGTCTGCATTTAGGTCCAGGTCATATTGGCTCTTTCACAGTCACCTACAGAGAGAAGCAATCACAGGCCAGGGTGTGAGGTCGGTCAAGAAATACTTCAAGTCTTGCCGGACTCAACAAGATTAGTAGACTTTAATTTATCGCCTGTAAGATTTGATTTGAAAGCATTCTATAGTTTGATTTTGGGAGTCTTGTGGGTGGAGTGTGCTTAAAACTGTGAGGGAATGTTTGGTTAAACGAGTGTGGAATTGAGCAACGAGAGCATGTGATACGTGCTTGCCATGGGATAGGGAGCTTGGATGTGCAGTTTGTCACATTTATTAAGTGCTCTTGAGTGTTGTTTTGAAAGATTAAGTCAGTTGGAGTAAAGAGCAAGCTGTGGTCAATGAATTCTAATCTCCACAATAAAATATATTTCAAGAGTTGGAGGTGTATTATTACAAATTACTATTCCTTGAAATTTCCACAGAGTTCATGATTCTTCTTATGCACAAGGCTGCCTGCGTATTCAGGAGCATGGATGATAAGGGTCTATCGAGTGAGGAAGCAGAGCTTCCATTCTGTTAGTCAACCTATTTGTAAACAGTTTAACAACTAAGTGGTAAACATAAGAATAAGCCTCTTCTTAACAACTTATTGCTTCCAGCTGTAGAGGGCCTAGCAGTTTAAGATATGCTCTTTTGACTTTGACCGTATGCTTATCAGCATACATTATCAGTAACACCATGCATCTGAAGTCTAAAATCTCATTCTAGTTGACGAGGCATGGCTGAAAGATAGTTATGCCCCTATAATTACTGAGGCAATATAAGCTGGATATCATTTCTACTGGGAAGACCCACAGACTAGAAATTCTCCCCCTGAAGTCTGAATTACATTTGGACAGCAAGGAACTTAATTCTTATCTGTTTCATGACAGCGTAAGGACTATTTCACCAATGCATACTTATCCAACACAGGGCTATCCCTGAACAGGAAGAGGCCATCCAGAATCATGAGCATTCCTGTTAGTTTGCCTGCTTCAGCTCTGTGCTTCTTAGAAAGCGCATGACGTTCATTTCTAATACTTAACGTTGCTTTGCGTACTCAGGTTTTTAGGTCTCGCCTACGCAGTACGAATGCGCTATATAGGAAGACCTTTAGCAATCGATTCAGTTTGTGTCCCAAAAACATGCACGCGTTGCATTGCTTTTAATGGCAACGCGCGCACGTTTGGAGATTCCCTTTTGGGAGCGAGCTTTAAAACCATCTGGATTTAATTAACATATGGTTCTTGCGCGCTCCCGCAAGGGAAACAGGCCCAGGCTCCCTCCTCTATCCCCTCCCCCTGCTGCTTTTTACTTTCAGCGCGAGGCGCAGGCTGACAAAGCCACAGCGCGTCTCTTCACTCCCCTGCCTCCTGCGCTCTCGCGGACTCTAGTGCATATGTGGGACACCTCTCAGCAAAACACAGGCTGAAGCAGGCAAAATGTGCCCCAACCCCCGCTCCGCTGTAGCCAGCAACAGACCCCGCACCTTCCCCTCCAAGCTTTCGAACACATTTTTCAAGGCATCACGCGCACTCTGCCCATAGTTTTTTTTATTTTATGCAGCGCCTCCTGCTGCTGTCGTGTGCCTTTGTGCCGCAGGAGCTATAACGCGTTTCTATTGTTGCATGGATTTAAAGCAATCGCGTCCGCAATGCACACTGACCTGCCGCGTGTGCACAGACCCGCTGATCTATGTGTGGCTACTCCCTTTTCAGTATAGAAGCCTCTTGAAACCCATTATTATGTGCCTGGATACTCCATAATGTTCAGGTTGGCCCCCACCCCCCTCCAAAAAAAGTACTCGGCGGTTATTGAAACCACAGCCTGCACGAGTCTCATTGTGTAGTTTCAACTTCTGGGCGTGTTGACCTCGCATGGGGCCCAGGTGGTCAGTCACAACTCTCCCCCCACTACTGAGAGCGTGAAGTACACACGCCACCGCTTTACGTGCTGTCTATCATCCCCTGTTAGTTTTTCTGATCTCACCCGGCCAATCATGTGCAAGACTTTTATCCAGGACTACCCAAGTTATGCGGCAGAGAAGGATAGGATGATGCTCAGGTGACTAGATCGAGGACGAAACTGAGAACCTGGGTTAAGACTAAAGAGCAAGGCTATTGGACTTAAGTGATTTTGTAGGTGGGCCTTTTCCACATAACTAATGATTTGATGCATTTAGCACATAATCCATCAGCTGCAGCATATTTTTGCAAGAAAGAGTTTGTTTATAGCTCAAACGGATCAAACATTAGTATGAAACGGGGTGATATGTTGCAGCGCAGTGGAAGGCCATTTGTAAATGTTGACTGGTGAGTGGTCATCCTTCTGTTGCTTATTGTTGTATTTGGGTGTATACTAATTGGGTGAAACCTTCGCTCTGAAAATGTTAATATGTGTAAGCATTTCAAGATAATCAAGTAATACTACCACAAAATACTCTACATTTGTCCGCATAATTTGCCTTTTCTTGCTGCATAATTTAGTCGAGCCTGCTGCATACTTTGGAGAACCTCCATTTTGCCACCCGCCTCCCTCTTGCCTCTCATGTTGTCCATTCTGTGGCCTCGGTGTTTTAAGGTGGCATTCGGTGAAGTATCATACCATGCTATCAACAGCCTCAGTGGTAGGGTATCCAGTCTCATCTCATGGCAGCCACATCCACCACTCTATAGCCTCTCATGATTCTAATACTATTCCTTCTCAGTGCTTTGACGCTTCCTTTAGGACGAATTAGGCGCTGGACAGACATCCACCTTGACATAAATAGACAGTATATACAGATAGGTTGTGATTTAGCCTCCCCTGCGGGTCTCCAGACTCACAAGAAGCTCCCTTGCCCTTGAATCATTGCCAATCAGAGCTTTGCATGCTAATGGCAGCATCGCGTGCAGTGGAGCAACAGCCCGAGGGCACGAGCTCTAGCGACCACCAAGACTCCTTGAAATAGAGAGGTCTCCAGACTAAAGCACTGCACTGCCTTGTACATTCTAAAAGCAGATCTCTTTAGTGCCAGGTAGATTCAAAGCACTTGCTCTCACAGTTCCATCTCACCAGGCCTCCTCCGAGGTAGCATCAGGGGCAGCACCTCGAGGTTCGAGGAGGTAAGTACGAGTGTACACTGTCCTTAGAAAAACCACAAACTGCCAATCCCACACAGCACAGTGCTTACCACAAGTACCCACCGAACTACGTCCACCCACCTCTGCCACCCCTCCAGTACCAGATGCTTGACCTTTACATTCCCTCAATCTCTGTATCTGGGCATGGCAATTAATTAGAAGAGAACCTTAAAGCCTCTGTAAGCACTGACAGAAGGCTTGTGCCCGCTATGGAGAACGCACCAACCACCACACACCTTTCGTGAACACCTTCGACAAGCAGTGATTGAATTCACAATCCCTCCAGCTGCTTATTGAATGAATGCGTGATCATGCCTAGTGCCCACTTGCAACTCAGTGGCTTCAAGACGCCGCGTTTTTGGTACATTGTGGAACCAAAGTAAAAACTATTATTTACTCTGAATCACACAGCGTGGTCAAGCGGGGGTTCGGTTCAAACCTAGGTGACCTGGTTCAGAAGTCTCCAGGGTAAACGTTAGAACCAGGGCTTGAAGTGGGATTAAAAACCTGCAGGGTTCCGGGTTTACTCGTGCTCTCCGCTTTGACTTCCTGGATGTATGACGTAGATTATCCATACCTGCGCCAGTAGAAGTTCAAAAGTATGCTTCTAAGCTCTGTAATCCGCTGTGGCTCTCCAATGGACGCTTCAGCCCTATAAGCTCAGGAGTGCTCTTCAGACCAGGCTTAGCGTGCTGCGACGTCGCAGAATGCGAGTTGTGATGTGGCAGAATGCTTGGCGAGTTGTGACGTGACAGAATGCTTGGTGAACTGTGACGTGGTAGAATGCTTGACGAGTTGTGACGTGGCAGAATGTTTGGTGCGCTGTGACGTGGCAGAATGCTTGGTGAGTAATGATGTGGCAGAATGCTTGGTGAGTTGTGATGTGGCAGAATGCTTGGTGAGCTGTGACGTTGCAGTATGCTTGGTGAGCTGTGACGTTGCAGTATGCTTGGCGAGTTGTGACGTGGCAGAATGCTTGGAGAGTTGTGACATGGCAGAATGCTTGGAGAGCTGTGACGTGGCAGAATGCTTGGCGAGCTGCGACGTGGAAAGCACGAGCACTGTAGTAAATGCCCAGCACAGCAGTCTTGTTGCTTTTCTGAAGTTTCATAAAAGGTCCCCACGCTGCATCAGAAAAGTCACTCTTTTTTTCTGAGCAATGTTGCAGAATGCTTAGCTATCTGCATTGTTATATCGTCTCCCTTTTTGAAGAGTGTGTAAGAATACTGGAACACAGCAGGCGCGCTCCCTTCCTGAGCACTGTTGTGGGATACTCACCAAGAGAATTTTGACAGAACGGCGACGGGCGTGATGTTCCAAGCGGACTACGTTTCATATCCATGTGACGCATAGTTTGGCCAGCTGTGACATAGTAGGCCAGCTCAATTTGTCTAAGCATATTAGATGTTCAACAAGCATAAGAATAGCCAATAGGTCTCGCTTTTGGGACCTTATAAGTATTTAGATATGCAGCACAATATCCTTGGTACAACAACAACTGTTGCATGGCTAAACACTTATAAGGTCCCAAAGGCGAGAACTATTGGCTATGCCAATGTTTGTTATGAATGGGGCTTAGGAAGCTGTTAACTTGTGTACTGATTCCTACTCTCCTTTGGTTAACGTTACTTTTTTGTATAGTAGCATTCCCCGCAGTATCTCCTCTTTGGTCTGTCTCAGTCACAGGGATATTGCATTTTGCTTGTGTTGCGAATGATGACCTGGTGTCCCTGTACAGTTAGGAGTTCACGCTGCTCTTTGGTGACCTGTCTTTAAGTTTTTTAATTTAGCTCTATGCAAATGAAGAATGTCAGGACAATCTCATTACTCAGTTTTTACCTCCCTCTGTTAGGCAGATGCTCGAACCATGTGACGGGTCTCCTTTTTAGGTCTTACCTACAGATAGCTCTAGCTGTCTGGTGAGAGCATTACTGTCAGCACACTCCACGCTCATGCATAAAGATACATATACAGAAGGGGCCTTTGCAGTGGCCCCTTTAAGGCATTGGCTCCTGTGGTTTACACCTCACTTTAGGCACTGGCTAACAGGACAGTCCATCAGCTTTTGTATCAGCCCACTGTTTTTCACACGTGAACCCACACACACACCACCCTCCTATCTATCCGTTCCCCGAGTGACTTGCTAGCCTTTACTTGCTTAGCCATCCCTGCCCCACTCTGGTATATCACTCAACAATCCACCAGCTAAGCAGTGTACTGTCCTGTTTTACTCTGCAATCAAGCAAATAGTGTAAAGAGAAAATAAAATACTGGAAATGTTGGAATAAAAGAGGTCTACCAAGCTTCCACTAACACGTAGTAACATGCCCAAAACAGAGATTTGAGCAGTTGGTTCCAGGGATAGGGACATATTTACTTTAAGAGATGCCTATTCATCAGTGTCACCTTTTAACTTATTTTTAGGTTGGATCTGTTTCATCAGTTGTTGCATCTGAAGGGAACATGGTACAACTATACTGTTAATCCATACTGTTCCTGTCATCTGACTTCCAAATGTGATACCTTACACATTCTGATGATATGTCCTACGTTGCAAAGCTCAGACACAAATTTTTGAATCCTCTTTTTTTAACCTATGCCTTTGATCAGGTCAGGCCAGCTGTTTTGTTTTTACAACATTTAAACACAGTTAATAGGTTATAATGTATCAATGTTTCTTGTGGGAGTTTATAAAACGGTACGGTAGGGGACACCCCCAGTGGTATTGTACGCCGAGAACTTTATTTATGTCTTTTTATTTTGATAGCTGTTTTTATGTACTAGATTGCGGATTTTAATAGGACAATATATTTTAATTGATAGATTTTACACAATTTGTGTGATTTAAAGGCATTCTGTTTTTTATGGCACTTGGTGGACCTGATAATATGAGAATAATGTGTGAAACTTTATAAGGTCTAACTGACAAAATCTTTTTTTACTCCGGTTATGTTATTTGTTATAAAGATTTATACAGCGCATAGCTACTCACAAGAGTGTCCCAGCGCTAAAGGTGAAACTGCACTTTCATATGAAACTTATACATATTGTGTGAAAAGTCAAGTTTTCAGTTTCTTTTTAAAGCCTGGAAGGTCGTGTGTTTGACGCAGTTCCCTAGGGAGCATGTTCCAGTTAAGCGGTACTAGATACTAGAATGACCTGCTGCCTGTTCTGAGCTGGCAAATGCGCTGGACTTTAGCCAGATGTTCAGAAGAGGAGCGCAAGTTGCGGGCAGGAATGTAATCATGGATCCTCTCTCTCAGATAGCCAGCCCCCGAGCCGTGCAGGGCTTTATGCATTAAAACCATGGTCTTAAGACGTATCTTCTTTCTCACTGGGAGCCAATGGAGAACCTCCAAGTGAGCGATCATGTGTGATCTAGGAGGAAGGTTGAGTAACAGCCGAGCGGACGAGTTCTGAACCACATCAATTCTGCACAGAAGGTACTCTGGGAGGCCAAGATAAAGGGCATTACCATAGTCCAGTCTCGAGGTTATAAGCGATTGGATGACCGTTTCCCTAGCCAATTCTGACAAAAGGGGCAGACATTTTTCCAGAAGCTGAATCGTTCCAAAGCAGGAGCTAGTCAGAGCCTGAATCTATGGATGAAAGGAGAGGGCACTGTCAAATTTAATGCCTAGGTTCCTTACATAACTCTGTTGGGGACCCCAGAATCTGAGCCTCCTTTGGCCAACAAGATCAGATGCACCGAAGTTCATGATCTCGGTCTTATCCGGGTTGCATTTTAGTTGGTTCCTAGCCAACCACTGAAACATCTTGGAGAGGCAGTTTGCAATAGCATCACCTTTAGCTCCTTGCCTTTTCTACAGGAGAAGAGAAGCTGGCAGTCATCTGCATAAGAGATTACTTTCACGCCCAGCGACTTCAATAATTTGAAGTTCATAATAATACACAAAATTAGAATAAAAGTATACACCAAAGAAATGCTCAAATTTTGAAATACTTGGTTTAATTCACAATTTAATATAGGAAAGGTTTTCAAATATTAATCATGCATTTTATTTGTGTGTACTTTATTAATTTGAATTTATTCATTAATGTTATTTCATTTTGAATCAAAGTTGCGGACCTCCGGAGTATAATTTGAAACCACTGGGGTCCTCCAACCACACATTAAGAAGCACTGATCTACAGGTCTTGGATAAAAGTGACCATGTTGGAATGACCTGTACCTCAAATTTCAACATCACAACTCTGCCAGCTGACCACTGCCCTGCCTTATGAAACCAGGTAGATTCTTCTTATGCCAATATGTTGGGACTGAAACTTTCCCAGCAACTACCCTACAAACTTCCCAATGTTTTCTTCCTTAATTTAGTTGCAAATCTGTCTGATTTAATCCCGGGAACTGCTCTCCTCAACTCCTTCTCCACTCTGAGAATGTTAGCAGATCATTATTCTGTAACCTGGGATTGGTAGAGGCATAAAGAAACATTGCCAGAAGGTGGCGTTCAACTCAATGGCTGACAATGGGCCTTGGGCATATATATGTGTATGGTAGCATGAACATTCGTTAATACTATCAGGGGCTGCCAGAGAAAGTTCGAGATGGTCTGGGGAAATGGAGGGTGCATTCTGGCCTGAACTGGGTAGAACAGGAAGCGCAGGACCTGGAAGGACGGAGTCACTTGAGGCTGGGTTAACTAAGCCAAACTAGGATATTCCATTGCGACCGGGACGCTACGTCCACAAAAGAAGGGTGGGCGAATTGGTTTAAACGGAGTGGGCTGCAAATCAGCTGAGAGAAATTGTTCACGGATATCTATTGTGACTGCTTAAACTGGTAAATGCATAGAAGAAATCATTTGCTAAATGTTTGTAAACGGAAAAAAAAAAAGATATATTGTTTTTTTAAAAAAAAGCATACGGAGATATCATTCATGCCTCACAACACAAAAAATCCCTATCTCCAGCTGTCTTTAAAGACACCAACTCAAAAAATGGTCGACATCCACACCAGTACAAGTGCATCTGTGATGGAATACTCTTCGCGACACTAAGTGCCTTTGCAGAGAAGATTTGTGCAGCTCAGCAACCTTTGGGACATAGTCACAAGTTATTTACTACCCGTTTTCCAACTACCAGAAACCTCTGCTTGCAACTCTCCGCAAAGAAGAAGATATATTATCCCTTTAAAAGGAGAGTTACACCACCAAAGGTTGAGGATGCACATCAACTATTTGTTACAATTGTGCACTGTGATGACGCGAACACAACATCCGGCTGCGGGGCCAAACCCAACAGGGCCGCCGTTCTCGATCATCCCAGAAGTATGGGAGGCGGTCTAGACAACGCAGTGCGTCAGAAGGACTGGTGAATTGTGGAGAATGCCAGGGGAATCGACGAACGGACGGAGTAACAGCGCAGAGAGAGAGACGGAAAGCGGAGACCAGGAGGAGTGGCGAGAAACCGGCAGTATCCAGGCGGAGGAGAACGGCGTGTGGACTGAGGCCCGGAAGTTGACGCAGGACGACATAGTCGTCGTGGGAGGCAACGCGGAAGACCAAAACCGCTCTAGGAGCACTGTGCAAGAGACCGGGGCTTCCCAAAGAGACGCGGAGGCTGGGTCTTACCTCACCACGGCCCAGGAGGGTCGTGGAGCCAGGCAAGTACCAACTGCACGCACATTGTCAGTAAAAGAGTTGTGGGCACGACTGAAGGGCACTAGGGAGTGAACACAACTATCCCTGCACTAGTCACCCAGGATGCTAGGACATTGGTGGTGGAGCACTTTTCCCTCCCCCTTGATTAGTTTGTATAAACCAGCAGTAGCCTGAGACCTCTCTGTTGTTTTCCTTTGTTTTGGGTCACCGGTCTACTGAATCCCTGTGGGAAGAAGACCAAGAGGCAGACTTAAGAAGAAGAGCCAGGAGAGAAGGACACACAATCAGTTATCCACCAGTTCCACCCAAGAAACTTGCTTCTTTTGTTAAGAATAACGTATGTGCCGTAAACATACTCTAACCCCAATAAAAGGAGAGAAGAAAGAGAACCAAACCCTGTGCTTGTCTTGCCTAAAAGAAAGGGTGGGAGGTCCAGATCAGGGTCCCTCGACCACAGTAGTGTCAGAAGTGGGATCACTGTCTGGACAAGGACACAACCCCTTACCATGGAGGCAATAATCACCCAGCTGGCGGAAGGACAGCGACATCTGCAGCTTGTTTTTGAGCAGTAGACCAAACAGGCACAGAAAGAAAGAGAAGCCCTGCAGACTGCCCTAAAAGACCAAGCAGACCTGCTAACCACAAACCAGCAGGTCCAGGATATCGCGGTTTTACGCCTCACAGATGCTATATCAAGCGCCTGTGTTCATCCTAAAGTGCAGGGCTCAGTCCTTCAGAAATTCCAACAGGCGGATGACCCAGAGTATTTCTTTGTGAACTTTGAAAGAGTTGCATCCACAGCTACTTGGCCACCGGAAAGGTGGGGACAATATATAGCCCCTTTGCTGACAGGGGAGTTGCAAGCTGCCTACCAAGCCACTAACCCGGCAGGAGTCACTAGCTATGCGGTTATAAAGAATGCGATATTGGAATGCCTGGGTTGTGACCAAGAATACTATCGTGCTCAGTTCCGAAAGGATAATGGGACTGTGGGGGACAATCCAAGGGCACTCTATTACCGTATACGTGATTCGGGAAACTGTTGGCTGCAACCCACCACCTCATCTGTCGACAAACTCACCGAAAAGGTGTACTTGGAGCAGTACTTGGAGGCACTACCCTTTAACATGAGGGCGTGGATTAAACAGCACCCCAACCTGACGGTCACGATGGCGGTTGACCTAGCCTGTGCCTACCACCAATCCCCAGAGTTCAAAGCCTCCTAGCCCAGATAGGTCCCCCAAAACCCCTGGGCAAACCACACACTAACCCCATAGAACAAAAAGGATCGGCCTTTCCATGACACAAACCAAGACCGCTTCCCTCTGCCCCCCCCACACAGGGGCCACAGTGTTTCCACTGTGCGGAATGAGGCCATATAGCTCGCCAGTGTCCTACCTGCCTGCCCCCGCAGGAACCCATGGAGGTGAGGTATTCCTGGGGGCGAGTACTGGTTACAGGAGTACCCCCAGAAAGATACAAGAAGATGTACGTGAACGGGAAACCGGTTATAGTATTCTTAGACACAGGGTGTCATCACACAGTCGTCGATAAAACCCCGATACGCGAGTCCCAGATAGTAGAGGGTGAATGCATACTGGTAACATGTGACCACGGGGAGAAGAAATTATATCCTCTTACCAAAGTGCTTTTTGATATTGATGGGTGGTCACAGTTGAGAAGAGTTGGGGTGGTGCGTCCCTTCCTGAAACAGTGTTGTTGGGGACAGACCTTCCCAGATTCCACAAGTATTTGCAGGTACACAACCCATCTCCCACTCCAGTAGCCTGGCTTGATAGTGCCCCTTTCTACAACGAAGAAGTAGAGGAGACCCTGCCCAGACCTTTAAAAACACGTAGAGAGAAAAGGAAGGAAAGGGCTCTGTATCAACAGACTGAGCCTACCTTATCTGCTCGTGTCTTTGCTTCTTCAGAGACGCCACAAACGTCTGGTTGGAGTTTCCGAGCAGCTCAAAGATTCAATATCACACTACAAAAAGCCTGGGAACAAGCACAAGAACACCAACCAGAGAAGGTAGGCCCCTTCTTTTCTGTAACAAATTGCATTCTTTATAGGTTAATCCAGGAAGGGGGTAATAGGAAAGAACAACTGTTGGTTCCCCAAGCATTCAGGGAACAGGTTCTGTGTTTAGCCCGCAGCCAAACCGGGAGTGGGCATTACGGCAAAGAGCATACCCTGAAATATCTCCTGAACAAATTCTATTGGCCGGGAGTATACCAAGAAGTAGCCCGGTTTTGTGCCTCCTGTCCACGGTGTCAGTTAGTGAATACACCATCCCAACCAGGGCTCCCCTGTAACCCTTACCGATCATAAACGTACCCTTCAAAAGAGTGGGACTGGATATAGTAGGACTACTAATACCCTCTGCCCGAGGACACCAGTACATACTCGTGGACTATGCAACACGTTACCCAGAAGCGATACCCTTGTCTTCTACAACCACCACTGCGATGGCCCATGCAATGGTTACTTTCTTTTCCCATGTAGGGTTTCCACATGAACTGTTAACAGATCAGGGTACCCCAATCATGTCAAAGCTGATGAAGCAAGTATGTGACCTACTGAAGGTCAAATAAATACGCACTTCGGTCTATCATCCTCAGACGGATGGGTTAGTTGAGCGGTATAACCACACAATAAAGACCATACTAAGGAAGAGTATAGACAAAGCAGGGAGGGATTGGGACCGACAACTACCCCTTGTCATGTTCGCTATTAGAACACACAAACAGAAATCTACGGGTTTCTAACCTTTCAAGTTGTTATTCGGAAGGAGACCCCGTACGGTCCTAGATATGGCAGTAGAGCAGTGGACGGAGGAGGAAGAGGAAGGCAAGTCCCTGTTACAATATAGCGCTTCCCTGAAGGACACCCTATCCTCTCTTTGGGAAGAAGTACATTCTAACATGGAGAACGCACAAAACGGGCAAAAACAACTGTATGATCGTCACACCAAGTAGAGGGAGTTCGCTATAGAGGATCAGGTATTGATACTCCTGCCCAATTCCGAGAAAAAACTGCTTGCAACCTGCAAGGACCCTACAAGGTCTTAGATAAAGTAACAACAGTAACATATTGTATAGGCGTCCCTCACAAACAAGCCACAGGACAGATATACCACATCAACTCTCTCAAAGCCTGGGACGGACCTGTGCCTACGACCCCAAACGCAGGCCTTCCCATACATCACATCACGTTAACCAAACCTATGGAGGTATCCTTAACACCTAAAGCCCGTAAAAGAAGAGATAAGCATCCACTCAGGCCCACAAATAACTGAAGACCAGAGGGGACAAATGCTATCCCTCTATGAAACGTACTCCTCTTGTCTTGTCAGGGACACCGGGACCAACTACTTTAGTAAAACATGACATTATCACAAACACTGCCCAACCCATCAAGCTAAAGCCACACCGTATCCCAGCAGCCAGAAGACAGGTAGTAGACCAGGAAGAACGAGCCATCTTAGAGGCTGATAGAATCGAACCGTCCCATAGTGCTTGGTCATCCCCAGTTGTCCTTGTGCCGAAACCTGATGGAAACATAAGGTTTTGCATAGACTTCCATCAGGTAAATTCGATGCCTAGCCCATGCCAAGGGTGGACGAATTGATCGAACGCCTGGGAGAGGCCAGAGTCATGTCCACCATAGATCTAACAAAAGGCTATTGGCAAATCCCGTTAGCGGAGACAGCCAAAGAAAAAATGGCCTTTTCAACGCCATCAGGACTTTACCAATTCAAAGTCTTGCCCTTTGGGCTCCACGTGGCTCCCGCCACCTTCCAAAGGTTGATGGATGTCTTACTAGCCAAACACTAAAACTACGCTGTCGGGTATCTAGATGACATAGTTGTGTACAGTCCTGAATGGGACACACACATAGTCCACCTAGGAGCAGTAATAAACACCCTAGAACAAGCAGGCCTCACGATCAGTCCCAAAAAGACCACCTTTGGAACCAAACATATTGAGTATCTAGGATACGATATTTAGGCAGGAAACATTAGACCACAAATCAATAAAATATGGAGGCCATCTCAAAAATACCCCGACCCGCCTGTAGGAAGGACGTCCATTTCTTCTTAGGATTGGTTGGCTACTATAGAAGATTTATTCCTCGCTTCTCAGATATCACCAGCCCCCTCACAGATCTACTCACAAAAGAAAACATAGGGAAACACCTACACTGGTTTACCTCTCAGGAAGAAAGCTTCCAACTGTTAAAAAGAGCCTTGTGTACCGCCCCCGACCTTACCTGTCCTGATTTCAAAAGAACCTTTGTCCTCCAAACAGATGCTTCGGGAAGAGGCCTCGGGGCTGTTCTGTCCCAACCCGACGACTCTGGGGATCTAAGCCCAGTACTATTCCTCAGCAGAAAACTGTACCCCCGGGAAACTAGGTATTCCACAATCGAAAAAGAATGCTTAGCCCTCAAGTGGGCTATGGAAGGCCTCCAATACTACCTCCTGGGTCGATCATTCCTCTTGCTTACCGACCACGCTCCTCTCACCTGGCTCTCCCTGCACAAGGACTCCAACCCTAAAATCTTATGTTGGTTTCTTGCTTTACAGTCTTTCACCTTCGATGACATACATGTCCCAGGAAAGCTACAAACGAATGTGGACTACCTCTCCCGTTTTCCTGTTTCCGAATGGCCCATTCGTCCATTCCTGAGGGTAAGGCAGTTTGATGATGCCGCGAGCACAACGGGCTGCGGTGACAAACCCAACATGGCCGCTGTTCTCGATCATCCAGGAAGTACGGGAGGCGGTCTAGACAACGCGGTGCGTCAGGAGGACGTGCCCTATGAAGGGGAATGGTGAAGAATGCCAGGGGAGTCGACGAACAGACGGAGTAACGGAGCGGAGAGAGAGACGGAAAGCGAAGACCAGGAGGAGTGGAGGGTGACCAGCAGTATCCAGGCGGAGGAAAACGGCGTGTGGACCGAGGACCGGAAGGAGACGCAGGACGACATAGTCGTCGTGGGAGGCAACACGGAAGACCGAAACCGCTCTAGGAGCACTGTGCAAGAGACCGGGGCTTCCCAAGGAGACGCGGAGGCTGGATCTTCTCTCACAACTGCCCAGGAGGGTCGTGGAGCCAGGTAAGTACCAACTGCATGCACATTGTCAGTAAAAGGGTTGTGGGCACGACTGAAGGGCACTAGGGAATGAGCACAACTAACCCTGCACTAGTCACCCACAACGCTAGGACATTGGTGGTGGAGCACTTTTCCCTCTCCCTTGATTAGTTTGGATTGCCCGGCAGTAGCCTGAGCCCTCTCTGTTGTTTTCCTTTATTTTGGGTCACCGGACTCCTGAATCCCCGTGGGAAGAAGACCCGTAGGCAGACTTAAGAAGAGCCAAGAGAGAAGGACACACAATCAGTTATCCACCAGTTCCACCCAAGAAACTTGCCTCTTTTGTTTCGAATAACGTATGTGCCGTAAACATACTATAACCCAAATAAAAGGAGAGAAGAAAGAACCAAACCCTGTGCTTGTCTTGCCTAATAGGAAGGGTGGGAGCTCCAGATCAGGGTCCCTCGACCACATGCACCCATAAGAAGACGACAAAAAGAAGGCATTAGTAAGTATCATACGAGTAGCAAAGAACCTCTGTTGAGCAGCAAAACTATATTATTAAATCTGTTTTGCCACAATGAAAGTGAAGTATAACAATTACCTGCATGGGGTTTTTAAAAATGCTGTAGTTTTACGTCAAGCACCCCAAGCCCCTGCGGATACACTGAATCTCCCTGTAGAGAGTTTAACAGCATTAAGTAACTCTATTGAAATAAGCTCAGTAACTAGAGAGATTTCAAAGTTCTCTACTGGTAAGGGGCCGAGCCCAGATGGGGTACCAATAGACGTTTTCAGACTGAACCCTACATTCAGGTCACTCCAGTTGACAAACATTTTCCGAGCTGAAAAAAGGGAAAATTCCAGATTCTTGGAAGGAGACTACTATTGTTCCAATTTTCAAAAAGGGGGATAGAACTCAACCAACTTGTTATTGACACATCTCCCTTTTGGATTTATTGGTGAAGATCTTTGGGAGGGTAGTCCTTTGAAAATTGAGAGACTGGGCAGAGTAAAAAAAACTTTTTCTAATATGCAATATGGTTTTAACCCAGGTGTTGGTACAGCCGAGCAAACATTGAACTTGCTCCTGTTAACAGGGAAATATGTTATAGCAAGGGGTGGTGCTCTCCATATGCATTTATGGACCTCTCCAGCATGTTAGACCTGGTTGATAGTGGCAAGTTATGGGACATGATGGGCAAGGCAAGTATTGATAATTCCTTGATAAAATCTTTTGAAGGGTCGCATTGGGGGAAGATTGCACAGGTTCGATATGGTCAATTTGGAGAATGTACACCCCAATTTTAGGTCTAGAAGAGGAGTCAGACAGGGCTGCATTTCAGCTCCTTTTTTATTTGTTTTTTAAAAATATTAATTCACCTGATTTATAGCTGCAACAAGAGGAAAGGACCTTCCAATGGTAGGGAGTTGTCCGTTTTACTCTACGCAGATAGTGCAGGCTTAACTGCCCGCACCGCTAGTAGTTTGCTGATGCTACTTAACTGCTTTAATATATGGGGGGGAGTTGGTACTAAAAGTTAACCATTAAAAAAAGTCATATATTATGATTTGTGGTCCCAAAAACACAAGTTCACATAAACATAATATAGGACGGTGCCCCTATTTCTAAAGTCTAGAACTTCAATTATCCTGGCATTATGCTGGAGGAAAAATTGAGATGGGAGAAGCTCCTGACTCTGAGAGCCTGTAAATTCACTGCGGTAGTTGATGCAATTTTCAGATTTTCAAGGAAATTGTATTGTATAGAAACAAATGTTTTTCTTTAGGTACATATGGGGGTGGAATGTGGGGTTATACCAACCCAGGAATCCATCAAGTTATACAAAATACATTTTTATGCAGGCTGTTAGCATCCCCCCAGAGTACGGCCAGTTTTATTGTCCACGTTGAACTTGTGTAACCTTTTTAGGTCTCGCATAGGCAGAGCTTTCGCGGTCTCTTTGAGACATGCTGTATTCAGTATATGGACATTAAGCTCTGCCCATCTTTAGAATTGGCTCCTCTTCCTGTCCTTTGTAAATGATTGCGTTTGATTCATCAATAGGCTTAGTAGTCCCTTCCTCTCTCATGTTGTTACCTCCCATAAGGACAGCTCCTCTTACATGTATCCTTACTCTCTAGCTTTCATTTTTCATTAGCATTTACAGAGAACTATTTACTAAATGTACTTAATTCATTTCTTGCTGAAGCAGGCACGACATGTTGTCCAAGCGCATAGAAATGGCGGCTGCTTCTTTTATATCCAGCTCAACACAGCACTGGCTCGCCCAACTCTATTTTTTCTTTATTCAGATCTTTTTAAGCAGCCACTCTTAATCACCAACAAGAGCTGCAGCGCCTTCTTTTCTTTGCATTGAATCGACTCCCTACACGTAGTGGCCATCTCCCTCGGAAACGTTTAATTTCTGTGTTACAAACATAATGGCAGGCTTCTCATACAACACAAGTGCTTCACTGCTACCGTTTCATTTTTAGTTTGCACTGGTAGCGCACCATGGAGCTTTAAAGTCGTCTGCTCTCATCCAATGCCTTACCGATTCACTTTCAGCCCTCCCCCACCTTCCGAGCACAAATGCTGCATTTCTCTCCCCCACCCTTTCCCTGTGCATTGAGTGAGACACCATCCATGTGGTTATCTGGAAGGGGAACATTTAGGCCCTTTTCTACAGGCCATTGGCCTGCCGTTAAAGAACGTAATGGAATCGGGGAGGTAAGACTGGAGGTGAGAAGAAGACACAAATGGGAGAGGAGTAGTTATTAGAGAACTTTTGAAAGGTAGGATTCCAGTCTTCCTTTGCTATTCGCTGCTCTTTACGGTTTTGTCGCAACGAAAACCTTGCAAGCAATATTTTAAAAAAAATGTTTTTGCAAAATGTTTTTATTAGCTACCACCACTTTGCACTTACAAGATCTCCTGAGTAATTGCCTAGCCATCAGAAAACGTGAAAACCCTAAAGTCTTCCAAAACACTAAAACTTACTTTATAAGTACTGTACTTTACCCATCCCGTTAAACTTTGGGGTGAATTAATGCCAAGCTCTCTGAATGCTACCCCACAGTAGTGCCAGTTCTTTTCCTTCTCACTTTTTTCTCTCTTTAAATACTCTCACTATCCTCTCTGTCTCTCCTTAACTGTTCTACCATGGCTAGCCAGCTGGCTTCTCCTCTGATGCCCCCTTGCTGTCACATCAACTGCACTTTGCTCCTGTGTCACAGTCGTCGACATGCTAATACAAACATACACCAGTTGTTTACAAACTGCATACACAGAACCCCCAGCGCCAATAAACATACCACCAATACATTGTATTAACCCAGTGTACACCAATTAAAGCAGTGCATTTTTAGTATCCTTCAGTTTCTGTGCACATTGTCCATAAATCTTTATGGCACATGTGGAACTATGCGCTCCTATTACAGGAAACTCCTTTTTATTACACAGCAGTTTGAAATATATAAAATAAACTGTCATTTACAACGCCAATAGCTCTAACTCTCGAAAATGCGAGACCTATTGCATTGCAAATGCTTGTTTGGAGGATGTAGTGGGGGCTGGTTTTCTTCCCACACCAAATTGTCCTGTTTAGTTTTTAAAGATTTCACTAGGGAAGATCATATAAATTCCATCCCCTGGTTGGCTCATGTTAAGAGAGTTTTCACAGATCATAGTATTTCAAAATTGCTTGAATCACCAGCTTAAATCGATATCAACTCAAAGAACTAGGTGGAATCCCTCTATTACAAACATAGAAATTATCTTAGGTTTTCCAACAATCAAAACATGAGCTCGGTCTGTCAATATTTAGTGATAAAAACTTATGAAGGGATCGTATCAGACCTAATTTTGTAGATTGATTCTTTATTGTTCAATTAATTAAAATCATTATACTAAATTTTCCATGTGTGGAGATGAAAGGAAAAAGAAAATAAAAGTTTTAAATACATAACCGCTATGCATACTCCAACTGGGGTAGCTAGCTTTGCTAAAAACTGCTAAAAACTGTAAAATCATAAAAACGATAGTCCGAACTAGAACTAAAGTGCTGGTGCGTAAGGATGGCACCTACGTCTGGGAACCCAGTTTACACGTCCTTTAGGTGGGCCCTTTGCCCAATAAATTAATGTTCATTTACAAATCTTTACGTTAGTAACCCCAGCACTGGTTATGACTAAACATTTAAAACAGGAGTTTCTTCGTCTTGGTGCGGGGTACATGGGTCAACTTGTCTGACATGCTTGATTAGTCCTCTAGTCCTGATTATTTTTGTTCCCTTGTGTGGCTGGGATTTGTGTTGAGAGAAATCCGAGGCAGGACTCTGATTTTGTTTGGTCATTGACACTCAAACTTGATGGACTAGTTGCAGCTTGTGATTTTAATAGCATGCGTCAGTGCAGCCTGAATTGCTTCTATGAATTTCCTTAGTCGGGCCACAATTTGTGCTGCGTTGGTGGAGAAGCACAGGTCTGAGACTTCTCTGCAGTGTCTAAAGCCGTGAGACCTGCAAATTGGGAGTACCAGGCAATGCCGCTCTCTTGCCATCTTTGGGCTGCAGCACAGCATGTGAAGCCAAGATTCACGTTTGTAGCTACATAGACGACAAGCTGTTGAGTTGTCTTGCCGAGCCCGGGATGGATTGAAATCCACGATGGACAGTGCGAGAAGTCTCATGTAGGTGATTCTTTTCCGAGCCAGGACTGTCAAAGCTTGCTCAAAGTATGGCTGAGGTTTTCCCAGGATATAAGAGGCGTCCAGTGTAGAAAGACTTGGTTCGCAGTGTACACTTTCCAGGTCCCTTTCAAATGATATTTTCTTAACCTGTGCATTCGCTGTCTTTACCAAGGCTGTGATCGGGATATCCTGGTTAAGCAGATTTTGAACTTCTATTTCAAGTAGACTTGTAGCTGCTGCCAACTGTACCTGCCATGGTGAACCAGCCTCTTCAAAAATTGTTTTAATTTGAGCTTTCAGTGAGGGTGCTGAGGCACGCTCAGTACTAATGTAGTATTTTATTATGTACCATGAGCAAAGGATATACAGGGGGCGAGTCCCAGCTCCAGTCTCACTCTGGGTCTCCTGGTCGGTCGGGGGAATTAGAAATTTCTTGTAAGCAGAGATTTGGAGGTTCATAAGGAACTTGTTGAATGCGCCGAGAAATACTAGATGACCGTAATTTAAAGAGGGAACAAGTTTTGCTCTAAGAACTTTCAGGATAAGTTCTGCAGTCGGACTGTGAAGTCGCTGGTTTAGGCGTTACAGACTGTAAATGATACCGGCCCCCTTTTCATTAGGCGTTTTAGGTGGGCCGCTGGTTTTGCCCCTTCTGATAGCCTGACGCCAAGGTAGTTGTAACTCGTGCATGTTTTAATCTGCAGGTCGCCTAGGCGCCATCGAGCGGTTTTCTTTCGCTGGTTCTCCCAAAGATGACTTCCTTGGTCTTCTCCTGGTTCACCACTTGGTTGTTCTTTTGATTATACCTGTGGACAGCATTTAGAGTTTTCTGTAGACCAGTCCGGGTGTGATCCATTATTATAATGTCGTCGACATACGGAAAGATTTGGAGCCGCACTTTCCCCAGCCTTGGTGTTAGTAAACATGCGCCTTTCAGGGCTTTTCCCAGGTCTGCTGTGTAAAGATTAAAGAGAAGGGGGGAGAGGACACAGCCTTGTTTCAGGCCGTTATTGGTTGGCACCTTGCCTGTTACAGTGGATTGGCTGGTCTTTATGCGGACCCAGGTCCCCTAATGTAGTGATGTTATTGCCTTTAGTAGCTGTTGGGGTTTCCCCAGGAGTCTAGTTTTTCCCACAGTTTCCCTCGATCCACCCGGTCAAATGCTTCGCTGTAGACCACAAAACAGCAGAAGAGAGGTAATTGTGCTGGCTGTGTAGCTCGGTGCGACAGGTGACCCAATACTAAAATGTTAACCGTAGTGGAGCTTTGGGGCCTTAAACTAGATTGAAAGAGGGGGAAGGATGTGGTTGTCTTTTGCCCAGGCTTCTAGTTCTTTCAATAGTATTCTTGCATACGCTTTTGCTTCTATGTCTGAGAGTAATTTCAGGACTTACACCATTAAAGAGAGATTTCTAAGTGAGGCTTTGAAAAAGGGTATATATAATAAAGATGACTGGTCCTTTAAAATCCGCTCGGACATTGCAAAGGTAACGCAAGACAGGCAGTGGGAACTAGGACAGATGATGCCAGAATTGAAGTCTCTTGGAGCAACTGTTCAGATGAAATTTCCTGCAGCCCTCAGGATCATGTGGAGAAATAAGATGCACAACATCAGAGACCCTAAAGAAGTTGAAACCCTCCTAGTTCAAATGCGTGAGCAGGCTCGGAAATGGGGGTAGATATAGGCTATAGGTTATAGGCTCAGGCATAATAACAGTTTGCATTGTGGATGTGAGTAGCAGCTTACCCTTAGAATGTTTCTTTATTTTTGCTGTAGCACGGAGCTCAAAGTGGGCTAGTAGTAAGGCCCAAAAGAAGAAAGGGAGGCTTCTCCAGGGGAGGGGGTAACAGTCTCTTTTTTTCTTTTTTTTTATTGCTTTGTGTTTTTTTTATCTACAATTGCTTAAATTCTTCACTTGAAAAAGGAGTGGAAAAAAGGAAAATAAAGGGAATGTACACGGGTTGGGAGCAAGTTAGGGGAAAAACATTAAAAAATGGTCCTCAGTATATTGAAGGTTATAAAAGGAAGGGGGAAATTGGGGTGACGCGAAGGGGCTGGGGCTGTACCCAAAAAGGTAGGAAGTGATAGAAAAGAATTTAACGTATGTAAAAATAACTTCCTGGAACGTTAATGGTCTACGTACAAAGAGCAGGCGAAGGAGGATTTTTGAATATCTGAAGTCAATAGACAGCGAAATAATAATTTTACAGGAAACCCATCTATTAAGAAAGGAGTGGGAGGAAATCATGGAAACACTCCATTGGGTTGATTCTTACATATGCACAAATCAAGACTGCGTTATTAAGGGGGTGGCCATTTTATTCAAAAAATCCTTGAAAGCAAGAATAGTTACTTTAGAGACCGACCCAAAGGGAAGGTGGGCAATAGCCAAAATTAGTATACTTAGCGAGTTCTTCACGGTGGTAGGCTATTATGGTCCAAACTTGGACGATCCCACCCCTCTCCAATCGCTTTATTCTCAATTGATCACGGCTACAAGTCCAGTGATCTTAGGTGGGGATTTTAATATTATTTTAGACCCGAAAATAGATCGGTATCCAGGGGGGGGGGGGGGGGGGAGGGGTGGGGGGGGGAAATGAATAATCTCCCTAAGATGAGAGAATGGTTATGAATCTATAAAAGGGTTCTGAGCTTAATCGACATCTGGAAGGACAAGGGAGATAAGCAGCTTAAGTATACCTTTAGGAATAAGAAATTAGGAATACAATCGAGAATCGACTACTTCCTATTAGATGCAGGGCTATTAGATCCATCTTCCTGCCCATCTTTCGGATCATTCGGCAGTTCAGGTCACCCTATATTTGAAAGAGGAGTTGGTAGCCCCAAGATGGACGATGGATCGCAGGGGCGGGGGAATCCTATCGCCCGACGCCCGAACCATGTTGTTTATATTGACGGGCAAGAAGATTTATTGTCTATTTATGTCCGACGGACATGTAGACATTAATCACGTTTTAATCACGTTAAAACAACAGGCTGAGGGCACTCTGGGGCTCACAGCCAATCCGAAGCTTGCAGAGAGCCTTTGGCGGCATCTGATTGGCTAGCAGCCCATGACTGGGCTCTAGCCAGTGATTGGCTGGGGGAGTCAAACGTCACTCAGCATCTGCAAGCAGTAGTCCGTGGCCGCGACGAGGCTTGCAATAAGCATTCAGGTAAAAGAAGCAGTTTTGCCCGCTTGAATTGTGTGATATTGTGACGGAGGAGCTGCGATTTTCTTTTATTTATATTTTTAGCAACCGTGCGTGGGTAGATTAATTAGTACAAAAGCCTAGGCCTGGCCCGCCTCGGCGCCTCAGATGAGGACGTCAAAAAAGCGGATCGCAAGCAGGCGCGCTGCGCTACCACCGCTTCATGGGGGAAACACCCATTACAACGAATTTAGATTCACGCGCTGCCATCGCAACGCGGGTTTAACATCGCGGGTCCGGAGCCTTCATACCGCAGATGGAATCAGATCTGCAGATTAATGCTTTCAAAAGAGACATCCGTTGGTGACTTGCAATTTATAACTTAAAGTCCTAATATAGAATAGTGAACTATTAACTTTCAGCCTAGAACTGCATAAACACACCGACAAATATACATTACAAAATTGATTAATGTTGCAAAGAGGGTACATTTGGCGAAAAAACGATTCTTATTATTAAAGGAAGCTCCCAACTTTGCTGTTTCTTTTTCGATACAACTTACCGATTCGCAAGGAACGTAGGGCTCACGTCTGGCCAGCTGCAAAAGTGAGGGGGAAATGGCAGGAGGCACGCTGGCTGACACCTTTTCTATCCCACCCATACGTTTTTACAAGGGTGACGGTAAATTAGTACATTACGTATGGTATGAAATGTACGTATTTTGTGGGAATAAATACACAGCCAAGGGTGACGGTAAATTAGTACATTACGTATGGTTTGAAATGTACGTATTTTGTGGGAATAAATACACAGCCAAAAAAAATGGAAAAAAAGGGGAATAGAAATAAAAGAATTGCCGTCAGGGTTAAGGGGAGGGGGCGCAGGGGGGTCAGGGACGCGATAATATCGCTTGACAAGTTTTCCTTTAGCATTATTATTGCACAGCATTCAATGGTTTACTGATTTTAATAAAGCAAAAATATATTAATGTTTCTCTGTCAGCCGGAGCCCTTAGGTTTGATGTGGAACGGGGGTAGGTGGGACAAGTGGATTTTACAGGACATGTAGATCTCAGTGGCATTTTGTCCCTTGGACAACTAGATTTGGAAAATTCCACACCCCTGGGATCGCACAATTTTACGGGACCCCCAAATTATTGACCAACTTAATCAAGAAACAGACATATACTTTGAGAACAACAGTGAGGGCGCCTCTCCCCAAATTATATGGGATGCATATAAGGCGGTGATAAGGGGGAAGGTCTTTGGTTTAGCTATATTTAAATCCAGGGGGCTTAAGAATGAGATTCAGAAGCTGGAGGGTAAAATTAAAGCACTTGACCAACAGATATTTGCAGATAGACGATCTCCCACGACTCAGGATTTAGAAGTTGAAAGATCAAAGCAAAAATAAATGTTAGCTGATCTACTGGAAGACCGAATTAGAGAGAAATGGGAATGTAGCAAATTGGCCCATTATGAATATGGGGAAGGCTGTGGAAAAATGCTAGCCTGGAAAACTAAAACGGATCGAGCGAGAAATGAAATTGATAGTATAGACCCAAGTAATACATCCCAGAATGGATCAGAGGAGGCTGTAATAAAACAGGAATTTACCACTTTTTCACAGACCTCTATACGGAAGACTGTAACCCAACCATCAGGGAAATAAAAGAAATTTTAGATGCCTAAAACACCCCTAGCCTCTCGCTGGAAGAGAAAGAAAAACTAAATGCAGAAATATCAATGCATGAGGTAGAAGGTGTTATAAAAAAAATCTAATAAAAGAGGCAAGGCAGCAGGTCCTGACGCTCTCCCAAATGAGTTCTATATAAAATTAAAAAACATTTTGGTCCCCCCACTTAACGGCCCTCTTTAATGAAATCTTTCTGCATAAGGCTAAAATTCCAGAGTCATGGAAAGATGCGACGATTTCCATCCTGTTAAAGCCAGGAAAAAACCCTAAAAAGTGCGAGTCTTACCGCCCAATATCGATTTTGAACTGTGATTATAAGATCGTTACTCAAATTATGGCAAAAAGACTAGGGAGAATGGCAGGGATGCTGATAAACTCTAATCAAAAGGGCTTCTTGGCAGAAAGACATTTACAGGATTTGACGCATGAGCTGATTGCAACAATAGATATTGCCATCTGTGAAAGGTTACCTCTATCAATAATCACCATCGACGCAGCTAAAGCGTTCGATCGAGTGAATTGGACATACTTAATTGAAGTATTAAAGAAGTTTAATCTAGGAGATAATATTCTGAATATGGTAACTAATATTTACGATTCTCCAAAAGCTAAAACATTAATAAACAGTATACTTACTGAGAATATCCATATAAAGAGAGGCACTCGTCAGGGGTGCCCATTCTCTCCGCTGCTCTTTGACTTCTACATTGAGCCAGTGACAGAAAGTCTCAGGATGCATCCTTTAATCCCTCCGTTTTGTTTTCGAAGTTGGTATAAAAAAGTGGCTCTTTAGGCCGACGATCTTATGATTTTTACGTCAGAACTAAAAGAAGCCCTAGGTGTATTAGAACAGACCCTAATCAATTTTGGAAGAATTTCGGGATATCAGATAAACCAGGCCAAAACTGAAATTATGTCCTGGAACAAGCCCTTTTTGAGTCCATACTGTAAGGATAAAATCAGATATTCGGGTATCGATCTAGTTAAAAACCTGGATAAAATATCCCACATTAACATCCATAGAATAGAGGTCGAGGTGAAAAAGCTGCTGCTGAAAGTATGGCGTGATCTCCCATTAACGATCTTGGGCAAATCAAACATAGTTAAAATGTCAGTTCTGCGGAAGTTTACTTTTATTTTTGGTGCCATCCCGTTGGAGTTTAATAGGGAAACTATAAAGAAAATCCAAGGAGAGCTGTCGAGCTTTATCTGGTCTTCAAAAAGATCGAGAATTGCCTGGAACAAAATTAGGAGAAAGAAAGAACAAGGGGGTCTTTCTAGCCCTGACCTCTTGGAGTATTGTAGAGCCTTTCAATTTAAATCTTGCAGGACTTTGCTAGGCCCATATGCATACTACCCATTATGCTTACAGAAAATGACAAATAACACAAGCCACTTTTTATATAAGTTCGGTCACCCGAAATACTTCAAAAAAATAAAACTGAAGGTCCTGAAGTCTGCCGCCAAGTTGTGGTATTGTGTAAGATCTACTTTAGATATTCCCCTTTTAAGCGACAAAGCCCCGATCTGGGATTCACCAAGTACACCAGAATGCCTTAAGGACACTCTTGCGCTTCCCCTAAAATCAGCAGGAATAATAGAATGGGGGCAATTGTTGTCTCAGAATAAAATACTAGACTGGGAGATACTAGTTGAAAATATGAACATCCCGGTATCAAAATTCAAATATTATCAACTTTTAAGCTGGGCAAGGACACTAAAAGAAAACAGAAAGGGAAACCTTCCTTTAGAATTGAAGATGCTGGAGAAGGATCCATTTAAGAAAGAAATATCGTACTGGTATTGGGCCCTTATCGCAGCTGGGGAGGAAGCCTTCCGGGTCCCAGAAAGAATATGGGGAAAAGATCTGCCGACGTTGGATACGAATAATCTTTGGCAAGTATCAATGAGCAAATGCTGGTCCATTGTAACTTCTGCTGCATTAAAAAGAAACCACTTATTTACCACTCAGAGCGTATTGGACGCCGAAGAAGTTATCCAAATTTAATGGGGCAGCAGTGAAGAGTTGTCCGAAATGTGGTCTGCAGAATGCAGATGACCTGCACATGTTCCGGCTGTGCCCCCACCTCGATGGTTTCTGGTCGGATGTGGGTAAGACTTTAGGAGAGGCAGTGGGAAGACAGCTAATTGTAAGTATGGATTTAGTTATCTTTGGGGTGATGGATGTAAATATAGTAGGAAATGTAAATAAAGCTCAGGAAAACCTGGTCTTCTTACTGATACTCTTGGCCAGGAGAGAGGTGTGTATAAATTGGTTAAGTCCTACCCCTCCACTTCATAGGGATTGGCTATCTTCAGTTTTAAAAGTGTATAATTTAGATAAAAAAAGAAACCATTTTCTAGGAAACATAAATTTTGGGAGATATGGGAAAAGTTGTATAAGGGTTGATTTTATAAATATATAAGGTTATGACACCTACCTTGCTAGAAGGTTTGGTGCCCCTTCTTGAAATTTGGTCACAAAGTCTGATGATTATGTGTGAGTAACACAAATATTGATGAAGGCTTCAAAGAGTAGCCAGAATGGCTAGCTCACCCCCCCCCCCCTCTATAAGAAACCTTCTCCTAAAGTATATGGAAGTAAGGGGTTCCTATTCTCTCTAAAATTCCAGGAAAAAGCAAACTTTGCCAGGAAGGCATAAGTGGGATAGAGAAAATGGACCCGAGATCTCCTCTACTATCAGGAGTTACACAAGGAGGACTTAAAAAAAAAAAAAAAAAAAAAAAAGTGTAATAAGGCAGTCGTTTTCTGGTTTCATGCTGTCCCATTTTTAGGACTCGCCTAGTGTTGCAGCGCGCATGCACTGATCGCTCTGCGAGGCTTCTTGTAATTAATACAATTTTAGAAGTGGAGTGTAGGCTCGCCCCTGCTTTTCATTGGCTTGAGTCATCGTGCATGCAAAACGGTGGCTTCCCACTGTACGTGAGGCTTTTTAGTCCCTCCTTGTTGCCGCCCTGTCTCCTTTTGGCCCCAACCCACCCAGACTAGATCGTTTACTGGCGGAGTTACACGGTCTCCTTTATAAGTCTGGAAGCACTCTTTCTTTTTCATTTTCAGCGCAGCTCGCTTCGGCCGTGCTTCTATATCATTTTCAGCATGGTACTTCGGCCGTGGTTGTTTATCCTGTCGATCACACCTCTCCCTCGTTTAGCAGCTGCAGCCTCTCTTTTTGCGTCTCCTCTCTCTTTCCGCCTCGATTCTTCCATCCTCTCCCAATCTTTCCCACTCTTTCTGTAGCTCTCCTCCCTTCCTCCTTTCATTTTTGCCTTAAACTCCTCCGTGGGTGCGGAGGTGCAGGACTGGCCGTCTCTACGGGCAGGACAGAGACTCCCAGGCGGTCTGCCTCTGGAGACATCAGAGACACGTGCCCCGAGCCCGGCAGAGACAGGGAGGCGCTGCACTGAGCACTCGCTCGGATCCTGCTTGTCAGCGCTTCGGGAGGGGCTCCGCGTTCCCCTAAGTCTTTCCTGGACCGGGGCCCCTCGTCAGACTCACACCACAGCTCCAGAGCGGTAAGTGGGATTTCTGTGTGAATGAGCACTTCGAGGCCAAGGGCTCTGCATTTCAAGGAGTGTCCCACATAGCGCCGCGTTGTACGAGTGTGGCACATAGGACTGTGCTTCTGTGGGGGTGCCACATAGCAATGCCCTTCTGAAAGTGTTCCACATAGTGCCACGTTCCAGTAGTGTGTCACATAGGATTGCTCCTCTACGAGAATGCCACATAGCAATGCACTTCTGAGAGCGTTCCACATAGCGCCGCGTTGTAGAAGTGTGCCACATAGGACTTCCTTTCTGTGAGCGCTTCACGCAGCAATGCACTTCTGAGAGCGTTCCACGGTGCTGCACTTCAAGGAGTGTTCCAAAGGCCACCGTACTCCTGAGAGTTTTCCATATAGCACTGCACTTCTAAGAACGTCTCCCTATCACTCTACTTCTAAGAATGTTTCTGCGTTTCGCTGCACTTCTAAGAGCGTTTCCTGTGTTACCACACTTCCAAGTGCACTCTCGGCATCACTAAACTTGAAAGAGCATTCAGCACTTCATGAGAATTCTAAGCATCTCTGACCCTCTAAGAGCTTTCCCCAGATCTTTGCACTTCTCACAGTGCTTCCTGTACCACTGCACTTCTAACAGTGTTCTTCGTATCACTGCAAACCCAAGAGCATTCTCTGTATCACTGAACTACTAAGAGCTTTCCCCATATCACTGCACTTCTAAGAGCGTTCTCTGGATCACTGCACTAATCACGGTTTCCTGTATCACTGGACTCAAATTACTCTCATATTTCACTGTGCTAATTCAACACTAATCCTTTATGGGTTCCGGTGTAGTGTGCTACTCGCCGAAAAAGCACTCTGATGCCTCGTTAGGGATAGTAAGCGCTATATAAATGCAATTACAATACATTACTTCCAAAAGCGTTCTCCATATGACTACACTTCTAAGAGAGCTCTTCATATCACTGCACTTCTGAGAACATTTTATGTATCACTGCACTTCTAAGAGCGTCTCCTTCATAGCTGCACTTCTAAGAGCGTCTCCTTCATAGCTGCACTTCTAAGAGCGTCTCCTTCATAGCTGCACTTTAATAATAATCCACATTTGTAAAGCACGAACAATCACCCAAAAGGGTCTCTAGGTGCTGAGGGCCGTTGGGAAGATTAAGCAAGCTATTGCCCAGAGTCACATGGTGCTGGGCTAATCTGCCGCCGGCACCGGCGATCGAACCGTGATCCCCAGATTCTGGAGTCAGTCGCACCTCTTCCTCCGCCACACCTCACTTGTAAGAGCGTCTCCTTCATAGTTGCACTTCTAACAGCATTCCCTGTATCTCTGCACTTCTAAGAGCGTTCACAGTATCACTGCACTTCTTAGAGCATTCTCCGGATCACTGCACTACTCACACCGCATTTAATTGTCAACACCGGTGCTTACAGTGCAAACTGGACCCAAAGGTTTTGGAGTGCTTTTTATAAGCACCATTTAAAGATATATTAAAACGTATTATAACACGCACAAGTAAAACTCATTTCGGATATATTTTTTATTTATAAACTGCGATTTTGTTATTGTGCGCATTGTTTTACCAGCTTTTTGGCTTTTATAACACGCTCAAGTAAAACGCATTTCTGATACAGCTTTTATTGATAGACTGCGATGCTGTTATTGTGCGAGCCGTTTAATATGCTTTTTGCATTTTGTAACCTACAATGCTTAATTTGAGCTGGTGGTTTCCGGGACTCACCAAGGCACTTAATTATTAATACCAACGCTTATAGAGCAAACCTAACCTGCAATACTTCAGTTGTATATAATGTTTTTTTAGGTTATATACAAGGTGCCAGAAATGGTTAGAACACTTTTTTTATTATTAACATAACTTTTAAACATGCTGCACAACATTCACAATACTAAACAACACATATCAAAAACGTTAAGAAGGCCCATAGCTCTGTCAAAACACTTATAACGCCCCAAAAGCGAGACCTATTAACTATGCCAATGCTGGTTTATAAATGGGGAAAAGAATGGAACCTTTCCATGACGATGGAATTGTTGAAGTGGCGTAAGCATACTTGAAGTGTTGTAAGCTGTCCTGCCCAATATGCAAGTGAGGGTTTAAACACTGAAGCGGGGACCCCATTGGGTCCTGGGGCACCATCTATCCTCATTTTCCTGGTTAGGTCGGTTACCTCGGCCTCTGTAATGATAAGTATTTTAAGGGCCGGACGTGTTGCTGGGGAAGATCATTGAGGGTTGATATATGCTGTTTTCGGATGGTTAAAATATAACTGCTTTGTGTGTTTGACCCACTCGGCGGCTGGCATTCCGTTCCCTTTTGTCTGACCGTGGTTACTGTGTTGGTTGATGTATTTCCAAAGTTGAATGTATCCCCTTTCCTTAAGGAGGGAGAATATTTTCAGCCATTCTGCCTTAATCTTTTTAGATGGTATCTGCCAGACTTTCTGTGCTCTGCACAAAGAACTGGTATTGTCTGTGTTTGCAGATTTTTGTTCCCTTTTCTTCTTGCCTTCAAGGCCTTTGAAAGGCTGCGTTTGGTTGGGTATAGTCCCCTTGGTTTAATTTGCAGGGGGGGGTTGATGGGCGTGGGTGGCCTGCGTTTGGATGTTTCCAAATCCACCCCCCAGGGCTTGTTTTAGATCCTCTAGGAGTGCTTTTCAGTGCTCCGGGAGGGGGACGGTACACATTGCTGCGGGGTTCGACTCTTTATGTGTAATCCACTCCATAGGTTTTGGGCCAAGATTTGCACACCATTTTATCCTGCATAGGACTTTATGGTGTACTTCCCCGGTTGAAGCCCCTAGTGTCTGCACTTGTGGTGCAACTTTCCTGTCTAATTGAAAGGTTGCCCTCAGCGGTCTATGGTCGCTCTCATCCCCCTTTTGTGCACTTCAAAGTTGTTAAGGTATGATGCCAGATAATCTGAGAAAATGATGTAGTCAATTGTGGACTTGTCCCTGAAAGAGGAGCCAGAGAGGTTCCCCAGCTGCTTTGATGGCGGGCACGGAGACCAAGTTTTGATAGTAAAAGAGACGCTGCAGAAGGGCAGCCTCTGTGAAAGGTGGGTGGTTGATTTTCAGATTCCCCAACTCCCAGGTGTTCAGGTCCCCAACAATAAAAGTTTTTATGAGAGGCGGGGTTAGCACAACAGTTGATAAGCAGAAAACGGGTTGGGTTGTTATTGCTTTTAGCCCACTGGTGAGAGACGCTTGCAGGTCTGTGGTATTAGTTGCAATTAAAGTTGCAATTAAAGTGGTCTCTATTCTGAGGGATTGATTAATGAAGATAGAGAGACCGCTGGGTGCTCGCCCAAAGATATTGCGCTTTGTAGCTGCGGTATGAAGTTCATAGAAACCTGGAAGAATTAAGGGTTTGGTGGCCCAAGTCTCTTGCAGGCAAAGGATGTTTCCTTGAAAGTATCCGATTACGGAGTTGAACTTAAAAGTCTTAAAAGACCAGCTACGTTCCAGGATATAATGTATAGCTGTGTATTAATTCCAGGAATTCTGGTGCTAATCTGTTACAGGCAGCCTTTGTGACGTTAATGTTGCAATTGTGATAACAGACCTTCTGGTCGGATCCGAGTTCCTTGTCCAGGAGTTTGCATCGGCTCGCAAGAGAAAACTGTCCTGCGATCAAGTGAACTTGTTATTCTATATGCATTGTAAAGTTTTTGCTTTACAGCGGAGTTGTTCCCTGGGTGGTTGCTCACCGTCCCCCTTAGAACTGAGTAGACTTCATTCGTTGGCGGGGGTACTTTTAACAAGTGAGGATATTTCCCTGGTACAGGGAATGCAATATCTATGCCCCATTCTGCCATTAAAGAGGATTCTTGTGGGGTTAGCCCTTCCCAGGTATGACGGCTCAGCCCTATTGAGGTCGATTCCCCATCGGTATCAATGAGTAGGCTTAAAACTTGGCCCAGGCTAGGTCGTCTAATTGTATTTGGGCCAATGTGGGGATGTGCTTAAATAAGCGAAGTAGGTTGCTCCTGTTGAGGATGTCGTAGTGGCCCTGAATAGGCTATCTAGGGGTGAAAACTACCTTGTGGGTTGGTTTTCTCTCCTTGGACGAAGCTCTTGGTCGTATCTGAGTGGGGGTTGGGTTGGAGCTTGAGCCGGCGTCTCGTTGACAAGCTTCTGGTCTGAAAGTGGGGCTTTGGGATGCCAGGATTGTTACATCACGAAACACCGGAGAGTCTGAAGAAAAAGGACCCAGAGTGATGCGTGCCCTGATGATTGCCCTTGTTCCCTGGATGGGCATGGTTGACTGGTATGTCATAGCTTCAGCGCCTTGACGCCACCAGGCTAAGTTTGCACTTTAGAAGACCAATATTCAATTCTAGTCAATGGTGGTTGATGAAGAAGCGGATTGAATTTCGGTTACCGGGCCTTGTGAACTGTGCGATTCCCCTGTTCCGGGAGTTTGATAGGGTAGTGTGTCAGACACTGGTTTTGAGTGAGATGGGATTGGTACTGTTGGTAATGATTTAGTTGGAACTAACTTTTTGGCAAATGTTGGATAGGTCTGAACTTTGTCGTTATTGGCTTGTAATATTTGATGGAGAGTTGTTTGTAGAAGGGCAACTCTTTTAGAACCTTTGACCTTTTTCTGCTGTTTCTTTAGTTTTTTTCTTGGCCCTCCTCGAAGGGGCTCATCATGCCTTTTCTAAGTAAGAGAGTTGTCCTCGAGTTCCATGCCCGAGTGTAAGGTGCGGGGACTGGGACTTGGTCTCAATGAGCTGATAGAAGGACTGATGGCCAAGGATAGAACTTGGTTGCCGGGCTTCGTTAGGGGATTGCCAGGGTTCATTGTGGTCGGGTTGGTTTGAAAGCCGACAGGTGTTATTGTTGGTGTGTAGCACCTGTTGTTCAGCAGGTTTGTGGTGCTCCCTGTTGCCCCTTTAGTGAAGCTACCAGCTCTGTTAAACTTTTGGGGAAATTTGCCCATTTGTCGATGAGTAATGCACACAACCAATTATCTTTGTTATTGCTAAATTATTCTCTATGAGGTCCACCTTGTTGCTCAGATCGAATAGGCGTTGTGCAATGGTTGATAGAAGGTCAATTTTCAGCTCTATTTTGGTTGATTGCCAGAGTAGTGCCCTTGCCGTGGAATGATTCATTTCGCGGGTTGAGGTTGGTCCCGAGTCGTTGATATAGATACTATTTTGAAGGCTTTGGCTGAGTGGGGGGAAAGCCTGGTTTACCAGGCCATTCTGAACAGCTTTGGGGTGAGCTCCAATGTTCTTTCTAAGTTAGTTTTCAAGTTTTGTAAAAATATTGGTGATAGATACCCCAATTCTTGTTTACACTTAGGCGCTTCTTTCTTACTTGGTCCGGATCCTAAGAACTCTGGAGGGCTGGGCTGGATGGGAGACTGCAGAGTAAGTTGTCGTTGGCAATGCATATGAGCTGTAACAACCCGCTTGTGGCTTTCTGATGTCGGGGCGATGGTGTCAACATACGAGTCCTGTACGAGTTTATGTTCATTTCCTGGGGAGCAGCACGGCCTAGGGCAAGATTTTGTGTTGCAGGAGATTTGCAGTTAGAGAGGCGCCCTAGAGGGAGCTCCTTCGCATTGCTGGCCTTAGCACATACCGATGGGTTCCCACTTCAGGGCAGGGGATCCCTGGGCTGCGTTCCGTGCGCTCGTGAGGTTTCTGGGTGACACTTGGGTCGGAGGGGTTTTCCCTGCTGGAACATATTCAAGGCGCTGAGGAGGCTTCTTTTTGGTCATCCTGCAATTGGGAGGGCCTGATTATTAGTGGCTGGAGAAAACCACCGCATCAGACCTAATATGGATTGAAAATCCCAAATACAGATTCTACACCGACTCATTTTAGATTAGGCACCTTGCACTTTCTGGCAGCCTTCCCACAGAGGGGCACTTGGTTTTCCACATTATCCTGCGACAACATTTCAAAGCAATCTCTTGCCCACTTTATGCTCTTTAGTGGATTTTATATTAGCCCTAGACATCAATTTTTATATTCTTGGTTACGTTCAAAAGGTCTCAAATCTTACAATATAAGTTTGCGATTTTTACAACATCTTGCTTCACAGTTTGTCACACTATTATTAGCTATTTTCGACAGGCTCTTAAGATAAGAGAAAAATAGTGCTAGTTTTTTTTAGAGACACTACAACTCCATAGTTTTAGATCACTGGGCAAAGTTCTTTGTTTATGTTGTATAGATTTTAAATAGGATTTTGATATTTTAGCTGTTACGACATAAAGTGCCAAAGTTTTATATGCTATAGATTTGTATTTCGATTCTGATTCTGTGTTATATATTTGTATTATGATACATGCATATTTTTGTTTTTGCTGTTTGAGGTTGTTGCATTATCTGTTTGATCGGTTTTATTTCTTTTTATTTTTTGTTTACGCTGATGCTCTAATCTTTTTATAGGTCTCAGCCAAATAAAAGTTTTAGAACCCCTTTAAATACTCAACATTCAAACAAATATTTACTAAATATTCCAGTTAGAGGTTAGTTTGATTACTGTAATGTAATCATGTTAAACATATTTGTATGTATTCTGAAAACAAACGTTAGGCACTCCACAAACAGTGAAGTTCTGTTAAGACATGTAGGCCTCGTTTCCCATTAGTTTTTAATGTGACACAGAGCATCAATCTTGCAATCTTTAACGTAGCAACAGACGGACAGAAATGGGCATCTCTTTGGAATTCCCCTATTCACTGGGCTGAGGCAAGCCCAAAAGACAGTATTCACTTTTGGTACAAAGATGCTGCCTGTGGCAAGATTCCACAACTGTAAAGGATGCTGTTGTACGGCAAACAACAACTACACCAGTCTCTTCGACTGGTCAATCTCCAAGCACTATTCGCTCAGCAATGACAGCCAAGGAACGTGGAAGATACACTAGGGAGCAGAAGTTACAAAATGATGGAGCCCAAACGCTGTTCTCCAGTCCCAATGCCTACTGACCGGCCTGGCACTCTAATCACTCCAGGCGAGGTCCGATGTAAACAGAGGGCAAGGGTTTTGATACTAGAGAACAACCTTTAGAAGTGCAAACTGTGGGGTCACTAGCAAAGGTTCTGCTGGGTCAGGTTCATTGCAAAAGTAATAACATTTCTCACTCGTTAGGCATCTATAACACTCATTCTTTCCCGTCCTGGGTGCCAATGCATTTCTAACCCACCTCATTAAATCGGATGGCCAGAAGTCATTTAAAAATTAGCCTTAAAGTCACTTTACATGTAAATATGTATGAGATATTTGTATAGCAGAATCCTAGCTGCAAAACAGCAGGATCAACGGTACAGTTAACAAGTGATTGGCGGGGTAGCTGTGTTCTGAGAGCAGAATTGACAATTGTGTAAAACATATGCTTTGCACAATAAATGCACGTCTACTTGCTTTGTCGAAGCTTTAAATAAACAGATCGGGCCTGTGGCTTTGCTGAAAGGCCTGTTGCAGTACTTGTGCCCTGAACACAAGTTTCCTCAAATGGAAAAAACTGCAATACAAGCACTCATTTGTTTCATAATTTCTGTCCCAAAAAAAGCGTACACAAAGAAATCAACATATGGAACGTGCCAAAGCCCTTCTCTCTTATTAGTGCTACTGTAAGCTACTTTTCTGTTAATTGCATAAGGGATGGTGACAGCTGATCGGTTAAGTAAAATCTTGTAAATTCAATCTTGTCAACCATTTAGGATTCAGGTCCAACTAATGAGGCAGTAACTTGGAGAGCAAGAAAAGTAAAAAACAATCATTAGGATTACACACTACTTTTAGAGGCTTGGTCACTTCGAGAGAAAAAAACTTAAAGTGACAAGTATCTGCTGATCATAGGCCAGCACCCGTAGCATGTGCTGGCCAAAGGGGCACAAGGAACTATGACACACAGTCAAATCGGAATGACAGCCAACCACTTGTCTAATACAAAGATGCAGGAGGCTTTTTTGCCAATGTATGTTATTTTCTTTTTTGCCCCCCAAACCTGCCTCACAAGCCCTGACATTTTGCATTTGACAAATTTTATGCATGCTTTTATGCATTTAAGAAAGGCCAGTGGGCCCAAAAAGTTAAATAAAGTAAATGCGTTCACCTATGGTAAACCACTTTCTCGGCAGATCCATTTACAATGGTATATTTGCAAATAATTTCAGGAGATGGAGAGGGTCTATCGACTAATTTTTGGGGCACTCTCTTGCACCTACAGGTAACCAGGGGACACAACCGGAAGTGATCACAAACTTTCCTCTGCTACTTGAGTTGCAAACATAAAAATGTCTACTGGTGATTACCAGGGAGTGCAAATCATATGGGTAAAAACTGACGGTTTTTTTTTTAAATCAAAAAACAGATTTTGCTGTTGTAAATGTTTACTGCACACCTAAAGTCAACAGCGGGAAAATGGTTTCGAAATTAGGACAATAGTATCTATCTTTTTACACATACAGAGTTCATTGAATAAACTTCCTAAAAATGCCTTATGCAACAGCTGTAAGAGGAATAGAAGCAGAATGCAAAAATATACTAAATAAAAGAAGTGCTTAAGCCCTATTGTAGATTTGTGGTTGATTTACCAGCCACTGGCACAGATACTCCCCAATGCCAGAAAGAATAAGGCAAGGAAAAACAACAGAGGCTTGAATGCACCATGCGCCCCTTACAGGGTGTGGATAAGACCTTAGTGTAACCCACTGCCTACCTAGTGCATATTAGTTGTGCCCCTGAACTGCAAATCACCCCACTTCCATTAGGAACAGCTACAACACCTCTAGTGCACGGGGTTGTGTTTGACTATAGGTAAATATCCCTGTATGCTTACTGGTCTTCATGCATGTGTAGGCAGCCTCCATCACGAGGGTTTCTCTAGTACTGTGGGAGAGGCATGAACTTTATCATGTGTTGGTCTTATCGAGTTTGATATGATTATGGATGCATAGTGGTTCAAGGGGCTTCTTTGGAGGGGTCAGCTGTAAGAGGACTCGTTTAGTAGCAGCTCTTTACTTGGATGAACTTGCAGAGGTGACAGTCTGGGACATTTCGGTTTCTGAATAAGGAGGAGAACACCAAATTGTAGTTGAGAAAACTATAATCTTAGAAAAACCAAGTCTTTACATGAATGGTGCCCCAGTTTGGATAGTTCTAAATTTGAGGAGAAAAAAAACAAATTTCTCCTTGGGGATGCAACTGAACAATGAACTAGAGAGGTAGCTACAAGCAGGTTTACATTTTACGATGTCATAGGTTTATGAAAGTCTCTCTCACTATGGTTTCAACTACAGTCGCAGAACATATTTTAATGTTAACTAATTAAAAATTATGATTTATGCCACAATAAAAAAAAAATAAAAAAAAAAGTGTGCACCGGGCATTCATCCTTTCCAGATGCAGTTCCTGTAAAACCATAACCTCCAAAGAAACATTTATTCAGTTAATGCAAAGTAATAAATACTTTGTAACCAATACATTGGGGAAGTGTAGCTTGTGTAGCTTGTGAGTTTGTGCAACCCACCAATGTAAGTGTTTTAGGCAGCATTTGTATACCAAACGTTTCTAACACACCATCTTGGACAAAATAAATACAAGCGTTGCTTCATTTCCATGTGCATATAAGAATAGGCGATGCATATTAACAGGGTAAAAAGGCAAAGTCACAAATGTCGTAATCTGCGCCCACAAGCAAAAAGTAGGCAATGTACAATATGTAGCAATACCTAGCTAGATGTGCCAATAATCTTGAGGAAGTGCTCATTAAAATGTACTGCAGGCTAACTAGAAGGGATTCGTGCGATTATGCTATATGACCACTTTCAGTGGGGTATTTAATAAAACCTGCACATCAAAGTAATGCGATTGATATTTCACTGAAAAAGACCACTTTGAGGTTTCAGATAACATGCACTTTATTTTTATTAGGTGTTCCACAGAACAGACTGCCTTTCTATGATTATGAGCACTACGTCCATCAAGTGCTGTTTCTCAAGAAGAATGAAATATGCCTTTCGTGCACTGTTCCTATAACAATGAAGAACTTTTAAGAGACTCTCTAGACTCGGGCCACTTCCTCAATTGAGCCATCCGAGTGAGCGGTGCATTCATAGACTAATGTACCTGCCAGCCCGTCTCACTTGGACAGGCTTCGGCTAACAAGTTGCCCCTTACCATCCATCCTTTGCATCCTCTGCCTCCAGTGGGCAGGCGGGCCCAATCTGACCCTCTTCGACACCCCTCCTAAGCCACCCCAATCCCCCACCACATAAACCATCTTAGATAGCCATACAACGGGCAAACATTATGTGAGTGTTTGTGTATATTGTGTATACAGCACTTTCTAAACAAGAGCATGTTTAGTTTACGCTCATTGCTAAATGACATCACTTCCAACCCCACCCGTGCTAAATTAGTCATGTCAGCTGCATTGATGTATAATAAGTATATGTTTAAATTATACATGGCTGTCACGTCATTAGCTGCATTATCTTTTGTTGCAGAGCTCCTTTTATCAGTTTACTGTACCGTGTAGGCCTTAAGGTAGAATAGATGGGCCCAGAGTTCTAGGTCTGGAATGTAATTGATAGAAAACATGGCGGGGAGAGAATAAGGTAAAGAAAAAGCGGCTAATTTAGATTGCAGTCGAGTATTTATGCTGTGCTGTCTTGATTGCGAGCTGTTCGCAAGATTTTAAAGTTTTCACATTAACTAATGAGTAGGAGACGTCAATGCATGCGCCCGTGACGTCACTAGTTTCCTGCAACTTCACTCGCCAGATCAGATAACTGCTTTAAAACCTGCATTTCAGAACTAAACGCTCTATGTATATAACACATATCGTGTTTAACAGCGGATAAATCTATGATCATGTAGAACAAAACATTTTCATATCTAGCTACTCGCTCACCCATCGCAATCACTTGACGGTAGAAAAATATTCGAATGCAGTTTTACCCCTCTTCCCGGACCACTTTACCCGTCATGACCCAAGTGAAAGCCAAGACGCCTTAAACCAAGGCAACGTTTAAGGTTAAACGTTGTTCGACAGGTTATAATACTACTGAATCAGCTTAAAGGAGTCACGATTATAGCACTGAAGCCCCCTTTCCAAGGAAATGTACCAATGCAGCCTACCCAATTCACAAGCTTTTGGTATGTACCCCTTGGGGACCAAACGAGTTTCACAAAAGCAATTCCTGCCACTAAACAATGGTTTATTAGTCTGTCCAACCCCAATGAAGGGCAAAAGACAGAGTAGGCGTCCTAAGGGCTCAGTGAATGCTCCCTACGTTTTCCTTCACCAAGAGGCCAGCTAGGTCTTTAATTTTGGTCAGTGTGCCTTTCAGACTTAAGGTTAACAATAGGCTCAACATATTGTACTGCACTGCATAGATGTGCATGCCTCAGCGCTCCCCTGTGATCCCCAAATCCGAACTTTGAGGTCATTCTCTTTACTTCTAATAAGTGTCAGAATACCAGTAACATATCACGCATACAATGTTACTTCTTTGGTCTGTATGCCGATAGAAAGCGGAGATGTTCTATCTTCGAAGCACCTTCATAAATTGACTCAAGTAGTTGCAACTTTCACAAGAAGGTATGCAGGGAACTGCATAATCACTGAGACAGTATTTGAAAGACAGAATTATTTTCTCTACCTCGCACCTTAAAACTTCAAACTGGTGTCTAAACTGCTAATACTCAGTCGTTCCAACTTCAGTCAACATATACAGTGCATGACATTTGCAAAATACATATAAAGCTACATGAACCTTCCACCCTGGATCACTAGCAGCTCTACCGTACTTCACTCCTTGAGCAATGGTGCCCTCCATGTTATCCATGACCCTTAAGTACTTACAAGTCACTGAAGCCTCGTATGAAATTGAAACTGTGCATTACTATGGTACTGCAACCTGCTCCTGGTAAACAGGTTCTTATGCTAAGCAAATGACACAATCATGACAAACAGACCGTGTGCCTGATTGGATGAGAGAAAGCTTGCTTTGTCTGAATGTACAAGAAAGAGAGCAGGCCCAGTCCTTCAGGGCTCCTCGAAGGTCACAGACAGCTGGTCAAATCATTTTCTGTTCCTCTAAAGGTCCATACATGTTCTGAAGCAGGTGCCTGGGAGTAGCTAGTGGGACAGAATGACCCCTGGACATGCCCTAATCAATGGGGTAAAACTTAACCGTGGCCAACCCTACACACTTTGGGCATGTTTGGAATGTTTAATTCTTTTTCAAATAGTCCCATTCCAGAGATACAGAATTTGGATTTTACTCTGTACACTGGTTTTCTACATAGGATAGCTAGGCCTGTCACAGTGAACAATAGCTTTTGAGTGCTAGTCACTGCAATAACATTTTAGCATTACATTTCTACGTGTCATACTTTTAAATATCAGCCTTGTGAGCTAATATCAGCCTTGTGGGCTATCAAGCTTACATAAAAAAAGATATTAACATTTAAAAGGAAGGTTTGGACCTGTCGAAGGGTTTATTTTAACAGGTTGAATTGCAATTTTTACACTGCAACAGTCAATCAATCAATCAGGGAATTGTAAACGCACTACTCACCCATGAGGATCTCAAGGTGCAGGGGGAGGGGGGTCAGCAGTTCCGTTCAGTCGAAGAGCCAGGTCTTGAGAGCCTTCCTGAAGGTGCTCAGGGAGGGGGTGCATCTGATGTTGATAGGGAGGTCGTTCCAGGTTCTGGCCGTGATGTAGGAGAAGGCTCTTCCCCCTGTTCTAGCTCTGCGGATGCGCAGGATTTCGGCGAGGGCAAGGTTGGTGGAGCGGAGGCTTCTTTTGGGTATGTTAAAGGCGATTCTCTCGTTGAGGTATTGGGGTCCTGTGTTGTGGAAGCATTTGTAGGCGTGGGCGAGTATCTTGAATGTGACTCATCTCGACGGGGAGCCCGTGGAGGTTCCGTAGATGCTGGCTGATGTGCTTGTGTCGGGGGATGCCAAGGACGAGTCTGGCTGCGGTGTTCTGTATCGTCTGGAGCTTGCAGTGTAGTGACTTGTTGATGCCGGTGTAGAGGGCGTCTCCGTAAGCCAATCTGCTGGTTATGAGTGCGTGGGTGACTGTCTTCCTTGACTTGGGGGGGGGGGGGGGGGGGGGGAAGAGTCACTGAGTCAGGCTACAATGGTAGGCCAAAGCCATGTTTGCACTACAACTCTAATGAATGGCACAATAGGTACTACCGTTCACTAGTGGCATTTCAGGCCCTGGGCACATTTTGTATAGGAACTAGGGACTTGAAGGCAAGTTATATATCAGTTAGGAGTGTGCCAATTATACCATGTTAAAAAAGAGAAGCACAGGCACTTTTTTACTGGTTAGCAGGGTTAAGCGCAGAGCTCTAAAGCCAACAAAAATATAAAGCCGAAATCTTGGGATACACTACTCACAAGACTGTTCATTTTCAGAGAGTTTGAGTAACAGTATAATTAAATTACTGCAACATGTACACTACATGCCCACAAGTATTCAGCACTAGCTCACTGCCCTTTGTATTGTCAAATGAGCCTTCAATCAGATCAAACAAGGAGGAAGGAATCTTTGAATCGAGATGCTGAGACTGTAGAATGTTCTACGCCCTATCACGAGAGTACAGCCCGAAGAACTGCATTTCAGCAAATGCTTGATCAAAAATGTTACATATTGCCTCTTCTGAAATGGCAAGCATGAGAAGTAGAAATTAAAAAAAAAAAAGATGGATTGGACACTCCTTTCCCTGACTAAATACTAATTTCTTCACCTCTGGTACATCTTTAGCACTTTGAAGTAACCAAAACAAAATATGCATGTTTATAAAACACCTTAGTCAGTAGGTTGCCTGCATATATGGCTTATGACTAACAACTAAGCAAAATGTGCTTTCATACCTATATCAGAGCTCTGTCCCAGATGCTGCCATTGAACAGGGGTTCTTGTACTTCTCACCTTTAATACCACCCTTTGCATCCTAGGCCATATTTTCAGAAATAAAAGTTTGCTATAAAAGCTCAGTTACAACATTACAGAGAGCATGTGGGTGTTTGAATGTCTAATGGTGAGAGTCTGTGCAATGCTCACATTTACTTGCTGCTCTGTAAGGTTTGTACGATCAATAAACTCCCGTTTACAATCCACCTTTGTTCGTATGGATTAATGTGCTTACTTCAGTTTCCAACACCTAATACCATGAAACACTGAAGTTAGTTGAGGCATTTGTGATGGAATTTCCCCAGGCTCCGACATACAACCAGACAAGATCTTTCCCACATCGTTCAGTGACTACGTCATTGTCTTTTTATCCACAGCCTCCATTGGCCAACTGAAAAAGCATAATAAATTCAGGCCTATTCAAACAGTCCTAATACGTAAATCATGAGCTGCACCTAATCTGGTCACATTCCTAATTTTTTACATATATTTGGGGAGGGGGCGTGCGGTGCCCCCTTCACGAGGTGCCCCATCTTCCCAGGGGACGCAGTGTGAAGCAGGGTTCTAGGCACCCCGAAGCACATTAGATAGGGCAGGGCACCACCGCACACCTCCACATTGCAGTATGCCGCTCCCTCTCCATGTGACCAGGGGAGCAAGGCACACACTGCACTCATCCTATTCATATGATGCGGCCAAGTAGAAGGAAGCTGACTGCTCCCACTGCTAGCAAGGTATGTGCTGAAAGGCGGGGAGCCAGTTTGGCAGCACAGCAGTGGGCTCACCACGGTACCACTAGCCAAAAACTAAAAAGAAGAAAGTTCTGGGTTAAATAAAGCAACTTCTTTGTGTCTTCACCATGCACTGTTAATGACCAAACATATTACAACACTCATAACATATTCTGTGGCATCATTGATAACGTAACTGATGACACCTGAAATGATATAATTGAAGACCTCACTGTGCATGGGGAGGGCACAGGTTATAGTAACTGCAGTTAGCTATAACTGGTGACTTTCAGTGTTTTTTTTAGTTAAAAATGTTATGTTTTAACTGAAATATTCACCCAATTATAACATCACTTTAATGTTTGTTTTTTTCAGTGAATTTGAGTTTTGTTTTTTTAAAGGTAAAGTAAGATATTATTTCCATACCTAACTATAAACATCATTTTTTTCTACCAAAAGGAAAAATGCGGAATGCTGGTGTGCCTTAAGTTAAAGGGTTCTTGGTATAGCGCAAGCAACTCGCCTTCAGAGGGGCATCTCGGCACTGTGTTGGCAGACAAGTTGAGAAGCTGCTGATCAGAACAACCAGGTCCTGAGATGTTTTTTGAAGCCAAAGAAATCAGTGCATGCATAAATGAAAAGAGATAGCCTGTTCCAGTGGTATGGGGCAAGACAGGAGAAAGAATGGCCACCGTATTTTGACTTACGGATGCACCAGGGCATAGAAGAAGTTGATTTTTGGATCATAGGTTTCTGTCAGTATGGTAGTGGATGAGTCTATCCTGTTAGTACTTAGGGCCTTTGTCCGACAATGATTTGTAGGTCTGACAGAGCAGTTCGAACATTGCTCTCTTTCTAATGGGGAGCCAATGAAGAGTTTTGAGTGTTGGGGCTGAAGGCGTCTGTGGAGGCAGTTTTTTGACCAGGCGGGCTGCAGGGTTTTGAACCACCTGCATTTTGGATAGAAGGGATTCATTGGATGCTAGAATAAGAGCATTGCCATAATCAAGGTGACTGATAACCAGTGCTTGGGTGAGAGTCTTCTGGGAGTTTGGAGGAAGCCACTGAACGATTCTCATGAGGAGGCACACTGTACCAAAACAAGTGCCACAGATGGCCGTAATCTGGTCTTTCATTGATAGATTGTCATCTAGTAGTATGCCCAGGTTTCTAACTGTTTTGCAGGGAGATGGAACATAAGCTCAGCTCAGCTGGCCACCAGTCATCACTCTAGTGGAGCGGAGCTTTGCCAAATAGGAGGATCTCGGTTTTGTCCCCATTTAATTGAAGACAGTTAAGGGACATCCAAGTGGCAATTTTCCTCATGCAGACAACAAATCACAGTTTGACGTTCTCAATGTCCTGCCCAATGGAGATGACTAATTGGTTGTCTGTATAAGAAAGTATCTCGAAACCACAGGACTTGACTAGCTGGGCAAGGGGAGCTACATAGCTGTTAAAAAGCGTGTGGCTAAAGGAGGAACCCTGAGGACCTACCTTGCCCAGGGAAAGGGTTTTAGATTGAAAATTGCCAATGGAAATCGTTCGGACCCGGTCGTTGAGAAAATCTTTGAACCAGTCGAGAGCAGTGCCCTGGATATCTAACTCGCAAAGGCGCTGTATCAAGATGAAGTGTTAAATGATATCAAATGTCGCTGACAGGTCAACAAAAATCAACATGGCTGGATTTTGAACATCCAGGGATAGTCCGATTGTGTCTATTACTGCTAGTAGGTCGGTTTCGGTGCTGTGGGAGGGTCTGAAGCCCAATTTAGAAGTGTTCAGCAAACAATGGTTCTTCAAATAGGGGGGGGGGGGGAAGAGCTGTTTATTGACTTAGGACTCTAGAACTTTGCCCAATAAAGGAAGGAGGGATATAGGACAGTAGTTAGCTGGCTCCATAGGATCTGCATTGGTTTTTGTGTGTTTTTTTTTTTTTTTTTTTTTTAAGATGGGTTTGACGTGTTGCTTTCCAATTTGAACATATGGTGCCTAGGGTCAGAAATGGTTACACAGTGATGTTATGGTGGGTGCAATTAGAGTCGATAGGGTGGCTATTACATGAGGAGGACAAGGAACAGAGGGGGATCCAGATTTGATTTTGTTAGCAAGTCCTCCAACCTTTCAAGCACTACTGAGGTGTTTCTGCAGGTGGTTGGTGGGGCAGGATTGGGTTGGCGATATGGTGGCCTAGGTGTGGAAGCTTCGGTAGATGGTATCGATTTTAGTTTCGAAGTGGCTGGCTAAGGGGTCTTGGAGTGTCTGAGGGGCAGGGGTGACTGAGATGCAGGCACAAGGTTTGGTAAAATCGTTTAGACCTTGAATAATTCTTTTGTGGATTTTCCTGCTAGATCTATTCTGTTGATAATAGATTGTCTGCGAGCTGTCCTAATTTTGCTGTGGTAAACTCCTAGTTCTAGTTAGTAATTAAAGTTATCAGTGCTAGTTTTCGAGGCTCTCCATATGCGTTGCAGTCTTTTACAACTTAATTTGCCAGTTCTAAGCTCAGGAGTGTACTAAGGGTTATTAGGTCTGCAAAATTTAGTGGTTTGTGAGGAGCGACGTTGTCAAGAGCTTGGGAGGAGTCATGAAACACGGCTAAGGACGAACTGATGTCCTGAAAGTTATCAAAAGTAGGGGCATGGAAAACTGGTTGAACGGACTTCAGTGTGATCTGCTTCCACTGCCTCGATTTGAGGTGGTTCTCAGATTTAGATTTTGCAATAATAGCCCTGGTGGGGATCTGAAAGCTGATAAGAAAATGGTCTGTCCAGGTCAAAGGCTCTGGGATGTCAATCGGAAGGAGTCTGGAGGTGGAAAAAATGCGGTCCAATTTACAGCTTGCCAAATGTGTTGGGCCAGTCCCTGTCAGGTGAAGGTCTAGCATTTCGAGATTGGACAACAAGATAGGCATGTCAGGGTCAGTGGCTATGTCGACCTGGTAGTTGAAGTCCCCTATCATGAGGACATTCTGCGTGCATACCACATGAGGTGCTAGTCGTCTGCTAGTTTATGTCTAAAATCTGTTTTGGGGGTGGTGCAGTAGAGCGGCTTTTCAAGTATCGTTGTAAGGTGATTCTAGTTTAAATACCGCTATCTCTGCCAAGTCGGTAGTAGAGAATCGAGGATTACCAGTCTAAGGGAGTCCCGGAAGGAGATGGCTACTTCACCTCCTGGTTTGGATTCCCTGTATAGTCTGACCAGTTTGTAGCTGTCAATAGATCTGGTTTTAAGGATGGGATTAAGGCCCTAATTTCTACAGCATGCTTGGAGATAGACCTTGAGCTGAAATAAAGACTTTTTAGTGAAGGGGGAGTGGACTGCAGTTTGGTGGGTGAGTTCTTGGTTTTGGAGGTGGAAGTTGTTGGGATGATAGGCTTCAACTTGACAGGGATAGAGTTTTCACGGTTGCTAAATGGTGAAGTTGAGCGAGGGATGGAGCAGGAGAAATCACATTTGTGACAGAAGAATGACCCTTAAAGACATAAAGAAAGAAGGGAGAGGAGTGCAGACAGCTGGGCCCGTCTGCACTGCCTACGTTTCTTGAGGTCTATGCTACTGTAACCCTTCCTGGATGAGTGGGGGTTACCTCTGAGGGTACAGATGTAAGGTGACTGGAGACATTCGGGCATGGACGGATGCAGACAAGCTTGCCTTTGACATGCCAACAGCACGCTGGTGATGCACGTGTCGGCTGCAAGTTGGCAGCAAACTTGCTATTTGTAAAAACATAAGTGAGCAGTTAGACTACATCTGTCCTAAGATGGTGCCCACCGCGGTGTAGTTGCACAGGAGAAATCAGTCCTCAGCTCCCTCCACACAATCGGCTAAGCTGTGGCGGACCGGGGACCTCAGGGGTAGGACCTTGAAGTACAGGAGAAGAGTGCTAGCGAGATACACCGAGGGAAAGGTGAGATGTATGCACACAAAGTTTAAAATGCCTATTTTACTGTTTAGCAGTCCTTTAACATAAAAAATGCCAGTATAAGGGTGAGCGCATAAAAACATTGGGTAAAACAATAGTGAGTAGACAATAGTCAAATGCACACAGTTACACGGATAAGCTGCTTCTGGACTTGCCTGTCCGCTGCGGGTCGGTCTCAGGCTTGCTATTTATGCAAATCTGGGTAATTACTGTTAGGTCAGTAAAGCGTTATTTGTATAGCTAATAATGGTCACAAGTACTCCCTCTGTAGTACTGCATCAATATATATTTATAATGTTGAAATGTACTTTCTCAAAAACTACTTAACTAAAGTACACCATCACAAAAAGCACACTTTCTGGGCAAATATCTAGCTTCATGATCAATTGGCTTAAGAGTGTGTTAAGCCCTGGTGCTTTATAGATCAGAACCTTGCATCCTGACCGCTGGGCGAGGTCACATGGGTCCCCAAGGCCTTGAGAGGCAGATTATTGTATATCTCCCTGGTAACTAGAGTCACCTTAGCAGTCTGAGACTTGTTCGCCACTAAGGAGGGCCTCACCTCCTCCTTCTCCACTCTCGCACCCTTCTTAAATAACAACAAGTTCACTCCGGGACAGGCAAGAAGAGCTTTCCAGACCTCAAGAGAGAAGGGCTGCTTACGCCTCCAAGTCTTCTTTGTGGGGGGCCGAATTAAGATCTTCAAGGAGCTCAAGCTTGATTATGCGATACTGGAGTCTGAGAGATTCCACTACCTCCAGCTTTTCCACTGAATCACCCACAGCAGCATTTTACTCCTTTCGAAACGTTCCTCCACTACCTCACCTCCTCCAAGCACCTGGTCTGTAAAATCTATAACCTTCTCAATGCCCGGACAGCAACATCTAAAACATCATATTAATTGTGCTGGGAGGGTAACCTACAGATTTCCTTAATAATAAACAATGCCAGCAAGTTTTTCGATCACAACATAATTATCCCCTTTAGGTGCTGGGCAGAGAGATCCTTTATATAACCCTGTACCACTGGCATATCACCCCTCACCGCCTGCACATTATCAATGCTGCAGACTATCATTAACTGTTCGGTATCTCATCCATTACACAGCCTACAAATAGGTGATTTATAATTCTGATAAGCTATGAAACATTCAGAATATTGCCTGTCTAAAATACCTCAGACAAATTCTTTGCCACTATTTATAAGCTTCTGAACCCTATGCCATTTAATGCAGTCATCACATACGTTAGACTTTAACCACTAAATTGTTATTTTATTTAAAATTTCCCAACAGTCAATATGCACCTAAGTACGGTCAACAAGTTAATCACCATTTTCAGTGCATGCCTTTTGATATATTCAAGTTGTGACGTTATAAAGCAATCTGCCTTTCTGAAGTGGTCAGTAGTATGCATCCAAGACTACTGACATTTATCCAACATTTGCTCAAAGGGCAAACACCTACTGGACCTTCCGTTGCCTCCGATATCGATAGAGGATCATTGAAAAGGATTTATTTATATTTGAGGAGGCAACCAAAGTAAACCACTACTAAAAAAACCTTCTCAGAAGCTCAATGTTCTCGATTGAACTTATCATTTGATATTACGCCCATTCTCTGGGGACATGGCTCCAGAAGCATTATGTCATATAGAATTCAACGCTCTCTTTGTTGTGCTGGGTCAGGCGAGGGGAGAAGAAGTTCTGGGTGATACAGTGGTGAAAAGAGGAACCTGTAAAGAGGGATTAGTCAAAAGTTGCACTATCAAAAACAACCTTAAAATCATGGTTGATTGGCTACAGCTTTATAGCCCGCATTAATGGGCTATACCGGCTATTAAAGGTACGTGGGGGGACTATAAAGCTAGTATAACATTTCGCCCCATCAGAATGTCCTAGATAGTAAAACAAAGGCCTTATTGAACCCGGGGGGCTGAAATCCTCTTGGCTTCGTAAGGCATTTATTCACAGCTGTTGCGGTTAATGTTCTACAGCTAACAGTCGCATGTAGGGCCACGGCTGTTAGCCTTCGAACATTCACAGAAAGAACTGTGAATAGGGATGGAGGTGAATCCCTGGTTCTCCCTGGCTTCATACCAGTTCATATAGGCTGCTGCCCATTGTTTGCAATGGTGCTCTCAGCATTCCAATGTTCTAATATCCTTTCGATACAGACAACATAGTGAGTTCCTTCTTTACATTCTGACACTCTCCTACTATTTAAGTATCAATGCCTCATTGAGCAAATGCCAAGGCCTTTGCCATAAAGCCCAATACAAAACAAATCCTAATTTTGTACTGGCACCTAGAACGTCAGAATAAACTTGCTTTCTCTGGCATAAAAATACACAATTCCTAGCCATCCTAATGATCTTAACAATCAGATGTAATTTTTGTAATAACTATTATTTTAGTTGCGTCTGTACTCCCATCTCTTTTGGAAACATTACATCCAAAGTGTGACTAGTAGAAATCATTTCACTCGGAGGACAGACCTTAGATCTATTCCTTCCAAACAACAAAATGTACTTTATTGGTTTGCCTTCAAATGCCTTCATAGGTTTGCATGAAGGAAGCAGGTTCTCACTGAGGGACATTATAACAGAAAACATATTTATAAACTGAGGCAGTATATTCACATATTAATAATCCATAGGAAATGGTGTAAGGCAGGACAACTGGTTATGTTTCTCAGATGGGTCTTTCAAAATATTATAAGGAATAGATGGCTGTGGTGCTGCTAGGCTATTTCTATTTTAAAAATCTGCCTTTTCATTACACTAACAGGTTTAAAATATGAAAACAAAGACCTGAATACAGTCCAAGAAATTAGGCTGTAAACATTGATTGTAAGAAAAAGATTTATAATTTTCCTACAGAATAGACCATACATGAGGGTCATCTGCCAGTGGATCTCAGAGGACTTCCTCCAGAGGGAGGTTTTAACTGACTCCTCAGATGAGTTTGGGTGGGGAATATGATAAAGATTTAAATAGGAACAAGCACTCAGAAACAGGAACAACTGCCAACAGACTAAATAACATTTCACAAGTCCTGAAAAATGAAACGATCATTGCTCGCTTCTGTGCTAGATGATCAAATTGTAACATAATACACAGCACAAAACTAGACATTAGAATTATAACATGAGACTCCTTAGGAGACCACCTAAAGTAAGACAGGTCCTAGAGTACCAAGAGTGGTACATCAGTATAACAATGCTACAAGAAACTCATCTTACTGGGAGGTCCGAGGGAGGATTTGCTACATAATGGAGTACTTTCCGCTTTTCTGCCTCCTACTCCACATAATCAAGCATCGTCATAATTATATCATACAACAAAGACTCCATTCCATCTGAAAATTATCCAGCGAGACCTCGAGGACCACCATGTTACTTAACACTTATGACCCAAAGACTAACACCTCAATTAAAAAAAATGTTTTAAAATCACAACTGATATCTCAAGGATACCTTTAAATACTTTTATTCTGGGATAGAGACATTAACTTAACAGTTGACCCCCTCATGGATAAACACAAACACTACAACTTGGCAGCAGTCGCAAAACCACTGCATCAAATATTTCTCCAACAAAATCTACTGGATTGTGGAAAGGTCCCAATACAAATGAACATGAATTCACATTTCACTCTGCACCTAGCCAGGGCATTATTACTGCATTCTACAGTCAAGGTAATTCCAGTAGCACCGAAACCCCACAGAACACGGCGTTTCCGCTCTTGGGCTGTATTAGACTGTAGGAGAGTAGGATCTGCACTTATGTTGCCCCCACTTCTTTTCTGATGTATACACTGGTTTCTGGCTATAGTCAGGCTTGGTCCCTGCTAATCAGGGCCCCAGTCTCTCTGTCTTCTCTAAACGACTTGGAGTGCATATTAGACGCACTAGTGATTGGATGCTGTGGCACCTTATGAGCCCCTAGTATATGGTACCCTAGGTACCAAGGGCATAGGCACTTCACAGGCCTACCAGGGGCTGAAGCATGTATTATGCCACCCCTGGGAAGCAGACTAAATCTGACACCACAGACCTGCTACTGCAGCCTGGGTGAGGTAGGGTTATCACTCCTCACAGAGGTATAGGTTTCTATATCTCACCATACACACACATATAAACCTATCAGCCACCCCTTTGGCAGGCCCTATCAATCCCGAAGGCAGGGTGCTTGGTTTACAATGTGAGGGGGTGCCTCTGCATGAGCAGGGCCCCTCTACAGCTACCAGAGTCTATTCTCTATGGCTGTTTGTGAATGCGGTTAAACCATATACTCTCAAGTGCATTATAATGCTAACTTTGGAATGACGGCATCAAAACATGTTGTGTTTGGTGTCAAACAACTTGGAATCATACCCCCACATCAGTCCATGATGTGGGAGCATGATCCCACCCTTCTAGAGGGGACGACATGTACCCACTGTAGTAAAACGACAAATCTGAAAGAGCCCTAGCATCACAAAATGGATGCCACCAGCACAGACACTGGGCTGCCCTCCTGCTACTGACTGAAACTCGCAGTGGAGGAAGCCCAGCAAAAGGCATCCTTTCACAGGGAGGCGTCACCACCTTCCAGACAGGATTTAGTGTATTGGGGCTGGGTGGGTGCACTCCTAGAGTGCTCTGAAGTCCTGCACTGGGGGAGCAGTAGGCTCCTCTGTGCATATTCCAGCTCAAACCGGTTCAGGGGCTACCTACCCCTGCTCTGGCGCGAAACTAGAAAAAAGGAAGTGGGTGTAACCACCCCCTACCCTGACCCTCCCAGAGGAGTGGTCATAGAGCTAGTCCCTTCCCCATCTTCAGTATAAGATGGGCAACCTTGCCATTGCAAAGTAGATAACCCTGGACGACGCTCTACAAAGAAGAATCCTGGCCCTTCGACGTTCCACTACCTTTGGAAGACAGAAGAATCTCCCTTGGAGTCAAGGAGTGACTCCCCTGCTTGGCAGGCACCAAAAACTTTAATCAACTGTCGCAAACGTTCCCGCTCCCGCCGGAGTCCGAAGTCCCTGCAGCCGCGGAAGTGGATTTCCTGACTTCGACGGCCATTGTAAGTCCCCAGCAGAGCTGAGGCGAGTGAACCCCATGAGTGACGAGGAACAGCAATACCAGGATAACGTGCACTATTGTCGAGTGCAACCCCTTCACGACGTTCTACAAACTTGTGCATTGGACCTTTTGTGGCCCAAGCCTCCAGCAGGTTTTGCAGCGAAAATCAGAGGCCTACCCCGTCCCGAGTGACCGTGGGCTCCTGTGAAGCATTTCCTCAAAAGGCGTCTTCGCGATCCCTTGCCCGTTGGCTTGTGGGTCCCCCGAAGACTTTATCGACTCAAAGGGCTCCCCTGGTTGCTCCAGGCCTGCCCTCACTTACCCTCTGGGTAAGTTACTCATACCTTGTTGGTCTGCACCATCGACTTTCTTCACTCTACACGAGACTTACTGTTGCCAAGGCTTGTTGGCTCCAATCCGGTTGCCGACACCGCCATCAGCTGCAGACGTCGTGGGACCCTACGAATCCAGCTGCTGGTCATCGTCGATCTCTCCTGGACCTCGTGAGCGAAGAGTCAAAACACCCTTGATCATCTGAAATCACCAGACATCCGTGGGCATCCATCTTCCTGGCCCCGGGTCACTGGCAAGAGACTGTGAACACTGTCCCTTCAATTTTCAGGTCTTCAGCATCTCGAATCCACCCTTGGATTCCACCGGACACTTCTTCAGTCGCCGCAAGCGGCAAGTCTTCTTTGGTCTCCATAGAAAACAGCGACGCGACCCGACACCAAAAGACACCTATGCACCCGGCTTCCCTGGGTGAGGTAACTCGTGCACTCTGGTGCCCTAGTGTGTGTTGGCCCTCGAATTACTTACCTTGTAAGTGGCTTGCTTGTAGACTTCCTCGAAGTACCCTAAAACTTTTAAAAATCAAACCGCGACTTGCTCCATTGAAATCAATAGGGAACCCGCGGCTGTGTTCACACACTGCATGCGTCTCCCGTGGGTCTATTACTTACCTACTTTCACTGCAGTTGTGAAGTCCCAGCGATTCTACAGGCCCTAGGCCTTGTCATTTTGCAAGTCGACTTTCCTAACCCGTTTTTTTAGTATATGGTCTGGTACGCCCCAGCCATATTTGTGCTTAGCTTATTGTGAAACGTTGATATTTGAATGTGTTCCTGGCTTCTAATCTCATAAAGTGATTAGTAGAGTGTGTCTAGAAATAAATACATTTATATTTGATATACATACCTGTGTGGTGTCCTTTCATTTGATAATTCAAGAGATTATAAAGGTAAAACAAGCTGCTTTACATTTCTCTGAGACTTAGCCTGAAGGCTGCTCTCCACAGCTACCACTAGGATAGCTTTCTTTAAAAGGTTGTCTTAAACCTATCTACCATAAGAGTCGATTTGGACTGGTGCAAGGTGGCCACTATAACTAGTGACCAGCATATGCCAGGCCACATTCTCACATAGACCATTGCATTTCAAGATAAAATAGAAACACCATTAAAATTTTTAAATAATTCTGATTCAGTCGTTAGCCCTGACACACTATGGAAGGCCTTCAAAGTTTATATTAGGGCAGACTGCATGGAGAAACCGAGACACACTGATATCCTCAAAGCGGTATCCTCAAAGCCCTCTGCATGCACTTAGCCCATATAGAACAGAAACTGCATGACTTAGAAAAAAAACTAACCCCAGGTGATAGCGTAAAAGTCAAAAACTACATATTCAACACCCTCAGGAATAGTCATGTCAGAGAAGTGACCTACTTAAAGAAATACTCAACGGTTCGCTGATATGACGAAGTTGAAGGACCAGATAAATCCCTGACTGAATTTGTACATCATCCAGGGGCTTCCGCAGACAAAGATGCACAAGCTTTAAGGAGATAGGATTTTAGATTCAGAAGGTATTCTATACTAAACAAAACTATACTCTTTTGCTAGAATATCATCACCTAAGAAAGGAATGATTACATTACATTATCAGAATAGCACTAGCTTGGCCAACAGAATCATGCTGAGACTCCTAAGCTAGGCCCAGCTTTGTTGAGGACAACAACATCGATGAAGTGTAAACCATGCAGAATGATTGTCTCATAAAGGATAAGTAGCAGTTATAGAGCTACACCTACTTCAAACATATTGGGAAATAATGGAAGTAGGCAACCTCCATCCATCCACAAGATAGGTGCTATTTTTCTCCAACCTCAGGCTTGATAAATTAACAGCACAATACGATTCACAATGATGGCTGTCACTAATCCTCACTGATTATAAAATACTAGCCAAAATAAAGAAAGACTCCACCCACCCATACTCAATACTGTACTACTAGGGCAATCAGGAGTCATCCCGGTGAGATAAATCACAATTTACTAACAATATTCTGGTTCAAGACTGTTTTATGGCACAGGGCTCTGAAGTGTCATCTTTTGAACTGGGAGACCATGCACTTTGCGCAGCTTGGTGGAGATAAGGCACTGATTTCTTTAACGCCAGGACCAACCTTGCTGCTCTATGTGAAAGAGGCATTTATAGTCCCACATATAAAGTTACAAAAGTCCATAATACTCAGACAAAAACCTGAGAAACACGTGATCTTATTATATTTAGTCTGCATTCATCACAACTCCCACATCACCAGCCTGATAAGATGGAGCTGGCAGTACTCCCAACAACTTAGGCCACTAGTTCTATGTCGAAGTGGCTCCTTTCCAAAAAACGATTTAAATTCTTTAGCTGTTGCGCACAAGGGAGTTCGAACTGAGATTACTAGAAACGCATCTTGGATATTTCTCTAGTCTAACAATCAGTTTGTATATTCAGCATAGATGTGGAAAGGATTGCCAAATGATTCAATCCAGCAGGCCAGAGGTGGCACATAAAGACTGTGGCTCAAGTAGGCACCCTGTGGAACCCCTAGATTTAGAGTTTGATCCAAATTAAGATAAGAGGACCATTTGTGTCTGGTCCTTCAGAAAAGAATAAAACCACGCAAGAACTTTACCACTTAAGTCAGAAGTCACCAGTATCTGTCGCAGGATGAGATGGTATCAACGGCCGCTGATAGATCAAAGAGAATCAGGGCTGCCACTCTCCCACCATCAATGAAGTCTCCAATACCCTCTGTGGCTTTTGCCAGCGCAGTCTCAGTGTAGATACTCCTGCGTAAGCCTGATTATGTCTTATATAGGAGCTGAAGAGACTCTGAATATTGGGTCAGCAGACCGGTCAGTGCAGCTTTCATCAATTTTACAAACAAAGGAGGGAGGGAGATGAGACTAAAAATAGCCAAGACTGGGGGGTTGAGAGAGAGATTATTTAACAGGTAGGTAACTATAGCTGCCTCACATTCTTTAAGTACATTGCTAGAGGTAAAGAAAGAATTGTGCAAGGCAGCATTCATTAGTACAGCTGAATATCTTTAGTTGTTGTACTTAACAGATACCCAAAGGACAGGAAGAGGTATTTGTCGCAAAAATATTCAAGAATGGGAATTTGCCTAGCTGTAGTGCAGGGTAAGTTCCGATTCTACAAGGACGCAGAGGCGAGGATTATGCCATTCTTCCTTCGCTTTATTGGACAGCAGCAAATTTAACACAATGAAACCACAAACTACTACTCCCATGATTTTCCAATCAGACTGCCCCACTTTCCTCACGTTCTTCTGGACCCGGATCTCACACCTCATCACATGGTGTTGGACGGATCCCTGAGGCTGATGGCCTGGAGGTTTTCAGGCGTCGCTGGACGCTCCCAGGCCTTTCGGGCCACGCTGAGTCCCTCCTCTCCAAGGCATGGGCGGATAGTACTTCCAAGAGATACCGCTCCGCCTGGAATAGATGGCGTTGTTGGTGTCTGCGACGGAGTGTGGATCCCGTGGGCGCAGATGTAGTCCATATTCTCAATGTTTTGGCTGACCTGGCGGAGCAAGGTTTGGCATATCGCTCTATTAACACCTTCGGTCCAGCGATTTCTGCGGGTCACGCGCCCGTCTTGGGGTCCCCGGTGGAGGAATATCCTTTGGTATGTCTACTGCTTAGGGGCATCCGCCCCCTCCCTCTGGAACCACGTTATTCGCACCTGTGGGATGTGAATATGATCTTGAACCTTTTCCTGTCATGGCAGCCTAATAGATTCTTGTCACGTAAGGAGCTTTCTGCGAAATTGGTAATGCTCGTGTTTGGTGTCGTGTAGACGGGTGTCTGATGTGCGGGCCCTGGATATTACTGCCAGTTTTATCTCTCCTGAGGGTGTGACGTTCACAATTAGCAGGCGTACGAAATGTCATACTCTGGTAATTTCCTACCCGGCGTTCAGAGAATCCCCGAAACTGTGTGTGGTGCAGTGCCTCCGTGCTTATGAGGAGTTGACAGAAGAGGTTCGCCCTCCGGGTGAACGATAATTATTGATTGCTCTCCGCAAACCCTTTAAGGCTGTTTGCTCTCCGACCATAGCGCGTTGGATGCGGTGGGTCATGCAGGAGGCGGGGATTGATACCAAAAAGTTTGGTGCTCATTCTGCACGGGGTACTATGGCCTCGAAGGCGTTTTACCTGGGTGCACGGCTTGAGGATCTCAAGCGTGCAGCAGACTGGTCTTCGGATTCCACCTTTAAGCGATTTTACTTCAAGCCAGTTCTGGATGTGGCTCAGCTAGTGGTGGATAAGTTTTAAACTGGCATAATCGGAGCCTCCGGTCCTGACATAGAATGGGAATTTGCCTAACTGTAGTGCAGGGTAAGTTCAGCTTCTATTAAGGACGCGGAGGCGAGAATTATCCCTCCCGGACGTTTGCCGGACTTGTGGACCCTCCCCGTTCTGGAGTAAGTAAATCCTTTTGGGTCCATGTTCTGTGACATTTGTCGTTTGGTGCTGCTGTCTTGCTTAAGTTTGTTTTACATGCGTAGTCATTTTGCCTTTGATGCTGATTTTGCGGACATTACCTGTTTTTGCAGAACATGATGGTTCCAAAGAGGACGCGTGAGGTTCCTGTCCAAGCTGTTCGCAACGAAGGAAGAGGAAGCACTAAGGAGGGGCCAAGTGGAGCTGCATAGTGGACAGTGTTGATGAACTTGACTGAATTTGTTCTTCTACCCCAGTGTGTTCATGGGAGCAGTAATTTGTGGTTTCATTGTGTTAAACTTGCTGCTGTTCAATAAGGAGAAGGAAGAATGGCATAATCGGAGCCTCCGGTCCTGACATAGAAATGAGCGACCAACCCTAAGGAGGGAAAAGGGAGCTGTAGGCAACTTTCTGAGGCTGTTTATTAATTAGGTTGGTGATCTTGTAATGGAGGAAGTCGGAGAAAACTTCCCATAGATATTGCGAAGCATGAAAATTTCGCTTGTAGAGATTTATATGTAGACTATTATGGCATGGGACCAGGACAGGGGCAGACTACCCTTTACAACACTATTCAAAACTTTTATCAAAATAGGGGCCAAAAGGTCGGTATTACATTTGTAAATGTGCCCATTGGGGCCAGGAGACATTACCCTTCTAAAGCATAATAATTGCAGAAATGCCGTTAGTGACCCCATAACTCATAGTAATAGGAGAGTTATGTGAAAGCAAACGTCGGATGTTCTAGACCCATGCATAGAGTAAATACCATAGAAATGTGTTACCAACCTATCTGCAGAAATCAAAGTGACAAAACTAGAAGCAGTGACATCTAACTTCTCATAACGCACAATTATCATTAGTGGCATTAGCAAACTAGTAGAGTATCCCATGCGTCCTCCCTTAGACATACTTGCCTGGCCTGCAGCTCTTTTTTAAATAATTTAATCTGCAAGACTGAACCTCTGCAGCATCGCGTGGGGTTTATTTTTTAAGCTGACATGTGGTTTTAATGAGCCAGGGAACATGAGGGATCTAACCGTTTTACTGGCTTGTTGTTGTATAATCCAAGGGAATAGTCAAAAGATTTTTTTATTGCACGAACATTATCAGACGATTTCAGAGCTTATGGGGCATCAGCAAATTCACCCAAGCAACAAAATAAATTGGTAAATTTAAACTTAATCAAATAATAAACATTTTGGATTGATAAAGAGTCCCACTTATGCAACAATCCTTTATTCTTTATGATGTCAATCGTCGGAGTACTTTGATCAGGTGATAGTGAACCTTTCCTCAAACAGATATATACAAATAATGGCTATCAAAGATCAAATTATTGTTTCGCGATCACAGCCCTCTTTCAACTGAACAACTATTTGTGTTAGCTGTAAGCTAGGTAAAACACCAACGTCAACATATAATACAAATGTTTGTTTACACACCATCTAAATATTGGCTACCTGAATGTAAATATCTACAATGAATAAATCTATAAAATGTAATACTTCACAGTGTGTTTAAAGCCATGCTGCAATACTTTCTATATCTGCTCGCTTCAGGAAAGCAATAAACTGCATGTGTTTGCATTGTAGAGTTTATAAGAAAGGTTTAAGACATGTTCAATATAAACAGCACTGCAGGTCGAAATAAATGCTTAGGAAATGCTAACGTTTTCCAAATATTATCGAGGACATCAATACCTCGCCATTCATGTTGATCTGTCAAAACTCACGTAGTGCAAAAAAGTTTATATTTTTGCAGGCAAAACTTTATTTTTATAGCACTGTGATGAACTAGGGGTGGTTCAAAGCACTCCATCAGAAAGTCATAATCATTCACATGTAACTCTCTCTGAAATCCTCCAAGCAATTGGTTGCAATAGCCTTCAAAAACTTCCTATAGAAACTAAATAACTAGATGAATACATTCTCTATAAAACTGAATCAGGACAAGACTAATTTCTTACTTTAGTACTCCAAAGATTCTACTTCAGTGCAAAATGCCTCAAGACCCGCTCCCATATCAGCATCTAGCAATCACTGGCACAGCAGAAATTACAGGTGGGTGTCACCTTTGATTCAAATCTCAGCTTGACAAACAGATTGGATCATACGAACTCCACCTCTGAAGAAAGAGCAAATCATCCATTCTTCCCACTTCAGGGTAGCAGTCCAGGCACTAATGCCTTTACTGCTCTACTGGGGCCATACCCCTTTCATGCCCCCTTATAATTGCATTTTGGGTTGGTTCACAGAACCTAAAAAAGTAAGTGTGCAACTTGAAACCACTTTTGCGGCCTGTCTCTTAGTACAACTATCCTTTTGGCCCATCATTTGGCCCTGTTCCTAAATATAATGTTGGCTTCTGCTCACCTACTGATCCATCAGACAAGCTCACTTCTAGACAGGCCACTGCCATATTGATCAATAAGACGGCCCTACTCTAATATACGATTGCCTCCCTATGGATATATAGGTAGGGATGTGGAATTCCTATAGCCCAACGCCCAGGACATATTGTTTGGGGTCAAGGGCTACAAGGTTTCATGTGTATTTTGTCCTTGGGGCAAGTAAGTCAAAACCCATACAGCACAAACCCTGTGGCTGCCAGTTTACAGTACCACATTATGGATCAGGAAAGGGCAATTTCTGCAGTTCAGGTAATATTTTATACGTGTGTTAATGCTGTTCAAACTTGTATTTATGGTTCAATACTGCAAAGCCTTTAAAATTAGGGTGAACGCTCCAAATAAATGTTGTTAGCTCGGATTGCACTACCGACAGTGGTTCCAGTAAAAAAATGTCTACACACGTTTTCAAAAACCAGCAACATAAGGCTATGTATAATTCTCCAAGAATGCCCTCTGATAGTTGCAGAAGCTTGAAAGCAAGATTGTTGATTTTTTTTCAAAATAAAATATTCACAAAAATGCAAGTAGGAAAAAAAATTTGCTCAACCACTGTAAAATTTTAGGTACCATTTCAGCAGAATCATTTAGTAAAATGTGTTGATGTATGCTAGTATTTCCCAAAAATATTCAAAATGGAAAATCAGTGTAACCTGTTTCAATAAGATTATGGGAAACATAAATAAAAGCAAAGCATTGGCAAAACCAGTAGGTCTTAAATTGGTCGTCACTATTATTACAAACACAGGCAAAAGCAAAAAAAATGTTTTTGCTCTCAAAAAGCATACATTGCCACGTAGTTCCTGGCACTGAACAGAACTACTTTGTGTGCAGATATGCTCCTTGTGAAAGAGCAGAATGCTGTCCCTCACAGTGAAGCCAGCCAATAGACAGAGAGAGAAAGAGATGCAGAATTGTAATACACACAAAAGGTCATAGTTAACACCAGACCTAAGTAGGGGCCAATTATTAAAGAAAGTCTCAAAAGTGCTCTCATGGTATATGTTTTTGCATTGAGTGCAGATATACGGCTTTCGTGAATTCACAAGAATTTACAAAAGTAGGCCAAGAATTAGTACTCCTAGTAAACATTTGTGAACTGCATTTTAGCTGAGCAAATATGCATTCGTAGAGTTGCTCATGCAAAAATCTGAGTGTTTGCAAGTTCACTATCCCTTCAACCCCTTTTTTCCCCAACCCCAGAAAATGTTTTACAATTACCATTGTCAGGTATACATTTCAAACCTTTCTCAGTGCAGTAAAAGATTAGAGAAGAGTTGGTGAAAACTCTTAAAACATGCAAGTTAGTAGGTTTGCACAAACTAAAAAGGGTTTCAGCCCCAGTATGTAGATCTGCGGAAATGTAGCAACATAAGGGAATTGCTAGTATTCAAACGCTACCATGGATTGAGCCCTGGCATAATCAGAGAGGTTATATCAGAGCTCTTATATAATGATATTGCTGCAATAATTTGTCGCCGCATTTCATAGGACAAAAGGGAAAAGTGGATTTTGTTACAGGACAAGTAGATTTATGAAGCAACCTGCCGCATGGACAAGTAGATATGTTATTAAATTCCACACCGCTAATAGGTATACGCATGGATATGGACACACACAAAGGGGATCTGTAACAGGCAACTGTGTACTATGGTCCACTATTGCCAATGAGTGGTATCATAAATCACAGACACAGATTAGTTTGTAATGTCACTAGGAATCAAAGACGTCAATATAGGGCCATAGTACACCTTAGTCATTTTTTATATATTTATTTGGGGCACTGGCTGCCATTAAAATGTTTAGGTTTTATTTACCATTCTTGAATAAACTGTCAATAAAACAATGGGCAATGATGAAGGTCAGTGGATTTATGTCATTCTGTGGCAACAAGATTTACCACATAATTATGTATTTATCCTCACGATGCCCTGGCTAGCAGAAGTGGAGGCAAGTCTTCGCAAGATTGGCTATCAGCATGTATTTTCAGATTCGGAGCACTCCATTGGTATTAACAAAACCATCTTCAGCAAGCTTTGTATGATTTTACTCACACTGAAAGAATGATGATGGAGATGAGGAAGTCGACTGTAGTAGCCTATCTGAAGATGACAACAGATAGCCCAGTTACAAGATTCCTTCCTGTTTGGATAAACGGGTCGCTGGGGGTGCAGTTTATTGTTCCAATATAGGGCCAGAACAATCAAATATCTACTGTGCTTCCCTCTGGGTTTTCAAAGAAATCTTGATCGAACACCTTGCCCCTGTGACGGGAGATCTGGGCAAACCCCAAACCAATACCTATTTTTTGTGGCTTTTATTCAATGTACAGGTCTTACTTCCCCCTTACAAAGAGACATAATATTAATGATTTTAAGATTGCTTTTATTATGTTATATCCACTTTCTGATGAAGAGGTAACTGTGGACGTAGGCACTTTTTAAGAATGGCAGTGCGAGCCTGTAGCTCTATGAATACCAATTAATTTGGATTAATTGATTATGCTGCTAAGAGTTGTGATTGCACTGAAGACAAATTTCCTTTTAAAAAGATTGGTTTTATACATTGCATTTTTCTATGTATTTATTTGTTTTTGTTGTATATGTCTGTGCTGTTATGGATATTTTTGTACTCAAATAAAGATTTTTAACTTTACTGAACTTGAATTGAACTGTACACCCCATTTAATACAAAATTTGCCTCTTAATTTGCAGATGTCAACAAAATTTGTATTTATAGTTCAAATAAACAAAAACAATACTGCAGAGAATGTGCCACATAATTTGAATTTTTGATACACAATTTGGTTCTCCAAGCTGCATTATCACAGTACCCTTGACAATAGTAAAGCTCTCGCGGGCGGTTTGGGGATAATCATTATAAAAATTAAATCCATATTTCACAAGGAACAGTCATATGGATGTTTATACACCTGCATTTTGTGGAATAAAACAACCTGCATGTAATATATATCTCATTGCCTACTTGTTTATATTGACCCATTTGATATCCTCCTCATAAACAAAACTGCCTCCTCCTATTGATCTATCAGATGGACCAAGCACTGTGAGGCAACTACTGGGTGACAAAGAATTAAATTAAATCAATACTGCTATACTGCCAAAGATCACTACATTTGTTTCAATAAATATTTGTAGACATAAATGCTTTCTTCGTAGTTAGTTGCATTTGATGTACCCTTTTCACATAGCTGTGATTACTTTTCTATTTCGTGATGACTACCTATGGATTACAGCCCTTAGTGTTTCTTACCGATCTTTAATCAGTCCTTATTGTCAGGGATACCATTTATTTCCTTTTTACGTTTAGCTTGACAGCGTAGTTGCCCACAAGACCTAATGTTACTAATTATTTTAAAAATAAATACAGTGGGCATTTACTCTGCCCAGAGGACTACTTCTAAAAAATAACAATAGCGATAGTACATTTTTACTATACATAGCTTCAGATGCACTTCAGCTTATTTTATACTGGGTTAGAGAAAAACTATTAATATCAACTAGTGTAATGTATATAATTTACCAACCTTCAGGAGTAGAGAAGGTAGAGAAAGCTGAGATTGCCTTGCCAGCATTCCAACTTATGAGGTTTGCTCAAGTGTTTAATGCTCAACTCGAAAATCTCCTAACTCATGCTGTTACCAGTTTGTCTATTATTCACCTCCTCTGGAGTACTTACACTGCTGCATGTGACCCCTACGTTGTATATGAGAAGTACACAGAAAAATCACAAATTGAATTATTTGCCTAATGGATGTGGGGCATACAGACAGAAAATATTTTTTCCTTCTTTTTCATTGCAGCAGGCTTTTATGTAATGTTTTATTCAGGACACGTGTGTTTGCCTTGTATGGCAAGGTTACCCCATTGTTATTTGCCAGGTCTCTTTCCAATGATCTGTCCATGGACACATACTCCAATTGTTTTTTACAATATCAATTTTTCTCTCGATCATTGCTCTTACTGGTCTACGTTTTCACATTATAAAAAGTTTTGACTCAGCCAATTGGTCTAGCTTTAATGAGTTAACACACACATAGACATGCACACATGCGGTTTCTTAGCGATATCAACATATATAGTCAGACATGTTAGCTCTACCATTTCTTGTGCTTATTAATAACATGTTCTGTCTTGTTCCTATCAGCGAAAGTGCATTACTATTTCGAAATGCTGGTTTATGCATTCTCATTCACGCAAATAGCATGGATTTACTGTTTGACGCAATTAGCACGTTTTATTCTTTCTTTACAGCAACTTGCAAGCCTTTTAATATCACCCCCTACCTGTTGATATCGATTTTTTAATGCAAAATTGTTCCTATTATACCCTGTGGGAAGGCGGAATATAAAAATCAGCAAAAAATATACATGAATAGAATTGCAATAAAAGAGGAAACGATAACACACATATTAACCCCCACTCTTCCTGTTTATTATGGCCCCTCTCCTGCCTCTTTCTTACATAGCACTTGAATAGCACTTCCTGTGCAGGGCTGAGCTAAATACAATGTATTTCCCCACTCTCTAATCATAATCCTAGCTAAACCTTTGGTTCCTTAAAATATTCGTATCCCTTGTTCTGAGAAAGAAGTCACCCAGCATGTTCTTGTTGCTCGTGCACAGACCCTTATTATCCAATTACCTCTAGCTAGTTCTCCATATTATTAGTTTGAGTACCCCTTTCTCCCTTCCTGTACGTACAACATCACAGACAGGTCATTGCCCTTACATGTAGGTAACAGTACACTGCTTGCAACCATTGATACATCTGTGGCATCTCTCACCTTTCTAGGGATTTGCAGAGGGGTCCTGGTGTTGGGGGGGCCTACAGATGCGTACGGGCCGGCCCTGCGCTCTGCTGACAGCTTCAGTCAGGGGGAGCCAGGCCGCGGGGGATCCAGTCCTCCACAGTGGCGGTTCTCGCCTCTCGGAGGCGAGCAAGGGTTCCTCCAGACCACCGACTGGCACCAGACGAGGTTGCGGGATGCACTCTGCCCCCGCAGCACCTACTCCAACGGAATGAGGGGGTGTTCCTTTACGCGGGGGAAGCAGAAGCCACACGCACTGCGCCCCCTCACAAGGGTCTCCTGTCACTCCTTCTTCTTCTGGGCTCACCCCCGAGGCCTCCGCGCAGCCACCAGTGGCCGAGGAGGCGGGGACCACGGGGAACAACACTGCTGTCAGCAGCCCACCATCCCCCAGCCCGCTAACCAAATCTAGAATCACGCATGCGTGAACAGACGCGCAGTGCGTGCTCTCGTCGCTAGCTGTCAGATACGGGAGGAGGAGTGCGTTCCAAGCCTCGTTCTGGGAAGAGAAATTTAATTGCTAAAATAAATAAAGGAAGGGTTAGGATATAGTCATAGTGTCACAATATGTTTTCTATGTTGCGGGAACTCGACCAGGAGGTATGCGGAGTGCTTTACATAAGCACTAGTTGCTTTCATCACACAAGGACACATTAATTTGTGTGTTTTTTAGGCATGTGAATATTAAATGATTTGCCCAGTCGCATGTTGAGTCGATGCGAGACTCGAACCGGTTTCCCTACTTACTAAGGTGGCAACTCTGGCAGTTACCCCACGTTGTCTCCCACATTTTTTCGTTCTCTGTGATCAGTAAAACAGCAGTCGGCAATAACCAGCTTTAATTATGTAGTAACTGTGACTTCAGGTTTAGCTTTACACGACCTCGCTACAGACAGTTCCAACTATTGCTGACAGCACTCTATGCACTATTCCACAGAGTCAGACGTTGATCATGATTAGAATTGCTTTCTTGTCAATATCAGTTCACTTTTTTTATTCCTCTTATTCTTTGTTCATCACTCCCCTGGAGAATAGTGCTTGGACACTTTTTAGGTCTCGCCAGAGCCAGCGCTTTAGCGCTGCTCTGGCGAGAGTTTTAGTAAGCGGGTTTTGGAAGTGCAAACTAGTGGCTTTTCAGGCCTCCAGCTACAGTGCATGTGCGCTGGGCACGCGCACCATTTGTCAGCCTGCGTGATCACTTTCGCGGTCGCTTTGATGTTCTCAGTGAGCCGCGCGGCCACTCAGAACATCAAAGCTGCCGTGAAAGTGCACACCATTTGCCAACCTGCGTGCCTCTCTCCCCTTAGTGTGCGCGACGTGCCCTACCCCCTCCTTTATCCCACTTCCTGCTTGTGTTTTCCCCTTCCCTCTCTTGTCTCCACCTTTCCTCTGCCGTTCTCCACTCAGCGCTTTGAAGCGCCTTTGCACGCCACGGACGTTCTCCAGAACGTAGAGCTCAGCCTCTCGGGCGTGTGATGTTACCTACGAGCTTTTGGTGCTTGCCAGGCCCATGTCCACACAGCTATCAGAGGATACAGCTGCACGTGCACTAGTATCAGTAGCGTGACCTCTGCCACGGAAGAGCTCTCTTGCACTGCTGCACGAGATTAATCGCGTAACCAGAGGCAATCTTAGTTAATGACCTGTAGGGCTTTGATTAGAATGGAAAACGCAACTTCGCAGTCAAGTAAAGTCAGCCCTGAAATAGTTGGGTTGCTAATCAACAGTTCTTCCAGTTTTTTCTTCCATAGTGGAAACAGAAAACGGACACTGGAGTTAGAGTCGGAGCTGCCGACTTTGGAGCTCGGGATCCAGGTTGGAGTTTCGGCGTTGGAGCAACATCCTGTGATTCTGAGCAAATCAGTTAATCCCCGTGCCTACCAAAAATGTGTCCTTCTGTAACGTAAAGCAACTGGTGCTCATGTAATGTCTCCAATACCTTCGGGTCGTGTTAGCACTATGTAAAACTGCAACAGCTAAAAAAAAATTAAAAAAGCAAGCACAGGCTCCGATTAACAGAATGGGGTCATTGAGAGGTGGGGAATATTGATATTATGGGTGCAAGCGGTATTTTTACAGGCAGCAATGTGTGTGCTCCGCCCTCCACTCACCTCGCCGATCCAACCCTCCATGTAATAACCACCTTAGTACTGTTTTCATTTTCACTGTTGATCCCGCCCTTGATTCATTCCCCAGTACCTCCTGTTCTATGATCCCGTAACCATCTACTCAACTGTATCACCTGAAATAAAACCGCCATGTGCGCAAATACTGTTGGCTTATACCTAGGTTCTCATATAATAACATTTTTATTGCAATTTTATATAGTGCTTCTGTTGGAGCGCTTATACTGGAGCGCTTTACACAAGCACGTGTGTGTGTTTGTGGAGGGGGGGGGGGTGTTACACCTAAGCAAATGTTACCTGCAGGGGAATGGGCTTTTCAATGTGAGCATGTCTTGCAAAGTAAGTGGACATGGGCAATATTCGAAGAGCACCGCCGGTGCTCCATACAATTTAAGTTTAACATCTTTCAAGGGCAGGAGTAAATTAGTATATAGGACACAGCGAGGACTGACTACCCCCACATTGAGTATAGATCTAGAGGAAGCAGTTTCTTTAATGGAGGGTGGAGGAGTGAGGGAACTATGTTCAAAGTTCCCTTCTCTTTGAAAAGTGTTCGGACATTCCTAAAATGCCCGTGATATCCCTCCAACAAAGAAAAGCTAAGCATTTTTACAATAATTCCAGAAGTACCCCTGGAAACCACGACATGACATCTTCAACGCCTAGCTATAGTAGTAGTAGTAGAGTAGTAGGCGCTATATAAAAATACACATCACAGCTTCCCACGAGTGCCCCGCTATCCTCTGAGAATTCAAATCTCCTACAAACATAGGAGTAAATATACAGGAGTACTTTTTTTTGTAAACATCAAATAAAACTCTGTAGATCTACAGTGGGGTACACATTCTGGCGTTGTCTGTACAGAATTGAAACATTCCTTTGCAGTGTGGGGCTCCTGCCGCGCGGCCACTGAGAACATTAAAGCGGCCACGAATGTGCACACCATTTGCCAGCCTGCGTGCCTCTCTCCCCTTAGTGCGCGCGACGTGCCCTACCCCCTCCCTTATCCCACTTTCTGCTTGTGTTCTTCCCCTCCCTCTCTTGTCTCCACCTTTCCTCTGCTGTTCTCCACTCAGCGCTTTGAAGCGCCTTTGCGAGCCATGGACGTTCTAGAAGCATCGACCATGATAAGACACAACAACCCGCAGCACCCCCTCGAGCATTGGCATAGCCAATAGGTCTCGCCTTTGGGACCTTATAAGTATTTAGCTATGCAGCAAAATATCATTGGTACAACAGCATCATCTGTTGCATGCCTAAACACTTATACGGTCCCAAATGCGAGACCTATTGGCTATGCCAATGCTTGTTTTGATTGGCTACGTTGTAGTTTTCCATCGTGGAAATTGTGGAATTTCTTTTTTTTTTCATGTCATTACTTGTTTGACACGGCACAGGAGCGCATGTCTTTGTTTACAGGGTGTGCTGTTTGCTTTACTTTAATCTCACAGACTCCCGCCTGAAGTTCCTCTACAGCACACCAGGCACTAGATGACAGCCTTGGTGATGCCCCGGATGTTCCAACCTGAGAGCTATTGGCGTTGCCTATGTCAATGTCTATTAGCCATGTTGAATAACAGCACGGTTGCTGTTTAACATGGCTGAAAGTCATGGAAAGCAAGCCTCATCACCACTGAACTGTGCCATGTTGAGAGTTTCCCCTCCTTTCACAGCCCTCGAGTTAACCTGTTGCCAGCAGTTTGCGTACAACATCCACACTTCAATACCCCCAACTCACTCACCTGTGACATTAATGACGCACATTATAGCACTATACTGAGAAGTACTTATTAAAAGTGACAGTTTTGTCCAACTGGTATTCTGAATCCATATCTAAAAACGCTTTAATGCACGTAATGAAGAATTTGTTTGGGTGAAATAAAATATTTGCACAAAAATAAAATGGGGAAGCCAGATTCAAGTATCTGCCACAGCTTCTTGGGCTTGTGTGTATGTATTCAGTGCTGTTGTATAGCTTTGTAGCCTGCAAAGACGAATACACAATGGACACAATAAAGGAGAAGATCGTATGTCACTAAAGTGCCCAATAAATCCCTTATTCCATTTTTACTTCTCACTATTACATGTCCAATGTGAGAAGTTCATACCATTACGTTTTGACACTTGTAGTCCTGCAGCTACATAAACAAGCATTGAAAATGCAACAGGTCTCGCCTTTGGTTAAGTTAAAGCCATTTGCTTTGCTAATGATATTGTATAGCAAAGCAAATGGCTTTAACTTAATAAAAGGCGAGACCTATTGCATTTTTAATGCTTTTTCTTTTTTCGCTCACTCGAAGTACATGAAAGCATAGACATTGACAATCAAGCATTGGCAAAGAAAGTAGTTCTCACCTTTATCTATTGGCTATGCCATTGATTTTCAGCAATGGTATGCAGAGTGGGGAAATGTTTCCCAAAAAAACAAGTATTTGCAATGCAATAGGTCTCGCATTTAAGAGAGCTTGAGCTATTGGCATTGTAAAGGACACTGCCTTTTATTTGTGTTTTAAAAATCTGCAAGTGGTGCGTAAACACGCACTTTGTACTTTTAGTTGCTGCTGACCAGAAGCAAGTATGGCAGCAACTGCGTCTATTTTACTGCCATGCTTGATTCTCGTAAGCAAGGACTATAAGTACAAAGTGGGCGTTGACGCCCTGCTTGCAGGTTTTTAAAACCATTGTTTTTATTACATGAGATTTCGGAAGCACCGTGTAGGTGAAACCTAAAAACAGGCCAACATCATGAGAAAGACAAAACAATGGTAAAGGTGCAGTACAAAGAATTAGCCAATAGATGGGGGGGGGGTATATATCAAGAGAACCGGATTGGGCTCAGCCCTGTAGGGAATACATCTGGGCTGGAGGAGGGTTTCTGTTTTTGCTGGTTCCATTTCTGTCTTTATGATGGCCTCCATTTTAAAGGCATAATGAATCTGCTGTTTAAATACTGTTACTACAAGCAGAGAGTTCTAATCTGCTCCGAAGTGTGTGCACACGTGAATTGCTTCTGAAGCTTTTTGTTATTTTGCCCCTATGACCCTCCCTTTCCCCAGACTAGTTCATCCTATGACGGTCTGAAAGTGTGAGCAGAGAGAGGCAGGGAACGATATTTGTTCAATTTAGCAATTGTTTGCTCCTGAAACTTTTCCTTTTCAGAGACATTTGAAGAACGCCTTTTATCACAGTATGCTATCCCACATTTTATAGAAGGTCTTTCAGTTTTATGAGTGATTAGCTCTACTTTAAAACCTAAAACTGAAATGTGTGGTGGTTTAAGTCAAATAAGTGTATCCACTCATGTTTGTAGAAAGCACCTTGTTAAGTTTGTACAGATTCTTTGAGGATAACGTTGCACAAAGGGACCTTTATGTTAATGTGCAAGGAAGCCCTGCGAATGTGCGCAGAGTGTAAGTGCATCAAGAGACAACGCTGAGCATTGCTAGATTATTACACGTGTTTTGCTCTCCCATTTTACGGAAGTTTGTGTTCTGACAATGTGCATCTGTGGATAGAGTCAGCGCTCTATTTAAATGAAAAGATTATGCTCTATATTTTTTTTTTAAAAACTGAAAGTCATAACAAATAGAAAGGAAAATATTTAATTAAACTGGAAGAGGCAGCTGTGCAATCACGTGAACTTTTGAGCAAATAATACAGGGAGTGGCGGTGCTTTTTGGTATTAAAAAGTGAAAACATGTAATGTAATTTGTTGATTTTAGAATTTTGAGGTCTGTCTTTTTGCAGACGTGTGTCAGCACGTAAACAATACAAACAAAGCATACGCTTGTGTGTGCACAAACAAACAAAAAATAAATTGAAAACAAAGCGCCGTGATAAGCTCCGCAGTGTCTTGTGGCACCTAAGCAATAAAAAAAAACGTGTTTGTGTGTGCGCATCTAAAACGTCAAACCAGCCAGAAAAGAACGCACCGTGAAAAGCTTAAAAGCATCTGGAGAAACAATATGGAAAGTGCGAAAAGCTCCGAAGTGTTTATCTGCAGCTAATGATATAACAAGGAGGGAGGGGGAGAAGGGAGTGAGAGCAGAGGGGAGGGGGGTGGAGGAGCATGGAAAGAGTCAACAATCTCTCGGCATGCTGTGCCGGGGGAGCGCATTCCAGGCAGGGGAGCGGACCCTTTGAAGTAGTATGATGCCGAGGCTGTGGCTACACGTGCACGTGCCAGTGGGCTCAAGCGCTTCCCCAAACGGCTTGCATGGCGGCACGATGCACGTGATTGTGCGCGTGCTCGCCATGCAATCCACTTTTGGAAGCACTTTGAAATGCCCCTCTTACTAGAGTCTCGCATAGCGATTGCGTAAACGCAATAGCTAGGCAAGACCTAAAAAAAAGCCTGTGATGTGGCTGCCTGTTATTTTGTAGGCCCTCATACAACACATGCGCACCTGCAAACTAATGCTTGCGCTTTTTGTGCTTTTTTGTCACAAAACCGAGTTGAATCTGTAACTGAAAAGAAACCAAAACATGCAAAAGTGTTTATATTTTAGTCAGCCGGTAAAGTGATGAACAGAAGCAAATGGGTGGAGCAGAAGTAACAAGGAGGGGGAGGATGGAAAAAACACAGACGCAACACAGGAGGGCTGGAGAGAGGTGAAAGCAACACAGGTGAAGGTAGATGAGATAGGCGAAAGCAGCATGAGGAAGGACAGGAAGACCAGAGAAGCAACACGAGGATTGGAGGAAAGCAAACGTAAATCCCTGCCATTTTTTTAAGTAAACAATAGATAATATAAAGTTGTTCACACAATTGGCTGCAAAAAGGTATCTGCAGTTAGGTGAGCCTCTAGCCTTGCGCGGGACTACAACGTAACCCCCAAGAGCGTCGAGGGTGCCAGCGCCGTCACCTCACATCAACTATCGATTAAGGAAGGGTCTTGGCAGCCAATGCCAGACACGTCTACTAGCTGCTAGCTGGGTGTGCCACCAAGGAGAGCGAGAACAACGCGCATGCGCTTTGGAACCCTTTCCTTTGCTTACGTCCAGGTGAACAGCTTGCATCCAGAGTCCAGGTGTGACACGCAGCCAAGTGAGTTCAAGGGACGTCAGCAGTGAAAACAAAAGCATCGGCGGAAGTGACGTGGAAAACAATTGTGTTTGATGTGCAATTCTGGGCAACAAAAAAAAAACATGTCGAGGTAGTTCTCTCTAGCACTTCAGCGCGCATTGCTGCATTCTGGGGCTGGCCAGCTCAGAGTACTTCGCTGGCTACACAAGACGTTTAGTCATGCACCGTAAGTGGGTGACCCGAATACAAAGAAAAAACTAGTGCTGCTTAGTTGCTAGCTCTCCACATAACGTGTAGAATGACTTCAAAAAAAAAAACCCTGGACAGTTCTCCTAACTTCCACCCACACACCCGTGATCAGCATCTAATGCTTCAGATAAAATATCCCCCTTGGTTGGAAGGCAGTGGCTGCCTTGGGACGTTCGAAATTGGAGATGTTTGCAGCAAGGGACTTCACTGCACTAGAAGCGAGGCGCCCGCCATCTTGTTAAATCCAATTCTTCAAACCAGTTAATGACTAATTACAACAAAAACATTATTATTTTTCGTCCAAAACATTTGGAAAGACACCCAGCTTCAGTTAGTACATACGCTGTCGCATTTGGTTTTATCAAGCAACAGGAAAATAAGCAAACGTTTAAAATGCAGTGGTAGAAAAATAACAAGATTCCCTACATTAGCCCGTCCTCTCTTTCAGTCGCCAGAAGCTGTGGCCTACACGGTGTTACGTTGGGCTGTGTAAGATGGCTGCCAGGTGGTGAGAAGGAGTGGGCGGTGTACCAGAGGGCACTGCCAGGTAGGACCTGACTCGCCACCTCTGAAACCTCGTGCAAGTGTCTTGCGTTGGCCGCTGCAGCGAGGCTTCCATGCTTTTCCTCCTTCAGACAGTAAATGTGCCCCTTGCCGGGAATGAAACAATTCAAGCCACAGCACCGGGAGCGCCATTCCGTGTGCTTGATTGGCTGATGGGGCGGGAGGGGTGAGAGTAGCGGGTGGCGGCGGGCAGACTCGGGCAGGATCATCGGCACGCCAGCGGCTGTACAGCCCCATGCAGAGTACGTAGACTTCCGTCTCCGCCAGCGCCGTCTTCTATTTCTACTACACATTTATTGTATTTTAATACAAGGACACCAGTACTGTCCATAAATGTCAAAATGCGCATCAGATAGTGCAGGGAATGTGTACGTGCATGGTTTGTTTGATCAGTAAGCACCATTTCCCCTATAGATTAAAGGGTCATCCAGTGTAGAGTATAAACAAGGCAGAGCAACGCGTCTCGAAAGTGAAAGAGGACCGCGCTGCAGCCGATCTCTTGTCTTTATGGGTCCATATGTTTGAAACACATGGCCCCATAAAGATAAGAAAGCTTTTACCACACACATAAGGCAACAGAGCCAGTCCAACTGGGACGGCTCTAAAAGAGAAAAGTGTACATCACTAGACACTCTTTTCCAATGGCTGGCCACCGTTTAGCATAAACGGTGACGCCAGCCAATGGAAAAGAGGGGCGGGGCTTAAACCCCGCTAGTGAAATCAACCCTAACTCATTAAATCTCTCCAACGAGACTGCGCATGTCTGCACAGCCTACGCTAGCCGAGACCTAAAAACATAGGACCCACAACTGACGGGACAGTTTGACATTGCTTTTCAACCCCAAAGGGTTTAACGAGCATACTTAAACATTGAATTAACATGTAATGCATAGCACCCAGAAGCAAGTGACTTTCCTGTTGCCCCCTTTAATTACGTCTAGTTTGCAGGATTAATCAGTTGTGAATGAACACGTTAACAATCAATAGCTGCCGAGATGTGCCTTCTTATATATGAATCCCTCTGCACTTTCCAACTTTAATCAACAATGAGTTGCATTCTGATTTTTGTAGTTTCACTTTTACAAATACAAGTTTGTGTTTATGTCCCAATGTGCAAAGTGTCATAGGTTCAAAGGCTATGCTTAGAACGGGATGAAGAACTCAACTTCGAAAGGTATGATTAGTCTAAGTTAGTTACTCACTTGTGAATGTCAGGTCGCCTGAACTCCCCACTCTCCTCTGTCATGGCAGCGCTTCTGCAGACCCCCATGGTCTCTAAGATGCAGGCTGTGCCAGCACATCCTCATGGACCGCCCCTTTGTACACGATCAGATGGAGATACTTAAATGCACACAGAAGCAAGAGGGAGGAGAGCCATGCCAAGCCAAGAGAGCAGACCAATGATCATCGAAAAACTAGGGGCCTAGAAGCATCTACCTCAAGGCGCTGCAATCTGACATGAAAAAAGACATCAAGTGCGAGTAGAAACAGTAGCGCTCGTAAAAAGTGCTCTTAAAGAAATTCCAGGACAGTCTTTAAGCAACGTGAGGCGAAGCAAGGCGTCATACGGCAGCACAAGGAAAATTGCAAATAGAAACAGTAGCGCTCGTGAAAAGCAATCACCAAGAAATAAAAAAGTAGTCATAAAACATTGCTTTAAATTGGCCGCTGCACATGTTTAGCAGTAATTAGTCGCTGCTCTCGGAGGGGGCTAAACCCAGAAAGAGGCACACATACATGCCATCGACAAATGGGGAGAACAAATAATGGAACGACGATGGAGCCAGCAAATTAGAAGCCTATGAGTGGGCTTAAGCCCACAAAGTACATACAACAGGTCTCTTTTCAAGACAGCGCATCCACGTTGTCTAAAGCCGAGACCTAAAAAATAATGAAAGTACTGTTTTATATACATCCAAGATGGTTGCCGCATTCCATTGTAACATTGCAGCACCACATACTCCAATGTTTAATATGTGCTCTCCAGACTGTGAAAGTGAGGGTATAAGTGGAGTTTCTGGCCGCACAATGGGGCAGATTTACAAGCCCCTTACGCCTCATTTACGCCGCCGTTGCGTCACTTTTGTGATGCAGCGGCGGCGCAAACCATGCGCCATGGTGCGGGGTACTTACAACGTAACGCATCTGGGAGATGCGTCACGTTGTAAAGCCCTGCGCCACATGCAGGCATTCCTGCGCAGGGGGGGCGTTCCGGCGCAGGAACGTCTCCTAAAATCACTTTTAGACCCATGCTGCGTCAAAAACCTGCGCCTGCCTGAAGCAGGTGTAAGGATTGACGCAGCATTAACGAGATAGGGCCCCCAAGAGCATTGCTGGAGCTGCGTTGCGCTTGCGACGCAACTCCAGCAATGCGCCACTTTTACGGCACAGATGCGTCACGCATCTGTGCCGTTTTTGCCCCGTGGTGCGCCGCATTGTAAATGCGGTGCATCCATGGTGGCGGAGCTGTTGCGCACAATAACTGGCGCATCCCTGCTGATATGCAGGGATGCGCCAGTTTTTGTAAATATGCCCCAATGGGTTTAGCTGCTACCAGCAATCTTCAGAAATGGGAATTTTGGTGCTGTAGCATATCATTTTTATAGCACGAGTTTGTTTATATTTATTTCTATCTCATTACTGTCACAGCAACCAAAGAATCAAAAAAATGAACTTACCAATGTAAACAACATGTCCATGTTTCTAAAGTGAAAGATTGTTAATCACAACAAGCCCCATCACATGATCATGAACCATTTGGAAGCTGGTAACGCTCCATATGAATGGAAGTGTCGGCCGTCTTGCATCTTTCTCAGAAGCCCAGATAAGTCACGCCTCCTTTGCTTTTGGTTACTCTCTGTTCGCTAAAATTGTATTGTCTTTCAATACTATTTTTGGACGTGTATCCTAGTGATTTTTGTAAGACTTTGTAGAGTGGGTTCAAATTCACTATTGCAGCTTGTTTTAAGAAATGTTGCGTTCCCGTTTGCGCTCTTGATGGCTTGCAGCTGTCTTTTTAGGTCTCGCATGGGCAGCGCATGCGCTGCCTCTACGAGGCATTAAGTAATCGGTATTACTAGTCAAACTCCACCCATGGAGTTTCTCTTTATTTTGTTGCTTGCTATTGGTAAAATCTGCCATTGCTGCTGTTATCTTGCTTATTATTGGTTGGATGGCTGATGCGTCACTTCCGTTTTCCTCCGTTTCTGGAGGAAGCAGCATCGACCAACTACAAATAACCTACGCTGCAGGGCGGCATGTTTTGATGTAGGGACTACTTTTTTTTTAAATGGCGCCGTGTTTGTTTATTATGCACGCGATTGTCAAGCCAGGTGTTGGCTAGGAACCGGGATTCCTTTCGGCCGCATCACCGCTGGAGAGAGGGGCCACCCAGCAGGACGTCAGCGTCGAGCCGAGAGGTGCGCTCGAAACCTTCTCTGTGCAGCTTCACCAGGAGAATGGTGTCCTGAAGACCGGATGAGCCCCAGGCCAGTGACAGCCTCGCCTCTTCAACCCCAGGTAATGCTTGCGGCTCTGTACGCACTGGGGAACTGCTTTCTTGTTCACGGACCGGCTCTGTTACTCCGGCGTGGAAACTTTGCACGGGGCATAAAAGGCACAGAATATTTTACATCTATTTCTTGTAGCACCGTTCACCACCAGCTGGAAGTGTTGGCTTTAACTTTTTTAGTTCCCGCCCCCTCCCGTTGGCCGTGTTCTACATCCTCCAGCCCCCTTTCGTGTTGACCGTGTTCCCTTCGTTCCCGCCCCCCTCCCGCTGTCCATTGACTCGCAGCTTCTGGCGGCTATGGAGGCGCGCACTTGTTATTTTAAGCAGCTTCTGTACTGTTACCGCAGACCGCGGGTGCTGGGAAGGTAGGGTTTGCAGCGCAGCTGGTGGGCAAATGACTGCGTGAAGGCTAGCAGGATGTTTGTATGGACCCTATAGGTTGAGTAGTGTGAAGGCACCAGGACGGTTTACCTGCCCGTGAGTCAACATTGTTTTTGTTTTGTTCTGCTTACTTAATGTTACTTTTTGGCAGTAGAGCGGTACGCGACCGCGCGTCACTTACATATATTAATGTTCCTGCCACAGTTCTTTTGCACATAGGCTGCCCATAAGCAGAGCACGCGGCTCTTTGGTCCCCCAGTCTGTTAGGAAACAAGCAACTTAACAACCAGTCCTCGCAGGTCCGCAGCAGGTCAGTGCTTTTAAACGAGTAGGCTTTTTGCAATTAGCAGTTGCTGTAAATCTTCCTCGGAGGTGCTGTAAGACTGTTTCACCATAAAAAGGTGAATTCCAAAACGTACATTAATATTATGGATGCTGGTGGTGGCTGATTGAGCATTTGCATATCTGCAAAATATGGTGCTGGTGGGGAGTTGCCTGAAATAATGTTGGCATGGGTGATCGACTGATTTGTTGGTGCTTAACACCATTGTCAGCAAAGTAGGTTCTTGTCTTTTTACTCTCATGAAGGGGATTTTTCCGCCTCCCGAGTCCCCCCATAATGCAGTTACTTGTGTAGAATGATGTGCAGAACTCTGGACCCTGCTGCACCCATCTGCTCTGAAAGACAAAGATACCAAAGCTCGGGCGCTTTCCATCAATAGTGTCAGTTAATGATTCTAAATATACATGGGCCTCCTGTCTTCAAATTCTAGCCGGGGAACTGGCTTTTTTCCCTTGGTAGTTTCCGGGCTTCCTACTGATGGCTCCTAGATTAACAATGCCATGAAGCATATGAATGAAAGATCTAAATACCTGAACAGCCATTATGTGCCAACTCAGCAGTAGAACAATAACTTTTAAATGTTTTGCAGTACTGTTTTAAAGTGAAAAGATGTATTCGTTTTCTGTGGAAGTGGATTTCTGCAGCAAATCTATGCACCCTACGGTACACCTCCAGTTCCCCACAGGCAGTCTGAAAATAATATTCAGCCACTGTATGTCAAGGCTCACACGGGGCCTATTAATCAATCACAAATAAATGGCTGCTTGTGATGCAGTGGGCCACAGTCTAACTCTGCACACTGACAATGGGGTGGAATGTTAATTTCGTGCCATTATTCCCGCTATGTCTGCAGCTAATACTGCACAATAGTCTACGTTTCATCATGTGATATTTACACCCGTGAGAGGTGCTGTGGTAGCCGAAGTTCCATTTTTCGAAATGGAAGTATGCAGAAGATTTTGATCCCTGAACTCAAATGTGAGTCGTCATGCCTGCATGTAAAGGGAGGTTGACTGGTGTTGCACGTGTTGCTATTCTATTTGCAATATCTCTACATGTATTTGCAATAACAGGAATGGATTTAATAAATAATGAAACATTTTTATTGGTTGCATTCTCTCAAAACTGATTCTAGGTAAGAAATACCTTTTGCATTATGAGTAATAAAACATAGAGGGAGCTACTTAAATCGTTGTGAGAAGCTCACTCTATGCAGAGGGCAGTGGTAACCCAGTATGCATGATTTCTCCCAATTAATGAGCTGTTTGCTGACTGTAATCTAGAATACTCAAAGTCCAACTACCTCTTGTCAGAAACCTTAATTATTGTGCTGAATCCTTACCTAGAATACTGGAAACCCACAAGTCCCTTACTTAAAAAAATACCTTTTTAGACCTCGCCAAAAGACAGCTTTAGATGTCTGTGCTCGAAAACCTATTGTCTGCAAAACAATTTAGAGACTGAGGTTCGCCTAAGCCCCTTGCTTGTGATTCAATGGCTTTCTTGTTTTTCTCAGCTTCCAATTCGTCATTGAATGGCTTGCCTCCCTATTCTTGTCTTTGTCCTGCCTGGAGGAGCATTACATGTTCACCATATTTTGGCTGGCTGAGCAGGTATATCTTTCCTCTGATGATGTCAGTGCCTTACACTGCTGTTCAGGAGGGGCAAATTAGTTTTAGTTATGTGTTTGCAAAACCAGCAAGCGGTGTTTACACACCGCTTCTAGGTTTTGTAAACACATAAATAAAAAGCATTGTCATTTACAATGCCAATAGCTCAAACTCTTGCAAATGCGAGACCTATTGCATTGCAAATGCTTGTTTTCATTAGCAGGTGCTCGATCTCATTGCGAAGGACGAGTTCCATTCCATGCACCCGCAAGGTGTCTTTTTCCTTAAACTCTGGGCTCTGCTGACTTGTAACAACCGTCACAGAGATCTACCAAGTGCAACTTTCATCAAAGATGGTATTCGCTCTGCTTCTTTTTGAGAAGGCCAACTATGGCAGGGGACACACTGTCAGCTGAGATCAAGCGCTCAGCTCTCAAAGATATCCAGAAAACGAGCAAAGAGGAGGCTGGAGCCAAGGAAAAGTCGCCACTTTCCTCCCCATAACGAGACAGCAGAGGCTGGCATCATTTCAAAGGTCACCCTAGTGTAACTAGCAACTTCTAAACAAAAAATGCAGGTAAGGCTTACATATTTGTGTTTAAATGTCTTGATTTGTTTTAAGAATAACATGGGAACATAACATACGCAAATACATTTGTCTTGTGCAGACAAGTTACATTGACATTTCAACAGCTGAGCAATAAGTAGGTAGCGTACTTCAGCTGACGTGTCGTGGCATGAGTTGGTAAGAGGGTGATGCCTCGGTCAGTGTTTGAGGGAGTGCGTGCATTGTGGCCAAGGGTTGCATCCAATAGTGATCCCATTGTTGAATAACTGTGCGTATGGGGGAGAAGGTTAACAGGGGGGTGGGAACTGCGCAGGTTAGCCCAGCTATATGCCCAAGCAATTCAATCCCGGTTTATCCACTGATCTCTGCGACACTTCAGCGGTCTGCCAGTGTAAGAAGTGGCATGGAGGCCGGTCTGTAGTATCTGTGGAGTTCTCGACTCTTCTATCTCAGGTGTGCTGCTGGACTCGGAGTGTTGAACATTGCAAGCACTTACCCCCAGTCAACTGATCTGGATTTAATTCTATGTCAGGACCGGAGGCTCCGATTATGCTTCTCATTTCTTTACTGAAGAAATCTCAGCAGCCAATCAAATAGCAGTAAAAGAAATAAACACTACAATACCCATGAACACACACAGGGTATCACATGACAACCATAGAGAATCCCCTATAAAAGGTCCATAAGAGAATACCATATCCTGTTTCTTTGCTGCTCCGCAGCCAGTTAAGTGCTTTGCATTTTTACTTACATTCATTCATGCTCGCTTTGTTCTGCAGAGCGTTTGCTATCGCGACATTGCTTGCTGTATTTGCGCATTGCCTCTTTGTTCTACGAGTGGCGCTCAGCGCGCGTTGCTCTTTGTACTCCATTTTCTGCTGTTTTTCACTGCTATCTAATTCCTGGGAGCGTTTGCCACCTCCCCGGTTCGGGTGCTTCGCGCCCGTGCTTGATTTGTTGTGGAGTGGGAGTTCAGGGGCTAGAGGACACGCGTACTAGCATCGTGCAATCCTCTTTCTATTGGGCTCAGGCGCTCATTACCGTGCATGCGCGGCGGCCATTTCTTTGAAGATTTGCCGGCATCTATGCATATCGAATGAGCGCGGGAGCAGCGCTTTCATGCTCTTTGCCCACTTGCCTGTCACAGCCCCAGTTTACATCCAAACTTGCAACAATTATCAGTTTGGGCTGGATAATAGTGCATAGGCATTGCCTAGAGTGGCTCTTGGCAAGCCCTCCCTCCACGCTTACTTTGTTTACTTTACTCAGTGTTACTTTGTAACTGTGTTGTTGGCTTGCCAGGGGTTCCCACTCCCCCCTTATTTTGCCTTCTGGAAGTACTCTTGCTTACAGTGTTTACACTTCCTTCAGTGGGCATTATTAACATTTCATTGTGTTATTATGGCTGAATATTATGATGAGGAAGGTTACTATTATGATGAAGGGACCTCTGTGTCCATGGAGCAAGAGATGGTTGAAGCGCTTGATGTGGGTGTCCAACACTCTGTTAATAAAGCGCTGGTTCATGCTATTAAGCCCTTGAAACGTCATCTGTGTTCTTATGCTTTGCAACAAGGCTGGCTACCTGCTTCCTCTGGTCGTCCTTCCTCTAATGATGCGAAGAGCATGCAGCAAGTTCAGGAAAGGCCATTATGGTGGAAACCAGGGAGGACAACAGGATTGCGTTTTCAGAAGTTTTGTTGGGGGGCAGAATTCAATTTTTTCTTCCAAATTGGCAACAGATCTCGAACGATGCATGGGTTTTAGACACTGTGAGGGGTTACAAGATAGAGTTCTTCAGTTCCCCCATTCAAACTTTACCTCCTTCGTCCCTGATTTTTTCCCAACAAGATCGGGCTGTCATTTCCGCAGAAATAGTTTCTCTTCTAAAAAAAGGGGCCATGATTCGGTCCTCCGTCATCCTCAGGGCTTCACCAGCAGCATTTTTCTGGTTCAGAAGAAAGGGGGTGGGTCCAGATTGGTTCTTAACCTCAAGGACTTCAATGGATGGGTCGTTTATCGACACTTCAGGATGGAAGGCATCCATCTTCTTCGAGATCTACTTCAGGAGGGGGACTGGATGGTCCGTCTAGATCTGAAGGATGCATATCTGTCCGTTCCCATTTACGGTCCTCATCGTCGTTTTCTGCAGTTCCAATGGCAAGGGGTCTGGTACGAGTACAAGGTTCTCCCTTTTGGCCTCTCGTCAGCACCTTCGTGCTTCACAAAGCTTCTGAGGCCTGTCGTGGAATCTCTACGAGCTCGGGGTGTTCACCTAATAATTTATTTGGACGACATTCTCATCATGGCTTGTTGCCCTCGTCTGTTCGCGACTCATTTGGAGTGGTCAATCGATCTTTCACAGTCTCTCGGTTTTCTAGTGAATCCGCAGAAGTCAGTTTTGAGCCCGTCTCAGCCGATAGAGTTCCTAGGTTTTATGATCAATGCCCTCAGTTGCCAGCTCCTCTTACCCCCTCAGAAGATCAGATCTATCAAGAGAGAGTTGCGATTGATTTTGTACAAACAGATTGTATAACTGAGATTTGTAGCCCGAATAGTTGGCCTGTTGGCTTCCTCGATCCAAGCGATATTTCCGGGTCCTCTTCACTACCAGGCACTTCAGCGGCTCAAAATCCGCCATCTCCAGAAAGGCCTCAAATATTCGGTTCATATTCCTCTTTCAGAGGATGCGAGGTGGGAGATGTTGTGGTGGTTGGAACACTTGGAGTCTTGGAATTGTTGAGCCCTATTCGGAGTGTCTCCGGAGGTGGTGATCGAATCTGATGCCAGTCGGTGGGGTTGGGGAGCCCGTTGCGGTCAGATAACTACAGGGTGCCAGTGGTCCCAGGACGAATTGACACTCCACATCAATTGTCTGAAACTTCAGGCAGGGTCCGTTGCGATTCGTTGTCTTTCCCCTCACAAGACGAATTGTTTCATTCTTCTCCGCATGGACAATGTGTCCGTGGTACGTTATGTGAACAAACTGGGAGGGACAAAGTCCAGGATTCTAGCAGAAATCACCAAGGATTTCTGGCACTTCTGCCTTCAGAGGAAAATAACGGTGATCGCGGAGTATCTTCCGGGGTGCAACAATCTGGTTGGCGATTGGAATTCTCATCATCTCAGAGATTTCAGCGATTGGAGGCTTCATCCTCGTGTATTCAGGTCTCTGATTCGGCTTTGGAGTCCATGTCAGATCGATCTCTTTGCCTCTCGCCTCAACAGGCAGCTTCCGGTGTTTTTCAGTTGGCGTCCGGATCCGGAAGCCCTGGCCACGGATGCTTTTCTACACGACTGGCCGTCAACTCTGTGTCATGCTTTTCCACCATTTGTGATGATCCCCAGGGTCCCATCACGCACAAAACATTATCAGTCGAAATTGATTCTAATCACTCCTCTTTGGAGGGCTCAAGCATGGTTCCCGGTACTTCTGGAGATGCTTTGTGCAGTGCCGCTCCTTCTTCCCCATCGATGGAATCTGTTGCTGGACCCTCTCAAAACGCTGCCTTCCTTGATAGAATCAGGACAGCTCCTTCTAGTTGCTTGGCAGGTTTCAGGGATCGCTGGACGATCCCAGGCCTTTCGCGAGACGCTGCCAGATTTATCAGCAAGGCTTGGTCCCCCAACACACACAAGCGTTATTCTACAGCCTGGAAATGATGGTGTAGTTGGTGCTCTCAACGGGAGGTGGATCCCGCTACAGCAGATGTCTCTTTGATTGTGAATTTTCTTGCGTCCATTGCTACTTCCGGTCTTGCCTATAGAACGGTTAATCATTTTCGGTCTGCCATTTCTGCAGGCCATGTGCCGGTTAATGGCAAACCGGCTGGTGAACATCCTTTGGTCTGCAAGCTACTCAGGGGTATCAGGTTTGTAAAACCTACTTGTCCAAAGTATTATGAATTATGGGATGTGTCTACTGTTTTACGATTCTTGGAGGCTTGGCCATCCAATAAGCATCTGTCACATAAACAACTTTCTGCTAAAATAACTATGGTATTACGTCTAGTTTCTTGTATGCGCGTTTCTGATATCTGCGCTCTGGACCTAGCAGGTCGTAGGTTTTCGCCAGAAGGTGTTACGTTTACTCTCACCAGACGCACTAAGTGTACTACTACTTCTATTACTTATCCGCTTTTTCCTAATATCCCTAAGCTTTGTGGTGTGCAATGTATTAAGGATTGTGAGGTAAGTACTGCTGAATTTCGACTAGATATGTGGGGTCAGTTGTTGATTGCTCTGCAGAAACCTTTTCGCCCAGTGAACCCGGCTACGTTATCTAGATGGGTGCGCTGGCTCATGGGTGAGGAAGGCATAGATATTGCGAAATTTGGTACACATTCAGCTCGTAGAGCTATGGCCTCGAAGGCTTTTTCTATGGCAGTTAGCTTGCTAGACATTATGAATGCAGCTGATTGGTCCTCTGATTCAACGTTTAAGACATTTTATTATAAATCAATTGTGGATTTTGCATCTGTAGTGGTGGCGCAGCTTTAAACAAGCATAATCGGAGCCTCCGGTCCTGACATAGAATTCAAAATTTGCGCACATACGTGACAAGAATTTTCAATTCTATTAAGGACACGGAGGCGAGGATTATCCCACCCAATTCTGTACTACATATGGTTAATGCCTTAATGTATATATATCCTGTAATCCTGTACTGTGTATATGCTCCTTTTGTTTCCCTCCCCCTTTTTACTGTAATATGTTCTATGAGGGAATGGTGTATTACGACTCTCTCTTTCCTTTCAGGATCTGATCCCAAATAGAGCTTGTTGGTCTTCCTCCTGGAAGTGTCTTCTGGATACCAGCAGGTTCCAGTTGGCTTGAGATACAAGCATCAACTCTTCTGTTTCCAGCCTGTCGATCTGTTGTTTTACGTTCACGGGCTTGTTTTTTCTTTCCCCGTTCTTCACAATGTTGGGGATTCTCTATGGTTGTCATGGGATACCCAGTGTGTGTTCATGGGTATTGTAGTGTTTATTTATTTTACTGTTATTTGATTGGCTGTTGAGATTTCTTCAGTAAAGAAATGAGAAGCATAATCCTCGCCTCCGTGTCCTAAATAGAATTGAAAATTCTTGTCACGTATGTTCGCAAATTTTTAATCCATCATCATTCTTTAGCTCACTCCGCCACCCCATTTCAGACATGGCCATATGCAAATCAGTCTGACCCTGTGCCTCATGGAAACAGTCCAGCCCGAACTGCCAAGCCATGTCTTCCCTGGACCGTAAACAAGCATCTTGGGACCGGTTTCTGGCTAATCAGCCATCATCAGCCAGGCTAGCTTGAATCCAGTGGCAAAGTGAGCAAGGGACCCACGTCTGGGCATACCCTCCCAACTTAGGACGAACAAGGCAAAACCAAAGGGGATGATGGATGGAGTGTTGAACATTGCAAGCACTCACCCCCAGTGAACTGATCTGGGTTTAATCCATCATCATTCTTTAGCTCACTCCGCCAGCCCAGTACAGACATGGCCATATGCAAATCAGTCTGACCCTGTGCCTCATGGGAACAGTCCAGCCCAAACTGCCAAGCCATGTCTTCCCTGGACCGGAAACAAGCATCCTGGGACCGGTTTCTGACTAATCAGCCGTCATCAGCCAGGCTAGCTTGATCAAGACCCTGGCCGGGGATTCTGAAGATCTAGGAGCATGGCATCCCAGGCGGACGCCAGGGGAGTCTTGCGTAACCGCAGAGTGTCTTCTCATCTCAGGGCCACACTCTACGCCCGTGCCCCATTTGTGAAGGAGTGAAACCATGCCTCCCGTGGTGGAGGATCAGGACTTTTCCACCGCCTGGTAATCAAGCGCCTAGCAGTGATCAGACCTAAATCTATGAAGCGCGATGACACCTTGTGCTTTTTGGATCTGTGCAATAGGCCTAGAATACATATTTCCCACGTGTTGCCCAGCAAGCGCTCAGTGCTGTCGGACAGGCGAGTGGTGTTCTCCCACCAGGCGGCAGCCAGAGCAGTGCAGCCCCAAAGCATGTGAATGAGATCAGCATCCATTAACTGGCAGCGAGGGCACTAGGTATCAGTACATCGGGAAAAAACTGTTTATATTTTCCGGCGTGAGATATGCCCTGTGTATTACGTAGAGCTGTATGAGGCGAAACCTAGCATTTTGAGGTATGAAAACAGGACCCATCAGGATGTTATCCCAAACCTTATCAGTGCTAGGACAGGGTAGGGCAGTATTCCAGTGGCCTCTGAGTGAGATCAGTTGATGTGCAAAGAGTCAGCAAGCCACCTGACAAGGTGCTTCCCCGTACCTATGGTGTGTATGTATTGGATAGTGTGATGTGTTGTCAGTTCCTGCGACACGTCGCCCCACTGCGCCCTCAGTTCAGCAATCAAGGAGGCGTATAACAGGAACTGGCCCTGAGGTAGTGCGTCTTCCAATGCCAGCTCATTAAAAGGTGTAAGTTGGCCATCATGATAGAGGCCATCCAGTGACTGCAAACACGCCTCCTCCCAAGTGAGTAGGTCAGACCTTGTGATGCTGTTTAGACCTCTGGGTGTGCCCAAAATAGGTAGAGCAGGTACGTACGGAACATAGTCCCTGGTGAGAAATACAGCGCGTTTGAAGCACCTATGGGCCACTGCTAGCATTAACTGCCCGGGCGTCTTGTTGCGACTCCCAGGGTGGAATAAACGAAGGATGGACGGGACCGACCAGGCCTGGTGATGCGCAGCTGTGTTTTCCAGATTCTGCCCACTTACCCATCTAGCCACCCATTGGAGTTGCGCTGCCAGATAGTAGGGTTCCATTTGGGGCACTGCGAGGCATCCACAGTCTACTGGCATGTACAATTTAGATAGAGCGACATGGCAGCGAGTGCCATTCCAAATGAAGTCTCTCATTGGATGCTCAAAGGAGCGAAATATATGGGTACGGATAAAGAGAGGTAGATTCACAAAGGAGTATAGGAGTCTGGGCAACACTACCATTTTCAGTAGGGCAACACGGCCTGTGACCGACAGGGGCAGATTCAGCCTGACGTACATAGGCGCTCTTATGGCAGACATTGCACGCATAACTTTACCATCTAGTAGGTCATCAGGTTGGTGGTAAATCCAAACTTTGAAATAGCGGAAGACATGGGATGGGATGCCATCAGATGCTTTGGCCAGAGATGGTTAGTTCGGGGTCTGTGGGGACAGAGCAAACGGGTATAAGCAGGTCTTTACCCAGTTGACACGGATGTCACAGAGAGACGCAAAGTCGGCCAGTGTCTTAGCGATATCATCTCTGGGCACCTGAATGTCCCTGAATTAAAGAAGGAGGTCATCCGCATTAAGTGAGACCGAGTGCATCCCGTCGCCCAGCGGTATCCCCCATGATGTCCCTCCACGCCGGAGAAACGGCGCCAGAGGCTCCATTGCCAGGGAGAACAGGAGCGAGGATAAGGGGCACCCTTGCCTTGTGCCACGTCCAATGGTAACTGGACCAGACAGGTAGGGGCCTGTCTTCACTCTCACCGAGAGAGAGTGTGCAAGAGCTTTATCAAGCATAGGAAATGATCGCCTAGGCCACTTCTGGAGAGGACTGCGAATAGGTAATCTCATTCTAGCGTATCAAACGCCTTCTCCAAGTCGAGTAGCATATACCCTGAGTGCGGCCACTACTCTGGTGAGTATCTGGCCACCCGAAAGAAGCGGCGCAGATTCAGGGACGTGCTGCGGAACCGAACGAAACCATTTTGGTCAGTGTGGACCAGTGCAGGGACCAGCGGGGCCAGGCATTCCACCAGTATTTTAGCCAGAATGTTATAGTCCGTGTTAAGGAGCGCCAGTGGGCGGTAAGAGGCCAGCATTTTCAGGTTTCGGGAAGGAGAGTAATAGTGACTCTCGTAATGACAGTGGCAGCCTTGATGTCTCCAGTGCTGTCTCGTATAGGCCCAACAAGTGGGTGGCTAATTCTGAGGTATATGCCTTATAGTGAATGTTTTGATTTGTTCTGTATTCCGTCCATCAATTGTGTGGCTTTTGCTTTCTTGCCGTAAGTGCGCCAGGTATGCCCAGACGTGGGTCCTGGGCTCACTGTGCCACTGGAATCAAGCTATCCTGGCTGAAGAAGGGTGAGACCCCGAAACTGGTCCTAGGATGCTTGTTTCTGGTCCAGGGAGGACCTGGCTTGGCAGTTCGGGCTAGACTGTTCCCATGAGGCACAGGGTCAAGGCAGATTTGCATATAGCCAGGTCTAAACTGGGGTGGCATGGTGAGCAAAAGAATGATGGATTTAACCCAGATCTCTTGACTGGGGGTGAATGTTTTGATTTGCTCGGCATTCCGTCCATCTTTTGTGTGTCTTTTGCTTTCTCACCCTAAGTGCACCAGGTATGCCCAGACGTGGGTCCTCGGCTCACTGTGCCACTGGTATCAAGCTATCCTGGCTGAAGAAGGGAGAAACCTCGAAACCGGTCCTAGGATGCTTGTTTCCAGTCCAGGGAGGACCTGGCTTGCCAGTTCGGGCTGGACTGTTCCCATGAGGCACAGAGTCAAGACTGATTTGCATATGAGCAGGTCTAAACTAGGGTGGCATGGTGAGCAAAAGAATGAAGGATTTAGCTCAGATCTCTTGACTGGGGAGAATGTTTTGATTTGTTCTGCGTTCCATCCATCAATTGTGTGTCTTTTGCGTTCCTGCCCTAAGTGCGCCAGGTATGCCCAGACGTGGGTCCTGGGCTCACTGTGCCACTGGAACCAAGCTATCCTGGCTGAAGAAGGGTGAAACCCCGAAACCATTCCTAGGAAGCTTGTTTCGGGTCCAGGGAGGACCTGGCTTGGCAGTTCGGGCTGGACTGTTCCCATGAGGCACAGGGTCAGACTGATTTGCATATTGCCATGTCTGAACTTTGATCCTTGACCCGGTCACTCCACTCCGCACGGCCCCCGTGTGCCCAGATTCTGCTGCTGCTGCCTTCTTGGCCTCTCTTTCTGCCGCCTCTACTTAGGGCGCAGGGTCAGACTGATTTGCATATCGCCAGGTCTAAACTGGGGTGGCATGGTGAGCAAAAGAATGGTGGATTTAACCCAGATCGCTTGACTGGGGGTGAATGTTTTGATTTGTTCTGCATTCCGTCCATCAATTGTGTGTCTTTTGCTTATAGTATTCTGCCGGCAGGCCATCCGGGCCAGGGGTTTTCCCAGTGGCCAGGGCTCTAATGGCTTCTTGCACTTCAAACAGAGTAATCGGCTCATCTAACTCTGTCCGCTGCTGTGCCATGATGGTGGGTAGGGGGAGAAGGGAGAGGAACTCCTCTAGTTTGCACTGGTCTGTGACGACAAGCGGGCTGTATAAATCTGTGTAGTGTTTATGGAATTCAGCATGGATTTCCTGTTGGGTGTGTAGGATCTGACCAAGACCCGAGCGCATGGCCAAGACCGGCCGGTGTGGCTGCTCCTGTCTAATTAGCCATTCCAATAAGCGACCGGCTTGGTCTGCAGAGGCATGAGTACAGACAGAGTGAGCAGCATAATTGAGGCAGCGGAGCCTTTCTAGTAAGTCTGCGTGCTTGCGCTTCGCTGCAGCTAAGCGCTGTGCACCCATAGGATCTGTCACCCCAATGGATTCCAGGCAGAGGAGTGATTCTTCAAGGTGTGCCACCTCGCTGTCTAACTGCCTGCGGATACCCCAGCTGAGGATCAGGCAGTGGCAATTGGCAGTGGCAATTCTATTAAGGACACGGAGGCGAGGATTATCCCACCCAATTCTGTACTAGATATGGTTAATGCCTTATTGTATATATATCTTGTACTGTGTATATGCTCCTTTTGTTTCCCTCCCCCTTTTTACTGTAATATGTTCTATGAGGCAATGGTGTATTACGACTCTCTCTTTCCTTTCAGGATCTGATCCCAAATAGAGCTTGTTGGTCTTCCTCCTGGAAGTGTCTTCTGGATACCAGCAGGTTCCAGTTGGCTTGAGATACAAGCATCAACTCTTCTGTTTCCAGCCTGTCGATCTGTTGTTTTACGTTCACGGGCTTGTTTTTTCTTTCCCCGTTCTTCACAATGTTGGGGATTCTCTATGGTTGTCATGTGATACCCAGTGTGTGTTCATGGGTATTGTAGTGTTTATTTATTTTACTGTTATTTGATTGGCTGTTGAGATTTCTTCAGTAAAGAAATGAGAAGCATAATCCTCGCCTCCGTGTCCTAAATAGAATTGAAAATTCTTGTCACGTATGTTCGCAAATTTTTAATCCATCATCATTCTTTAGCTCACTCCGCCACCCCATTTCAGACAAGGCCATATGCAAATCAGTCTGACCCTGTGCCTCATGGAAACAGTCCAGCCCGAACTGCCAAGCCATGTCTTCCCTGGACCGTAAACAAGCATCCTGGGACCGGTTTCTGGCTAATCAGCCATTATCAGCCAGGCTAGCTTGACTCCAGTGGCAAAGTGAGCAAGGGACCCACGTCTGGGCATACCCTGCCAACTTAGGATGAACAAGGCAAAACCAAAGGGGATGATGGATGGAGTGTTGAACATTGCAAGCACTCACCCCCAGTGAACTGATCTGGGTTTAATCCATCATCATTCTTTAGCTCACTCCGCCAGCCCAGTACAGACATGGCCATATGCAAATCAGTCTGACCCTGTGCCTCATGGGAACAGTCCAGCCCAAACTGCCAAGCCATGTCTTCCCTGGACCGGAAACAAGCATCCAGGGACCGGTTTCTGACTAATCAGCCGTCATCAGCCAGGCTAGCTTGATCAAGACCCTGGCCGGGGATTCTGAAGATCTAGGAGCATGGCATCCCAGGCGGACGCCAGGGGAGTCTTGCGTAACCGCAGAGTGTCTTCTCATCTCAGGGCCACACTCTACGCCCGTGCCCAATTTGTGAAGGAGCAAAACCATGCCTCCCGTGGTGGAGGATCAGGACTTTTCCACCGCCTGGTAATCAAGCGCCTAGCAGTGATCAGACCTAAATCTATGAAGCGTGATGATGCCTTGTGCTTTTTGGATCTGTGCAATAGGCCTAGAATACATATTTCCCACGTGTTGCCCAGCAAGCGCTCAGTGCTGTCGGACAGGCGAGTGGTGTTCTCCCACCAGGCGGCAGCCAGAGCAGTGCAGCCCCAAAGCATGTGAATGAGATCAGCATCCATTAACTGGCAGCGAGGGCACTAGGTATCAGTACATCGGGAAAAATCTGTTTATATTTTCGGGCGTGAGATATGCCCTGTGTATTACGTAGAGCTGTATGAGGCGAAACCTAGCATTTCGAGGTATGAAAACAGGACCCATCAGGATGTTATCCCAAACCTTATCAGTGCTAGGACAGGGTAGGGCAGTATTCCAGTGGCCTCTGAGTGAGATCAGTTGATGTGCAAAGAGTCAGCAAGACACCTGACAAGGTGCTTCCCCGTACCTATGGTGTGTATGTATTGGATAGTGTGATGTGTTGTCAGTTCCTGGGACACGTCGCCCCACTGCGCCCTTAGTTCAGCAATCAAGGAGGCGTATAACAGGAACTGGCCCTGAGGTAGTGCGTCTTCCAATGCCAGCTCATTAAAAGGTGTAAGTTGGCCATCATGATAGAGGCCTTCCAGTGACTGCAAACGCGCCTCCTCCCAAGTGAGTAGGTCAGACCTTGTGATGCTGTTTAGTCGTCTGGGTGTGCCCAAAATAGGTAGAGCAGGTGCGTACGGAACATAGTCCCTGGTGAGAAATACAGCGCGTTTGAAGCACCTATGGGCCACTGCTAGCATTAACTGCCCAGGCGTCTTGTTGCGACTCCCAGGGTGGAATAAACGAAGGATGGACGGGACCAACCAGGCCTGGTGATGCGCAGCCGTGTCTTCCAGATTCTGCCCACTTACCCATCTAGCCACCCATTGGAGTTGCGCTGCCAGATAGTAGGGTTCCATTTGGGGCACTGCGAGGCATCCACAGTCTACTGGCATGTACAATTTAGATAGAGCGACATGGCAGCGAGTGCCATTCCAAATGAAGTCTCTCATTGTATGCTCAAAGGAGCGAAATATATGGGTACGGATAAAGAGAGGTAGATTCACAAAGGAGTATAGGAGTCTGGGCAACACTACCATTTTCAGTAGGGCAACACGGCCTGTGACCGACAGGGGCAGACTCAGCCTGAAGTACATAGGCGCTCTTATGGCAGACATTGCACGCATAACTCTCCCATCTAGTAGGTCATCAGGTTGGTGGTAAATCCAAACTTTGAAATAGCGGAAGACAGTGGGATGCCATCAGATGCTTTGGCCAGAGATGGTTAGTTCGGGGTCTGTGGGGACAGAGCAAACGGGTATAAGCAGGTCTTTACCCAGTTGACACGGATGTCACAGAGAGACGCAAAGTCGGCCAGTGTCTTAGCGATATCATCTCTGGGCACCTGAATGTCCCTGAATTAAAGAAGGAGGTCATCCGCATGAAGTGAGACCGAGTGCATCCCGTCGCCCAGCGGTATCCCCCATGATGTCCCTCCACGCCGGAGAAATGGCGCCAGAGGCTCCATATCCAGGGAGAACAGGAGCGGGGATAAGGGGCACCCTTGCCTGGTGCCAGGTCCAATGGTAACTGGACCAGACAGGTAGGGGCCTGTCTTCACTCTCACCCGATAGAGAGTGTGCAAGAGCTTTATCAAGCATAGGAAATGATCGCCTAGGCCACTTCTGGAGAGGACTGCGAATAGGTAATCTCATTCTAGCGTATCAAACGCCTTCTCCAAGTCGAGTAGCATATACCCTGAGTGCGGCCACTACTCTGGTGAGTATCTGGCCACCCGAAAGAAGCGGCGCAGGTTCAGGGACGTGCTGCGGAACAGGACGAAACCATTTTGGTCAGCGTGGACCAGTGCAGGGACCAGCGGGGCCCCGCATTCCACCGGTATTTTAGCCAGAATGTTATAGTCCGTGTTAAGGAGCGCCAGTGGGCGGTAAGAGGCCAGCATTTTCAAGTTATGGGAAGGAGAGTAATAGTGACTCTCGTAATGACAGTGGCAGCCTTGATGTCTCCAGTGCTGTCTCGTATAAGGCCAACAAGTGGGTGGCTAATTCTGAGGTAGATGCCTTATAGTGAATGTTTTGGTTTGTTCTGTATTCCGTCCATCAATTGTGTGTCTTTTGCTTTCTTGCCGTAAGTGCGCCAGGTATGCCCAGACGTGGGTCCTGGGCTCACTGTGCCACTGGAATCAAGCTATCCTGGCTGAAGAAGGGTGAGACCCCGAAACTGGTCCTAGGATGCTTGTTTCTGGTCCAGGGAGGACCTGGCTTGGCAGTTCGGGCTAGACTGTTCCCATGAGGCACAGGGTCAAGGCTGATTTGCATATAGCCAGGTCTAAACTGGGGTGGCATGGTGAGCAAAAGAATGATGGATTTAACCCAGATCTCTTGACTGGGGGGAATGTTTTGATTTGTTCTGCATTCCGTCCATGTGAGAAAGAGACCGGGGCTTGTGAAGTAGAGGCACTGAAGGAGTTAACTCCCTTTGGTCCTTCTCCTTTACAGGACGAGGAACAGCCCCTTTGACGCCATATCCAATGGGAGTCCGCAACGCAGAGACCAGGGGTGGAGCCTAACCCAGAAAGAGAAATCCCGGAAGACGCCGGAGTGTGCGTGTTCAAGAGGCTGGAGGTGGAAGGAACAGAGCAGAGCACCCAGAAGGATCGAGGACGAGAAGCAGACAAGACCCACCATCACCGGGACGAGAAAGAAACCACCGAGTGGGAGGTGTGGACGGAAGACTGGTGGACACCCCCGGAAGACGCCACAACGCCGCCGTAGCTCTGGAGAGCTGCGGCCCTCGCGGTACGTGGGTCGGGGCAAGGGCCATAACCAAACAGGAGGGGAGCGGGTGGTGAGCCCAAGTGACTCGGGGGAGGGGGGATTCACGGAGCAGTCACAAGGGGGGGGAGAAAGAAACCCACGATCTGTAATTTTGATCTCCCATCACTTCCCTCACAATCCCTCACTACTTTCTGTTTCCTTGATTCTATGAGTTGTATAACCATGACTACCTGAACCAGCACAAAGTGCGGGGAGAAGCCTAATGTGGGTTTTCTTTTTTTTGTTTTTTGGTTGGTACCATCATTCCTTTCTTTCCGTCAGTTCTAACAAGCCGCTGTCTGGGGCACAAGCAGGGAAACACCCTTTAATCTCTTTTTCGAACGCACTAATGGTGACGGCACCTTTGCACTGTGTGATAAGAAAGAAAAGCATATAGGACATATGCAGTGACCGCCTTTTTTCTCTCTTTTGTTGTTGGTTCCTTTCGCCGGGGTTGTGCCATCACCGTCCGAAGACGAAGACGAGCAACGTCACTATCGCCAACTCCCTGGTCGTCCCCAAACAGCCATTTCTCATCATCACCTACCTTACCATATACTGGCAAAGTTTCTATATTGACCTGGTACAATAAATGAAGCCATCATTCAACCGTCTCTAAGGCCTCCTCGCTTTATTTTCCGCCCATCCCTCTCACATCTGGTGTCAGAAGTGGGATCGGGGAAAATGGAGGCGACTATGAGGAAGATGGCCGAAAGCCAGGAGAAATTAGAACGCTGCATGGAACGGTTCCTTGCTGTAGCCGAGGAGGACCGAGCGACCTTACAAAAATCCCTCACCGAACAAAGCCAGACCCAGGAGGCCGTGATCATCAAGTTGGCCGACACACTAGGGCAACAGAGGAGTACAGCAGGGATCCCTTCCGTCGTCCTACAAAAATATGTCGAAGGAGAAGACCCCGACTTCTTCTTCGCGAATTTCGAGCGTATGGCCCGGGCGGCTGGCTGGGGTCATGAGAAATGGGGCCAATATCTTGGTCCCTTGTTGTCGGGGGACCTTCAAGCGGCCAATCAAGCCGTGAATCCACTAGGCCTTACTCCATATGATGAAGTGAAAAGAAGCATACTGGAGAGATTGGGTATAGCTGATGATACCTATCGCCTTCGTTTACGCCAGATAAAGGAGGGCCCTCAGAAGACTCCCCGTGCGTTGGCCTATAGGGTGCGGGATATGACGGACAGGTGGTTGAAGCCCCAGCTATCAACCAAGGAGGAGATGCTGGAAAAAGTGTTTCTTGAACAATATTTGTCTTCCCTACACCCACCAGTACAGAAATGGGTGAGACAACATACTGGACTAACCATGGCCAGGGCTATTGAGATAGCCAGTGCGTTTTATAGGGCCCAGGAGTCCCAAAGGGGACGCGAAGACACACACTGGAGACATTCTACGGTCACTACAAAGATTTCCCAACCACCCCACCTGTACGTAGGCCAGAATCAGTCACCCCGCCTCCCGGACCCCTCATAACGATTCCCCGAGCTCCCACTCCACCAGGCCCGAAATGCTATACTTGTGGAACTGTAGGTCATATAGCCCGTTTTTTCCCCCAAAAGGAAGAAGCTATGGAAGTGGGGCTGGTACGAAACTATTACTGCAGCCCTGCTGGGGCTCGTCTCCCCTACCACCGAACCGTAAAAGTTAATGTCCTTGTCGACACAGGATGTCTGCAAAGCGTGATCCAACCACAGGCTGTTCCGGGGGGGGCCAATTCCCACGGGACATATAACCATTCAATGTGTACATGGGGACAGTCGGCAGTATCCCACCACAGAAATAGAGGTACAACACAACCCCTCTCTGGCCGCCGTGCCGCTTAAAGTAGGCCTCATCCCTCGCCTACCAGAACCTTTCGTCATAGGAAACGACTATCCCCACATGCCAGACCTAGTGCAGGAATCTTGGGTGGAAGGTGAGGAATGGAGACAATCGGCAACCTTCTCACAGGAACCTGAATCGGAGTGTCCTCCAGGAAAACCCCGAAAAAGCGGAAAACAGAAAAAAAGGGAAAAGAAAAACTATGTGAACCAAGAACACCTAACCCAGAGCAAAGGTGCTTTCGTATGGTCCAGTGAGCCCGGGTTTCGGGAATCACAACGGGAAGATCCTGCCCTACGGGAGGCATGGAACAAGGCCACGGAGGAAGAGGACCCTTTGCAAGTAGGTCCGCAGTTCTTTGAAAAGAAAGGGCTCCTTTATCGTAAAGGAGGGAAGGGCAGCCCAATACAGCTATTGGTACCACAAGCCTATAGAGAAAAGGTTCTGTTTCTGGCTCATAGCCACTTACTGGGGGGACACTTCGGGGAAGAGAAAACCGAAGACACAATATTAAAAAGGTTTTATTGGCCGGGTGTCTACTCCCAGGTACGGAGATACTGCAGGGAGTGTGCCGTATGTCAAAAGAATAGTCGGGCCCTACCCGCCAGAGCTCCGTTACACCCCTTACCTCTTACACAGGAACCCTTTTCCAGAGTCGGCATGGACATTATAGGTCCCCTTTTACCCTCCCGCAGTGGCTGTCGTTTTGTGTTGGTGATGGTTGACTATGCCACACGTTTCCCTGAAGCAGTGGCCTTGCGTCAGCCTAACGCCTCTCACATCGCTAAAGACATGATCAGCATCTTCTCGAGAGTCGGATTCCCTAAAGAACTTATCACCGATCAGGGGACTCCCTTTATGTCCCGCCTCATGAGGGAAGTGTGTGCCTCACTGAATATCTAGCACATCCGAACCTCCGCGTACCACCCCCAGGCGGACGGGTTGGTGGAACGCTATAATGCCACCCTTAAAACCACCCTAAAGAAACTGCTGAATCTTGAGACCAGGAAATGGGAGGACATGCTCCCCTTGGCTCTCTTCGCTATTAGGTGTCAGGTACAAAAAAGTACCGGATTATCGCCCTTTGAGCTCCTATATGGCCGACTACCCCGTACATTGTTGGACATGCTGAAGGAAGCATGGGAGGAAGAAGCTGATGGAGAAAAACCACTGCCAGAGTGTAACGCCCTGAACGTCTCAGGATCGTTTAACAGACACGATAATGAGAACGCAACCACTTGTGAAGGTTTAGTTATTTTAATGAAGGCAAAAATAATACAAGGAATAAACAAAGGTTATAGTCACTGGAATCCTCCAGGCTAAGTACGTTACCAGCCCACAGCACGGATGGTCCTAACCGTCCTCTGCATATACGCCGATCCCGGCGTATGCCAACAGAGGGCAGAAATGAAATGGCCGACAATGCCAATCGGTAGGCTGCGAGGGGCACGAAGAGTGTTGGGGAGAATCGAGGAGTCAGGGAAACACCCAGCCGGGGTCTCTACCTGAAGGGAGCAGCCGCTCAACCTCTTCCTCAGACTGCACCGGGACGCGGAGTCACCTCCTGGTGATGCGTCACCGATACCCCAATCACAAGCAAAGAAGACTGAACCGAGAGCAACAGCTCGATCGATCCTGTGGACTTCCGAGTCTGTAACGCGGCAAACACCTCCTGGTGTGCGTTACAGCTGGCAGTCCCTGTATCTCTGGTCGGGCTGGGAGTTACGACTCCAACCAGCAAAAGCGCCACTACGCTTTGACTCAGCCGAGTCAAAAAGCGAAGCTCAATGGTTATCCGGTAGAGCTTCCGGGTCCTTCACAGGTGACGATGGGGCAAGACACGGCCCAGGGAGTAACGACTCGACCTACCTCCGTTCTTGCCTTACTGGAGCACCACTCCGGAACACTGCTCTTCACTAAGCAGGTACATCGGTGTAAACACAATATCCGACAGCGTTGTACCTCCCGGTTCCTCCCTTTATAGGGCGTGTTTTCCTTGAGTTATGTAACAGCTCTCCTGTTTACATAAGGGCGTGTTTTCCTTGAGTTATGTAACAGCTCTCCTGTTTACATAACCGCTCAACCGCTAAGCATCCTGGGAGATGTAGTCCGTTTTCGCTGGTTACCGTTTTCCTCCCCTCGCATGACAGGAATTCTTGACAGTACATCCTCCCTCTCAGCGGCTCCCCACGGGTCCAGCGCTGGCAGGAAAACGCCGATGGAACAAGGAGACCAAGGGCGGAGCATGAACCCCTTCAGCCGGTTCCATGACTGCTCCTCCGGGCCATAGCCTTTCCACGCAACCAGGTACCACAGCTTCCCCCTGCGCCATTTGGACGCCCGTATGCCCGACACTTCATACTCCACCTCCGACTCCACGCATACCGGCCTAGGTGTCCCAGACGGCTTGGAGGGTGCTGGTTTGAGCAATGATACATGAAAGACAGGGTGTATCCGCAATGACTGGGGCAAGCACACCTTCACGTTCAAGGGACCCATACACTTGGTAATTCGATAGGGGCCCATGTACTTGGGATGGAACACACTGTTCTTTCGAAACCTCATGTTTCTTGTGGATATCCAGACGTAGTCTCCAGTGCGGTACAGTGGCCCGGGCCTTCTCTTCCTGTCTGCCTCAGCCTTGTATCTTCTCTTGGCCTCTATTAGGACAGCCCTTGAGCGCATCAACGTGTCTTTTATGTGTGCCACCCTGTCCGCTGTGGCGGGAATCCTGTCCTCTCTGAACGGATGTAGAAATGGCAAGAACCTGGGATGTTGGCCATAGTTGCTATTGAACGGAGATGACTGTGTGGAGCTGTGAGTGACGTTGTTATAGGCTATCTCTGCAACCCATAGCAAGTTGACCCATTCTTCCCTGCCCTGGTCCACAAAACATCGCAGATACTGTTTGAGCGTTTGGTTCAGGCGCTCGGTTTGGCCGTCCGTTTGAGGGTGGTAGCTGGTGGACAGGGCGGTCTTAACATGCAGCGCAGTGCACCAAGTCTTCCAGAATTGCGCAGTAAACTGCGACCCCCGGTCCGACACGATCACCCCAGGTAATCCATGCAGTCGTACCACATTCTTTAGGAGTAGTGACGCCAATTCCTCGGCCGTAGGGACTCTCTTGCAGGGGATGAAGTGCCCCATTTTCGTCAAGTAATCCACCACCACCAGTATTGCCGTCATCCCCTGGTCTACCGGTAGGCCCACCACGAAGTCCAGTGATATGCTATCCCATGGTCTATCCGGGGTCGGAAGTGGATGTAAGAGCCCTTGGGTTCGGCCATGGTCGGCCTTCATGGTAGCACACGTAGGACACTCCTGTCCCCACCTCCTGACATCCACTCTCATGGTTGGCCACCAGAAATGCCGTCCCATGCTAGCCACCGTTTTTTCAAAGCCCAAATGACCTGCGCATGGAGAGGCATGGCACCAGATGAATGCTTGTTTCCTTAGCCTAGGCGTGGGTATCAATAGGCACCTGCCCTTCAGGGGTATCCCGTCCTTCAGCTGCCATTCTCTGTGACTGAGGAGCCACCTCCGCCATGCGAATGACCTGATCCCTCTCTTTATTCCCCTCAGGAAAGTATCCGGTTGGATAACCCCCAATACCATCCTCGGGGAAATGATGGAATGCTCGGTCGCAGGCAATGGTTCCTTAACTGCAGATTGACGGGACAGGGCATCCGCCTTCCGGTTTTCCGTCCCCGGCCGATATGTGATGCGGAAGTTGAACCCCGCAAAGAAGATCATCCACCGCAGCTGTCTGGGAGAAAGGTGTCTTGTGGCCGTCATGAACTGTAGGTTCCGATGGTCCGTGTACACCGATACTACATGTCTTGCCCCCATCAACCAATGCCTCCATTCGGTGAAGGCGTCCTTGATTGCGAGAAGCTCCTTCTCCGCAATATGGTAGTTGCGTTCGGCGTCGTTGAGTTTGCGGGACATGTACGCAACGGGATGAAGTACCCCTGTGTCGTGGTTGCGTTGGGACAAGATAGCCCCCAGCGCCACATCCGATGCGTCCGCTTCCACCACGTAGGGGAGATCCGGATCGGGGTGAGCCAACACCGGCGCCTTACCAAAGGCGCTTTTCAGGGCCCCAAAGGCTTTGTTCGCTTCAGGGGACCAGACAAACTCCTTGGACTTCCTCAGTAGCTGTGTGATTGGGGCCACCAATCCCGAAAATCCATCTATAAACCGCCTGTAAAAGTTGGCAAAGCCAATGAAACTTTGGACGTCCTTCACGCTTTGGGGCACCGGCCATTCTTTCACCGCCTTGATCTTTCGTTCTGCCATCTCCTGTCCCTCTGGACTCAGCATCACTCCGAGGAATTCCACGGATGTGACGTGGAAGTCACACTTGCTGAGTTTACAAAACAGCATGTTTTCCCTCAGCTTTTGGAGCACAGCTTTGACGTGGTGTACGTGCTCCTCCACACTGGACGAATATATGAGGATGTCGTCGATATATACGACCACGTAGATATCCAACTCCTCTCTGAATACCTCATTCAAAAAGTACTGAAAGGCTGCCGGGGCGTTGCACAGACCGAACGGCATGACGAGGTACTCAAAAAGGCCGAACCTGGTCTTAAAGGCGGTCTTCCACTCGTCTCCGTCCCTCATGCGCACCAGATGGTATGCCCCTTTCAAATCCAACTTGGTGTAGATACGAGCTTTCTTGACCTGTTCCAGAAGTACACTGATGAGAGGCAAGGGGTACCGATTCTTTACGGTTATCGCATTCAATGCCCTAAAGTCCACACAGGCTCTCAGCTCCCCATTAGCCTTCGGGATGAAGAAGAGTGGCGAGGCGGCCGGAGACTTGGACGGGCGGATGAATCCTAGCTTGAGGAGTTTATCCAGGTACCCCCGGAGATGCACGTTTTCAGGCTCCGTCAGGGCATACAGCCTGCCGCTGGGAACGCTGGCCCCTGGCACCAGGTCGATCTGGCAGTCAAACTGTCTATGTGGTGGTAGCACTTCCGCCTTCACCTCATCAAATACATCCTCAAAACTGTGATAAGCCTGGGGGAGAGCCACATCTTTTTCTGCCGCTGTTGCCACCGTCTGACTCCCGCTCTCATCGGCGTCAAGGGATTCCGTTCTTATTCCACAATGCAGGATGCAATACGGTGGCGTCAGTTCGATGCGATGTGTTGGCCAATCCACAGAGGGGTTGTGTTTCTGTAGCCACGGCAATCCCAATATGACGCCATATTGGGGCGCTCGGATGATGTTAAAATCGATTTGTTCCAAATGGTTCCTCCCACATCTCATCGGAAGGACCCCCGTGTGCTGCCCGATGGGCCCCGTCACCAATCGCCTTCCGTCTACAGCATAGACGTCTTCGGGTACAGCTTTGGGAAGAAGCACTAGCCCTAGCCTGCATGCCTCGTTGTGGTCCATAAACATGCCAGTGGCCCCTGAATCCACCATGGCCACAACGGGTATCCACTGGTCATGCACTCCCACGTGCACCGTGAGAAACAGGTGTCGTTGTCCCTTAGTGACCGAGTTGGAAAGTGAAGGGATGGATGAGTGACTCCGAGATGCCCCTTCTTTGGTCTGGGAGTCCTCTAGTTTTCCGCCGGTACGTCCACCACGGCTGTTACCGACCGGTTGGCCCGATAACGTGACGTCTTCGGTTTGGCAGGGCATTCACGTACGTAGTGGCCTTTTTTGCCACAATATAGGCACAATCCTTGTTTACGGCGTGACTCTTTCTCCGTGGCTGTGAGGCTCGCTCGTATTGCGCCAATGTCCATGGGTTCTCCCTTGGATGCAGTGGAAGTTTCAGGACTTCCCACTGTCACATAGGATGGAATGGAGTTTCCTTTTCTCCCATGATCCCCCTTTCTTTCACTTAGCCTATGTTCCAGCCGTAATACCAGGTTGATAAGGCCCTCACATGTCTTGGGTTGTGGGTCAATATGAGCCACGGCGTCCTTGAGCTCATCGCACAGCCCGTGATGGAAGAGCGCCGTCTGTTTAGCAACAGGCCACTTGGTTTCCGCAACCAGCCTTCGGAACGCGTTGAGATACTGCACCAGGTCGTTGGATCCCTGTCTCAACTCAAGCATTTCACGGTCCGCCGTGTACGAGTCAGCCCTTCTGTCGAAGACTTTCAGGAATTCCTCGCGAAAAGCACCCCAATCACATAAGATGGGGTCGTCCCTGCTCACCAGAGGTACGGCCCATTGTGCCGCGTTTCCAGCCAAATAGGATATAAGGAAAGCCACACGAGCCTGACTCGTGGGGAACGCCCTTGGTTTGCACGATAAATGTAGCGCCACTTGTGTGAGGAATACCTGCACTGTGTTAGGATCCCCACTGTACCTCTCTGGTGTTGCCAAGGGGACGGCTACCGGCATTTCCACTACTACCGCAGGGGTCTGGTACGTGAGGGAGGTGCTGGGCGTGAGCGGGTCCAATTGGATAGCATCCAGTCTGGCTTTTACATCGTCTGTTTCTTGCCTGGAGGCAGCCAATTCAATTTGCACGGTTGCTAAAGCAGCCAGCACATCATCAAGTGTTGCCATGTCTGTTATCGACCGGGAGACAGTTAGTGTTATTAAGGTCGGATATTTTGTAACGCCCTGAACGTCTCAGGATCGTTTAACAGACACGATAATGAGAACGCAACCACTTGTGAAGGTTTAGTTATTTTAATGAAGGCAAAAATAATACAAGGAATAAACAAAGGTTATAGTCACTGGAATCCTCCAGGCTAAGTACGTTACCAGCCCACAGCACGGATGGTCCTAACCGTCCTCTGCATATACGCCGATCCCGGCGTATGCCAACAGAGGGCAGAAATGAAATGGCCGACAATGCCAATCGGTAGGCTGCGAGGGGCACGAAGAGTGTTGGGGAGAATCGAGGAGTCAGGGAAACACCCAGCCGGGGTCTCTACCTGAAGGGAGCAGCCGCTCAACCTCTTCCTCAGACTGCACCGGGACGCGGAGTCACCTCCTGGTGATGCGTCACCGATACCCCAATCACAAGCAAAGAAGACTGAACCGAGAGCAGCCGCTCGATCGATCCTGTGGACTTCCGAGTCTGTAACGCGGCAAATACCTCCTGGTGTGCGTTACAGCTGGCAGTCCCTGTATCTCTGGTCGGGCTGGGAGTTACGACTCCAACCAGCAAAAGCGCCACTGCGCTTTGACTCAGCCGAGTCAAAAAGCGAAGCTCAATGGTTATCCGGTAGAGCTTCCGGGTCCTTCACAGGTGACGATGGGGCAAGACACGGCCCAGGGAGTAACGACTCGACCTACCTCCGTTCTTGCCTTACTGGAGCACCACTCCGGAACACTGCTCTTCACTAAGCAGGTACGTCGGTGTAAACACAATATCCGACAGCGTTGTACCTCCCGGTTCCTCCCTTTATAGGGCGTGTTTTCCTTGAGTTATGTAACAGCTCTCCTGTTTACATAAGGGCGTGTTTTCCTTGAGTTATGTAACAGCTCTCCTGTTTACATAAGGGCGTGTTTTCCTTGAGTTATGTAACAGCTCTCCTGTTTACATAACCGCTCAACCGCTAAGCATCCTGGGAGATGTAGTCCGTTTTCGCTGGTTACCGTTTTCCTCCCCTCGCATGACAGGAATTCTTGACACAGAGTACGTGCTGAACCTGGGAACCCATTTAGGACAGATCAGAAGTATAGTTCAAGCCCATATGGAACAGGCCCAGTCCTCCCAAACAGCTCAATACGATAAAAAAGTCAAAACCCGCTCCTTCGAACTCAATGATTATGTGCTTCTAATGCGACCCACCTCAGACCATAAACTGTTGGGGCAATGGCAAGGACCTTATCGTATTATAGAAAAGATCACCCCGGTTACCTGTCTTTTGGAGTTAGATCCCGGAAAAAAGACTAACACCCAAATATATCATATTATTCTTTTAAAGAAATGGGAGTGGGCTTTGCCCGTGCAAGTAGGGCTCACCCAAAGTCCTGAACCCCTATATCTACAAAGCATAGACTCAGAGTTATCGGAGGTACAGAGAGAGGAGTTCAAGACCCGGCTTAAGCCCTTCCAGGAAGTGTTCTCCCTATACCCTGGAAGAACACCACTAACGGAACATGTAATAAACACTCTCCCAGGTAAAAAAGTGAAGCTACGCCCCTATCGAATACCGGAATCCCGTAGGCTAGCTATAGAAAAAGAAGTACAACAGATGTTGCAATTGGGCATTATCGAACCCTCTCACAGTGAATGAAATTCGCCCGTAGTACTCATACCCAAGCCCGATGGCTCCATAAGATTCTGCATCGACTTTCGGGAGGTGAATAAAATCTCCCAATTCGATTCATATCCCCTCCCGAGAGTCGACGAGCTGGTGGAACGGTTAGGGAGCGCAAAATACATTAGCACCCTGGATCTGTGTAAAGGATACTGGCAGGTACCCTTGAGCCCCGACGACCGAGAAAAAAAAGCCTTTTCCACCCCTAGTGGATTATACCACTTCACGGTCCTTCCTTTCGGGCTCCACGGCGCCCCAGCCACGTTTCAAAGGCTCATGAATATGGTACTTAAACCCTGTTCCTCCTTTTCTGCGGCCTACATAGACGACATCGTCGTCTACAGCACGACCTGGGCCGAACATCTCGCGCATCTGGAGAAGGTGATCAGAGCCTTACGAGACGCCGGTCTCACTATAAATCCAGCCAAAAGCAAATTGGCCGCCGGATCAGTGAAATACTTGGGTCATCTGTTGGGAGAAGGCTATATAAAACCCCAAAATGAGAAAGTAGCCTCCATTGACAACATTCCGTTTCCCCGAACAAAGAAAGAATTAAGGGCATTTCTCGGGATGCTAGGTTACTACCGGAGGTTTATACCCAACTTTTCACAAAAGGCCTCACCTCTCACAGATCTTCTCCAGAAGAATGTACAGACAGAAAGAGCCTTAAAACACCCCACTCCTGTCCTTCTCCACGCCTTTCGATCCCTGAAACGTGCCTTAACCTGTCATCCAGTACTACTCAGCCCTGATTATACACGGCCATTCATCCTGCAGACCGATGCGTCAGACGCAGGCTTAGGCGCAGTACTGTCTCAAGTAGACCCGCAAGGACAAGAACGCCCTGTTTTGTATATAAGCAGGAAATTGTACCCCCGCGAGAAAAACTATGCCGTCATCGAGAAAGAAGCGCTCGCTATTAAGTGGGCCACAGAATCCCTGAAATATTACCTCGAGGGGAGAGAGTTTACTTTATTTACTGATCATGCCCCACTAGAATGGCTGTCCAGAAACAAGGGACACAACGACCGAATACTAAGGTGGTTCCTCGCGTTGCAGCCCTACCGGTTTCAAACCAAGCACAGGAAGGGTAAGGAACAGACCAACGCCGACTACCTTTCCCGGTATCCGCATGGCTGTATTCTTGCGAGCAAGAATGTAAGGGAAGGGAGATGTGAGAAAGAGACCGGGGCTTGTGAAGTAGAGGCACTGAAGGAGTTAACTCCCTTCGGTCCTTCTCCTCTACAGGACGAGGAACAGCCCCTTTGACGCCATATCCAATGGGAGTCCGCAACGCAGAGACCAGGGGCGGAGCCTAACCCAGAAAGAGAAATCCCGGAAGACGCCGGGGTGTGCGTGTTCAAGAGGCTGGAGGTGGAAGAAACAGAGCAGAGCACCCAGAAGGATCGAGGACGAGAAGCAGACGGAGTATCCCAGGATCGAGGACGAGAAGCAGACGGAGTATTCAAGGATCAAGGACGAGAAGCAGACGGAATATCCCAGGATCGAGGACGAGAAGCAGACGAGACCCACCATCACCGGGACGAGAAAGAAACCACCGAGTGGGAGGTGTGGACGGAAGACTGGTGGACATCCCCGGAAGACGCCACAACGCCGCCGTAGCTCTGGAGAGCTGCGGCCCTCGCGGTACGTGGGTCGGGGCAAGGGCCATAACCAAACAGGAGGGGAGCGGGTGGTGGGCCCAAGGGACTCGGGGGAGGGGGGGCTTCACGGAGCAGTCACAAGGGGGGGGAGAAAGAAACCCACAATCTGTAATTTTTATCTCCCATCACTTCCCTCACAATCCCTCACTACTTTCTGTTTCCTTGATTCTATGAGTTGTATAACCATGACTACCTGAACCAGCACAAAGTGCGGGGAGAAGCCTAATGTGGGTTTTCTTTTTTTTGTTTTTTGGTTGGTACCATCATTCCTTTCTTTCCGTCAATTCTAACAAGCCGCTGTCTGGGGCACAAGCAGGGAAACACCCTTTAAACTCTTTTTCGGACGCACTAACGGTGACGGCACCTTTGCACTGTGTGATAAGAAAGAAAAGCATATAGGACATATGCAGTGACCGCCTTTTTTCTCTCTTTTGTTGTTGGTTCCTTTCGCCGGGGTTGTGCCATCACCTTCCGAAGACGAAGACGAGCAAAGTCACTATCGCCAACTCCCTGGACGTCCCCAAACAGCCATTTCTCATCATCACCTACCTTACCATATACTGGCAAAGTTTCTATATTGACCTGGTACAATAAATGAAGCCATCATTCAACCGTCTCTAAGGCCTCCTCGCTTTATTTTCCGCCCATCCCTCTCACAGTCCATCAATTGTGTGTCTTTTGCGTTCTTGCCCTAAGTTTGCCAGGTATGCCCAGACGTGGGTCCTGGGCTCACTGTGCCACTGGAATCAAGCTATCCTGGCTGAAGAAGGGTAAAACGCCAAAACCGGTCCCAGGATGCTTGTTTCCGGTCCAGGGAGGACCTGGCTTGGCAGTTCGGGCTGGACTGTTCCCATGAGGCACAGAGTCAAGACTGATTTGCATATGGCCAGGTCTAAACTAGGGTGGCATGGTGAGCAAAAGAATGATGGACTTAACCCAGATCTCTTGACTGGGGGTGAATGTTTTGATTTGTTCTGCATTCCGTCCATCAATTGTGTGTCTTTTGCTTATAGTATTCTGCCGGCAGGCCATCCGGGCCAGGGGTTTTCCCAGTGGCCAGGGCTCTAATGGCTTCTTGCACTTCAAAAAGATTAATCGGCTCATCTAACTCTGTCCGCTGCTGTGCCATGATGGTGGGTAGGGGGAGAAGGGAGAGGAACTCCTCTAGTTTGCACTGCTCTGTGACGACAAGCGGGCTGTATAAATCTGTGTAGTGTTTATGGAATTCAGCATGGATTTCCTGTTGGGTGTGTAGGATCTGACCAAGACCCGAGCGCATGGCCAGGACCGGCCGGTGTGGCTGCTCCTGTCTAATTAGCCATTCCAATAAGCGACCGGCTTGGTCTGCAGAGGCATGAGTACAGACAGAGTGAGCAGCGTAATTGAGGCAGCGGAGCCTTTCTAGTAAGTCTGCGTGCTTGCGCTTCGCTGCAGCTAAGCGCTGTGCACCCATAGGATCTGTCACCCCCAATGGATTCCGGGCAGAGGAGTGATTGTCCAAGGTGTGCCACCTCGCTGTCTAACTGCCTGCGGATACCCCAGCTGAGGATCAGGCAGTGGCCGTGGGTCACTGCTGTGTGTGCCTCCCATTCCGACCCCGCATCTGTTCCCGAGCCTGCGTCAAAGTGGGTGCAGATTGCGCTGCTGAAGGCTGCGCGATAGGGCAGGTCTTCCGGCGCTGCCGGTTGAAGACGCCATTGGTGTGTGGCTTGATCAGGTCTCAGCCGAAGGAGGAGGGGGTTGTGGTCTGAATGTGTGCGTCCCAGGTAGTCCACGTGTTGGCACCCAGGAAGCAGAGCTGCTGGCCCCTAAAGCGGTCAATGCAGACATGTAAATTATACGGCAGGGAGTAAAAGAAGTAGATTTTAGTCCCGGGATGTTGTGTGCACCAAATATCCGTTGGGTGCCGGTGGTACAACCAGTCGCCGAGTGTCTTAGCATTGGACACTGCTGTCATGCGTGAGGGGGGGGGATCTGTCTGGTGCAGTGTCAAGCACCGTGTTAAAATCCCCTCCTGTTAACCAGGGGAGGGAGCTTCAGCATGCCAGGGCACCTGAGAAGGAGTGCCAAAAGGAGTGCCAAAAGGATGCCTGCTCGGTATTAGGAGTGTATATTGTCCCGAGTATCATGTGTCGCCCGTCTAAGTAGCGGCGCACAAAGACAGGGGAGTCCCTGGCCTAACTCAGATCAGTACCCCTCTGGCCTGCGAAGAGTACCCCGTGGCGTAGACTTGCCCACGCCATCTGTGCCGGAGACGGTGAGTGTTTAGCAGTGTGAAATGTTTATCCTGAGGTAGCGCTATATGCGCTGACTGTAGATATAAGTGTAGTAGAGGCGCGCTGAAGTGTGTATCACCCTCCCATTCCAGGAGATTATGTTAATGGATGGCATGGTTTATGTAAGTGAGCGTGGGCATACGTGTGGCCTCTGTCCGGAGGGCAGAGATGTAGACCAAAAGATGCAGGGAAGAGGCTGCACCTGCTGGTGCTTGCTTCGCTGAGGCATGGGCAATGTCGTGTTGCAGTTCTCGCAGTAGGGGCTGTAGTGAAGAAGAAAAGGGGAAAGAGGGTGCTGGGGGGAAAAGAGCAGGAAGACAGAACAGGGGCTAACTGTGTCAGAGCAGAGGGACAACATGTATCTGCCAAAATTGTGGGGTAAATGTACCATTACAACAAATGGCTGACTTTGCCAAGAAACTGGGGGGGGTGGGGGGGGGGGGTGCTCTGGAGTGCACAAGGGGTGTACTGTTATGTTATGTTATGTTAAATAAATTTATAAGGGCGCAACTAACACCATTAGGTTTCTTGGCGCCAAAGTAAAGAGAGCAGAAGATAGTGCAAAGGCCGTTTATTGATAAGATTCTGTGAAAAGAAAAGTTTTAAGGGCAGATCTGAAGCTGGGGTACGAAGTGGTCAATCTCAGGGACAAGGGGAGGGAGTTCCAAAAAGTGGGGGCCAGGAAGGAGAACTTGAGCCCGCCGTGTTTCTTCCTCTTATATCTAGGGATGGAGAGCAAGACCATTTGGGAAGACCGGAGAGTGCGGGAAGGGACGTAGGATTGAAGAAGGGAAGAAATAAAGAGGGGGCCCTGGCCGGCTAGAGATTTGTAAATGATACAACCCAGCTTGAACTTACAGCGGGCGGCTACAGGGAGCCAATGAAGGCTCTTCAGGAGGGGACGGACATGATGATCTCTAGGGAGGAAGTGGATCAGGCGGGCAGCCTGATTCTGGATCAGCTGAAGCCGCCTGAGTTGGTAGGCTGGGATGCCTACATAGAGCGCGTTGGCGTAGTCTAACCTCGATATTACAAGCGCCATCAGGGCCAAGGTAAGAGCCTCGGAAGTAAGTAGCCGGGAGATTTTCTTAATTTTCCTTAATTGGAAATGGCTGGAGGAGACTACCGCGCTAATCTGGGGCGTCATGAAGAGATTACTACTGATGGCGACTCCCAGACTTTTAACACAGTTGGCGGGGCTAGGTGGACTACCAAGGCTGAGAGGCCAAAAAGAAGAATCCCAAGGGTTGAGGGGACCCCCGACAAGAACGAGTTCGGTCTTGTCGGGGTTGAGCTTCAGATGGTTTGAGCTCATCCAGTTGCTGATAAAGCACAGGGTATTTTGAAAGGTGGCAATAGAGTCAGCAGAGGAGTTGATGTTGAAGATTAGTTGTATGTCATCAGCATAGTTGAATGCTGTGACATTGAACTGACGGAGGGCACGGATAAGTGGGGAAAGATACAAATTAAAAAGGAGGGGGGAGAGGGAAGAGCCTTGTGGGACACCACAGGACAGTTTGACCTGGGAGGCAGTAAACTGGGATAGTCTGACAGCTTGATGGCGTTGGGTCAGAAAGGATCGGACCCAGGCCAGAGCGGTGCCCTGGATGCCAGCCTCCCTGACACGATCGACCAAAATTTGATGGTCGACCGTGTCAAAGGCGGCCGACAAGTCCAGGAGGACCAAGGCCTGGCAGATGTTCGCGTCCGCGCCCCTGCGCAGTTCCTCCATAACAGAAAGGATGACGGCTTCTGTTGAGTGCGCAGGTCTGAATCCAGCCTGCTGGGGGTCCAGTGCACCAGATTCTTCCACAAAGGAGCTGAGAGCGTGAGTGACGTGCGACTCTAGAACTTTGCTAAGATAGGGAAGAAGAGAGATAGGGCGAAAGTTGCTCATGATGGAAGGGTCTGCCGAAGGTTTTTTGAGGATGGCAACCACCTCGGCCTGTTTGAAGGGTCCCGGAACCTCCCCTATGGCTAGAGAGTTGTTCAAGAGAGCAAGGGGGGGGTCAGGACAGGCGGTAAAAACTTCTCGAAGGACCGAGGGGGGGCAACAATCGCTCGGAGAGCCAGAAGAGACGTTGTGTAGGAGTGAGAGGAAGTTATCCTTGGAAATAGGAGGGAAGTGAGTAAAGGTGTGTGTGGGAGAATAACTGGGGACACAAAAGGATGTAGGGGCAGGTGGGAAGGTGGAAATGCTAGTTTTAATTTTGGTGATTTTCTCCACAAAGAATTGATTAAGGGAGTCGCACAAGGATTGAGAAGGGAGAGGGCCTAAGATGACTCTTTCCGGGTTGGATAATTCATCCACTATAGAAAAAATATCTTTAGATTTATTGGATGAGTTTAAAATTTTGCCTGAGAAGTAGCATGATTTAGCCACAGTAATAGCGTTCTTGTACTCCTTCAGCCGAGACGAGAAGATCATTTTCGATTCGGGGGAGTAATCCCGGCGCCAGCGTCTCTCTGCCTGGCGGAGAGTAAGTTTGTGTGCGCGGAGCTCAGCGGTAAACCACTTTTGGGCATCGTGCCTGCGCCTTGTCTTAACCGGTTTTAGTGGTGCCACAGAGTCGGCCGCGGCGGTAAGCCAGTGTGTGAGGGTTTTGGACTGAAGGTCGGTAGAGATGTTGGGTCCAGTCATGAGTGGGGGTGAAGAACTCAGGAGAGCCGTAAGTTTGTTAAGGTCGGCTTTATTCCAATTGCGCGCCAGGAAATTGGATTGGTGGGCAGCGGTGATAGGGGAAGACAGGAATAAGGAGAAAGTGATGAGGTGATGGTCAGACCAGAGACAAGGGGCGATGAGGGGAGCAGAGATGGCAAGAGAGGTGGTCCAGACTTGGTCTAAAATGTGGCCTTTAACATGTGTGGGTGCATGTATATGTTGAGTACAGTTAAGGCTCAACATTAGGTCAGAAAAAGCACGCGAATCAGCAGTTTCATGAGTGTCTGATGGCCAGTAATTAAAGTCGCCCATGATCAACACGTTGGAATTGCTGATGGTAAGCTGGGTGATCATGTTACCGAACAGGATAGAAAAGTCAGGCATAGATTGAGGGGGGCGATAGGTCAACACACAGATGAGTGAAGACCCAGGCTGCTCCAGTCTTAATACGAGACAGTCTGTCGAGGCGATACTAGGAAAGGACACTGGGGAGAACCTAATGGGGTGTCTGATGATGGCTGCAACGCCGCCGCCCGCTTTACCAGCAGGGCGGTTGGTCTGCAGGATGTAGTAGCCTGGGGGAATGGCCGCCAGAACGTCAGGAGATGAATCGTCAGTGAGCCAGGTCTCGGTCAAGAACAGGACATCAGGCTGTTCCGAGTCCAGGAGGTAAAATATTTCTGATTGATGACAGACCAGGGACCGGGTGTTAAGATACATCACAGACAATGGGGAGGAAGTAGAGCGAGGGAGTGACTGGGCCCGGGACGCGGGATTTGAAGAATGGACGCCATTATCGGAAGAGATAGGGGAAATTTCCGGGAATGAGGTTCTAGTCGTAAACAGATTATGAAGAAGCAGTTTCGGTACGGAGAGGGGGGGGGGAGGGCAGGATCATGAGCAGAGACTAGAAAGGAGCGAGTGTAGATGAGTAAGGGAGCAGAGTGACATGCCCCATGCCCCGGCCTGCCGCGGACGGGCGCAGACGGGCTTAACTCAGGCGCAACTCCGGCGCGCCTACGTCGCGCCCGCTGCGCTCGTCCGCTGCGCCGACACATGGAGGCCCTTTAAATAGGGGCGGAGCGAGGGTGGAGTTCAGGGCTCCACTCCAATCAAACGATCCCAATCAAAGATGGCGGCCGCTACCGGCGGGGACCGGCGATCTCAAACAGCCCCCAGCCAGCAGAATACCTGGAATGATAAGGTATAGCTATTTTACCTGCATAACAAAAGTACAGGGGTTACCAATAAAAGTTTTAAAACCCTCGCGTAGGGTGAAAGCGCCGACCGCTCGAATCAGCGGGACGCTACACAGTAAAATTAAGGAGATGCAGGAAAAGGTTCTGAGAGCTCTCTAAGCGTCTGCGCGCCAGCCCACTGCCACTGGGCTACAAACAAACACGAAGCGAGGCTCAAAGCGTGCTCCTAAATAGGGGCGGAGCGAGGGTGGAGTTCAGGGCTCCACTCCAATCAAACGATCCCAATCAAAGATGGCGGCCGCTACCGGCGGGGACCGGCGATCTCAAACAGCCCCCAGCCAGCAGAATACCTGGAATGATAAGGTATAGCTATTTTACCTGCATAACAAAAGTACAGGGGTTACCAATAAAAGTTTTAAAACCCTCGCGTAGGGTGAAAGCGCCGACCGCTCGAATCAGCGGGACGCTACACAGTAAAATTAAGGAGATGCAGGAAAAGGTTCTGAGAGCTCTCTAAGCGTCTGCGCGCCAGCCCACTGCCACTGGGCTACAAACAAACACGAAGCGAGGCTCAAAGCGTGCTCCTAAATAGGGGCGGAGCGAGGGTGGAGTTCAGGGCTCCACTCCAATCAAACGATCCCAATCAAAGATGGCGGCCGCTACCGGCGGGGACCGGCGATCTCAAACAGCCCCCAGCCAGCAGAATACCTGGAATGATAAGGTATAGCTATTTTACCTGCATAACAAAAGTACAGGGGTTACCAATAAAAGTTTTAAAACCCTCGCGTAGGGTGAAAGCGCCGACCGCTCGAATCAGCGGGACGCTACACAGTAAAATTAAGGAGATGCAGGAAAAGGTTCTGAGAGCTCTCTAAGCGTCTGCGCGCCAGCCCACTGCCACTGGGCTACAAATACTGTGTTAGCTTGCAAGGCAGGCCCCAGTGCAATGCTTTGCTGAGCTGACGGTGCCATGTGTCAGGTAGTCGTTAGTGTTAGGGGAGCAATGCCCGAGTGCCCGCCGGTCGCCGTGACATTTGACAGAGAGAAATCGGCACAGGGGGTCATCTTGGGGTGTGAGAGGTGCTGTCTGAGGCAGATGACTGAGGCAGTATCTTAGAACAGTTCATCCACCGTTCATGGCCTGATGCAAGGGAGTGGCCCGCTTCCTCGCCAGTGGGCCAGATTGTCAAGGACTTGTCTTCACTGGGAGCTCGATCAGGAGAAGTGTCCAGTTCTCTTTCGGAGCCTTGGGCACCCAGCGTGGCTGCAGCTTGAAACACTTCTGTACGTTCTTGAATAACTTGTGGGGAAGCACGGTTTGCAAATTGTCACTGTGTCCTGGAAACGTTCCCGGATGGGCATCAGATTCCAGCCATGCCCAGGCCTCCACCGCTCCCTCAAAGAAATGCGTGGTGCCACTAGCTTAAATATGGAGGCGGGCTGAGAAGAGGAGAGAGTACGGGATGTCCAGTTTACGCAGTCGCCTCTTCACTTCCAAGAAGGACACTCGTTTCCTCTGCACTCCCATGGCATAGTTGGGGAAGAAAAGGACAGCAGCATTTTCGACTCACACTTCTGCGAGTTTATGTACCTCCTTCAGCATGGTATTGCGGTATCTGAAGTTTAGGAGGCGAAAGAGGAAGGGTCTAGATCTTGACCCCGGAGGCAGGCACTTCGCCGGGACCTGGTGTGCCCTTCCGACTGCGAAGAAAGGGAAGAGCGACCCCGGTGGGAGAAGGGCGCTCAACCACTACTCAGTGTATCCCACCGCATCAGAGCCTTCTGTGCCCTCGGGCAGACCAATGACTCGAATATTATTCCTACGAGAGCGCCCCCTTAGTCTGGTGCTTTAGGAGGTGAACACGTTTGGACAGGTCGCACAACAAGGTGGTTGTGTCTGCGGCAGGGGGGCGGACCTCCACAAGTGCAAGTTCCATGTCCCGCACTTTGTCCGAGAACTTGCGGTGGTCATCGTGTAGCAAGATGAAGTCTATAGTAATTTTATCAATGCAATCCTCAAGTGATGTGTGAGTTTGAGCTAAAGAGGTGCTCAGCCTCTCCACCGCTTTGAGCACTGAGTCAAGCTTGGTGTCTAGCATCAGGGTTTAAACCGTATCTGGTGCCCGCTCCGTGCGTTCCAGCTGTGTGGCCATGGTGTCCAGTTGCGAATAGGCTGATGTCGCCCCCCTGTCATCCCATCACTTGCCGGTGTATTCCAACGCTAGTTGTGAGAGGCAGTGTGTGTAGGCAGTGGTCAATTGGGGCCGGGCCTGGTGTGATCCGAGGGTTCAGAGGGTCCTCAGCAAGTCAGTCCGGTGTGTGTATGGTCACCATTGATTAGCACCTCTCAATACCTTGCTCCTCTCCGGTGCTCTCACTTATGTTCCTGTGCTATGGGTGGTGGCATCCTCCTGTGGGCTAGACCAGGCACGGTCTACGTGCCCTTAGTGTTCCGTGTGGAATAAACAGGCACCTCGTAGGGGGAGCAGGTGGAGGGGAAGAGTAGACCTTCTGGATCCATGCTTGGCTGTTCTCCGGGTAGGGGCAGGAGTCGGAGCCAGCTGCGGGTGTGCACCAGGAAGGGAATCCACTATGAGGGGCGCCCTCCAGGATCGCCGTGGGCTTCCCTGTGCATGTGATTTGGCCTGGACGGGCGCAGGTTTCAGCAGCCGATGTCCCTTGGTATTGCAGGTCTGGGCCTCATAATATCTCAACATCCCACATCTAGTGCGGATGTGGAGGCCGGTGGAGGCAGTTTGGGTGCAGGAGGAGAGGGGGATTGCTAATAGAGGCACCCGCCATTGCGGCACATGCTTGCTTTTCTGCGCCTGCGGAGGAGGTCAGGCACGTGTGGCTCGCTCCAACAGATCTCCGAGGCAGTGCAGGTCTGGGCTCGACACGGCCCCCAGGCCCAACAACCACCCTCGGTTCCACAGCCCTCACCTGGATAGTCGAATGCGGAGGGTTCCAGCAGTGGGTGAGCAGCAGAAAGGAGGTCCACCATGAGAGGCGCCCTCCAGTGTCTCCGTTGGCTCCCCTGCGCATGTATTGTGGCTCGGATTGGTACAGGTTTCAGCAGCCATTGGCCCTGGTTGCTGCAGGTCTGAGCTCGATGCGGCCTCTGGACCCTGTAATTTCTTTCCCGCCTGTGTCTTGTGCCTGAGCCCTGAGACGAGGCTCCTATAGCGCAGGCGTGGAGACCAGTGCAGGCAGTTTGGTTGCTGGATGAGAGTGGGATCATCAATGAAGGCCCCCACCAGTGCAGCCCATTCTCACTTTTTCAGCACCGACGGAGGAGGTCAGGCGTGTTCTGTGCGTTCCAGCTGCACCCAGAGGCAGCATAGGCCTGGGCCAGAGACAGCCCCGAGCCCTACAGCTAACCTTGGTTCCACAGCCCTCACCTGGGTAGTCGGGCATGGGGGTTTCAAGCAGTGGGGGTGTAGAATGAGGGGATTCTCTGCGAGAAGCACCTTCCAGTACCTCCCCAAGCTCCACTGCGCTCGTAATGTAGCCTGTGCGGGCACAGGTTGCAGTAGCCAATGTCCCAGGTTGTAGCAGGTCTGAACCCGATGCGGCCCCCGGACCCTGTATCGTCCCTCCCTCCCGCATCCTGCACCCGAGCCTTTTAGGCTAGGCTCCTGTAGGGCAGGCACTGAGGCCGGTGCAGATAATTTGATTGCAGGAGAAGAGAGGGATCGCTTTTCAGCACCGACGGGGGAGGCCAGCCGCATGCAGCATGCTCCAGCTGAGCCCCGAGGCAGCGCAGGTCTGAGCCAGACAAGGCCCAAGCCCGACTGCCACCCTTGGCCCCACTGCCCTCACCCGGGTAGTCGGGTGCGGAGAGTTCCATTTTGTTTCCAAGGCCGTTTCAGTGCGGGGGAACCCCAGCACCCCTTACGGCAGAGGTCTTCAAAAATGTTTGCTCTGAGCCCCCCAAAGCAAAATATTTTCAGGTCGGGCCCCCCTCCAAAACTTAATGGCAAGGATTGGGGGAGCAGGAGGGAAATGGTTGCATGCAAGTGGCAGGTCTTATGAGTTGATTTCAGGAGTACTTTTTGGATAGCTTCTAAACTGCACTAAATATGAGACTAATAAAACAGCAAATGCATCAAACAAAAACATGCATTACCCCAAACACCCATAATTGGGGTGGTGTGAGCCTCTCACACTCTTGAACCCCAACGCACCTACACCTGCTGAGCTAATGATAACTGTAGTCCTGAGTAGCAGGCTACTCCCCTGCATCTTTTACCGCTTCCCCACCATGACAGACCATCACCTCGTTTCTAATGCTAGAAAGGAAAATAAGCTGCCATGCCCCCTTTTTAAAGGTAGACAGTCATAATTGTGATGCAGTGGGCCCCTCAAACCCCTGGACCCAGTCCTGCTGCATCTGCTTCCTTAATGATAATCACCAGTGGCCTCCTACACTCCTGGCAGCAGGGCCAGCTTCACTAATGAATGAATCTTAACAAAAAAAAAAAAAAAATTAAATAACACTTATATTGTCCCCTTCTTTGGGGTATCTCTCTGAAAAACCTGTCTCTGGCCATTTGTAAACATAAAAATGAGTACCCATACAGTGCTCCCTATTCTGGGCCTTCTGTTTGACAATATCCATGAATCTCACTCCTTTAATCTGTCTCTTAGACCACTACTGTGAGGCCCCAGGGGTCAAGAGGATTAGGGCTCTGCATCTGAATGTAATCCTGATGGCCTTCTACCTGCCACCCCATGGACTCAGTTTTCACACAAAAACTGCCCCTGAATGGTTAATGCTGACTTTGAGGTGCCTCTGCCTGAAAGCGAAGGGTGTGGAGGTGGTGCAGAAAGTTAAAAAAAGAAACCAGCCGTTAATTGATTGAGTCGCTTAAAGCAAGGGCCACTGGAATTATGAGTTTCTGTAGCAGCAGTGTTTTCCACATAATTGAGTTTACCGCATTTGCTACATAATCAATTCATTCATAAGCAGATTCCAACAAAAGAACCTTGATTCTATCTCACACGGAACACAATTTACTTAAAACGTGGCAAAGTGTCCCAGAACAGTGGAAGGCCCTTTGCAAAGATTGACTGGTAATCTTGTAGTTGCTTACTGCTGTATTTAGGTGTTTAATAGATTTGACACATAATCCACCATCTGCTGCTTCATCTGCTGATATTACCAAAAACAAAACAATGGTCCTAGGTCAAACGGTTCCAAAGTTAGTAAAAATGCTATAACACATGGTGCGTGTGGTGGAAGACACTTTGCAAAGCTGGCCTGGTCTTCTTTCTGTTTCTTATAGTTATATTTCGGTATTAAGCTGGTCCTAATGAGGTGCAATCAATGCCCAGACAGTGTTACCAAGTTTTAAAATGGAAAAATAATGAAGCAATATTATTTTTAAAAGTGCCGCATAATTTTCATTCTAGCCGCATCATTTACTCAACTCTGCCTCATAATTTGGCCCTCTTCTGTTGCATAATTCCAGTGGCCTTGCTTATACCCTGGACCTCAAGCTAAGCATTCTAGGTTTGTATGAGGTACAGGCGCTCACCAAGTCTAGAACTAGGCCCGGTAGCTCTCAGGCACCTATGACATGCCTACCGAATGTTAGAACTACCCACTCTTTGACGTGTGCATTTTAAATGTTAAACAAAAAGTTATTAACTCTTCATACCATAATATAATATGACAACCGTGAACCGAGACAAGTGAAAGCAGCAATCCCTCCTCGTGTTCAAAACCAAGACTCTGACCAGCAAGACTCATCCTCGTGAAACACAACCAAAAGCATCAAAAAATTAACGATGGAAAATGCAAAGTACAAAAGTTGTATTTATTACTGCACAGTTAAAACACATATTCAAACAAACTCTCCCAAACAAATATAGTTTTCACCAGGACAAACACACCACGAACTGATTTCACATTAAGTATTCGTGCAGCCTTTACTTATTGAAACATAGAGAAAATACATGTTTCAGACAAAATAAGTCTGTTCATTCATAATGACACAAATTACAAACAACGCAAAATTGGTTCCTCTGTTTTTGTTGAGGGTCGTTCATTGACAAGAGCTTCTTTGATAATATATCTATAACTCACTTAAAATTATGTACAGGGGACAATAAACACGCTCATACGGTTTCAGACCCGTTTCTTCATTTCACCCTGGTGCAAAAACCTTTATGTAACATGGACTTATGAATGCCTCTTCATCTATGCAGCATTAGGTGAGCAGAAAGAGGAGCAATGGTGAAGGTAGATTTGAGGTGTTTCTGCACCAGTGAAAATGTTCCGTGTCCCAGCCCCTGTTGGGTTTCACTTGTGTTGTGCTTAATACAATGCTATTCCAATTAGGACATTTATGTGCACCCGAGAGTTCTTCTACTATGTCTGTTTAATAAAGCACATGCATTATTTCAAGGGAGTTTCAAAGTCTATTCACTAACGGTCTTTAAAGGCTAATTGTTGACAGTAAGCGCTGCAACGCCAAGGTTTCCTGGCGACACCCTCCTTTGCAGCATAAATCATAGTCCCCCCCCACCAAGTAACTGCATTTTTAAGTAAACCTTAATTGAAATTAGTGGTGTGAATAATAGATGAAATCTCAACGTGAAGAAATAACGAGCAGTTGCAATGCAATAGGTCTCGCATTTATGCGAGTTTGAGTATTGGCATTGTAAATGGCAATGCCTTTTATTTATGTTTTGGTTTTTAAAACATAAATAAAAGGCATTGTCATTCACAATGCCAGTAGCTTAAATTCCGGCAAATGCAACACCTATTGCATTCCAAATGCTTGTTAGTAATGTCTTTGACCCTGCCAGCCACACTCATGACCCCTGCCCCCAGGGCACTCAAATCATGGCTCGGAATAAATGAAGACAGCCTGGAAATGCAGCAAATAAACATCTCTCGCACTTCCAGGCCATCTTCATTTACATATACTTGCAGTGGCATTCGCGCCCCCTGGGAACCCATCCACGCACCTCCAGGGGGGCGCGCCCCACAGTTTGAAGACCTCTGCCTTATGGGCACCCGATCCTCCGGGATTTCTGGTCCGCATGGTGTCCTCACCGCAGCGGCAATCGAGCGCTGCCTCCGTCAAGGACCGCCGGGACAGAATCATCGCTTAGACCACGACCGCCTCCCATGCAGCGACGCAGCACAGGCTGTGCAAGCCAGACAGCCCGGCTCGACAAAGCAGGGACCTGGCTGAGAGGCAGCCAGTTCCCGGGAAGGATGCAGTTTTGAGTCTCGTCTCAGGGTGCGCATTCAAAGGCCCAACCGCATGGAGTGCAGACGGTCCTGTTTGGGTGTCCATTGGTAGCACAGCGCAGCACAGCACAGCCTACTAACAGCCCCAGGTGATGGGTACCTTCAGCAGTACCTGGGACCGTAGCTAGGACTCAGAATTGCAACGTAAGTGAGGTAATATCTACGGATGATGGAGCTTTAACACAGAGCCTTCTCAAAACGCGTCCGCCATGTTAGCCAGCTGGCCAGACCCCGCGCAAGCATGGCTTACATTAATGCTTGGAGTAAAGTTGGGAGGCAGGACTAAGGGGTTTCTCTACAATTGACACGAGCTTACATGTGGCACCTGAGATCCCCAGACAATCCAAGGTTTTCACATAGAGTTTATTGCCCTTCCATTTCACTCCAAAAGCCTACCCAGCTGTCATTCTCTCATCAGGAGCAGTGGCTCAGACATGCAGTGATAGCGGCCCTCCTATGCAAGGAGGATGTCTGCAAAGCGTCTATCCACCCCAACAGCTTTGTCAGCCTAATTTTCCTGCAGAAGAAGAAAGCAAAGGACTCCCTCTCTGGTTATCAACCCGAGGGAACTAAATGCATGACTCTTACACAAACACTTCAAGTATATTACTGTTACACTGTAATATACTGTACAACGGACCACTAATGTTTCCTCTCATCTGTACAGCCAACATTTTAGCACATTTATCTGCTTTTGATCCCCTCAGAGCATTCATTTAGTCATTAAAAATGCATGATTTTGCTCATTATTTCATTGCTTGCATTCGTTATATAGTGTGATTGTAGGAAGCTGGCTCTGTATATACTATCCCAAAGTAAGGTTTAGTGTGCAGTCCAGTGGATCCCCAGAGGCATACAGAGGCTCAAGTACAAATGTTTTACAGTCTTAGGAATAATTTTGTAAGGTCAATCAGAAACAGTAACAATTGATACTTGAAAAAGATAGACAGGGATGCACAGCTAACCCAGCAGTCGCTGTCGTGGAGATGGAGATACGCAGGGGATGGAGGAGTTCTGCAGACGTTATACCATAACGGAGAGGCTGCAATCATGCAGGCAGGGCAGAAGTAGGCCGGCAGGGCCACTTGCAGGAGGGTACAGGCTCTCGGAAATGGAGCTGTGTTGTACTGTGATTCTTAATCATTATTGAGGCATTTGTTGTACTGTGATTCTTAATCATTGATGAGACATTGTACGCAATCTCGCAGGCAGCTTGTGCACGCGCGCGAGTGTTCCTTTCCCTGACTCACTCACGCGCAGAAAATTACGCTCTTGCCAGAATGTCCATGACCATGACATTCTTTTTATCTTCAAAACTGGCATCAGCATGCAGACAGCTTTGTTCTGCGTGCGGATGCATGTTGTCTTTCAAATCTCACTGAGCTTTATTGATACTGCGCAGACTCACAGTTGAGTCAGTTGAATGTGGATCTTCTTGCCGCCAGACCTGCTGCTGTGGGCTCCTTGTATTTATACTTAAAAATAAATACTTAAATACTTTTAAAACCCAGGATAGCCTTTCTCCTTTTTCCTGCTGGATGTGCCTTCTCTCCTGGAAATCCCATACTACATTTTAGTGATGATTTGGACTGAAAACACGCGTTTGGAGGCCACAGAGCTATTTCTCAGCCCCTCCTTGCTGAAGATATTAACCTTTCTTCAGTTTACTGTCTGGTTAACCCTGAAATTAATTTTGATATTTCAAACCGTTGGATGACAAATCTCCACAAGAGCTCCTGCAGTCTACAAGTTGCTGTCTTGCTCTGATTGTGCAGCACCTTTACTGCTTGTCTTCAACGGTGACAGGCACACCCTGCAAGTACTTTCATTATATTACTTCTTTTAACTTTGGGGAACCCATGGCTGATGCTAATATGGCACTTAATTCATTAGCTCACTTGCCTTTCTTTCTGGAACGTCCAGGAAAACCACCAGTGAAATGGGTCCTGTGGAGTAGAGCATTTGAGAATTATTCGATTGCTGTTGGGGCTGATGAATATGTGGCAAAACACAAAAATGCCATTCTCTGCAGTCATTTGGGTCGTGAGGGACAACAAGTCTTTGACAATTTGCCCAGAATACCAGCTCCAACAGATGAGCGGGATGAATGGGATGCAATTCTGGAAGCTAAAGCTCGCTTACAAAAGAAATTCAGCAAAGAGCCAAGTATTCTGTTGGAATGTTTTAACTTTGTTAAAAGAAAAAAAAACTCCGATGAATCTGTGGAGGATTACTTATCTGCTTTGCGTCTTTTAGCCACTAATTGCAATTTTGGTGTGGCATTGGATGTATATTTATGTGATCAATTTGTCTATGGATGCACTTCAAAGAAGACACAAGAAAAACTACTATGCTTCAGTGATCCTTCACACAGTGAAATTATAACTGTGGCAAGAGGCATTGAACGTTCTGTTGATTCATCTAAGGTCATGGGTCAGGATTCAGTTAGTTCAACTCATGTACATGTTATTGATAAGGTAGTTGATGTAAATGCTGTTGTAGTGTAGTTCCTATTTCCCTAATAGGCTCTGCGCATTGGAATGATATACCCTATAGATTTGGCACAGGACTGAGGTCAGTAGGCCCCTATTGAGTACATTAAACTTAATTACTTTGTGCCAGCTAACTCAGAGGCCACTATAAACTCCTTGTAAACAAGAAGGGATTAGTTTCTGGCAACCGCATAAACATGACGACTTTGTTTCCCTTTAGAATCGGAACACTCTCAGAATCGTGGAAACAACAGATAACAGTTTCACTCAGCTAATCGTGCATGCTTAGTTTCTTCAGAGTTACACAGAAAGAATAGACGGGTGTTTCAATAAAAGAATTTATTGAACAGTCTTGTTTCTCGTATAAGAGATATGAGCTGTTACAATCATACGCCACTATGCGAGATATATTATGTACAGCGTGAGCAGTAGAAAGAAACAATACCGCGCTAGTATTATCTTTTAGCTATGACACATATATTCATATACATAAATAACATAAGCTAAAAATGCGAGTACTCATGTGATGCTTCTCTAACTAGTTCTACCACAGTGTACCTAACCTAAGTATAATACAATGTAAGAAGTAGGTTATGTATTCCATAGTATGGTAGGCTATAGTATGGTATGCTAATCTAGTATGCCAAGTCTGGTATGCCATGAGTCCCTCTAGGTTCTATTCAGCTCCATGCCTTGAGAATGAGAGAGGTGGGAATCCCTTTCCGGGTCTCGAACACTAACACCCCGCGAAGGGAGTCAGAACACTGGAAGCTGGATTCTCTGTGAGCGTCTCTTACCAGTGCGTCAGGCCGGGACACGGGCTCCTCTAAAGTCGAGGTCTCCTCCCACTTGCTTGGGCACAGAAAGGTATATTTATACCTGGTTGGTGCCTTGGAATGTTAGCATTGACGTAAAGTCGGGCAGAGGAAGACGTCAGGAATGAACCCTTAAGGAATAGCGGTTCATGCATAATAAATGAGTTCTTGGAGAAATCAATAATCTTGTGCTAGGGGAACTCCCAAGAGCTTAATGGTCTGGTTTCTAAGAACTCGTTGTGACGTTGGGGTGGACGGATGTAGGTGACCATGCCTGTATTTGTATAGCATGGCTAATGCCTAAATAAGGACTGGGATCTTATGCCTATATAAGGGCAATGCGAATTGTGCTTATTTAAGGACATGTTTCAGGAAAACCTATATACGGGCACCTAAAGCGGAATACAACACCCACTCCACTTTCGAATGAACGATAATACTAAATGCTAAAACATGAAATGCTAAACATTAAACTGAGTACCACATGTTTAAACATTTGTAAAAGCATACTAAAACAAGTTTGTTTAAAACTTTTGCTAAACATGTAATGCAAAGGTACTGTACATTTTAAAGCAGATTTTCATTCTAAGCATATATCAGAAATAAATGCAATATGAATGAATAGAAATACATACAAATGACGAAATGGTTGACAAATATTCAAAAACCAAAGCCATTTCATAACCTGGTACTAAATGAAATTGTGGTAAATAAGGTGACAATGTGTCTCTGGAAGTATTCAAAGAAGTCCATTCTATATGAATAGTTCTACTTTAAGCAGATTGAATTGCCATGTATTTCCCAAATTAAAAAAAAAATTTTTTAGGAAGAGTTCCAAGTTTTGTTCTGGTTTGAAAATATGGGGGTCAAATTCATTGCTTCCCCGGTGCACTGTGAGCCGAATCAAAGTCAGGGTATGGGTCTGGTTAAACCATGAAATCATCTACTCTTGTAGACAAAAGATCGTTTACCGATGTCGGTGACAGTTGAAACACATCGTTTAGAAGGTTAACTGCACAGAGATGTGAAGCATCGCCTTCAGCATGGGATGCCGCAGCAATGTTTGCGTCCATTGTTACCTGTGGGCCTGTTGATCCATCTCGTACCTCAGCAGCAGCAGGAAGCGTCTGTGAGATCTCAATGAATGCCGTCATCAGGATTGGTAGCCTCTGGGGACAACACAGAGCATGGGCCGTTATCGGGTCTAGCAGAGTATTGATATTCATTGGCATGACTGATGGGAGTGTTAGACAGATGTCTAGTACGCATTCTTCACCGCAAAGCAGGCAGCCTAGAACAGGTAAGATGCAATCTTGCCAGATTGGTCTAAATGACAGGAACCATGTTGTATTAAGTTCCCGTAGACGAGGTCTGTCTAAAAGTTGCACTATGTGCTCACGGCATTTCCGTTCTAGGAGAGTTATCTCCAAGTTGCTGGGAGTGACGCCGGTGGAGAGGCTTGCCATAGCGTAGTAGTAGGAATAGGAACAGGATTCCTGCAAAGAGTGCTAGAACTAATGGCAGACCACCAAACACCGAATGCACAAAGTTTGGAATGATTCCGAGGACTGCCTGAAAAGGTGTTAACAGTCCTGAACATATGGTCTTAAATACATGTACAACCCCGCTCGTATCAGACATGTTTAAGATACGTCCCATCATTTCTACAAAATGTATAGGGCAGTTTGTACGAATTAGAGCCTGTATCTCAGCCGAAGTCCTTGCAATTTGTAGAACATAGGTTTCTTTGGCCGAGGTCAAAGGCACGGTCTGTTGCAAAAGCATGGCTTTCATTCTGCTTAAAGTATCAAAACGTATAAAAGAAACATTCAATGAAGGCCATAGAGGCGTCTCCCTGACTGTGGGCCCGATTCACATAACTAACTTAAGACAAAATCCTAAACTTATTACCATTTTGGTATTCACAGAAGGCACTTACTCATTTCGGTATTCACAGAAGTTAGGAGTCCTAACTTTAGGACTCCTAAATGCCCTTCTGTGAATACCGAAAGTCTTCAAGTTAGGTTTTTTCTCAGTTTAGGAGTAGTAAAGGTAGAACTCCTAACTTTAGGACTCCTAAATGCCTTCTGTGAATACCGAAAGTCTTAAAGTTAGGATTTTTCTCAGTTTAGGAGTAGTAAAGTTAGAATTGCAGCAAGAGAATTAACCCATTGTATCCATCTAGGATGTAAAGCTTTTGCATTTGGAATGCTTGCTTTCGTAACCGCCTCTAAGGCTGGTACTGGAGTCACGACAATAATTATTTTTCCCCTGAGCTACAGCTCTTTCTTTTGCTACAGCGGTTTGAACTACTGTAAGTATCTTTTCTGTTGAAGTGAAGAGCATTTCTGCTTGTGTATACAAATGTGATTTGTATGCTAGTGGTACTTTTTCACCCTCATTAAATGTTAAATAGGTGAATCCGCATTGACCCGAAATTATTCGGATCACTAAATTGCGTTTATTTACGCGTGTTTGTAAATGATTTGTTGCTAACATGTTAGCTTGATTTGAATGCAGGATGTCTGTGTGTTCCTGTGTCCAATGTTTTGTTGAAAAATCAGGTTTGATGAATTCATAGAGAGGTTTAACCTTGTCTGCGTAATTTAGAATGTAAGTTCTTCTAAAATTTAGGAAGACCAAGATGGATTGTAAGTTTTTCAGCATTTTGGAGGTTGGAGCAGCGCACACTTTTCTAAAAAGTTAGCTGCCAGGCTCTTGCCTTCACTTGAAAGCTCATATCCTAGGAAAAGGACATTGAGATGAGCAATTCTGGATTTTTAAAAGTTGAATTTATAGCCCTCAGAGGCGAAGCCCAGTATAATGGTATTCACCCTGTTCAAGTGCCTATCTAGGTCATTGTCTGTCAGATAGATGTCATCGACATATGACAATGCCTCATTATCATAAATTTGTAGTAACTCTGTTACCCTTGCTGAGACTAACCCCGGGCTGTTTTTGAACCCTTGTGGGAGTCGACAAAGTTGACCCTGGGTCCCCATTATTGAGAAATCTGTTAAGTACCTGCTTTCAGGTGCTATGTTTTGACAAAAGAAACCATTTGAAATGTCCAATGTGGTTTTATATTTTTTACACATAATGTTATTCATTAATGCTGTACTATGTGCATTTTGCGCAATGTTTTGGAACAATTGTTCAAGTGTCTGTTTTTTTTTTTTTTTAAAGTCAGCATACAGCATGTTGCCTACAACCACTGCGGGCCGGCAGCGTAAAAGCAGGGGGGAGAAAGGGGTACACAGCGAAATGCCAACAACCCAAAAGAGCCGGCCGCGCACCAGTATAGATTGGTTTTGCATTTTTATCAGAACAAAGATATTATTAGTTAATAAAAAAAAAAACAGCAACGAACAACCCCAGCCCACACTAATCTCACAATAAGAGCAGTGTTCCAAGAATGGAAATCTCACAAAAGATCCAAGGAGCTTCTTGGTCAATAGAACTTAGTCCCAGATTCAGAAGTGCTACCATGCATATTTCCACGACTGTATTATCAGCTCTGTAAGCGGTTCTCCCTGACACACCAAGACCACAGCCGGTCGCCTGTGTTCCCCATCCGGCTCGTCGCCCAGCCAGCCGACTCAGGCCACCGGGCTCCAGGTGGCCATAAGGGCAGCAGGCGGGCGCGCCAGCAAAGGGTGTCCAAAGGGGCCTCCAGCCTCTCCAGCCTACAACAATCCCCAAGGGCCGCAAAGATCGTCCGTCCCATCTACGCGTGCTACTCAGTCTCCAATCCAGTCAGGGGGGAGGGGGTCGCCTCATCAGGCAGCAGAGGATTCAGCAATAGATACGTCTTGAAAGGGCCCCACATGTCCCGGGGTCGGGAGCCAGTCGGAAGGAGGTCAGAGTAAAGGGCAAGCTGGTCCTGCCAAAGGATCATGGTTTCTAGCCAATCCTTAAATTTAGGTGCCCGTCCCCTTCCCCATCTGCAGGCGACTCTCCACTTGGCGAGAAGAAAGCACAGCGAGGCTAACCTTCTATGGGGCACCGGGAGTTTCTCCGTATAACCCAATGTGTCCATCAGCGTAGTCGGCGGGATCGAGACCCCCAGCATAGTCCCAACCGCCCCAAAGACATGCTCCCAATATGCCTGAAGGGCCGGGCAGCTCCAAGCCAAGTGCAGCATGTCAGCACAGTCTGTCCGGCATCAATCGCATCTAGCATCCTCCGGCAGCCCAAACCTGTGCAATCTAGCCGGGGTGTAATAGTATCTTTGCAGGAACTTGAAGTGTGTGATGCGCAGCCTGCCACTAGCAGACACCTTCTCAGTCTGTGTACAGCAGTAGCGCCATTCCTGGTCAGTGATGTCCTGTTCTAATTCAGTAGCCCACTTAGCCCGAGCAGGTCCACGCGGGGTGCCAAGCTCGGCATAAAGAGATCTGTATAGAGTGGACACCAAGTGGGAAGCGGTTTTCGCACCCAGCAGGGCATGCAGCTGAGGGAGCACCGGCGGTTCGTGCGGATAATCCGGCGTACAGGCCCGTATTCCCTCGCGCAGATGAGCATAAAGGAATGTCTCCATCCCAGTCGAGGGGGGTTCAGCACAGATCCCCCCACGTACATGTCCCTCGCTGCCGCTGGAATCGCCTGAAGATTCCCTCCTGTAGGAGGGTGTGACGGGGACGAGAACGCCGCCTCAACAGACTGGAATTGGTGGAATTCACCGCCCTCTCTTCCCCTACAGCAGCCAATGGAACGATCTGCAGAGGACGTTTGGTATCCCTATCCATCACGGGACTGGATATCGGAGTCGGAACCTGGCTCCTTTAAGTCGGCCTACCACCGGGACGAAACCTCGCCCCCTGATGACGTCATGGTAGAGGGCGGGATAAAGACGGAGGAAACCCGGAAGACGGCGGACGGCGATTCCCGGGAGGCAGACGGAGTGTTGCAGTGGAGAAAGACGAGGAGTTGGGAAGAGGAGCGACGTGGAGAAGAGAGCGAAGACCCGAGAACCGAGCAGAGTGGAGACGACCGCTACAAGCCAGGAGGCCACCGATCCCGCGAGGCGCCCCGCCACGTTCCCACGGGAGGAGCGTGGCTCGAGCAGGTACGGGGGAAAGTAGCGGGCTGGGTGGGCAGAAAGACGCAGCCTCCTCTTTGAACGTAATTACTGACGATAGAGCTACCGTAACAGTGATTACACCACCCCACCCCTCACTCAGCACTAAGTCACCTAGCACCTGTACAAACGAGCACTGGAGCACTCGGTTTCCCTCACTCCCGGCCCCTGTTGTTAAAAGAGAAGGACTGGTGTCCTAATCCGTGGTCTCTTCTTGTTTTCCATTGTCTCATCAGGACGAACACCCCGGAGCCCTTCCACGAGACTGAGACGAGTCACGAAGTCACTAAAGGCGGACTCTAAAGCCGATTCTCAATCTGGAGCCCAGCAGAAGGAGCAGAACCCTCTCCCCGGCCTCGACTATGAGACGACAAACAGCACGTCAAAGGACATTGTTATCAAAAATAAAACCCTCGTTACAACGTACTGGCTTGGTTGTAGAATCTGTCCCCGCTACCCCGCCACAACTGGTGTCAGAAGTGGGATCACTATCACAGTCCGTCTGTAGTACCGAGATGGACGCGCTCATTCAACACCTCATCAAGGGGCAAGAAAAACTGGAATGGGCAGTGCAGAGGCAGATGACGTCGGCCCAAGCAGATAGAGAACAGTTCCAAAACACCATAACGGCCCAGATCGAGAGTCTTCAGAAAGTAGGCCCAGTTGCTACGGTCTCACACCCTGGGGAGGCTCGACCCCTAACCCTTCCAAACCCATCCGGGATTGCTTTACAAAAGTATGTATCCGGTGAGGATCCCGATGTCTTCCTCATGAACTTTGAGAGGGCCGCCAGGGCCTTGGGTTGGCCTGAGGATAAATGGCCTTTCTTTCTGGCCCCACTCTTATCAGGGGAGGCACAGTTCGCCTACCAGGTGGCCAACCCCACGGGGAGCTCACCTTATACGACCATTAAGGAGGTCATCCTGGATCACCTGGGGCTGGATGGGGAAGCCTATCGACTTCGATTCAGGAGGGAACGGGGTACCCCAGGGGAGAACCCAAAGACTTTGTTCTTTCGGTTAAAGATGGCGGCCGACAAGTGGTTACGCCCGGCCTCCAGCACGAAGGAGGAGATAATGAACCGCATATACATGGAGCAGTTCATGGAATCTCTGCCATACGCAACACAACGATGGCTAAAACAGCACACAGGACTTACGCTGGATCAAGCTATCGAGATGGCCGCTAACTATGCTCGGGCCCAACCAAAGACGCTAGGGTGGGAGACCGAGAAACATACGAAAGGGCTACCAATGGTAAAATCAGAGAGGATGGTGAAACCAGCACCGGAACCTCCACGACCCCGGCCTATGAGGATGGAGGGACCACCGACCCGGGGACCCCAATGTTTTGAATGCGGTGAATGGGGCCATATTGCGAGACTCTGCCCACGAAGAAAACCCACCGAAGAACCAATGGAGGTCAGGTACCTCCCCCGGACCGTCCTGTATTCAGCCGAATTTGGTACTTCATATTACGTGAGTGTAAGAATGAACGGTTTGAAGGTTCAGGCCCTGTTAGACTCGGGTTGTAGACAATCCGTGGTTCGCAAGAGGTTGGTTCTTCCCTCACAATACGTCCCGGGGGCCCAAGTTTACATACGATGTGTACACGGGGATGTTAGGCCCTACCCCCTCGCCCAAGTGACCCTGACTCACCTAGAAAAAGAGTAAAGTTAAGACCTTATCGCATCCCCGCGGCCCGAAGACAAGCCATTAAAGCAGAAGTGGATGACATGCTACGGCTAGGGGTTATCCGCCCCTCAAAGAGTGATTGGGCCTCCCCCATTGTGATGGTCCCTAAACCGGATGGGTCGAGGCGATTCTGCATGGACTTTAGGGCTCTGAACGCCATTTCCTCATTTGATGCCTACCCTATTCCACGGGTGGACGAGCTTATCGAAAAACTGGGAGAAGCAGCGTATATCACCACGTTGGACCTCACAAAGGGGTACTGGCAGGTGCCTCTCAGAGAATCGGATAGGAAGAAGACGGCCTTTATCACGGACGAAGGCCTCTTCGAATTCACGGTTCTACCCTTTGGCCTTCATGGGGCGCCTGCCACGTTCCAGCGTTTAATGAACACCATACTCCGGCCATATCAAACATTCAGTTCCGCCTATCTGGATGACATCGTCATTTACAGTAACACCTGGGCCGAACATTTACAACATCTGCAGACCATACTCAGAGCTCTACAACAGGCGGGTCTGCATGTCAACGCCAAAAAGTCCCGAGCGGCTTTTCACAGCGTGAACTATTTAGGTTTCGTGTTGGGTGAAGGCACCATCACACCACAATACAACAAGGTTCGAGCCATTGAGGGGACCCCTTTCCCTAGTAACAAGAAAGAAGTAAGGGAATTCCTGGGTCTAATAGGCTACTATCGCCGCTTCATCCCCAGCTTTGCGGACCTAGCGGCCCCCCTCACGGATCTCCTGCGGAAAGATGTAAAACCCAGAGAGCTTCAAAATCCCAGTACAGAGGCGCTGAAAGCGTTCAGCAGTCTAAAAACGGCTGTCACCACTCATCCGATCTTAGTAACACCCGACTTCTCCAAACCCTTCATACTAGCCACGGATGCATCCGACATAGGTATAGGGGCGGTGTTGTCCCAGGAAGGGGGTGATGGGTTGGAACACCCAATACTGTATATCAGCCGTAAGCTATTCCCTAGGGAGTCCAGGTACCCCACAATAGAACGGGAGTGTCTAGCTATTAAGTGGGCCATAGACAAATTACAATACTATCTAGAGGGCAAACCGTTCATTCTTTATACTGACCACGCACCCCTTCGGTGGATGTGTCAAAACAGGAGTCAGAACCCTCGGATACTCCGCTGGTTCCTCTCCCTCCAGCCTTACGCCTTCACAATTCGACACAGGAAGGGGAAGGAGAACGGGAATGCGGACTATCTGTCCCGAGTCTTTCCTCTCCCCAATCGGGAGAATCCAGGGGGGGAGGTGTGTGACGGGGACGAGAACGCCGCCTCAACAGACTGGAATTGGTGGAATTCACCGCCCTCTCTTCCCCTACAGCAGCCAATGGAACGATCTGCAGAGGACGTTTGGTATCCCTATCCATCACGGGACTGGACATCGGAGTCGGAACCTGGCTCCTTTAAGTCGGCCTACCACCGGGACGAAACCTCGCCCCCTGATGACGTCATGGTAGAGGGCGGGATAAAGACGGAGGAAACCCGGAAGACGGCGGACGGCGATTCCCAGGAGGCAGACGGAGTGTTGCAGTGGAGAAAGACGAGGAGTTGGGAAGAGGAGCGACGTGGAGAAGAGAGCGAAGACCCGAGAACCGAGCAGAGTGGAGACGACCGCTACAAGCCAGGAGGCCACCGATCCCGCGAGGCGCCCCGCCACGTTCCCACGGGAGGAGCGTGGCTCGAGCAGGTACGGGGGAAAGTAGCGGGCTGGGTGGGCAGAAAGACGCAGCCTCCTCTTTGAACGTAATTACTGACGATAGAGCTACCGTAACAGTGATTACACCACCCCCACCCCTCACTCAGCACTAAGTCACCTAGCACCTGTACAAACGAGCACTGGAGTACTCGGTTTCCCCCACTCCCGGCCCCTGTTGTTAAAAGAGAAGGACTGGTGTCCTAATCCGTGGTCTCTTCTTGTTTTCCATTGTCTCATCGGGACGAACACCCCGGAGCCCTTCCACAAGACTGAGACGAGTCACGAAATCACTATAAAGGCGGACTCTAAAGCCGATTCTCAATCTGGAGCCCAGCAGAAGGAGCAGAACCCTCTCCCCGGCCTCGACTACGAGACGACAAACAGCACGTCAAAGGACATTGTTATCAAAAATAAAACCCTCGTTACAACGTACTGGCTTGGTTGTAGAATCTGTCCCCGCTACCCCACCACAGAGGGTCAGCTGGGGATGATATGCCAACGGCAGGCGGGGGAGTACACCATCGGGGCCTGCGTCTTGCGCACAATCCAATTCCACGCTCTCACCGTGCAATCAACCGTCGTGGGGTCCCGCTCACGCCGCGCCGCATGGAGCAGTATCGCCCCTTCCAGCGGGTCAGGCTCCACCAGCCAGTGTTCCGTGACCACATGGGCCATATATTTCGGGCCATGAAACCAGTAGTGCGCATAGTGCGCCTGCGCGCAGAAGTAATAGAGTTCGAAGTTAGGGAGCTCAAGCCCTCCCAGCGCATAGGGACTGGCCAGCGTCTCCCAGCTGATCCGAGGTTGCTTGCCACCCCAGACGAGGCGCAAGAGTTCCGTCCTCAATGTGGAGACGAAAGTTCGACCCGGATGATAGGGGATATTCAGGAAATAGTAGAGAAATTTGGGCAGCACAGTCATCTTAATCAATGAGATTCTGTCGACCATGGACAGTGGCATAGCTATCCACCTTGTTATGGAGTCACGTAGCGCGTCAATGGCCCGGCCATAGTTATCTCGGATCAGCCCTTCACGATCTAAAGCAACATTCACCCCCAGGTACCGGACAGTGGAGCCACACCACTCCAAAGGAAAGTTAACCGCAAAGGGGACGGCAGCCGGAGTGAGGGGCAGGATCTGAGATTTCGCCCAGTTAATGTGTATGCCGGATAGGCCTCCAAAGCGTACAAATTCCCGTAGGAGGGGGTTGAGGTTGTTTAGCGGGTCCTTTACATACAGGGTAACATCGTCCGCATACAGTGAAATCAAAATGGGGCGCAAGAGGCATCTCAGGGCTTTCTCCTGGTGGTGCTGTCGTATCCTGGCCGCCAATGGCTCCATAGCCAGGGCGAACAGTAGGGGCGACAGCGGGCACCCCTGTCTAGTGCCCCTCGACAACGATATCATCCGAGACATGTGGCCATTAATCTGCACGCGGGCCACTGGGTCAGCGTATAGCAGTCTAATCAAGGCAGAGAAGCCGACCGGGAATCCCATGCATCGGAGCACCGCATGCAGGTAGTCCTACTCAAGCGAGTATTGTTCAAGTGTCTGTAATCCAAAACTAGACGATATGTATTGTCTGGTTTGGATACAGGAAACAAAGGATTGTTCATTGAGGAGGTGCATGTTTCAATCACCCCTTGGTATTCAAGTTGATCTAAGATCTCTCTGACCTGTTTTTTAGCTTCTTGCTTTATTGGGTACTGCCTTTGTGCAGTAGGTTGATTTTTTAGCTGTATTTTGTGGTGAGGTGAGTCCTCATCCCATCCTACATGATTTTTGTATAATGCTGGGGCCTGGGCTGCTGCCCATTTCCTGGCATAATTATATTTTAGGTGAATTGGAATATGGTTGGAGAAGGCTGGCATAATGATGTCCTCGCCATGTGGGCAATCCCAGACAAATTTTGATTGGCAGTCCTGTTTTGCTAGAAGTATATCATAACCCCTTGAAAGTTTTTCCCAAAGAGTGCTTTCACTTTTCTTTGTATGTCTCCCTCCATTCAGAGTCTTATTTCATATAACTTTTGTGGAGTACTAACCCTGGTGTCTACAGTCTCTACTGTGATGTACTCATTCAAGTTCACTATCTCCAGAAGTTCCTTCAGGTTCTGGCGAGCTATTATGACTTCTGCTGCACTGTCCAGCATTGTCTGAGTCCATTCTCCGTTCTTGAGCTGTGTTCTCAGTATTCTCTGCATGTTTGATCTTCAGACCTGCTACCTTCTTTTTTGTGAATTTAGGTTTTGATTTATTTTTTTGAACGTGTTGATCGTCTTTGGACTTCACGCGTTCTTCTTTGTGATCTGACCGTCCTCTTCTTTCTGATGTCTGTGACGATATCTGAAAGGTATGAGAGGAACGTGTATCAGTATCCTGATACCTGTCAGGTTTTCTTAAAGTATCCCTATTCCTGAGGTTATACCTCCTTTCAGAGGGCTCCTTTTGAGGAGACCTACCTCGGGATTGAGAACATGTCTCTTTTAGATTTTGTTTAATTAGTTTCCCACTTCTTTTTAGAAGATGTAGGATTTTGTTTAATAGAGTCCTTATCAGGACCTTCAGACAGTCTTGGCTTCAATGGTTTTCCACCCAAACTGTCTCTGCCTAATTCTGCATAAGATTTGTCAATTATTCTGGGTAGTTGATGTTGATGTTCTGTTACATCAAATTACCTTAAGCGTTGGTGGATCGTCACTGATGCTGCCTCCCCTTTAATATTAGATAATATTATTGTTGAGATCTGGACGAAGTTTTTTAGTAATTTCATACCTAAATTCAAAGTAGGTTGTGCCCCATATTCGTTTTTAATTTGTTTCAGGACATCTGGTATTACTGCAATTGACGGAACACCATGTGTTTTAGTATAGATGGCAGCAAAGACTGTGCCCCAAGTGGTGTAGTCTTCCATTTGTGGGGTGATCCCCATTGGCAAACAGATTGTTAGGATTCTGTGTTTCTCATAAAGGCTAGTATTTGGAAATACTGCTTCGATTTGAGTAATTCTTTGAGCTATCCAGAATGGGATTTGTTAACGTTTCGTGGGCATTTTACCCATGACTGCGTGTAAAGTCCGTGGAGTAATTTTTAGTGTATACCCTTGTTGAGGGGTTTGATTTGGAATGGTTATTGGTGGTTGGACTGTGAAAATCCGCATGTCATATTGGACTAATTGTTCTCGGTGTTAGTATCCCCGTTCAGGGACATTGTTTTTGAAAAATGTAGAACAATTTTCAAGGAAACAAAGATAAGGTGCACAATATTTTGGAACACTGTATCCTTCAACGTTGAACAAACCAAACAGCTAATATATAGGATTTTTGTCCTAATCAGCTTTGGTGGTTACTTAACCCTACCCACTCCAGACGTCTTAGGGAGTATGTGAGTACGGGTCTCTGAGAAAATCACGACTGAGTTACTCAGTATCTAGCGTTAAATTAGTGCCTTACCAAACGTTGAGCACCATGTAGTGTAGTTCCTATTTCCCTAATAGGCTCTGCACATTGGAATAATATACCCTATAGATTTGGCATAGGACTGAGGTTAGTATGACCCTATCGAGTACATTAAACTTAATTACTTTGTGCCAGCTTACTCAGAGTCCACTAGAAACTCCTTGTAAACAAGAAGGGAGTCGTTTCTGGCAACCGCATAAACATGACAACTTTGTTTCCCTTTAGAATCGGAACACTCTCAGAATCGTGGAAACAACAGATAACAGTTTCACTCAGTTAATCGTGGATGCTTAGTTTCTTCAGAGCTACACAGAAATAATAGACGGGCATTTCAATAAAAGGATTTACTGAACAGTCTTGTTTCTCATGTAAGAGATATGAGCTGTTACAATCATAAGACAGTATGCGAGATATATTATGTACAGCGTGAGCAGTAGAAAGAAATAATACTGCGCTAGCATTATCTTTTAGCTATGACACATGTATTCATATACATAAATAACATAAGCTAAAAATGCGAGTACTCATGAGATGCTTCTCTAACTAGTTCTACCCCAGTGTACCTAACCTAAGTATAATATAATGTAAGAAGTAGGTTATGTATTCCATAGTATGGTATGCTATAGTATGGTATGCTATAGTCTAGTATGCCAAGTCTGGTATGCCAAGAGTCCCTCTAGGTTCTAGTCAGCTCCATACCTTGAGAATGAGACAGGTGGGAATCTCTTTCCGGGTCTCGAACTCTAACACCCCGTGAAGGGAGTCAGAACACTGGAAGCTGGACTCTCTGCAAGCAGGGGCGACAGCGTCTCTTATCAGTGCGTCAGGCCGGGACACGGGCTCCTCTAAAGTCGAGGTCTCCTCCCACTTGTTTGGGCAAGGGAAGGTAAATTTATATCTGGTAGGTGCCTTGGAATGTTAGCATTGACGTAAAGTCGGGCAGAGGAAGACGTCAGGAATGAACCCTTAAGGAATAGCGGTTCATGCATAATAAATGAGTTCTTGGAGAAATCAATAATCCTGTGCTAGGGGAACTCCCAAGAGCTTAAGGGTCTGGTTTCTAAGAACTCGTTGTGACGTAGGGGTGGACAGGTGTAGGTGACCATGCCTGTATTTAGATAGCATGGCAAATGCCTAAATAAGGACTGAGATCTTATGCCTATATAAGGGCAATGCAACTTGTGCCTGTATAGGGACATGTTTCAGGATAACCTATATACGGACACCTAAAGCGGAATACAACACTGTTAAACAAAAAACAAAGGTGAATAAGCATTTTAACAAAACAGGAACTTTTTGTTACAGATGCGGTTCAAAATCTCACATAGGTAACTCGCCTCATTGTCCGGCCTTTTGTAAGCGGTGTATTAAATGTGAAAAGATTGAACATTTTCATACAGTATGCAGAATGAGCAGAAATCAGTCAGGTGTCAGCAATGTGATTTCATCCATAGAAAGTGAAAATACTGATAGTTCAGATATTGTACGCAATCTTAGTGTACTTCAAATTGCTGACAATGATATTAAGGATCCTATATGTCAGGTTACCTTAGCTGAATTCTTAACTTTGGACATGATGTGTAACTCAGGTGCACCTATCACAATTATATCTGATGTTCTATTTTTCTCTAAATGGGGTAAGGATGCAAAATTACATTGCTCTGATGTACGTCCAACAGCGTATGGAGACCAAGATATTGATATGTTAGGTTTCTTCAATGACAGAATCACTTGCTTGGGTAGGACCGCACATACTAAAATATATGTTGCAAAAAAAAGTAAAGCGATTGTGGGGTAGAAGGATCTTGCTAAATTAGGTATCCATCTAGTCCCTGGTGGTAATCCTCCTGTCAGGATTTGTGATCTTGCTAATACATCCTTGTGCACACTTGAAGACTCTAATCTAGTGGTGTGGGAAAATAAATTTCCGCTTGTCTTTAGCGACTCGCTAGGTTGTGTTAAAAAATACTAACACAACATTGTGTTAAAAAAAATTCCGTCCCTGTCACTCATAAAGCACGCCTCATTCCTTTAAGTGTCAGAGATGAACTTAAAACCCTTCTTGATAAAATGTTAGTTGATGGGGTAATCGTCAAAGCAGAGGCTTCTGAGTGGGTCAGTCCCATAGTTATTGTGCGCAAAAAGGACAAAAGCATCAGATTGTGTGCTGACTTGCGCAGTGTTAACAAATGTATAGTCATTGAAAGCCATCCTTTACCCAGAATTCAGGAATGGTTAGCTAAAATTGGTGATGCACAACACTTTTCATTATTGGATCTCAAATCTGCATACCATCAAATTCCTCCTCATCCTAATTCTCAGAGTTTCACCACGTTTGTCACACCCTTTGGTGCTTACAAATTCACTAGACTGCCTTTTGGCCTAGCGTCTGCCGCCAGTGTATTCCAGAGACTAATGGACACCATTTTAGAGGATATATCTGGTGTGCAGGCTTATCAAGATGATGTTCTGATATTTGCTGGAACTATTACTGAATATGACAACATTTTGGACAAGGTTCTTAGCAAATTCACTAAATATGGAATCACTCTCAGGTTGGACAAGTGTCAATTTAATGTTATGAACTTTTGATTATTTGGGGCATTCCATTAGTGCCAAAGGTATTTCGCCTAAACTTTGTCTGGTTAAAGCTATTAAGGATGCACCTCTTCCAAGAGATAAGGATTCATTACGTTCATTTTTAGGTTTGAGTGAGTACTATTCAAGATTTGTGGAGGGATATTCAATTGTGGTACAGCCTTTGAGAGAACTGCTTAAAAAGGGACAGAAATGTATTTGGAATGATGAGACACAGACTAAGTTTGAGAATGTGAAACAATTAATTATTTCAGCGCCCGCACTTTCCCCTTTTCAACCAGATAAGGAATGCATCCTTGCAGTCGACGCAAGTCAGGTTGGGTTGGGTGCAGTCCTTTCACAGACCATTCAAGGTAAAGAACGCACAGTCGCATTTGCATGTAGCTCTTTGTCTTTAGTGGAATCACGGTATAATACTATAGACCGAGAGGCACTAGCGTGTTCGTGGGCTGTGGAGAAGTTTAAAATGTTTTTGTGGGGAAGGCACTTTACTATGTTCACAGAACACAGGCCATTGTTACACTTATTGAATGGGAATGGGTCAGGTTAAGCTTCTTCTCGTTAGGAAGGATTTTGTCGAAGTTACAAGAGCATAACTTTAGATTGAAATATATACCAGGTGGAAAAAATGTAAGAGCTGACTGCCTTTCCAGGTTACCCATTTTGGAGGATGTTAAGGCGGATATGAACTCTGATGAATGTGTTGTTGCAATGGTTGATGAAGTCATTTCTAATTCTGCCACTCTTTCACATGAGGATTGGTTAAAGGCTTTTGCCTTGGATCCCGCTTCAGTTATGGCGGCTGATTTCATAAAAAAAGGATGGCCAACAATCAGAAGTGTGGAACCCTCCTTGCGACCTTTTTTGCAGGTCGCTGAGGAACTAGCGATGGTGCAAGGAGTATTAGTGAGGGGATATCGTTGTTTCCCACCTGTTTCTCCAAGAATGTCTCATATCAAAGAAGCTCATGCTGGTCACTTAGGTATTTCAAGCATATGTAAGCCATTGAAGCAATTTTTCTGGTGGCCATCTTCGGAATCTCAAGTAGAGAAGTTTATTGAGGATTGTCCCGTTTGTTTGGTGTCAGACGAACATTGGAAAATACATGAAACACCCCTTATGCCTGTTCCTTTGCCCGAGGAAGCATGGTGTAAAATTGCATTGGATTTTGTAGGACCGTTTGAATTATTGCCTTCAGATCAACGCAATCTTATGGAAGTTGTAGATTATTTTAGTACATGGGTTTACTTCAAATTCACATCACAACCCAATACTGATTCAGTCATAAACTTTTTGAGGAGTATATGTTTTATTGAAGGTGTTCAAAGGGAATTAGTTTCTGATAATGGCACACACTTTGTGTCTAGTAAAATGTGTGCATTTTTAGATGAGCATTTCATTAGACACCTAACCACGGCTTTCTATTCTCCTTCTGTAAATGGACTTGTGGAAAGAATTAATCGCTTTCTGAAAGAAGGAGTTCAGACTGGTGTGTCACTATTTCTTTTATTAAGGAAAAGGTTGCCAAGGTGTTCATTTTGCCCAGATTGGGTCAGAAACATGAATAAAGAATGTTCAAGTCATTGGTTGAAAGCTGTAGCTGAAAGAGTTGAAAGAAAGCAACAGCAAAGTAAATTGTTTTAGTTAAAGTTCCTAGGAGGGTAAGAAAAGGAGAGTCGAAATGGTCTCTCCCTGTGGAAGTTGAAAACATTTCAAAAGGATCGGCATTATTGAATGGATTAGGTTGGTGGAGTAAGAGAGATTTAGTACATGTTAGTAAAGAGCAGGCATGCAAAATATCCCGCATAAGAAAGAAGGACGATTCTGATTTTTAAGACTTTACAGCATCTGACTTTGGAGAATCTTCTTCATGCAATTCAGATTCATCCATTAACGAGGTCAATGTCGGTTCTGGTGTGTGCCCTTCAGTCTCTTCTCAGAATGACATTTCAGGAGAGGCATCCTCCTCAACTGATTCTCAAAGGTGTGCACGCACTGTAGGTATGCCTGCCAAATGTAAAGACTTTTATGTTGGTTAACTGTATTGTACGTAAGATACACTATAGTTACTTCTCTTTCTTTTGTTTGTTTTATAAGGAGGAAGGTGTTGTACTGTGATTCTTAATCATTATTGAGGCATTTGTTGTACTGTGATTCGTAATCATTGTTGAGACATTGTAAGCATTCTCGCAGGCCGCTTGTGCACGCGCGTGAGTATTCCTTTCACTGACTCACTCACGCGCAGTACCATGACATTCTGTTTATCTTCAAAACTGGCATCAGCATGCAGACAGCTTTGTTCTGCGTGCGGATGCATGTTGTCTTTCAAATCTCACTGAGCTTTATTGATACTGTTCAGACTCACAGTTGAGTCAGTTGACTGTGGATCTTCTTGCTGCCAGACCTGCTGCTGTGGGCTCCTTGTATTTATACTTAAAAATAAATACTTAAATACTTTTAAAACCCAGGATAGCCTTTCTCCTTTTTCCTGCTGGATGTGCCTTCTCTCCTGGAGATCCCATACTACAAGCTGTAAACAGCTTGGGCTGAGAGGAACCCTTTAAGTTGTGGAGGACGTCCAGCAGTGGTGCTTTCTTCTGGCAGGGCAGAGTCACGTTGACACAAGTGTCGGTCATCAACCACTGCAGTCTTGGGGTTCTTTTGCAGTAGTGAGTCACGTTGACACAAGTGTTGATCCTCAACTGCTGCGGTACTTGTACTGGCCAACACCATGGACTAGGACTTTGAGACCTAAGGGGGGTCCTTGGTGATTTGGTGAAGGCTGAAAAGTCTCTGGGGGTTCTTGGAGGCGTTGCGGGGTTTATGGAAGGACAGCAGGTCCAGTTGTCAAACCAGAAACAGATGGTAGGGTTTTTGTCAGGTTCTGTCTGCAGCAGTTCAGCTCCTGGTCTGGCAGCGGTCTTCTACCGCCTTCTTCCTTGGTCCATCAAATCTGAGGATCAAGGTTTAAGGGTGCCCCTAAATACTGCATTTAGGGGCATTGCAGGGACTGGCAGATGGTAGCCAATGAGCTACTTGCTTTTAGGGTGACTACACACTTAGAATGATCCTCTCTTTGTGAAGGGGGCACTCGTCTAACCTGATTGGATTGAATCCTTCCATTCAAGATGGAGGATTTCCTAAGGAGGGAGGCACCTCGGTCCAGGGCACCTTAGGGGTGGTCCTGGCAGAGAGGGGACACACCTATTCTGACTACTAATTTTCCCACCGAACTTGCCACCAAAAGTGGGGCTTGGTCAAGGGGGGGGGAGGCGGGCATTTCCACTATCTGGAGAGGCCCTGGCTAACACATCAAAAGGCAGGCAGCCTTCGAGGCTCACCACCCTTAATGCTGTTCCTGATTGGGGGTAGGTGTGAAGCATCTCCACCTCGAGCGGCCTTTGTCCAGACCCACAAGAGCACAAGGGCTCCCACCTCAGGGGGTCAGTAACATGTCTGTGTGTGGCAGGCTGGTGCAGACCAGTCAGCTGGACACAAGGGAGTTGTTAATTTTTCAGGGGGCATCTCTAAGATGCCCTCTGAGTGCATTTTGTAATAAATTCAACATCAGCATCAATGTGGGTTTATTGTGCTGAGGAGTTTGATATGAAACTCCTTGGCATTCAAGTAAAGCCATCATGGAGCTGTGGAGTTTGTAATGCCTACCTCCCAGCCCATGTACTCAATATGGCTCCACTGCATTTACAATGTCTGGGAATGGCACAGACACTGTAGGGGCACATTGCTCATGCAGCTGGGCCCTCCCCCGTGGGATGGTGCACCCTGCCTTTAGGGCTGCGAGACCTGATAGAGGGATGCCTTATCTTTGCCACAGGCAGTGGTTGGTGGGCATGGCACACAGATGTGTGCCATGTCAACTCTGTAGTTTTGTCTACACAAAAACACACAGTCTGCAACGGCAGTGTGTATGTGTTTGGTGATGGGCCTATGAGGGTGGCACAATACATGCTGCAGCCCGTAGAGACCCTCTCTGGTCTGAAGGCCCCTGGTACCACTGGTACCTTTTACAAAAAGCTTACAGGTGAGCCAGAGGTTGACAATTGTGGAAACAAAGGTACCGTTTTGGGAAAGAATACAGACACTGGGAACCTGATTGAAAGGGACTCAGTGCAGACTCAGTCAAAGTGCATCAGATTTCAGGCAAAAAGTGGGGGGTAACCATGAAAAAAAGGGGCAATTTCCTACTGTGATGCTTTGATATAGGTCGATAGAGCATCAGTAGCTCATATGTTATGTATATAAAATAGCATGATTTAGAAAGGTACAGCATACAAATGTGGCAAAAGTAGGTAAATGTGTAGAAGAAATTCACTTTTTTCACACTTGAGATCTCAACTCATGAGGCCTGTTTTTCTCATAATAATGCTGTGAAATTGTTGTATATAAGTTGGAGGCACAGGCATCTCGACAAAGAGGATAATCAGAGTTCAGAGGGAACATCGAAGCTACAATCTGCTTGTAGGTCATGCACTGGCTCGAACTAGTACTATATCTGTCACTTTCTCAAGCAAAGCACAATAATACAAAGAAACTGACACTCATTCACTGCTGACTGAGCATAGTTCAAAAGCTGTGAGTGAAATGTATGTGTGTAAAGAACCCAGCTAGGAAACTCATTACTATGGCACTTTTGGTGCTAATATAAATATTAACTAGACGGCTAGGAAGAGAGGGATTCAGATAGAGCTTGATTCCATCAATGATTTGACTTAATGATCACAATGTAATATTTTGCTATTTTTTCTCATACCTACATATATCACATTTTTGCTTTTCCCCATTATTCTTATTTAGGCAATAATGCTCATTCATATAATGTGCATTAAAATGAGGCTTTAATAATTAATAAAGATTTGTAAAATACATAGGATTTCTTGTGGGTGTCCATCTTTTGGTGAAATGGGATCCAGAGCTGACTAGTAAATACAATCCTGTAGTCTCTGAGCAGAATCACCATTATTTAATAAGCATTATCTCCCGGTAAGTGAGGTGTGAGGGTAATAGCCTGACTGTATTTCCTCCTCACGTTGATAAGTTGCTTCATATCTGTGCTTGCAAATTAAAGTCTAACAGGGCATATTTACAAGGGGACTTGTATAAATGTATCACTGCATCTAACTCAGTGGGCTGGAGTGAATACTCTTAGGAGCCACATACAAGTACCAATTATTACTAATGAGGAAACATCTGTTGTAATATTGGTCTCTTGCCTCATTTCAGATGGGAGCTCCCCATCTACTGAAAGGTTTGTCAAGAGCTTGATTAGTAAGAGGTTAGCCCCTTTTGATCGAATTTCAACTTGCATTCTGAATCTGTGTGAAAATGGCATCTATACAGATAAGGGCAAACTTTAGAGCCCTGATGGCATGGTACCTCACAGTTGAGGGTACCCTGAAGCAGAGGAGAAGTAATTCTAGTAGTTATAGTGAGTCCAGCTTGTTCTATTGAAATATTTTATTCATGGGTAGAGTTTGATGCAGGGGATCAAGTCTCTATACATTTTACAACCTATGAGCCTGCTTTGATTCTTGCAAATTTTGGACCCTATAATAGACTGAAAACTCCCATAGACTTCTAAGAACATACATTATTGGGTTTTGAGGGAGTTACCCCATGTAGCGGAGCCCATCCTTCTAGGACTTACCTGACCAGCATTGGCTGGTTATTCTCTATATCCAGTTACTAAAATCTTGAATCAAGACTAACTGAGATACCTAGGACCTGATTTAGATCTCGGCGGACGGGTCACTCTGTCACAACGGTAATGGACATCCCCCTCCTCCGAAACATTAACTCCATTATATCCTATGGGATTTATATTTTGGCAGACGGGATATCCGTTACCGTTGTGACGGAGTAACCCTTCTGCTGAGATCTAAATCAGGCCCTTGATGAGTTACTAACTGTAGATACATGATTTTGACAGTATGCTAACGTTGGAAACCCCCCCCCCCATCTGTGAAGGCACCTTCTCAAATTCAGATAACCAGTCACAGACTCTAAATGCAGCGATGGGCAAAGTGCCCACAAAACGAGACAAATGTTTGCTTTACTCAAATTTAGACGCTGTCTATACTCACACAACACCCCAAGATAGTCATGTCATTTTGATGATGTCTGTTCCACTTGACGTGGTACCACATTATACTACATGAGGAACTCTATTTACAAATATAAATATTACTATACATGCCTCATCTTCTGTTGCGGTATTACCGGATGGTCAGGAGCAAATACCAAATTAACTTGGTGCAGCTCCAGCAGTATGAAGGTAGCTTTTACTCGGTCTCTTCAATAGTTCTTACTAATAGTTAAGGGGAGGCAGCTTTTTTGGCCATATACCAAAGTCCAATTCAAGATTGTGAACTACCCAAAGTTATTTCTGATGCAAACACATCTCAGGTTAAGATACCTTGCGAATCCATCCTTCTAGGCACCTGCTCAAATCTAAAACTGAGTCACTGGTATAGTAAAAGAGAAAACTTTGGAAGCAGGAGTTCGGAAGGGGTGGTTACAATTAGAGGGACAATGGAAAAATTAGAACTCCATCTCAATATCAGTGTACTTATAGTTGTTCTTCCTGCTTCTCACTGGATTTTGAGGAAAGTAGGCACTCGGAGAGAGAAGAAAGTAGTAGATAAACTGAGTATCGTAGGAAAGGCGAGTAAGCAAGACAAAAGCGTGAGAAAGGTCACCCATGTGATGTAAAGACTAGTATGAAGAAGGAAGAGAAAGGTTCAGAACGAGGGCTCATTAAAAAAAAGAAAAGTGCCTGGTTTGACAAAGAAAATAACACATGCCTCAGAGATTGAGAGAACATCTACCGAATGGGACATTGGCATTAGCGTTTCTGGACAGCGCCACATACATAACTGTAGCTCTCAGAACTTTCAAAGAGCATCTGGCCACAGCTGCATTTGTAGTATACATTCAGATAGAGCAACCAGATGGACATATAAACTCCCCTGATAAAGCTTACAGTGTGGAACATAGATAATATGTAACGCATAATAAAAGACATGCTCTAGTCACACCTATGATTTCATCCTTGCAGAGGACGAGTGGCCCCCACTCTTTGCTAGGTACTTTCTTTGTAGAAAGGAGGCGACACTCGGGCTGTATGGCAGGTGTATTTCTTTTATTTTGTCAATTCAATAAAAATTTGTTAATCAAAAAAAGAAAGGAGGCAACACTTGAAGTTGTATAGAAATCTAGAGGGTGTGATAAAAACCCTATGTAGCATTTGACTCCCCTAAGGAGTAAGCAAAATTTCCATTAACACCAGTGGCAAAGCACGATAAAGGGACCCCCTTGATTCAATCACAGAATCAGGGTGTGATAGTGCCGTGTCACTTGATCACGAACACTGCTCTTAGTCACGCAAAACCAGACAATTCCTATAGAATCATAACAGATTATAAAAATTTGAACTCACAGACACATGCAGTGCAAAATGAACCCAGGATGACAAATGTAAAAAAGAAAAAATATAAAAAACCCTTTTGACATTTCAAGTGGATTGTTTAGCTAAAATATAGTGCCTGAATGACAATTTTTAATCCCTTTCACCATTGGTAGCACTCAGCATGCCTATATGAGGCTCCTTCAGGGTATAAGAATGGTCACGGGCTCCTTGCAGTATAAATAATAAAAATCCTACAAGATATGTTTTTATACATCGATGACATTTACTTCATAGATGATGACTTAATTGAACACCTATTTAGGGTGGACAAAATAGTGACTATCCCAGTTCTCCACACATTTAAATTACATTTCTACAAATCAAAAATTGCATAACTTAATGTAATAGTTTAGGGATATAAATATTCCATAAAAGAGAACTGACTAGGCCAGATAAGAAAAGGCTCGTCTACCAAACCTAGATGAATAAATACGCTGAGGACAGAGAAGAAGTAGACTCTTTGGTCTAAGATTTCTTCTAGGAAGATATGGAATCTGTTTTTCATGTAGATATTTGGATCCATTACCTGACAAAGCTTTATGCGTCAGGCAGAGGAGTTTGAAAATTGCTCTTTTCCTTATGGGGAGCCAATGAAGGGCTTTGAGCAGAGGAACAGAAGATGTCCACAGTGGCCGTTTGTTAACCAAACGAGCTGCAGTATTTTGTACCACCTGCATTTAGGATAGAAGAGATTCATTGTGCATTTCCAGAGTCAAGGCGACTGATTATCAGAGCTTGGATGAGGGTTTTCCGTGAGTTCAGCGGGAGCCACTAAAAGATCCCCTTGAGAAGGCACATTTACATGAAACACAATCCACAAATGGATGTCACCTGGTCCTTCAAGATAGCTTATTATCTAGCACAATACCCACATTTCTCACTGAATTTCTGGGTGAAGGAGCAGGGCCAAGCTCGGCAGGCCACCATTCATCTGTCCAGTGGAACTGTGCTTTGCTGAAGAATAGGATCTTCGTTGTGTTCCCGTTTAGCTAAAGACAGTTCAGGGACATCCAAGTGGCAATTTTCCTCATGCAGGCGATAAAACGATGCTTAGCATTCCCAATATCCTGCCCAAAAGAAATGACTAATTGGGTATCATTTGCTTAAGAGAGTATTTCAAAACTGCAGGACTTGCCTAGCTGAGCAAGGGGAGTGACATAGATGTTAAAAATCGTAGGGCTCAATGCAGAGCCCTGAGGGACGCCCTTGCCCAGAGACAGAGTCTTAGTTTGAAAAGGATCAAGAGTAATCAATTGAGTCCTGCCTTTAAAAAAATCTATGATTCTAAGAAAATCTAAAATCTATCTCATAGAGGTGTTGATTCAAGATGGAATGCGAAACAGTATCAAATGCCTCTGACAGGTCAAGAAGTACCAGCATAGCTGGTGTACCTTCGTCCAAGGATAGGCTAAATAAGTCTACTATCATTGGGAGAGTAGTCTCAGTACTGTGGGAGAGTCAAAAACCTGATTGAGAAGCGTCCTGCAGATGGTGACTCTACAGGTTGGAACAAATCTGGTTTTTAACATGAGACTCAAGAACCTTAACCTATCGAAGGAAGGAGAGATATAGGACTATAGTTTGCCGGTTCCTTAGGATCAACATGACTTTTTTTTTAAAGATAGATGTAGCATGGGCGGCTTTCCATTCCCAAGGAATGGCCACTAAGGACAAGGATAGATTGCATAAAGATGTAACCGATGGAGCAAGAAAGGTGGAAAGTGTAGCTATAATATGTGGAGGACACAGGCCAGAGGGAGAGCCAGATTTAGATTAATGCATCTGCACAAAGTATAATAGGCCTTGACACAAAGTTCTAATGATATCAAATTTCAGAATGATTCTACAATGAAAATCAGGAATTTTTAAAGCAACAACAAGCAATACCACAAGCTCCACATATATTACCCATACATGATTATAAGATCACCTTCTATGCCAGGGGTCTCCAACCTTTCCTATGCTGAGAGCTACTTCTGATTGAAAACATTGTGAGGTCCTGCCTCATATAGGGATTCGATAAATGTACACAGATGCCAAATAGCTTAAACATTGCCCATGGAGTACCCCATTCCTGCTATAAGGAGCATAAAGTATTAATGGCACAGGAGCTGTATAGCAAAAGGTTTACATTTGGGGTTCAGTTTTGTCCTTTTGCTCTTTAGACAGTGAAAGCGAGAAAAAGAACAAAAAATAAAGATAGAGAATGTGGGATTAAAAGAAAAGAAGACAGAAGAGAACGAGAAACGAAAAGAAAATCTGAATGAGGCAAAAGGACAGAGAGAAAGAAGGAAAATCAAGGAAGGAAGAAGTAGTGAAAGACAAGGAAAGAAAGACCAAAATAAAAAGGGGGAAAGAATGATGAAAGAAAATAAACTGAGAAAGGAGCAAAATAAATGTGATGAAGGAATAAAGAAATTAAGAAAAAAAAATGAAAGAAAGAAATAGTGAAAGGATTGAATGAAAGGAGAGAAAGAAATAGAGTTGTAAAGGAAGAAGTAGAAAAAGGAAATAGGAAGAGTACAACAGAGAAAGAGAAAAGAGAGAAGGCAAGAGAAAGAAAAAACCAACAAGAAAAAGATGGAAAGGAAGGAAAGAAAACATGCACCCTCTCCTCTGTGCCCTGCTTTTGATTCTGTACCCCCCCCCCCCTCGGTGCCCTTTCGTTTTTGTGCCCCTCCCCTCGCCGTCCCCTGCCTCGGTTTTCCCGCCGCTGCGTCCCTGTGGCCCCGCCCACTCGCCTCCCATTGACCGCCCCGCTCCCACCTCCCAGCTGCTCCTCCCACCCTCTGTCCCTCATATGGAGGCTGCGCGGGGGCGCACACAGCAGGCGCGCCGCCGGCACGCCAAAGGCAAGCCCGTCTGCGCCCGTCGGCGCCTGGACCGAACCCAGCACCAGAACCCCTGGCCTCAGCCGATGCCAGGGCACCCGTCTTTGATACGATACTGACGCCCTAAATGCTCTCAACACTGGACGACCACCCGCCTGCTACCAAGCTACCCTGAGGCGCACTCACGGACCCTTCGCCTGTCAAGCCTGCAAATTCACCTGCCTCCGAACCTGCCCCCCACCCGCCAGACCAACCAACAACAACAACCACCTCAGATGCATCCTCCTCAACACACGCTCCGTCCACAAGCACGCCGTCGAACTCTGGGACCTCCTCGACACAACAGCACCCGACGTCGCCTTCCTCACGGAAACCTGGATGAACGCTTCCTCGGCCCCCGACATCGTCATAGCCATCCCAGACGGCTACAAGATCACCCGGAAGGACCGCGTCTACCAAACCAGAGGAGGAATCGCCATCATCTACAGGAACACCATCAACATCACGACCAACGCCGAAGACACATTCTCCGACGCCGAACACCTACACTTCCAGATCCACACCGACCCCAAGACCACCCTTAGAGGAACACTCATCTACAGACCCCCGGGCCCACGCACACAATTCAGTGAAACCATCGCAGACCTCGTCAGTCCGCACGCCCTAGCCTCACCAGAATACATCCTCCTAGGGGACCTGAACTTTCACCTGGAGAAAAACAACGACAACAACACCACCACCCTGCTCGACAACCTCGCCAGCCTCGGACTCAAACAACTGGTGAACACCCCCACCCACCTCGCTGGCCACACACTCGACCCCATCTTCTCCACCGGCAACCACGTCTCCTTCAGCCACTCCACCGGACTACACTGGACTGACCACAGATGCCTTCACTTCACCTTCAAAAAGACCACATCCCACCACCGCACGCAACGAATCCCCCACAGATGCTGGAGCGAAGTCACCACTGACCAGCTCCTCTCATCACTGAGCCATAACCAGCCAGCTGACACCGCTGACACCAACGACGCAGCCCACAACCTCACACAGTGGATCATCAACTGCGCCGACGACCTCGCCCCATTGAAGAACCCCCCAGGCAAGACCGGCAACAGGAAAACCCCCTAGTTCACAGACGCCCTCAAAGAATCTAAGAAAACCTGCCGAACCCTTGAAAAAACCTGGCGCCACGAACGGACAACAGAAAATATGACAGCCCTCAAGAACGCCACTCGTGAACACCACTAGCTGATCCGCACCACCAAAAGGACATCGTTCAAAGAGCGGCTAGACAACAACAACCACAACAGCAAGGAACTCTTCAGCATCGTCAAAGAGCTCTCCAACCCCAGCGCCAGCAACAACGACATCACACCGTCACAAGACCTCTGTAACTCCCTCGCCACGTTCTTCCACCGCAAGATCGCAGATATACACGACAGCTTCGGACTCCAGACGCCGCCTCCAGTCACCGAACCAACGACCACCTCCATCACCCTCAGTGCCTGGACCCCCATCAGCACTGAAGACACCACCCACATCATGAACACCATCCAATCTGGCTCCCCCTCTGATCCATGCCCCCATCATATCTTCAACAAAGCCGACATCATCATCGCACCCCACCTCCAGAACGTCATTAACAACTCCTTCACGTCAGCAAGACCTCAAGAACTTCCACCCCATCTCTCTTCTTCCCTTCCCAGCAAAAGTAATCGAGAAGACCGTCAATAAACAGCTGACTGCCTTCCTTGAGGCAAACAACTCGCTCGACCCGTCCCAATCCGGATGTCAAGCCAACCACAGCACCGAGACCGCCCTCATCGCAGCCACCGACGACATCAGGACCCTGATGGACAACGGAGAAACAACCTCTCTCATCCTCCTAGACCTCTCAGCAGCCTTTGACACGGTATGCCATCGCACCCTAACAACCCGCCTCTTAAACACTGGGATCCAAGGATAGGCCCTGGACTGGATCACCTCGTTCCTCTCCGACAGAACCCAGAGAGTCCGCCTCCCTCCCTTCCGCTCAGCGGCCACCGAGATCATCTGTGGCGTACCCCAAGGCTCCTCACTCAGCCCAACCCTCTTCAATATCTACATGAGCCCCCTCGCCGCCATCGCACACAAACATAACATCAACATCATCTCCGACACCCAGCTGATACTCTCCCTCACCAAAGACCCAGCCACCGCCAAAACCAACCTCCAGGAAGGAATGAAAGATGCCGCAGAATGGATGAAGATCCGTCGCCTGACGTTGAACTCAGACAAGACGGAGGTCCTCATCCTCGGGCAATCCCCATCCACCTGGAACGACTCCTGGTGGCCCGCACGCAACCTGGGATTCATCCTGGACTCCTCCCTCACGATGGCCAAGCAAGTCAACGCCGTCTCGTCCTCTTGCTTCAACATCCTGCGCATGCTCCGAAAAATCTTCCGATGGATCCCCACCGAAACCAGAAAGACCGTCACCCAGGCCCTCGTCACCAGCCGATTGGACTACGGTAACGCCCTATACGCAGGAACTACAGCCAAACTCCAGAAACGACTTCAGCGCATACAGAACGCCTCCGCACGACTCATCCTCGACATCCCTCACCACAGCCACATATCCACCCATCTGAGAAACCTGCACTGGCTCCCCGTCAGCAAGAGGATCACATTCAGACTCCTCACCCACGCACACAAAGCACTCCACGACATGGGCCCCGAATACCTCAACAGCCGCCTCTCGTTCTACACTCCCACCCGCCAGCTCCGCTCAGCCAGCCTCGCCCTCGCCACCGCCCCTCGGATTCGCAGAACCACCACAGGAGGAAGATCATTCTCCTACCTGGCAGCCAAGACATGGAACTCCCTCCCCGCACACCTAAGACTGACCCAGGACCATCTCACCTTCAGGAAACACCTCAAGACCTGGCTATTCGAGCAATAGCGGCACCCCCCCCCCCCCCCCCCCCCCTCAGCGCCTTGAGACCCTCACGGGTGAGTAGCGCGCTCTATAAATGTATTGATTGATTGATTGATTGATTAAGAAAAAGAAAGAGAGTGAAAGAAAAAATAAACACAAGGGGAGACGTGGAGAAAAGGATAGTAGTGGTGGAAAAAAGTAGAACAGGAAGGAAAAAGTACAATACCTAAATAGAACAAGAAGAAGAGAAACACAGAAAGAAAGAAAAAGAAAGGGAAGGAAGATATGACTGAAGACAGGAGGGAAAGAAGGACAGAAAAACAGAAAGTAAGAAAGAAAGAAAGAGAAAGGATAAAATAAAGGAAGCAGAGAAGGGTCTCAATCAAGAAAGAGGGGAGGAAGGAACAATGAATGGAGCAAGGAGAAAGACAAAAAGCGGAGGAAAAAGAAAGAATTAAACAACAAAGGAAACAGGTATTTGGCGAAAGAAGGAGAGAAAGAAAGGTGAAAAAGAAAAAAATTAGACATAAAAAAGAAAGAAGCAAAGGAAAATATGGAAACATAATGCGAATTCAAGAAGAGAAAAAAGGAAGACATATATAAAGCAGGAGAAAATGGAAGAAAGGGAGAAAAGTACAGGTAGAAGTTAGAAGAAATAAACCACAGAGAAAAATAGCAAGACTAAATAAAGTCAAGAAGAAAAAGAGAGAAATATACTGAAAAAGAATACACAACAAAGAAAGAGGGAAAGAAATAAGTAGTGTACAAAGATATGAGGAAAGAGAGAAAGAAAGAGAAAGAAAAAGTGATAGCAAGAAAGGGGATAAAAGAAATTGAGAAAGGAAAGAAAGACATGAAAGCAAAGAAAAACAAAGAAGAGGAAAGAGAGGATTAAAGGTGGAGAAAAGTAACAAAATAATTTCCCATAAAATGGTAGGCTGCATCATCCTGTAATCTCAGTGTTCAAGTGCACATTGTTTTAAATAATTGCCTAATCAGTTGGGCACCTATGTATGTTCAGGACTGCTGACAGGCAGTTATCGTGTGCAAGCTATTCAGTGCAAGCCAGCGAGCTACTTGTAGCTTGTGATAGACCAATTGGAGAGCCTGGCATATACCTAATGGAGAACGTTATATTAGATTTGATTAGGCCAACTGCTGGAGTGTTTGTTTAAGCTCATGCTGGCATTAGTGTTACAGTATCCATGCCACAGTAGTGATACTGGTGGCCTTATTTACCAAAGAATGTGTACAAAAGTCTAACTAATCTAAACAAATTAAACATTCTACTGTTGTAGAACCAGCGTCTACTCCTCTTACAATATCCATTAAACCCTTTGATGTCATTTACCTCAACCATGTTGGCCCATTGACAAAAATCAGTCCTATAAGTATATATTGCTTGTGGTTAATTCTTGCTCTAGATTTCTATGGGTTGTGGCCACAAAAAACTACCACTGCTCAAATGGTTATAAAAGACTAACAGTGCTTAGTAGCAATGAAAGCAGTTCATACCTTTACATTAGACAATGGCCCTGCTGTCACCCATAAGGAGCCTATAAATGCTATATCTGTTCGAGGAATATGACTAGTATACTCACATACTTTCCATATGGACAAGAATGGGGCCCACCGAGCATTCAATAGCCTGCCTAGTGGAGTACTAAACAGCAAAACACTGTACAAAATGCTCTTTGGGTAACTGCCTGATCTCAAACTCTCTGGAAAGGCGGAGTCAAAGATTGATTCCTCTGATCAAGTCTCACATATTCCTCTGTTACAGAAAACACAAGAAGTAGAGAAAAACTGCAAATGAGAAGAGATTGTCTTACTCCACCACACTTAAGAAAAAGCTGTTGTTGGCAGATGGCTCCCAAACGTGGTAGTACTAGTCTAGTAACAACCTTTTGGACCATCCTACAGATCACCTGTGCCAGTTCTTAGGGTAAGGGGCATTTCCACTGTAAACCTGCCAGTACTGCCTAGTGGGCAAAAGGGACCCCTTGAGATATCTCCAGGGACCCCTTGAGATATTCTTTGGCTGCTCAGCAGTCTCTGGTCTGTAGTTCTTTCCATAGGTGTGAATTCAAGGTGTTGGAGGCTGCCTTCCTGATTCTATTCCAACAGTTAATATAAGCTCCTCTCCTTGCCAAGGTGTGCCTCTGGAGATCATATTCCAGCCTTATCTGCGCTGGTGAGGTGTACTCAGGAAGGTTTAAGATCATTCTGTATGTTTTGGCCAAAATGTTATCTAGGTTCTTTGCATCCGTCCCTCTTATAGCTTCGCTCCCGTAAGCTATGGTAGGCATCTGTTTTGCACAAACTATGCAAAGGAATGGCGTCATGGTTGGGACAGATAATTTCTTACTTCGTTTTTTATAAGCGACGGCTAGTGCGATTTCTTTGCTTTTTATCGCCTCCTTCTGTGGTGTAAAGGGCCCAGTTTTGTCAATGATAACTGCCAGGTATATATATTCTTTTGCCTTGTCGAGCCACTTCTTGTCCAGGAACCAGCTCAGAGGCCTTATCCTGCACCGTCAATTGTCATAGTTTTAGTTTTTTCAAAATTGATGGATAAGCCATTTTCTCCAGAGTATTCCTGCACGATGTTAAGTAGGCGCTATAGCCCCACATGGATGCGGCTTATGAGGACCAAATCATCAGCATATAAAAGGTTGAAGAGAACCATTCTGTTATGTTTGGGAGCATGTAAGTGGCTGATGTTTAGCTTTGGTGTTAGGTCTGCAAGGAAGAGATTGAACAAGGTGGGTTCTTGTACGCACCCCTACTTTAGCCCTTTGATACTTGATCTGTAACCATGTATTAGCGTATGACTGCACACTCTATTATGCCACCCTCCTGTGGGAGGGGTATAGACCTAACCCTGTTTGGTGGGGTCCTCCCATCTTCAAGATGGCGGGGACTGAAAGATGTGCTTCACCTTGCCTCCCCCAACTTAGGGGTGGAGTGTGCAGAGGTAGGCACATCTCCTACTCTTCTTGAGTTTTCCCACCAGGTTTACCACCCAAAATGGGGATGAAACTTGGGGGCTGCCAACTTCTGCTAGCAGCGGAGGCTGGAGGTCATATTACAAAGGCGGCAGACCTTTGAAGCTACCCTTTCGAACACTGGCTCATCCTGGGGGAGGAGCTGTGCCACTTCTGCCGAGGATGTGCATTGTTTCTGGTCCCAGAAAGCAGGTCCCTCTACCCAGGGATTCAGAAACATGTCTGGTGGTGGCTGGCTGCCTACAGCTCGTCAGACACCACACCATGGTTGGAAGGTTTTCAGGGGGCAACTCTGAGGTGCCTTCTGTGTACATGGTACAATATATCCCACCCTGGCATCAGTGTGGATTTCTTGAAAGGATTAGTTTGGTACCAAACACTGCTGTGTTCAGTGAAGCCATCATGGTGCTGTGGCACTCGAGTTGTCAAGTTTACAGCCCATGTACTCTCTATGGCTTCACTGGCACTTACAACATTAGGAAATGGACCCCAGTATTGTAGGGACATCTCTGCTCATGCAGGTATGACCTCGCCTGTGGTATAGTGCACCCTGCCTTGGGGCTGTGAGGCTAATTGGAGGCGTGACTTACCTATGTCTTCAGGCAGTGCTAGCTGGCATGGCACCCAGACAGAGTCCTATGTCAACTTTGTAGTTTTCTCCATTACAGGGGCATGCAATGTGCAAGGGCAGTGGCATGGTCCCAGTGAGGGTGTCCCAAGGTACCGTCTTCAGCTCCCAGGCCCTAGGTACCCCGGGTACCTTTTACTTAGGACTTACAAGGGAGTAGAAGTACCAATGGCGGGTTCGTTTTTAGGGAAGAGGCACTGGCACAGGGAACCTAGTTGGCAGGGACCCTATGCACTACAACTGAAACCACATCAAAACCAGTGTGGGGTTCTAACCATGCAAAAGAGGCACTTTCTCACAAATACGGTGTGCAGAAGTCAGCAAAATGTGTCGGTAACTGAGCCTGCAGAAGAAACTTAATTTGAGGTGCAGACTGGGCTGTTTGCACTGTAAATGTTTCTGCTGCGGAGGTTAAAAATTGCTCTTTCTGTGTCAGAATTCTAACAAGCTGGTTTCTTTTTATGAAAGCACTTATTTATCATGTCTACCTTTGGCCAAGGAACACTTGCAAGCAGGTGTAGCAAGCTGGCTCTGTATAGTCTATACCAAAGTAAGGTATAGTGTGCACATAGTCCAGAGAGTCCCCAGAGGTATAGCAGAGGCTCAATTAGGTTAGTACGAACAGCTCTCTTTGTAGTAGTGTGGGCGAGCAGTTAGGCTTATCCAGAGGGTGTATTTATTGTATTCACTCACTCAAGGACCGATTACACACACTCAGAGACAGAATCCAGACCAATTGGGTAAGAATAAAAATAAGGTATAATTATGTTTTTTTTCTAGAACCAAGCAGGATTTGATACAGGTAGGTAAAATTGTAAACCTTTACACAGAAATGCAATCGGGAATGGATTTCCCGATTCGGCGAGCGAGAGACTGCATGACACTTAGGCTGCAAGTCTATTCTGTTTTCAGCACTGAGAAGGCATTCTTTTTAGTATTTTATTCTTGTGTGTTTACTGTATCTTAAAATTACTTTTAAACTACTTGCAAGCTTTGCACAAACTTGGTTGCCTGGACACGCACCGAGTCTCCAGCACTCACACTTCTCCTTGCTAATCCTACCCGTTCCACCGCAGCTATTCGCTAATTGTGTGGAGGGAGGATTACTATCGAGGTTTCACTCTTCCAGTGAGCCATTTAGCAGCCGCCAGCTTGGGAGGGAGACAGTCTAGTCTCCTGCCTGTCCCATCTGCCTTAGGGTATTTAACCCGGGGATGCAGCGGAGGCACAGCAGACGCAGCGCTGGCACACCAAAGGTGTGCCAAAGGCAAGCCCGTCTGCGCCCGTCTGCGCCCGTCAGCGTCCTGGAGGCATCCAGCACTGGCCATGCTGCCCGTAATACCACAGATTCAACACATAGTATTAGCTATGGACGAGAATCATTACTCAACATAGGCAACCTTCATAATTGCTGGAGTATTGCGGTAAGCCCTGATAATATCATCACATTTACCTGCCCACACTGCAACTGGTTTCCAGGCAAGGGATGGGTGGATATTCCGACGGGCCTAGTCCAGAATAAAAAGGCAACTAGCTTAGGTAGACAGGGGAAGTATGTCAAAGCTATACTCCTCAAAACGCGCTCCCTGCAAAAGCATGAAGCACAAATTCACGACCTCATATCAGATGAGCACCCCGACCTCATATTCCTCACGGAAACATGGCTATCAGACTCTTCAAATCCCATCATTGCATCAGCGATTCCTGCATGCTATAAAATCATGCGAACAGACAGGCAGACAGGGATCGGAGGGGGAGTTACCATTGTCTTCAAACAGGAATTAGAGTGCTCCCCTATTCTTCTGGACCAGGTGGATGGCGCAGAATGTCTGGGGTTCCGCTGCACTATTTCACCGCACCAATGCATCACTGGGGTGCTCATATACAGACCACCGGGCGCACCTAGAAACTTTATAAACTCCTTACATGAATGTATCACACCGCTGGCCCTAAGATATAAACACCTTCTCATTCTGGGGGATCTGAACTTGCATTGGGACAAGCCCTCTGACCCCCATGTGATGGCCCTGTCCGAAATTACGACAGCTTGTAATCTTAAGCCGTTTGTCAAGGGTCCTACCCACAAACTGGGACACACTTTAGACCAAATGTTTTGTGACTTGCAGGTGAAGGTGGATCCACCAATCCTGCTAACATTGTCCGACCACTTCCTCGTTAACTTTAGGATACCAATCATAGGGAAGTATATCCCACCAGGGGAGGGTAAGGCAGAACACACTTGCAGAGTTCTCCACAAAGTAGAGCTCACTGGACTCCTCAGCCCCCTCTCTTGTGGGAAGCCCAATAGTGGACGCTCACACTATAGAAGCACGGCTGAGGAAAAATATCTATGCAGTCGCACCCCTGACTGCACGCACCTCCAGGAGGACTGACCATTCGGCACCTTGGTTCAATTAATCTCTGAGAGCCAGCAAAAGTAGGTGCAAAGGCCTAGAAAGAAAGTGGCGTAGGCAATATCTTTTAGAGGACAGGACCATCTATAAGGCATCTCTCAAATCACACTACAAATCAGCAGAATTGGCCTTAATGAACTATCTGGAGAGTAGGATTGCAAAAACTAACAATAGGAGCAAGGAAATGTTCAATATCGTAAAATCGTTTACGGCTCCTAAGGCAGTGAACAAGGAAGTACTGCTATCAGCAGATTGGACGAACCAGGTGGCCCGTTTCTTTCATGAAAAGATTATGACCATTCAGCAGTCATTCTCAAATGAGATGGGGAAGGACATCTCCTGTCCTCACACCCAGGTGAGAAGCATCACTCAATCTCCCGACCCCACCATACTCCCACAATGGCCACCACTGTTACAGATCCCGGCCATCAAACTTGAGGACTCACTTACATATCTCTTGGGCCTCAAGTCGGGCTCACCAACTGATGCCTGCCCAGCTAAACTGATACCGGCTCTTGCAGCCACTCTAAATGTACCTGTCAATAAAGCACTCAACTTCTCACTGGAAACTGGCATTGTGCCACCACTCTGGAAACAAGCTAAAATTCTGCCACTCCTGAAAAAACCAAATGCGTACCCTAACATTCCCGCAAACTACAGACCAATCTTCCTGCTACCGGCCTTCTTCAAAGTATTGGAGAAGCATGTTAACAAAGTACTCATGGAGTATGCGGAGAATCACATTCTCCTGCACCCACGTAATCCAACTTCAGCGCGAATTACAGCACCGAGTCGGCCCTGCTTGAAGTGATGGAACAGCTCAGAGAGAAGCTGGACTATGGGGGCAGAGCAATGCTTATTTTACTTGATCTGTCGACGGCATTTGACAAGGTGCCCCACGGGATGCTCCTAGACAGATTGAGGAACATGGGCATAGAATGGAGAGCATTAGCCTGGATCCCTTCTTTTTTAGAGGACAGAGAACAGGTCATTTGGACCCCCCCCTTTTTCAGACTCTATGCCTAGCATGCAGGTTGGAGTCCCGCAGGGCTCCTCTTTAAGTCCAACTCTGTTTAATCTTTATATGGCACCGCTAGCATCATTGGCAGAGCAGAGTAACTGTTACTGTTTAATCTCCGTGCAGGGTCCCTTATGCAGAATGTTTACATCTGATATGCATGGAATACATTAATTAGAAACTGTATATAACTGTAAAGCTAGCATCAAAAAAAAAAGAATTCTCTCTCTGTACAATACTTATGAACAGCCCTGTACTGTAACAATGTCCAAATTACTGGTGTAAATGTTTCATGGGAAAATGCCAATAAAAAGATCAAACAAAAAAATAATCAAGTCAGGTTGTATCAGATGTCAAGCAAAAAGTGGGGGGTAACCATGCAAAAAGGGGCACTTTCCTTCAGCAGGTTCTTTGGAGGAGGATAAAATGTAATGCAACAGCATTTCACCATCTTTTGAACAGTTGATACACATACCAAATCCAGGGTCAACCCACAACAAGATTAATTTTTTCTAATCAAATATGAACCATTTCCTATCATAAGAAGGAATGAATGAGGCAGTTGTTGCTAGGAGTTTAGAAGCAAGGCCGGGCTTCAAATGGTTACAAGCACCGTGCAAAGTGATTTAAGATACAAAGGAATAAGTGTCCTATTAGGTTAGTGCATGCAGATGTCCTTAAGAATGCAGGATTGTCTTTTGTGCATCAGCTGAAATCAAAAGGAAATTTCCAGACATGTTGAAGAAAAGTATTGTACATTTTTCCATACCAAACTAAGGATGTGTATTTTTTACAATCATAGGAATGAAAAGCATTGATTGGTTATGAGATTACTCCATGCAGAAGTCACATAAATTGTGGATCTTCTACTATAGAAAATGGAGTGCTCTCAATCTGTTCTGTTGATAAAAAATTGTACGATACTCCTTTCCTGGATATCAGTTACTGTCTTGAAGTAAAATTATAAGAGAGAAAAATGGCTGCCTTGTTCATGTATCAGTATCTCTTGGCCACAAGGCTATTTCATCTGAACCAACTCTGTTAATTTGCATGTCCATTTTACCCCATTTCATTTAAATCATTATCAGAAATGTTATCCTTTCATTTAAAACCTACAAAGTATGTGAAATTATTTTTTGCAATTAATAGTGTCTTGAAATCTTTAAAAGATGCAAAGCTCATGTATGTTGTTTGCTGCACTGTCTATTTTAAAAATACCAATTCTTTGGGAATGATGCATACCCTAAAAAGACTATCAACACATCTTAATTTGTCAAAACATACTCCCCCTACACTTTTTCATTAATATTTTCTTTCCAGTATACATATCCGTGCTCTGCAAATTGATCTAAGAGAGAACAGTAACCTTCGCTAGACATTTTTAGGACTATTGATGGGTGGGGTCCGACTATGCTCCTACTGTGTGTGAATTTATATTTTTTTGTACATGATGAGGAAAACAAACCAGTTCTTGATAATTTTCCGAATTGAGAGAGGGATCTTCGTTGTTCAATGAAGCATGTGAACCCAAATCATTAATTAATTGTTTCATTGCATTTATGTCCCATGAATATGAAAACAGATCAGTAATTATGATCTCACTCAGGGAGATTTATAAAATTGAGGGAATTCTGTTGCACCCATAATTTGACAAGGAACTATTACCAAAAACAGCACTGTACATCACAGGATACACAGTGATGTTCACAGCATGACAATCTTTTTATGCTTGGTTAGAAGAAGAATGTGGTTTAATTTCCTGGGCCGCAGGAGGTGGCACAGTTTTATCAGGAATCCAGATATATGACCATGATGGAAAAAGGTATCTGTTACGGAACCAACAACAAGCAAGAAGTCATTTGTGATGGCAACTAACTGGAGGCATGATTACTTGTCTTGTTTGAAAACCTGAATATGAACAATTTCCATTTAGCACAATTTCATACAACTGAATCATTTCAATTGATGTGTTTTTTTTTCGGTGATTTATAATAAATCACAGTTGCAGGGGTTGCAATTGTTGACCTTTTAGCATCAGGTTCACTTGTTGAAACTGGCACTTGTATTTCATCATTTAAAATAGTTGGCACATGGTCTAAAGCTGGTGACAAAGCAGTCTCATCGGTCCTCTGAATGGGGTTAAAGATTTCGAACATGGCTGTTTTTTTCTTGAGGTAGTGCCTCGAGAGTGGGCAGAGAATACCTTGGTCTACTTCGGAGGTACCTTGGTGTCAATGGAGAATATATACCTTTACTAATCATGCTTTATATCGCATGCCATTACAACGACTGCGTTGTTACAACGGAAACTACTACATCACAAGTCATTTCAACATCTTGCTGTGGGGGGCGCACAGGATTTAGGAATAGTATAATTTACTATTCCTACTCCAGTTTGTACAACAGCAGGGAAGGTGTTGGATTGCAATACCTTCCGCCCCCTACAGCACGACCACGTTATAATGGCATGCGATCTAAAGGCTGTTTCCCCTCAATGGAGTCTTCTGGACAGAATCGGTCACATAATGCTTTTTAATGTGATCAAAAGGCACTTTCCTGCTACTCCTGATTTTCTTTGCACCAGGGAGTGGTGGCAAAATTACTGTCTGAGTGCCTCTATCCCAAGAACTGGAATCAGTGGCCGCTACAATGGTCCAAAGACGTGCTTGTCAGGTATCTTTTTCTGTACCAGCTCTCCCACCTTGGGAGTCACCCTCCAGCAGCTTTAGTAACTTTATCTTTGGCAGTGGCAAAGTCTGAGTTCTTCATGTTGGACAGTTTGGTTCTAATTTCTTTGACTGTTTGTAACATATTGAACCGTGAAACAAGTCAGGTGATTTAGAGTTTTGCAAAGAGAAAACACAGACGCAACAGTCTGATTTAAAGACAGGCAGACCTTAAGTATGTCAGGTATGGATACTACTCCATCATCATCACGCTGACATACTCCTCCAGTGGCCTGACGGAGTAAGGGACCTGGGAGGTTTAGCCATCTGAAAGCCTGCCCAATTTATAGTGATCAGTCAAATGATCAATGACCTAGTATTGATGACAGAAATATCGATAGACAAAAATATCAGAAAATAAATATCATACAGAAAAACATCTCCTTCTTAGACTTAACTAATAAAAACACAAATATCGATAACCAAAATATCATCGTAAAAATATGTATTTTACGTATATCGACAACATAAATATCGGAAACAAAAATGGAGACCTTTAAAAACAAAGATATAATGTCAAAAATATTCTAACACACATTATCAACTACATTAATATCGCAAAAAATAAAGCCCTCTCATTACAAAATAATATGATAGCATTATTTTACATCAACCAAAAACAAAAAATAAACTCTAAAAACATATATAAATAACCTAACAACATTATAATAACTTTATATAATTAAATAAACTTATAAAAACCAATGAAAACATTATGAACTTCAATACTTAACATTATAATTAAACTAAAAATACTTACAACTAATAAAAGGCATACATTAAACAAAAAATAAATGAATATTTCTACATACATAATTGTCTTGCTTCCCCTTTCAGATAATACAGAATCTCCCACACGGTGGCTCAAACCCACGGCGAAGCAGGAGACATAAACATACAACAACACCTAGAAAAGGGTTTTATTTTACAAAATGCAAAGACTCTCTTTTTAGAATAAGGCTTGGGGTTTTATTTTACACAATGCTCTCTAACAGAAAGGCTTACCCAGATACCAAATGCACAACATTCAAATACACATAGAGATATATATATTCATATGCAAGCAATAATAACACACTCGGTAAATGCAACAGTTAAATGCATGAAAAATACTAATGAATAGACAAGCAGCAAGTATTATGAGATAAAACTCAAGCAGATATAATATGGGAGGTCCTGCAAGAGATCAGAAAGATATATACACTGAATCACAAGGAAAACACCTCAAATGATCAAAGCCACTGACCACACATCACAATGGCAATAATCAGAACTCAACACTTCACCCGGTGCAATCACTGCATCTTAGCCTGACCAGGGGATTAACAGCCTGGGATAAGAGCCTCAGCAGCCAGGGTTCCGCTGTACCGAAGTAGACGCTTCTGTCCCCATTCGGATTCCAAAATCCCAGTTTCTAAATCAACAACCCTTAATTTTATAATCTCAAAACAACACTAGAAGGTTCGAGAATCATCCTCCTCGCACAAGGAAACTTACTAGGACTGGCCAGCTTCCAAGCAAGTATTCCATGGCAGGAAGAAGTTCTCACATCCCCTCTCCATTCTCACATGTTCCACCCTTTATCTTGATGAAGTTCACGAAAGCCTTCCAGGGTACATAAAACAATCTCTCACAAAAACAATCCTTGAACGTGATTAACCCAAACAACTTACAAGCGTGGCTGTGCGTGCAGATAAAGCTCAAGCCAGGCAGAGTCAGAATTCAGAATGATATGAGGCCATGTAAAAGCCAATATTAAGAACTTCATAATACTTATCAATGTACAACACAGTGCACATTTGTGTACCACTGCTTATAGCATCTCATACTTCATCTCTCAATGCACAACACAGTGCACATTTGTACACCACTACTCATAACACTACACTTCGAGACCAAAAAGTACATTCCACACCTCTCTGTCTCATGCTTTCAAATGCACATCCCACACGTTCTGTTCTTGGCAAGGCTGTCCTGAGGTTCCGTGAATACTGAATCTACGTTATAAATATCATGGTTCCGTTACGACTTTGGTAACAGCGAACCGTAACTAGTGAGTTCGGCTAGTACGCGTGTTTTCGTCACATTACACCAATGGATTCAGTGCGTATTTAGGGTTTTCGTTCCGAACCCTGGGTTCCATTTTGCGCATGGTAGCCATTTTGTGGTTGCCCTCACATAGGCCGATGACTGTGGTCAAACGAGTCTTTTTGGACAGGCGCACCTTAGCTCGAGTTTGTGCTGACTCCTACATGACTTGAGTGAACTGACCTCGTTGCCTGAGGCCGACCCTGCCAAACCAGTTCCTGCCCGCTAGCTGATCTTGATTAAGGGTCAGAGCACGGGACCTCGTAAAGTTTTATTGCACACAAACATGCCTCATCCTACTTCTATCTGTTTTCTGTTTCTTCTTTTATGGTCCGTTTACGATATGGGTTATGGTCTCTTTATTATGGGTTCGTCCGGCTTGTCTAAAGAAGAATGCTGTGATTGTTCAATGATTGATCATTGGCCGGACAACTGAGAAGAGGGTTTTACCGTCATGCGATACCTTTGGTATGGTTACATGTGATTGGACAAATTGTAAAAGAATGGGTGTTTGTCAGAAATGTGATGTGTTTGGTATAAAAAGGAATGACTTGCTTTGTAAATTTGAGCAGTCTCCTGAGAACTCATACCGTGATGACTTCTAGGACTTCTGTTACTGGCTGCAGCCAATAAATTCGATCTCTGACGCCACCAAGAAGTATCCTGTGTCTCTGTATTCTAAGACAGGTGAACCCGAAGACTTTGGGCGTGCCCCTGGCGCTGCTGGGTTCTAAAAATCCGGTTCTTCAGTTGGCGCCCAACGCCGGGCGACATCAAGCGTTACCGGTCCAAGCCAGAGGATCGTGAGGAACTTCGTGAGGAAACTCTGGAGGAGGGCCCCCACTTCAGCAACCCCTGCATGTCGAAAACGTGGACCGAAGGTCTTTTCCACGAGGTTTACCCCTTCTGACGGCTACATAAGGACCGCTGCCCTGACTGTCGCCCTGTCTTGGACCACCCCCTTTTTGTGAAACTTTGTAAGGCGAGACGATCGACGGATCTTCTGGGTGGCGTAGCAGACAACTTGGTTAAGTGAAAGTGGGTCGCTCCCACTAATTTGTTTGGTTCTTAGTTTTACTTGGTCCTTAGTTTGATCGGTTCCTGGTTTTGCTTGGTTCTTAGTTTGGTTCTTAGTTTGTTTGGTCCTTAGTTTTGATTTGAAAATTGCAATTTCCAAAGCCGAGGATCTCGTATATTTACGAGTGTATCGGTAGAGATAGCCCCTTGAAGTTTGAAGCTCGATTAGTGAGCGAAGATGCCTAATCGTAGCAAATTTGGTACTTGGTTTTGTTGTGGTTATAACAGGAAGTTCCGATTGGAGGACTCGTGTCCGATACCTCCAGTTGGAACTCCGACTTATGAGCTCTATTCTAAACACGGCATGGGCCCCATTACGTTCAATGAAGTATGGGTCCGCTACACTAGGAAAGATGGTGTCTTACGATGGCCCCAACATGGTAGTTTTGATACAGAGATTTTAGATAATTTGGAAGCGAAATTATTTAGGAAGAAAGCCCGGCCGGCAATGTTCAACTCCTTCCGCCTTTGGCGCAAAGAAGCCAGACAACGAGAGATAAAACAAGCTAAAAGAGATAAGAGAGAAAAGGGTGTATCGATAACGCAAGCTGCTAGGCAGTTTAAAGAAGATGAAGAAGATAAAGCGATTGAGGTGTCAAATAGGCAACATCATATGGCTATTGATAAATGTTATCCAGTTTTGTCACCCCCTCCTGTGAATCCTGTTAAGGATCCCGAAAAGGATCCATTAATATCTTATTTGTTAAAGTCACCTCCCCCTTACGTGCAAGGTGCTACTGCACCGATGTTACCCCTGGTTGTACAACAGGTTGCTGGTCAGCTTTTAGTTCCTCCGCAACCCCCTGTGCCTGTTCCACAGTTGGTTCAAGTTCCTCCAGCACCCCCTCTTCCTGGGTTGCCTACTTTACCTTTGCCTGCCTTGACTCAGACTGCTTTGCCCCTCGCTCCTGTCCCTTCGACTTCTTCCACTTCTGTTTCTTTTTCTTTGCCATCACAAGGTACCTTTTCTCCTGTTCTTATGACTGCTTCCCCTTCTGTTCGTCGGCGAGTAGCTGACACTGTTGCTAATTTCTTAACTCCTCTATTTGGGTCGCTAGTCACGACCCCCGTTTCTGATGACAGACAGAGACGCAGTCAGCTCCCTGGTTCTGTGGAGCGTGGAGTGTTGGATTCGTTGGCTCATAGGTGGGTTACGAACGTTTCTAGGTATGATCCGGGAGTGGTTTTGAATACGTTCCTACAGTGGAAAGAGCCGACGCAGCGGTATGTTTTTGATATGATGTGTACTTTGCTTCGGGAACAATGGGAAGATGGTGAATTGGAGTTGGCTCCTGTTGGATTGCTTGATATTCAGAGTGAGTTCGCTAAAGGGACGATAGTGGGAGCTGGTGTCGAAGATGCGGTAGTGACACTTCTTACATATAGGTCTGCACTTCCTCCCCAGCCATTGTTTGAGCCTGATCCCTCAGTTAGGAAGAAGGTACGACAATATCCAACGAGAGAGGTTCCTCCAGTTTGGAGAGAGGGAGACGCAAACGCTAATCCACCTATTTTGGCTCATTTCCAACGAGTTTGGATACATATCCCTTGGAAGAGAGCTGAGGTTTTGGCTCTTAAACAAACCTTACCCGACCTCCGTAAGAATCCCGCGGGGTATTATAAGGAGTTGTCCCAGACCGTCGACGCATGCATTATGAATCTAGCTGATGTGGATATGTTATTGGGTAATGTAGTTCCTCAACCGTTGTGGGCGAAGATTCGCCATGAGGATCATACGGTACAATTAGGTGACACATGGGTGAATATTGCGGCTGCAGATGCTAGACCGGTAGGAGGAGCTAAACCTGAGCCTCTAATTGCGGATTTACTCGGTAGAATTATTAATATGATGAAAACGATGATGCCAGCGTTACGAGTGAATTGGGACAAGTTGACAGCATGTAAGCAGAAGAAGGACGAAAGTGCGTCTGATTTCTTCACTAGGTTTGAAGAGACTTTTATAGATCATAGCGGTCAAGATATGAGTACGGAAGGTGGCCGGAGACTGTTTGTAGATAAGTTTGTCTTTAATTTACTTCCCGAACTGTGTAATAAGTTGAAAGATTCCGAGAGTTCTTGGGCTGTCTCTTCGTCGGCCCAGATATTGGCGACTGCACAGTACTACGAGAATAGGGATAAGGATGAGAAAGATAGATTAGAGAAAAAGACAAAAGACTTAAAAACAAAGGTTCTTCTGCAGCAGGCGTATCCGCCTCGCTCGAATCAGCAAGAATCACAGCAACGTCTACAGTTTCAGCAACCTCCATCGTTTCAGAGACCGTCACAGAAACCTGAGTATTTTCCTCCAAGACCGCCTTTGGGTCTGAATCAGTGCGTGTATTGTAAAGAGGAAGGTCATTATAAGAATGAGTGCCCTGTTTTACGACAACGTGCGAGCGGTATGTTGGCTCCAAGAGGTCGTGGTAGCTTCCAGCAGGTGTCTAGGGGTAGAGGACGTGGCGCGTTTCCTCAGAACGAACGTTCTTTTCCCCCACAGACGTCTATGAATTATTTTGATCAGCAGAACGTACAGACTGGCAGATCTCCGCAATATTATGTTGACGATTACTATGTTGAGAGTGAGAGTACTGGCTATAATGATTGCTAGGACAGCCAAGGACAAAGAGAGGGAGTAGTGTCAGTTCCAGTAGACCAGGATGGATCTTATGTTGCAGTGGTTACATCGGGTGTGGTAGAGCCTTTTCTTTTGGATACTGGTGCAGCGAAGAGTTCTATCATGCACTCTAAACTCCCTGGCGCACCTTTGTCTGGCTTAACGAATGTTTCAGTGGGATTTTCTGGCGCCCCAGTTCGTAATCCAGTTTCTAGTCCCTTGTCTCTTTCTATTGGGCCTTGTGAATTGGAAGCACCCCTTATTTTAACGACAGGTTGTGGTGGGAATTTGTTGGGTCTGGATTTGTTAAAGAGACTGCATGCGACATTGTATTGTTCTCCTTCGGGAGTACACCTTACATTGGGTAAGAGAGTGATCTCTCCGATGTATCTGTCTAAAGATCAGCTTCCACTGGAATTGCGTTGTCTCCCTGATACTCTTTGGGCTACTGGTCCTAATGATGTGGGTCTTTTGGGGATTCCACCATATGTTGTGACGCTCAAATCGAATTTTAGATTGCCACGTATTCCCCAATATCGGATTTCGAGTGATGGTGAAAGAGCGCTCTTAGCGATTATCTATGATTTAATCGAGAAAGGTATGATCGAAGAGACGAGAGGTAACGTGTGTAACAGTCCTGTTCTGCCTGTCTTGAAGCATACTGATTCTTCTCAGTAGCCTGAGTATCGGTTTGTGATTGACCTTCGAGAGGTTAATAAGATTGTTGTGCCCCAGTTTCCTGTTGTTCCAGATATTACTGCTTTGTTGACTTTGATTCATGCTTCAGCTGCCTGGTTCTCCGTCATAGACTTGAAGAACGTTTTCTTTAGTATTCCAATAGCCGAAGAAAGTAGAGCTATTTTTGGCTTCTCTTTAGGAGGACGAAGCTTCCGGTTTAAGCATGCTCCTCAAGGCTATTGCGAAAGTCCGTCCATCTATAGTCAGGTTTTGAAAACTCAGCTTGATACTTTTGTGTTGCCTGCGGGGTGCTGCTCTTATTCAGTATGTTGACGATCTGTTAGTGGCTGCTGATGATAAGGAAACTTGTAAAGAAACTACTCTTTCGTTGTTGCAACATTTGTCTGATTTGCATCATTAAGTGTCACCTTCAAAGTTACAGTACTGTCGCCAAGAAGTGACCTACTTAGGTCATCTCTTGTCGAAGGAGGGAAGAAGGTTGACCCCAGAACGAATCCGAGCGATTGCTCAAATGACTGTGCCTAGTACGCAGAGAGAGGTACGCGCTTTCTTGGGTATCACGTCGTACTGTAGACAGTGGATTCCGAATTTTTCCTTGTTGGCAAAACCTTTGTTGGCTTTGACTTGTAAGGATACACCGAATCCTCTTCCCTGGTCTGACGATTGTCGCATTAACGAGAGCGTGTGTTTTGTCTGAAGGAAAGAGAGTGAATGTATATACCGATAGTCAGTATGCGTTTGGTGTGGCACACAGTTTTGGACGCTTGTGGAAAGAGAGAGGATTTCTTACGTCACATGGGACTAAAATCCAACATGGACAGTTGGTGAATGAGCTTCTTGAGTCACTTACTCTACCGAAACAAGTTGCGATCGTGAAGTGTGGTGCTCACCGGAAGGTTACGAATGATGTTGGTCTTGGTAACGCGTTTGCGGACGAAGTTGCGAAAGAAACAGCGAAAAATGTGATGGGTCGAATATATGTTGCAGGCCCTGCGAGATGGATTGGTGCGACTGGAATGTGTGAGGATACGATTGAGAGTGTGAAATCGATTCAGGCCGAAGCTACGGAGAGTGAAAAAAGCGTGTGGAGAGAAACTACGGGTAGATTGGATTCGACTGGTTGTTGGGTTGAGTTGCTGGAACACCAAAGATGGATGTTACCCGATGCGTATGTGCTTGCGGTGGTTACGATGGCACATGGAATGTCTCACATCAGTGCGTAAGCTGTTGGCTCCAGTGTGGGAGAATGGAGGAATTGCCAAGTGTGCGGAGAATGTGGTCAAGAATTGTATGGTGTGTCTGATGTATAATCCTGGTAAGGGAACTCCAACTCCAGCTGGTCACTTCGCGCCTCCGACGTATCCGTTCGAGGTTTTGCAATTGGATTTTATCCACATGGAAATATGCAACAATTTGAAATACGTCCTTGTAGTTGTTTGTGCCTTTTCTTGATGGGTAGAGGCATACCCCCTAAAAGATAATACTGCCTTGTCCACAGGTAAAGTCTTGCTCAAAGAATATTTCCCTAGGTTCGGGTTGCCAAGGATGGTGTGGAGTGATAACGGAAGTGAGTTTGTGGGCAGGATCATGAAGAGAGTGTGTGAGGGTTTGGGCATAAAGCAGAAATTCCACGCTGCGAATCATCCCCAATCAGCTGGTTTAGTAGAATGCTATAATGGCACTCTGAAGCTGAAGTTAGCCAAGATTCAGGCGAGTTCTGGTCTCCAATGGCCCGATGCCTTGCCATTGGCACTTTTGTCAACTAGAACTACAGTGCATTCCCGAATTGGACTTAGTCCGTATGAAATTGTTTTTGCTCGACCGGCAAATGTGTGGGGAGTGCCGAGACCAACGAAATTTAGTGACATCGATTATCCTGTGTTGGTGGACTATTTATGACGGCTAAATTGCGTGTCTTGCATCAACAGGTTCATGATAGCTTGCCACCAGCATCTGTGGACCCAGGTCATACTATCAATCCTGGTGATTGGATCCTGGTAAAGACTTTACAGAGGACTAAGAACGATCAGCCCCGTTGGACGGGCCCTCACCAGGTGTTGTTGTCTACAAGGACGTCTGTAAAAGTCTTCGGAAAAAGAAATTGGATCCACGGCGTACACTGTAAGAGGGTACCTTTACCTCTGCCGTACGACCAGTGGATCCGCGAAGGCATCGCAGACAACGAAATTGAGAGATTGCCGAAATTCACACCGTTTAGCGACGCTGAGTTGGTATGGACAAGGTCTGAGAAAGGAGATGACGATGTCTTGCAAGCAGCTGTGCCTTCACCTTTAAGATTGGACACCACTGAACCTGAACTGTTGTTTCGAAGTCAGACAGAGCCCGGTAAAAGTCGTTATAACCTGCGGTCTAGAGACAATGGACTAAGAAAGAACAAATAATTCCTTTCGTTTTGAGAACAGCACTCTCTCAGCCAAGAAACTGTTTTGATTTTTTTTTTTTCCTTTTTCGAACCACCATCCGGGTTCAGCTGTAAGGTCGCGGTGTAAAGACTTGGGATTGCAGCCGTGTAGACACAAGGTCGATGGTTCTGGTTGGTCCTAGGGCGTTCCCTGGACTGACAGACGCACTCCTTAGCAGAAGAAAACCAACCGCCGCGAACAGCACGGTGAGAGGATGGAGTTTTTTTAGATCAAGAGAGCTGTTGAGAAAACGAACTTTAAGATGAAACTATGCAGGATAATGCATCTCAAATGTTTTCCGATTACATGTTTTCTGATGTTTCTTAGCATGACGTTAGCTTTGGTGGGTTGGATTGTTTCTTCTACCCAATTGACTTCTGCACCCACTTCCCAACCTATGTCTTTTCCTATTACTACTTCTTTACATTCTTTTCATATCTTACCCGAACACGAGCAGATTAGAAGGTCAGAATTTGTAAATAACTCATTTGTAAAGCTTCTGCATCAACATCAGTTGGTAGTGAACATCACTAATTGTTGGGTGTGTGGTCTTATGCCACATACTACGGATAGAGGTATTCCCTATCTGGTTCTGCCGTTTAGTCAGAATGGGTCTCTATGGGCTTTCCAGACAATGTTCATTTATGCTATCGAAGTCTATCCCCTGCGTTCCATAAGAGATAACTCGAGTAATAAAGCCTTGGTGAAGGGAATTGCGAATATGAGTAGGGATATCAATACGTATAGGACTATTCCCAAGGACGAATTACTAGCTTATGTTGGCTGGAACGCGACTGGATACAGTGTTAGCCTGAGTGAAAAGCAGAGACGAAAGAGGGCACCTCCGATTTGGATCGTACCTCACCGAGGTCATTTTTGTCTGCAAGGTATTGGCAGGAATCCGAAAGCTCAGTTAGGGAAGAGTGTTTGTACTCAGACGTATGTTTTTACGTCTCAGTCTTCCCTGCCGTTTTTGGCAGCCAAGGGTACGTATTTTGTTTGTTACAACAGAGCATATACATGGTTGCCCCCTGATTTTTCGGGAACGTGTTATGTTGGATACTTGTTGCCTCCTACGTATACTGCTGCCGCAGATTACCACAAGATTTGTTAGGGGTGTCTTCGATCAGGAAGATACCGCTAGACAAGAAGTGGGAGACTTCTTTAAGGATTTCCTACCGTTTTGGGGACCTATGGCTAACAGTAGGAGCTTGTGGCAATTGACGAGAGTGGTTGAATCCACCATAAACGAAACTGCCGGTGCCCTTAGTAATTTGACAGCTGAGCTTCAAGCGGATCGCCTTATGACGTTGCAGAATCGTATGGTTTTAGATGTCATACTTGCAGATCGAGGTGGAGTATGTAAAGTGATCCAATCGAGTTGCTGCGTTTTCATTCTAGATAATGCTCCAACAGTATACGAGGCCATCTCCAGGCTACATAAGATCTCCGAGTCAATACATACGGACGGAGGAGATTGGTCGTTAACTGGATGGTTTTGGGGACTGTTATCCGCTTGGGGATGGAAGATTCTGACGATCATTGGTGTGGCTTTAGCGATTCTTTTCTTGTCTTGTCTTTTCTTTTGTCTTGAGAAAGGTACAGAGAGATAAGATGATGCTTCAACAGCACCTTGATGATTTGATGAATATTGACATTGATTCAGATGCAGACTGAGATTGCTATGTAAGGGCAAAAGGATGGTGTGAGGTTCCGTGAATTCTGAATCTGCGTTATAAATATCATGGTTCCGTTACGACTTTGGTAACAGCGAACCGTAACTAGTGAGTTCGGCTAGTACGCTTGTTTTCGTCACATTACACCAATGGATTCACGGCATATTTAGGGTTTTTGTTCCGAACCCTGGGTTCCATTTTGCGCATGGTAGCCATTTTGTGGTTGCCCTCACATAGGCCGATGACTGTGGTCAAACGAGTCTTTTTGGACAGGCGCACCTTAGCTCGAGTTTGTGCTGACTCCTACATGACTTGAGTGAACTGACCTCGTTGCCTGAGGCCGACCCTGCCAAACCAGTTCTTGCCCGCTAGCTGATCTTGATTAAGGGTCAGAGCACGGGACCTCGTAAAGTTTTATTGCACACAAACATGCCTCATCCTACTTCTATCTGTTTTCTGTTTCTTCTTTTATGGTCCGTTTACGATATGGGTTATGGTCTCTTTATTATGGGTTCGTCCGGCTTGTCTAAAGAAGAATGCTGTGATTGTTCAATGATTGATCATTGGCCGGACAACTGAGAAGAGGGTTTTACCGTCATGCGATACCTTTGGTATGGTTACATGTGATTGGACAAATTGTAAAAGAATGGGTGTTTGTCTGAAATGTGATGTGTTTGGTATAAAAAGGGATGACTTGCTTTGTAAATGTGAGCAGTCTCCTGAGAACTCATACCGTGATGACTTCTAGGACTTCTGTTACTGGCTGCAGCCAATAAATTCGATCTCTGACGCCACCAAGAAGTATCCTGTGTCTCTGTATTCTAAGACAGGTGAACCCGAAGACTTTGGGCGTGCCCCTGGCGCCGCTGGGTTCTAAAAACCCGATTCTTCAGTCCTACTCCGTGACAGCTCCCACTGAAAGACTGCAAGATTACAAGAAAGAAACCTTCAAGAGAAACAAGGCCTATGCAAGATGTTGTACATTCAGGCTAGGGTAAAATAACACACCAACGTCAATTAAAATAATGGTAGTCAAAGGTCATCACAGGGTGTCAGACCACAAGAGTGCCTCTAGCACTACAATAATCTGCTCAAAATAACACAAATAAATGAGACCTATTTTTATTATTATGAAATATACACTAATTAGTGTCCACCGTAAAATAAAAAATTCAAACTAAACACAAGCCAATAAAACAATCATAAAGCAAACTAACTAATAAAACTATATATTCAATTAAACTAACAATATCAAATGAACACAAAATGTGATCACTTACTACACCAAAAAATACTAAAGCTGCAAGATGAGGATACTCTGTCGGATTTGCTACAGAAAATTTGAAAATAAAAGTGGAAGAAAACACAACTAGCTTCTAAAATAAGTAAAACATTTACTTTAACTAACTTAAAATTAACTAATGTAGAAATGTTTAAATTATAAATAACTACCAAAGCACTTTGGACCCGATTACGACTTTGGCGGTGCAGCGCGGGGTCCATCCCACCAACAAAGCTGTGGTCACACCGTCCACCAGATTAGGAGATTCCTCCTGTCTAGCGAGAGGGTTTTTGGCGTTCCCATGGCTGTGCCTCTACAAACGGGCACCGCAATGGGAATGCCAAAAACAGTTCCTGCACGACATGGACTGACAAGTCCATACCGTGCAGGAACTGGAGCGCAAGCTCACAGTGGGGCACATGTTGGTCTCCCCGTGTGCATCCCCATGTGGAGGAGGCACAAGGGGCCCTACAGGGACCCCTTTGTTTCCTCTCTGCCACAGTGTTTATGCAGGAGGAATATCCATGACACCGTCGGTGGAGAGGAAACTAGTTATATGCTTGGCGGAACCGCGGTGGTCCCTCCAAGCATATTGCATCCTCCTGGCCGCCGCAACACAGCTAGGGAATGGGGATCCCCAGGCAGCTGAGGCGGGCCGTGATGATACAAATGCCCAAATTGTAATAGGGTAGTCGGGAGACTGCCACCGCCGCACCTCCGCTAATCTGGTGGTTCGTGGCCTGCCAGACTCGTAATTGGGGCCTTTATGTCATAAATTTTAGAAACTACAGTAAAATTACTACACCATCGACAAACTACAAACCCACCAACAAACTCCAATCAAATATCTAGAAAAAGACACACACAAAAAGTAAGTAAATTAAAAGCAATTCTAACTATCAAAAGTAAGTAACTTAAAAGCTATTCCAAATATCAAGTCACCATTAAATGCAAAAAATAAAAATAAAATCCCTCAGCCCCTACTAACTACCAACAAACAAATGCAAAATATAACACTAAAGCAGCGGTTTTTTTTACCCAAAACAACTGATCCACATTAAAATACCTCCAGCGGAAAACGGAAAAAGAACTGCAGAAACAATCAAGAAGACATATGTAGGTATTAAACAGAAAACAATTGTCATTTTCAGACATAATAACAGAAAGGGCATGATACATCACATCCCAGAAAGGGAAACAATTATTTTCTGCCATGAGCTATACTTACAGCCAGGAAAGTACAAGCACCAAAAACATAAACTAGAAATGTACAAAATATTATGCTAATGCTTTTTAAGGAAGGGCTACTACAAAAGATGATATTATTAAAGTGAGAGACCACAACCAACACCCACGTGACCGAAATCTAAGTAAGGTATGTACTAAAATATGTAGGAGAGGTAAGCACTAGTTCCCAAGAGCCCACTACTAAAATACTTAAAGATAAACTCCCTAAAGTACCTGAACACATCACAGACTAGCTACCATCCATACCCACCTTGAAACGCTTAATAACATGAACTAAAAAAGCCACCAGTGAAACTCCTCCAACACCTAGAAGATACCAAGATATCCAAATTCCCGAACACTTGACCACCACATATAATGAAGAACCCTACCTCCTACATGACAACCTTAATAATGAGAACTCCATTATTTTATTTGCTAGCTACAGCACATAACCTATTAAAACTAACCCAATGCCAAACATGGATGATGGATGGGACATTCAAAATGTGCCCAACCTGTTCACTAATATAAATAGGCCTTGCTACCTAATAGAACTTACAAATAACTAGTAAACCATATTAAATTATAAACAAACATCTACTCCCCCATAAAATAATAATCAACTTTCATCAAGCCATGATACAAACAATACTAAACTATACCACACACAGCCATGCAAGGCTGTTACTACATGTAGGAGAGTAGAATCTGCTTCTATGGTTAGCCCCACTTTTTGCCTGGTGCTCTAGCTACATTTGACTAGTGTGACTGGGATCCTGCTAATCAGGACCCCCGTCTATCTGCTTTCTCCCTAAACTGTTGTGTTCAGTACTTAGGTACATCGCAAATTGGATACTGGGGTACCCTTATTAGTCCCTAGTATATGGTACTGAGGTACCCAGGGCACATGCACCCCAGAGGTCTCCCATGGGCTGAAACATGTATTATGCCACCCATGAGAGACCCTTCAAAATGGAACTACAGACCTGCCATTGCAGCCTGTGTAAGTTGGTGCATCACTCTCTAAAGACATAGGCTTCATATATCTAGGGTCACTGCACTTAAAACCTGTAAGTCAGCCCTCTAGCAGGTCTTTGCAATCCTGAAGGCAGGGTGCTTGGTTCTAAGTGAGAGGGTGCCCCTGCATGAGCAGGACACCCCTGCAGCCTACGGAGTCCATTCACTCGGGTTGTCAGTGAAGCAGCCATATACTATATCGAGGGGCACAGCGTAATTACGCGATGACCATCTTGAAAACGGCTGCAACGAATCCTATCATGTTTAGTATCAAACATGTTGGAATCATACCTCCCACACCGTCAATTGCGTGGGAGGTATGATTCCAAGCACGGGAAGAGCCCTCCGTTAGGCTCTCAGTGTTTCCGTTACCAGACTTCTTGACCCTGACAGCACAAAATGGTTGCTGCCACTCAGAGACATGATTCTGCCCTCCTGATGCTGAGCCAAGCTTGAGCAGGGGAAGGCAGAACAATAGGCATCCTATCACAGGGAGGTGCGACCACCTCTCAGACAGGATTTAGTGTATAGGGATGGGGTAGGTGCGCTTGCCAGTGCCACTCAGTCTGCATGAGGAGCACATTTGATGTTCCCTGTGCATAGCTCAGTTCAAACCAGTCCTGGGAGCCATTGGTTCCTGCTCTGGTGCAAAACTGGACAAAGGACTTGGGAGTAACCTCTCCCCTGTCCAGACCCTCTCTTGGGAGGGTCCCCTGAATCTTCACAACCCTTTCCCTTGGGTACTTAAGGGCTTACTTGGGTGTATGTCCCTAGATTCATCGTGGGATAAGATTCAGATCAGGCACCACTGCCCTTCTACCGTCTGGGCACTCTGGACTTCGTTTGGGCCTGACTTAGTCTTCCTTCCAGTCTGCTGCATCGTCTGTGCCTGTGCATTGTTAGACTTGGGGGTCTCTAGTTGGCACGGGTATGCACTTGTGACAAATAGGGACCCTCTCCTCTAGTCAGGGTAAGGGGGTACACTCCTAAAATAACCCCTGCTCACTCCCTTGGTAGCTTGGCACGAGCAGACAGGCTTATCTCGGAGGCAGTGTGTAAATCATTTGTGAACACATACAGTAACCAAGTGACAACATTACAGATGGACACCACACAGGGTTTATATAAAAAATAAGTATACTTTATATATATTTACCACAAGACCTTTAAACGACAAAAACACACAATACTGTTACTTTAGATGGCAACATTTTGCTTAGTTCTCTTAAGTTCTTAAATGCGACTGTGGACTTGTGGGCAGGGCGGACCGGAATAACAGGCAGGGAGGCCGAATATAGTGAGCAATGTCTGTGCTTTAATCAACAGGGGAACAGAGGTACAGAGTCAAAAAACAGGACGGGACTGTTGACTTGGCTTGTGACCCGGTTCGGTGTGGTGGAGTCGAGATCGAGTCCGGCTTCTCCTTTGCAGCTGGTGATCCCCTCGATATGGTACTGGGGCTCCACGGAGGCTTGAAACAAAGGAGAGAAGCGTAAGGGCTATTAGTCCGAGCGACACCGTCGGAATACTTCCACCGACACCCGAGAGTGGAGGGTTTACGAAAGGGTGAAGTGAGGACGGGGACGGACAGGGGAGGTGGAAAAGGCAAGTAAGAGAGGGGAGGGGATAGAGGTGCCAGGTGCTGGGGCAGTGATCGGGATTTATACAGTGCTCGTGAAAAAGGGGGATAAGTATACTGTGTCTTAGTGCGCGTGTCTCCTATGTTATTTACAGTTCTATATTTACACTCTAAGTACAAAAGGGCCACGGAGAAAGGTGACGTGTACTCACGTGCCCCGCCGCAACTCTCGTCCGAGTTGCGGCCGCTCTCCAGCCTCCTCCTGAGGATGCCACCAGTCCTCCGTCCAGACGTCCTCGTCTTCTTCCTTGCTTCGGTCCCGCCGTGCTGTGCCGCTCTCTGTCGGGGGTTCGTCGCTCTCCGTTGTCTCCTGCCACGAGTCGGTTGCTCCGAACGACGCTCCGTCGTCCTCGGGGCTTTTTCTACCTTCCGGCTTGTTGTCTGGCTGGCCCCTTCCGGGGTCAGGGGCGGGTGCTTCCGGGTCGCTTGAGGTCGTCCAGTTTCTGCGTCCGGGATGGCTGGCGAGTGTTTCCGGTTCACCAAATCCAGGAGTCGGTACCTGCAGGGGACGAGAAAGAGAGGGTGTCCTGGGTGACCGGGACGTTAATCGATCGAGCGCGGGGGACAGGATCCCCGCGCCCGGACACCGCTGTAGTGAGGTATTTGTCGCCTCCGTTCCACATCCCCTTTCCCTAGCTGTCTTTCTGGTAGGGGGGCTGGGAGGTGGATACCGGGACAGATAATCAGCGTTGCCCTGTTGTAGTCCTTTCCGGTGTACGGTTTTAAACCGAAAGGGCTGTAGGGAGAGAAACCACCGAAGGACTCGGTCATTGTGGCCCCTATTACGGGCCATCCATTCTAGAGGGGCATGATCGGTGTATAATATAAATTCACGCCCCTCCAGGTAGTACCTAAGACTTTCCACTGCCCACTTAATGGCTAGGGCCTCTTTCTCTATTACTGCATAATTTACTTCTCGGGGAAAAAGCTTCCTGCTGAGGTATAATATTGGTCGTTCGATCCCTGTCGAGTCCTTCTGTGAAAGAACAGCCCCTAAGCCCTGATCAGAGGCATCGGTCTGCAAGATGAAAGTCTGGGTATAGTCCGGGCTGACTAACACCGGCTCCGAGAGTAGGGACTGCTTCAGCCGTTCAAAGGCCTGTACCATCGGGGTTGAGGGATGTCTGAGCAGTTCTTCAGTTCTCGTGGTTTTCTTCAATAAATCAGTTAAAGGGGCCGCGGTTTGGGAGAAATTCGGGATAAACCTCCTATAGTACCCTAACAAACCCAGAAAGGCACGAAGTTCCTTCCGGGTTTGAGGGAAGGGGATGGCCTGAATGGCTTTGATCTTGTTGTTCTGAGGCCGTATGAGCCCTTCCCCCAACAGGTATCCAAGGTATTTTACACTCTGAGCAGCTAGGGTGGTCTTGGAGGGGTTGATGGTAAAGCCACTGTTCCCCAGAGAGGCCACTACAGAACGTAAGTGTTGTAAGTGCTGCTCCCAACCGTCGCTATAAATGACGATGTCATCCAGGTATGCCCCGGCATACCTTAGGTGTGGCTGTAGTACCAAGTTCATGGCTCTTTGAAACGTAGCCGGGGCACCGTGAAGCCCAAAAGGCATCACCTTAAACTGAAACAAACCCTCAGGGGTGGAAAAGGCGGTCTTGGGTTTATCTGTTTCTTTGAGGGGGATTTGCCAGTAACCCTTGCAGAGATCCAGGGTGCTTATGTACTTAGCTTTGCCTATGCGTTCCACCATTTCGTCTACGCGGGGTAAGGGATAGGTGTCGAAGGCCGATATTTTATTCACTTCTCTAAAGTCAATACAGAATCTGGTGGAGCCATCTGGCTTGGGTACTAACACTATGGGGGAATTCCAGCTGCTGTTGGAGGGCTCCATGATGCCCATTTTCAACATTTGATTCGTCTCCTCTCTGATGATGGCTCTACGTGCTTCAGGGATGCGGTAGGGCCGTTGTCTCACGGTTTTTCCTGGTTCCGTGTGGATGGCATGTTCAACCACGGTGGAGTGTCCTGGAAGGGAGGAAAAGACTGTTTGCACCGAGGACAGGGCTTTCCTGAGATCCTGTTTGTGAGGTTCGGGGAGGTCAGGGTCAATGCACCCTTCAAAGGGAGGGGCTATTGTATTGGACAGGACAGGACGGGGGCCCTCCCACTTCTTCAAGAGGTTCACGTGATATATCTGCGTGATACCTCAGGTGGGTTCTGTTTCCACTTCATAGGTAACGGGAGTCACGGCTCTTAGCACCGGAAAGGGGCCCTGCCACTGTCCTAGTAACTTGTGGTCGGAAGAAGGCAATAGTAACAGTACTAGATCGCCAGGGCTGAACTTCCGGGCTTTGGTTCCCTTATCGTACTGGTGTTTTTGGGTGTCTTGAGCGGCTACCAGGTTTTGCCTCACAATGACCCTTATCTGTTCCAAGTGGGTCTTCAGGTTGTCCACGTATTCTGGTAAGGGTCGGGTTCTGTCGGGTTCGGCTTCCCACGCTTCCTTTGCCATATCTAAGAGTGTCCGTGGGGCTCTTCCATACAATAATTCATATGGTGAGTATCCTGTGCTGCTTTGCGGCTTACACCTGATGGCAAACAGCGCCAGGGGAAGCATCTCCTCCCATCTTTTACTTTCGAGGCCCAAAAGTTTTTTAAGGGTCGTCTTAAGGGTGGCGTTGTATCGCTCTACTAGCCCATCTGTCTGGGGGTGGTAGGCAGCTGTTCGTATTTGTTTGATGCCTAGCTGGGAGCAGACTTGGCGCATCAGGGCAGATACAAAGGGTGTCCCCTGGTCAGTCAATATCTCGCGGGGAAAACCCACCCTTGAAAAAATGGATATGAGGGCTTTGGCAATGTTTTGAGTGGTGGGGTGGCGTAAGGGTACTGCTTCCGGGAAGCGGGTGGCATAGTCCACCAGTACGAGAGCATATCTACATCCGGATCTCGAGGGAAGCAATGGTCCTATAATGTCCATGCCCACTCTTGTGAAAGGGACATCAATGATGGGGAGGGGCTGGAGAGGAACCCTGGGGGGCCGATATCGACTATTTCTTTGGCAGACCGGGCACTCCCGGCAATACTGTTTGATCTGTCCGTGTACCCCTGGCCAGTAAAACTTATCTAGGATAGTCTGACCGGTTTTTTCGTCACTGAAATGCCCTCCCAGCAAATGGCTGTGTGCTAGGAACAATACTTTATCACGAAACAACCCGGGGATAACCAGCTGGGGTGGCTGTTGGGGTCCTCCCTTTCTGTAGAGGAGTCCGTTTTTCCGGAAGAAATAAGGACCTACATGTAGGGGATCTTCAGCATCCAGCGCACGCGCCCAGGCCTCCTGCAACACCGGGTCTTCCTGTTGTGTGGCGCGGAATTCCCGGTCGGTTTCCCATGGATGGATATCGACTTGGGCAGGACAGGCCATAGCAAAGTCCTTCCTTTCGTTCCTCTTCTGTCTTTTGGTCTTAGTTGGTTTGACCGCTGGACGCCCCGGAGGGGATCCACGGGAAAACGGAGCTTCGGCCCACCACTTCCTCAGAGATTCGGTGGTGTCCTGAAGGAGAGGGGGTAGACCACTATAATCACTTCCCAATATCGCTTGTTCGGGGAGGGTAGGTATAAGACCCACCGTCAACAGACTACCCATATCCGTGGGGTTTTGGACATGGACCTGTGTGGTCGGATAGTGCTTGGTGTCGCCATGGACACATTTGATAGCCACGGTTCCTGTCACGGGCCCGACAGGGTGAGGCAGTTCTTGGGGTCTTAGGACGCTTTGTCTGCAGCCGGTGTCGGCCAGTGCCATCATCCTGTGTCCTTCAATCCGCACTGGGCATCGAAACGGAGGAGGAGTGGTGTCAGCGGTGAGACATACATAGTTTTTCGCCATCCCTATGTCCATGGGCTCCTCCCTTTGAGGACAGACGCGAGCAATATGTCCGTACCCACCACAATGAAAACATTGGGGTCCAGGTGGATGGGGCCGAGGCAAGACAGGATAAGGCATGAGGGCAGCAGGCTCGGGTTTCCTGACCACCTGAGGGGGTCGTATAACCCTGGGATGGTTCCCCGGAGGTGTGCGGGAATGATGTTCCTCCTTGGGTCGCTGGGATTCCTGGGCTCTGCTGTAGGCGCTGGCTATTTCCACCGCACTGTCGAGCGTTAGACGTGAATGTTGGCGTACCCACTTCTGGGTGGCAGGATATAGGGAAGCCAGAAATTGTTCCAAATATATTTTGGCTAGAATGTCTTCCTTAGTGGCTGTAGCCGATTTTAGCCACCGATTGGCCAGATCTTGAATACGGAACGCTAGAGCCCTGGGAGTTTCTTGGGGTCCTTCCCTTGCTTGACGGAGTCGGACCCTATATGTCTCGTCGTCTATCCCTAAACGTTCCAGGATGCAGGTCTTGATGTCGGCGTATGGTGTTTGTCCCTGGATATTGGCCTGCTGGTAGGCGGCCTGTAGTTCTCCGGTCAATAGGGGACCTAAGTAGTGGCCCCACCGGTTTTCGGGCCAGGCAGCTGCCTGAGCTAGGCGCTCAAAGTTCGTGAAGAAGTAATCGGGGTCCTCTCCAGGTACATACTTCTGTACCACGACTGAGGGGCAGGGAGGTGACGGGTCTTTGTTGTCCCATGACAGCGGTGAGTTTCTCGAGGGCTTGGTCCTGCGCGGTACCCTGGCCTTTCAACACATCATGCAGCTGTCCCCGATCGTCTTCAGCTGTTTTGAGGAATCTCTCCATCATCTTCCCCAGTTGCTCCTGGCATTCTGCCAGTTGTTTGACTGCGGCCTCCATGCCTCCGGGCGATCCCACTTCTGACACCACTTGTGGACTTGTGGGCAGGGCGGACCGGAATAACAGGCAGGGAGGCCGAATATAGTGAGCAATGTCTGTGCTTTAATCAACAGGGGAACAGAGGTACAGAGTCAAAAAACAGGACGGGACTGTTGACTTGGCTTGTGACCCGGTTCGGTGTGGTGGAGTCGAGATCGAGTCCGGCTTCTCCTTTGCAGCTGGTGATCCCCTCGATATGGTACTGGGGCTCCACGGAGGCTTGAAACAAAGGAGAGAAGCGTAAGGGCTATTAGTCCGAGCGACACCGTCGGAATACTTCCACCGACACCCGAGAGTGGAGGGTTTACGAAAGGGTGAAGTGAGGACGGGGACGGACAGGGGAGGTGGAAAAGGCAAGTAAGAGAGGGGAAGGGATAGAGGTGCCAGGTGCTGGGGCAGTGATCGGGATTTATACAGTGCTCGTGAAAAAGGGGGATAAGTATACTGTGTCTTAGTGCGCGTGTCTCCTATGTTATTTACAGTTCTATATTTACACTCTAAGTACAAAAGGGCCACGGAGAAAGGTGACGTGTACTCACGTGCCCCGCCGCAACTCTCGTCCGAGTTGCGGCCGCTCTCCAGCCTCCTCCTGAGGATGCCACCAGTCCTCCGTCCAGACGTCCTCGTCTTCTTCCTTGCTTCGGTCCCGCCGTGCTGTGCCGCTCTCTGTCGGGGGTTCGTCGCTCTCCGTTGTCTCCTGCCATGAGTCGGTTGCTCCGAACGACGCTCCGTCGTCCTCGGGGATTTTTCTACCTTCCGGCTTGTTGTCTGGCTGGCCCCTTCCGGGGTCAGGGGCGGGTGCTTCCGGGTCGCTTGAGGTCGTCCAGTTTCTGCGTCCGGGATGGCTGGCGAGTGTTTCCGGTTCACCAAATCCAGGAGTCGGTACCTGCAGGGGACGAGAAAGAGAGGGTGTCCTGGGTGACCGGGACGTTAATCGATCGAGCGTGGGGGACAGGATCCCCGCGCCCGGACACCGCTGTAGTGAGGTATTTGTCGCCTCCGTTCCACAGCGACACTTTAAGTCAATGTACCTTTTAGATGCGACACGCAGGGCAACGAAAGTGTTGCAACGATGTTGATGCGATGAAGATTTTGGTGCAAAGAAATAAAGACGTGAAGATCTTCCAGATGCAGCACGCTTCTCTGATGTTGCGAGAAGTCTCAACTCGATGCTTCAGCTGCAGCGGCGACACCCTTTATGCGATGCGACGACAGCGGCCTTGGCAGTGACATTCTTCTCCGACGTTGCGAGACGCTTCCGCTCAATGTGATGCTGCTGCGGCGACACACTTTACGAGATGCGACGACAACAGCTCCAAAGGCGGCACGCTTCTCCTTCTTGAGTCGCGCTTCCAGCTCCTTGCGACACGCAGTCCTTCAGAAGGCCCAACAACAGCAGCAGGCACTTCCAAAGAACTCTAGGGAGCTGGGGGGTGAAGTCTCTTGTTCCTGAGACTTCAGCAGGAGGCAAGCTATTTTCCAAGCCCTTGGAGATCCTTCACAAGTACACACAAAGTTCCTTTCTCCTCTCTTTGGCAGTAAGGCAACCACTGCAGGCCAATCCCCCAGGTTTAGGGATAGTTTCCTCCTCAGCTTCTTCTAGTTCCTCCCTCAGCATAGGTTCTTCTTGTTTTCCCAAAGTGATCTAATTTCTTGGGATCAGGGTCCCAATATTTATACCCAGAAATCCTTTGTCCTCTGATGGCAGAGGGGCCTTTGCCCAGTCCAAACCAGTTCCTGAGCACTCTGTTTACCAGACTTCTCCTTTCCTTTCACAGTGCAGGGCAGAAACATTAGACGCTCCACTGGAGGTGGAGCCAGCATTGTGGAAGACAAGTACAGCCCTGGAGCACTTTGTTGACAGGATTCCATCTCTTCATTCACTGTGCAGGGCAGAGACATCAGCCGCTCCCCAGGAGGTGGAGCCAGCATTGTGAAAGGCAGGCACAGCCCTATTCAGGTCCCAGGTGCAACTCCTCCCACCCATGTAGATGCAGATCTCTCTATTCACCACTGGGACACCTCACCCTGTCTCTTGGAATTCCCCAGCCCTGTCACTCAAACTCCAGACAAAGGAATACACAGCCTAGCAGAGGCAGGTTTGAATGGTTAGACAAGAAAATGCCTACTTTCTAAAAGTGGCATTTTCAAACACAGAATGTTAAAACCAACTTCACCAAAAGTTGTATTTTATCATCCAGGCATACTAAATGCAAATTTCTACCAAGTTCCCTGAGTCAGTTAGGATTATAAGATGTAATAACCAAACTGCCCATTCTGGCCTATGGAGAACAGGTAGCCTTGCAATAGTGAAAAACGAAAATGGCTGTAATTCACTATTAGAACATGCCACACACACCAGGGCATGTCCTACCTTATCCTTACAATGCACCCTGCCCTTGGGCCTACCATAGGGGTGTCTGATATGAAGAAAAGGGAAGGTTTAGGGACTGGCAAGTGGGTACACTTGCCCAGTCAGCATGACAGCACCAGACTGCACGCAGGCTCTGCAATGGCAGACCTTAGACACATTTTACAGGGCTGCTTCTGTGGGTGACACAACCAGTGCTGCAAGCCCACTAGCAGTATTTGGATTACAAGCCCTGGGCACTCCTGGTGCACTGTACTAGGGTCTGACAGGTAAACCAAACCAACCAATCATGGAATCACAAACTATACATCAATTTACAAATGGGGGGCACTTGCACTGTGGCACTGGATAGCAGTGGCACAGTGCCCTGAGCAACTAACACCAGCAAAAATTCATGAGGCAACAGCGAAAAATGGAAGGGAGACCCACGCCAATGTGCCAGGTCTAACATGTATCATACAGGAACCTTCCAAGGCCTGTGAAGCATCAAAGACACTTGAAGAAAATCTCCCTTGGAGTAAAGGAGTCATTCCCCCAAATTTGAAGGCACCACAGCTATGTCAACTGGTCTACAGATCCTGAGCGCCTCCGGACTGTGTGGGCTCTGCAACACAGGTGGTGGTTTTCCACAGCTCCCGAGGACTGCTCTACCCTCTCACCCAGGAAGAGGCCAGTATGCTTGATGGGGGTTGCAATGACCGAACCGCTATGCACCGTGTCCAACTTGCAGTTGTAAAGGCTTGTTGGTTTCTTTCCAAGCAGATCTTCGGGCTCCAAGTATCTCCCACCTCGGGCATCTCCTGTGACCAGAATCTTCAGCCACACTGCATCGTGTGCATCGTTGCCTGCATTTTTTGGTGAGCTGCTTGAGGTCCTCTCGCGACTCCAGTGCCTCCGGCCTGTGTGCCCACTTGAGGGTCACACTTCTTTCTTTTGAGCTCCCCTGATTGCTCTGGGCCTGCCCTGACTCCCTACCTTCAGTAAGTCCCCAGGACCTTGCTGGTCCCAACGTTGCTCCTCCTGTGACTCCTGCATGGCTTGCCTTTGCCAAGGCTTGTTTGTGCTCCCGCCCAACATCGACCCCTCAGTATTCGACATCCTTCGTGGGACAGCTCGTGCATAGCTCCTGATCATCCTCAGTGTCACCTGGTCCTGACAGCTGCAGAGTCAAGGTCATTGTCATCCATCCTGCAGCACCCGACATCGGAGGACATTAATCTTCCAGGTCTCCTGGTCACAGCTGAGTGACATAGACTCTGTCCTCTCTGCTGCAGGTACCTCTCATCTAGAATCCACCTTCGAATTCCACTGGACACTTTCTCCTTCTTCAGACGCGGCACTTTCCTGAAGTCCTTCATTGGGTCCGACAGCGGTTTCCGATACCATGTCACACGTATGCACCCTGCTTCCCTGGTGTAGGTAAGATGGGTACTAGGGTATCCACTGGTGGGGTGGCTCTCCAACCTTGTGTCTTCTACTGGGTTTCTTCAGGGTCCACTGGGAAGGGTCCTTAATCTTTAAAAATCCATCCGCGACTTACACGTAGAGTTATACGGAGCACGCGGTCGTGTACCCACACTGCACACGCTCTCCGTGGTGTCCTTATCTACTCACCTTAGGTGGTTCCTTGGGTCCCCAGCACTTCTACACCCTCTCGAACCTGTCTTGAGTTGAGTCGTGGTTCTTATACTACTTTCTTAGTATATGGTTTGGTCCCCCCCCTGGGGCCACTCTGTATTTCATGCATTTTACTGTGTTTCTTTGCTGAAGTATTGTGTGCATTGTGCATATCTCCGGGTAGGAGATATTTCTATGTGTCCACCACAGCCATCAGGTCCGTGGTCCACCGGCCGAGTGCATTACGACTGCCAAATCATACTCGCAGTCCCTCAGTGGCGGTTAACAAACAACGGTTACACAATGGCAGTAGACTGCTGGGGTACGTGCAAAAAAAAACACCACCACAGTGACCATTGGATGGATTTAAAAATTACGCAGCTGAGGTGCTTTGGCAAGTGGACACAGCTGCAGCGCAAAACACATGCAGCCATTTTCTCAGCTACCTATTTTCAATTTACCATTTAGCACACTCCACCACCTGCAATTTTTGTTTTCCACCTTTTTCCCTGTATCACTTGTTTGTTTTTCCTTTCATATACTCAGTCACATTAATTTTTCTCATCATGCCTCCCAAAAAAACACGCTTCACTGAGCAAGAGTTGACAGTCATGGTGGATGAAATCATTAGATTAGAGGCTCACCTTTTTGGTTGTCAGGTTCAGTATATTTCTCTCAGTAGGGAAATGGAAAAGTGGAACAGGATAGTCAACAGAGTGAATGCTGTTGGTACCGCTCTACGCACACAGAACAATATTAGGAGGAGGTGGACTAACCTCAGGATTAGGGTGTGTACCCAGTACTACAGCCACCACCTGGAGGCTTAGAGGATTGGCGGTGGCCCTCCCAGTGGCCCGTTACAATTCTTCCCCTGGGAGGAGAAGGTCTTGGCCATCCTGCATTCTGAGGGCTTGAAAGGAATAGCTGGGGGAGTGGACTCTGGTAAGTTAAATATCAATAACTACTTTCCTAACACACAATACGCAAAGTATCTGAGATGTTGGTTTGTCTGTGTCAATGTGTATTTTGCATATAGGAACACATGTATCCAACTCCATGACATGCTTCATATTGCAATGCTGTCTGAAACTTCATTACCATAAAAATAACAATACAGGACCCATGATATGTGTGAATATTTAAAAGTATGGTCCATCCCAAATGCATGTTGCCGACAGGTATGGTGCAAAAACCATTTATCAAGTGTTGCTAAAGTGACATTGAACTGACTACAACATAATGAGACCCTGTGACTGGAACTCTACCAAGCTGCTACACTCCTTTTGACCCTTCTCACTTGTCTGCCATGCTACAACTGATGTTAAGTGTTCATGCAGGTTACCATTTGTCAAGTGTTGCTTAAGTAAGACTGAAGTGACTACAGCTACCATGAGGCATTGTGACTGAAACTCTAACCAAGCTGCTAGACTGCTTTTGACCCTTCTCACTTGTCTGTCAAATTACTACTGATCTTCATTCCTCATGGACTGTGCAATGTACAGACAGTGCTCCACTCAGAAATACACATGAATACTTTGCTTGAGGGTGTCCTTGACCCATCAACTCAAACTAATGATGTACCCCAATATATGGGAGCCATGAAGGAAACTCAGCTGATTAGCAGTGGTCGTTGATCCCTTGACTCTGCACTTCACACATGATGAATAGTGCTCGCGATGGCGGTGGGAGAACATGGCGGCTGGTGATGCAGTGCCAAAGGACAAGATCTACATATTCTCCTTATGTCACAGATTCTTATTCACATCAGCTCTTTCATACATTCATTCATTGGTGGGGCCCATAACACCAACACACTTGTCATTTAATCAAACTCACTCGAATCTGTAAACAGGAGAAAAAGGCACTGGACACGTGGGTACCTTATTACCTATCAGGATTAATTTGCTTTACATTATATACACATTATACGTATACATCATCAGAATCCTGACCTTAACATCAAGGCACTCCACCATTTGGTCGATGGACAAATTAGTTGGACTGGTTGATGGTGAATTAGAACCAGCTAAGACACAATTAAAGCCTAGGAAACATTTGATATTTTCTGTAATTAATTTAAGAACCACAAACTCATTTCTTATTAATTCAAAATTGTGTTTATCTTTTGAATTAAACTCTTAAATTGTCATTTATTTTCTAGAGCTTGCTATTTTATCGGTAAATTCATTCAAGAAAATTATGAACATTCAAAAATTACTTTTAGACATAAAATTTAGAAAAGTACATTGAATCTTTACCAATTTAGAGATGAAGGAAAGTTCAAATCAAACAGGGAATTATCAGCATTCTCAAATGAAGGCTCCCTCGAACGGACAGTCCAGTCCTCACCAAAGGATAAAACCGGTGTACAAAATACAGGATACAGCGTAGAAAAGTTCAGAATTTCAGCAAAGTCCAAACATCAATCCGGAGCATGGACCAATTCCACACTCAGACTGATAACATAGAATTTAGGAAACACAAAGAAATAACCCAGAGATACATGCAGCCACGACCGTGACCCAATGAAGGAACGGAACGAACGCTGCGGCAACCAACCCTTCCAACTCCTCCAACCCTCAATGATTGATGAGAGGGCTTTTTATATCCTTTTCTATCTTATTTCATTCTAGATTTTGAGCAGACCAAATGTTCTGATTGGACAGTTCGGGGTTATCAGTGGTTTATTAAAATTTTCTCACTGCAAACTAGTTCTCCATAGTGATTTTTCACAAAGTTCTCAAATTGTAATTTTCTGTTCCGTTCCCAGGCAGGGGAATAGTGGCTGTATCCTTTCCCAAGGTAATAGGGTCCCACGAATAGGTCCTCTCTTTGTCTCTTCCTTGATTTTCTGTTCCGTTCCCAGGCAGGGGAACAGTGGCTGTATCCTTTCCCAAGGTAATAGGGTCGCACGAATAGGTCCTCTCTTTGTCTCTTCCTTCATTTTCATTTGGTCATCTTTTGGCTGGTGGTCAAGTCCTGACTTTCGTCCTTAGCAGGGAACACGATGTCAGGAGTTTCAGCTACCGTGTGATTTCAAGAGCCATCTGGGTATGCGCAAAGGTCATCATGTGTACATGGTAGCATCTGCTTCAGAGAACGCCATCTTGGGTACTGCGGCCTAGTAAGCCCCAGTGCCAACTTAAGCAAAAATAGACATAACAGTAATTAAAATATAGAAATGATGTTGCCAATGTTTAAACCCACAGTAATCCCATAATATATTAGTATTTTACTAGCTGTAGCAAAATTTAAAGCAATGATACTTACCATTTGATGATTTTAAAGCACAAACAATCACAAAGCAACTGAAATCATGCAATTTTAGTATTTCACTACAATCTAAGGTTAGTTTGCGTACCATAGTTAATTAATTAATTGTTCTGCCATGCAATTAGCAATTTAGTCCCACGTGTATTTCGTGTTTATCAAGGTGCAAAGGTTGATTAATAAATTTCCACTCCAAACATATTATGTAAATTATTATTACAATGATTATGTAATTAATTACATGCAAATTAGAGGAGGTATACAAAAGTTTGTTTTACCTGCTCCATCAATACCCCCTTTGGTGATTTTAAAACATCACCACTACTCACTAAATGGTTTTATTCAGTTCCACTTACATTTGTTAGTTTAAATCATAGTGTTCTCCATACTGTTTTCTTTTGTTTTCTTGTACACATTATCTTGCAACTCTTCTAATTCTGTTTCTTCTATCTCTCTTTCTCTTATTTGCTTCTCTTTTTTTCTCTTGTTTTCTCTTTTTATCTCATTTTGTAATTTTCTTCTTTTCATGCACAAACATCCTAATCTTAATATTAACACGAAAATAATCACAAAGGTCACAGGTATCAGTATTTTTCCCACAAAAGAGCTACCTAATTTTGTTAATAGATTCCTAATAGTTGAAAAACCCTTACCAAGTTTCTCACATACACCTTCAACCTCCATTGGAACAATTTCTTCATGCAATTCAGGTATATTCTTAATATATTTCTTTAGGTTCTGACTTTTGTCAGGAATATAAGTACAGCGATGTTGTACTTTCAGCATTCCACAGACTCCTCCCTCTTTTCCAATAAAATGTCAAGGGCAAGTCGATTTTGCATTACCATAGCTCTCATGGCAACAATTTCGGTATTTACCATTAAGAACCCTCCAGCTGTGCTTGTTGATAAACGATCCACAACTGTAGACAATTTCCTAATTTTATGTGCATTCAGAGATATTCAAACTGCTGGTATCAGTGCTCCAAAAATATCCCCAATAATTTCTGACCAACTCTCCCTCCTTCAACGTGTTAGCTGTCTACCTATTTCGTGCAATCCGTCATCTCCTCTTTCCACATGAAATATTTTTGGAAAGACCAGGCCTAAGTAACAAGTCCCATACCAATGGTCCGGCAACCTATAATAAGCTCTGTTCCCATGGATGTAATATATTCCAGGGAATACTGGATCTTTTTCTCCTTTAAGTCCCCATCCTCCCATGATTTTGTATAAGTCATGGCACTCACTTGCACCTACAAAATAATTATCATATACAGTATTATCTCTACTTATGCATAACTTCCCTTTCTGGGGCCAATCTAAAGTCATTGCTGGGTTTGTTTCTCCCTTTATATGAACATCCCAAAAGGTTGTTTCCATCTTTTTCCCAGACGCCTTCTGTTGCATTTTAACTCTCCTCTCCTCTACCATGTTCAGGAAAGTTTTCTCTTCTTTTCCTAAACTACAAGGAAGGTTATTCTTAAACACTTTTTATAAAGTTATTTCTCTTGTTTCCAGAAAAAATTCACCTAGAGTTTTACCAGGAATCACCTTGTTTAGTTCAGGAACTACAGGAATCTGTGAGAAAATATTATCTATATCAGTGTAATAGTATTCTAATTTCTCTGTTTTATAAAACAAACTGGCTAAGACACTACAAGTTATCCCATATGTCAAAGGAAGCTGGTGATACGTGACACCTTCTGATACAGATGCAGGTAACTGAATGCATACATAGCAGTCTCTAACGTCCATTGTTTTTACATAGTTGTACAATAATTTTGAAAAAACATTGTTAGAAAAATTATTTATGGCCATATCTTTGTGAAATTCTTTCTATCTATCAATTTTGTGACATGACCATCATCAACCTTTTCATCATTAGTTCCATTTACTGTGTGTCCACCTATATTTTCTAGTGTTACTGTAAATGAAATTGTTATTGCTAATATAATCCACACAAGCATTAATAATCCTGTACAACAAAAACACATTTTACACCATCTTCTGAAAAATCCACATGTTGGATTTCTATTTTCATTGTTTGCCATTTTGGTAATGGGCAGTGTCTTTTGACTTAGCCTTTTTTCTTCAACAATTTACCTTTGTCTAAACCTAAGGCTTCAGTTGCCTACTTGGTTCTTTTCTGGTCATGTGTCTTGTCCAGTTTTAATTCCTTTCGATTTCTTTTTGTCACTCAATCCATGTATGAATCGTCCTTATCCTTAGGTTCACAGTCTCTGTTCAGAATTTCCTGATCATCCGTTTCTTCTCTGGTGTCAAACAAGATTACTCTCAGGATTTCTTAATCTTCTTCTCCTTTGTCCACCTCTTGCACAGTCACTCTTAGACTTTCTTGGCTATCAGCTTCCTCTTGTATATCAGGAAGTGCCACATATGTCCATTCCGGTGACTTGTACTTCGGGTTTGGTTTCTTTATCCTCTTTGTGCTTTGCAAGTGCTTCTGATCCGTGTCCTTTTGTTTCTCTTGACTAGACACTTCATTTACTTGTTGAGCATTATCAGGCTTTATTCTGGTCAGTCGGTATCTCAACCTCGTGATTTTGTTGGGCCAAATATCTTCTTTCAAAGGCCTTTTCAATTTAGATCCTTTCCTTTCTCGCTCTGTTTTCCAAGCTCTTTTCCTCAAAATTCTTCCACCTTTAGTCTCTGCTTCACTTTCTTCTGATTCTGTCTCCGTCTGGATTTCACCTTCTGTGGATTTTATCCTCAGGTTCACTGTCTGTTTCTATCCCTCCTCGTGTTTCTTCCACACAATCTTCCTGCTGACTATCTGACCCTTTTTCTACCTGTGTGTGTTGTGTCCCTACACCTCCTCGGGGTTCTTCCGCAATTACTTCACCCTCACGCTCTGTATCTAATTCCTCACCTTCTATCTCTATGATTTTGGGGGGAATTTCTCTTGTGCTTGTACTCTTGATTTCTTTTCCAAAGATTACTTGTTCAGTTTTTCCGGTATCATGATTTATTCTTTCTTGTATTTCTACTGGTTCTGTCTCAGATTCAGAGCTTGTATCAGAAATTTCAAGTCGTCTTCTTAGTGGAATATTTTCTTGTCCAGTAATTTGACTTAGACCCTCTTCTCCTGCTTTTGGGTTTTATCTTGTTCTCGTTTCTTCTGATTCTGATTCTGAACTGGTATCTGATACTTCTCGTTGTTCCTCTTCAGATTGATCTTCCAGATTTGGGACTCGAAGAGTGTTACTGGCATGAATCTAGTTCTTCACCCTTGCACACTTCACAGGAGTTGTTGTTGTCAGAATCACTTGTCGTGGTCTTCCCCAGCGTGGAACCAGACAATTTCTTCTTCAGTGTACTTTTGTGCAGACCCAATCTCCAGGACTCAAGTCATCAGCAGGCTTCTTTTCAAGAGTGGTCGCATCTGGTCCAACCTGATGAAACACAGAATGTACCATATCAGCCAGTCCTTTGCAATAATCCAAGACAAAGTCATCAGATATAGGCAGCAGTTTGTTGACAGGAATGAAAACATGTCTGATTGCTCTACCCATGATAATTTCATGGGGGCTCAGACCAGTTTTCCTATCAGGAATTGATCTAATGCTCATCAGAACAAGAGGCAAGCCATCTGGCCATTTTAGACCTGTGGCCAAACACATTTTTCCCAATCTGTTCTTTATGGTGCCATTCATTTGCTTCACCACTCCAGAAGCCTCTGGTTGGTAGGCACAATGCAGTTTTTGTTGTACATTCAATGCTTCACAAATCAATTTTATAACTTCATTCTGGAAATGTGTTCCTCTATCTGTTTCAATCGTTACTGGGAAACCAAACCTAGAAATTAACTCTCTTAGTAGGAGTTTTGCTACAGTAACTTCATCATTCCTTCTGGTCGGGTAAGCCTTAACCCAACGAGAAAACAGACAGAACAGTACATATCTTAGCCTGTTGCATAAGGGCATCTCAATGAAATCAAGCTGCATACGAGTGAAAGGACCTCCCTCCCATCCTATGGTTCCCAAGCTCACAACAGTTTTCCTTCCTGGATAAAATTGCTGGCATATGAGACATCACTGATAAAGGCTCTCAGCTAGAAGCAGAAACTTTGCATTATACCAGGTCTGTTTAAAAAGTCTAAATATGTTATCCCTGCCTATGTGGACCTGCCCATGGTACATCCGTGCCATGGTAGAGATCATGCTATCAGGAATCACTGGTCTTCCATCTCTGTAAATCCAAACTCTGTCTACTTCTCGTTGTGTACATCCTGATTTTATCCACTGTTTCTTCTCCTCTTCCCCTGCCTCTTCCTGTAACTGTCTCACTTCATCCCATGTACTTACGGTGTTAGTACAAAGAAAGGGACATAAATCCATTTCATTTTCCCGGTTATGATTTAATGAAGTCTGATTTCGTGCACAGTACTGAGCTAGATCATTGGCAAATTCATTGCCTGCTGACACGTAATCAGTTCCTTTCCTGTGTGCGCTGCATTTTATAACAGCGATCTGTTTAAGCAGCTGTATCGCCTCAAGTAATTTTCCAACTATTTCTGCGTTTCTAATTGAAGTTCCACTTGATGTCAAGAAACCTCTTTGGGACCAAATTTGCCCAAAATCATGCACCATTCCAAACCCATACTGGCTGTCAGTAACCACAGTGACTCGCAAATTCTTTCCCAACTTGCATGCTCTAATCAGTGCAAACAACTCAGCAACTTGAGCAGATCGTACTCCTCTCAAACAAGATGCTTCCAACACAGTTACTATAGTGCACACAGCATATGCAGCACTCAAAATCCCTTCTCCAGTTCTTAGGCACGAACCATCCACAAACATTACATAGTCACTCTCTTTCAGAGGCACATCTTTTATATCCGGACGCGGTTTGGTACAAAAATCAAGCACTTCCAAGCAATCATGATCAACTTCATCTTTCACTTCTGCATTCACAGCATCAGGTAGTAATGTTGATGGGTTCACATTAGTGCATCTTACAAGACTCACATTTGTAGCACCCAAAATTACCTTTAATATTTAGTTAGACGACTATGCATCATGAACTATGTTTTACTTCTTGTCAAAAGGATCGCCACATCATGGGGAACAAACACTCTCACAGGGTATCCCATTACAATTCCTTCACTATGTTCCAGACTTTTACAGGTGGCAGCTACTGCTTTCAAACATCCGGGCAATGCTACAGCTGCTGGATCTAGTACAACTGAAAAATAAGCAATCGGTCATCTCAATCTTCCATGTCTCTGCACTAATACAGAAAGAGCACATCCATCTATCTCACTGCAATAAAGCTCAAATTCTTTTTTCATAATCAGGCATTCCAAGAGCCTGTGCTTCACACAAGCTGTCTCTCAATTGTTTAAAAGATTTCATCTCTTCCTTATTCAACTCAAGTGGATCTTTCACATCACTTTTTGTCGTACTAGTGGTTTTGCAATCAATGAGAAATTGCTGATCCACTGACGACAGTATCCCACCATTCCAAGAAACATTCTGACTTCTCTCTCTGTCATTGGGGCTCTCATTCCTTTAATGATTTTAATTCTATCCATTGTTACTTTTCTCAAGCCCTTTTCAATCTTATGACCTAAGTATTGTACTTCTTTGTGACAAAACTGCAATTTTGATGGAGCTACTTCAAGTCCTCCATCTGCCAAATGATTTAACAGTGCAACTGTGTCAACCACACATGCTTCTCGCGTCTTCGATGCCACTAATAGGTCATCGATATATTGAACAAGCACTGAACTTTCTGGCATTTTTAAATCTTCCAGTGACTTCTTTAGAATCTGATTAAATATTGAAGGACTCTCTGTATACCCTTGAGGGATACGGCACCATGCCAAAATACGCTCACCGAACCGGAATGCAAAAATTTGTTGGCTATCAGGGTGCAATGGATTAGAAAAGAAAGCATGCCACAAGTCAATGACTGTGTACCATTCTGCATCATGGGGAATCGGATATAGAATTACTGAAGGGTTTGGCACAATGGGACAGCATGGAACAACAATTTTATTCACGTTTCTCAAATCCTGTACTATCCTAAAAGTCCTATTTGGCTTTTTCAAACCCATGAGTGGAGAGTTACATGGACCGCTCAGTATCTCTCTCAGAATTCCTTGTTCAATCATTCTGTCTATTACAGGCGTTACTCCTGCAATTATTTCTGGTGTTAATTTATACTGAGGAATATTTGGGTAATTTACTCCTTCTTTTACAGTTATTTTCACAGGATCTACTCTTTTCATTAATCCAACATCCTCTCCTGTGAAATCACACACTTCTGTTTTCACTGTGTCTTTTAACGAGTGAGGTAATCCTTCTGGATCAAATACAACAAATGCTTCGGTAATTTCTGGTGCTAGATTTGCCATTGTCATTCTATACAGTACATCATCGTCTGGAGTTTCAAAGGCTATACCATCAGGTGTACAAAAGATGGTACAGTTCATTTTACAAAGCAAGTCCCTCCCTAACAGATTTACAGGACTAGTGTAACAAACTACAAAACGATGCATATCAGCAAATTCCCTATTCTAACCTTTACCGGATCAGTAAAATAAAATGTTATCTGTTTATTTGAAACTCCAACTACTTGGATTGTTTCACCCGAGAGAGGAAGATTTTTCACTTCAGCTGATCTAACAGTTCAACGAGTAGCACCAGTATCCACTAGGAAAGTAATGTTTACTTCACTCACCTTTCCATCCACAAAGGGTCCTTTCTGGTCTACCTCTAGAGTTGCGCCAAGTACACACTCCTCTTCCTCTCCTAGGCACCGTCAATAACTCTCTTCTGACTCACTCTCATCGCGTTGCAGCCAATACTGCGAAATGGCACCAGCGCGCGGTAGCTTTGTTACCTGTTCTTCGTTGTAGAATCCTGTCTCATTACTGTATCTTTGAGGATTTACGTTCTGTGGAAAAGGTGGCTTTGGCACCTGACACTGTTGGGTAACAACCTGCTGCTGTCGCGGCGGTTGGCAACTCACCTCACCTGTGGATTTAATGATGAATTATCACCATTAGCTTTCGGCGGCAATTTACACTCGGATTTCCAATGCCCTAATTTTCCGCAATTATGACATGGCCATTTCTTTTTATTTTAGCTTCAGCTATGCTAATCTGTCCTTTTCCTTTTCCAATATTAGGTTTTGGTTTTGCTTGCCCTATTCCATTAGCTTGTTCGATTAACTGGGCTTCTTGTCGCTCCGCTACCTTAACCTGTGCCCACATTGCCTTTTCTTTTCAATTTACGCTGTTTGGCTTCAATTTCATCACTAAAATATTTTGCATGTCGTAACACTTCATCTATCTTTTTGTTTTGCCAATCTACTGTATGCTGTTTAATCATTTAACTAACTTCAGGCCTTAAACCATAAACAAATCTGTACACAAAATGACTCAAATCCTTTTCACTTAATTTCTCGTCTCCACTGTATTGTTTAAAAGCTGACAATAACCTTTCGTAATATGCATGCACTGATTCCTTAACCTCCTGGTGAGTTCTGTCAATCTTTACCAATTCCGTTTCTTTCAGAGGTTCTTTATTTTTCAAAAGGGTAATTACCTGATCATATTTTTTCATTACTTCTGGATCTGGGGCTCCCGTTTTAGGATCCCTAGGATACTCTTGTGTTGGCCAATTTATTGTAATCTTACATTCTGCCCATAAATCTGCAGGCACAATTATATCAAAAAGATCATTCAGATCTATCCACAACACCTTTGAAAGTTTGACAAACCTGTCCACCTGTCTGTACCATTCAACTGGTTTTTCTCTCAACCTCGGAAAATCCTTTGCAAATGACAACATATCCTGTCTAGTCCATGGAACATATACATATCCTCCTCCAGGAATTTCTCTCATGGGACATTCTGTTACCACTGGCTCCTTTTCTCTCATTGGGAAAGCTAGAGTCTGTAGTTTCCTCTCTTCTTCTAAACCATCTACTTTTCCATCAATCCACATCACCCCATTTTCTTAACAATGCAATCAATTCTTTAATTTGTGTCAATCTCCCTGCAGTAGTCAAGTTTTCAATATCCTTTTTGGAAAAATCTACCCTTCTGTAATGATCTTATTTTGTCAAAATCTATTCCCATTTCACTTGCTGTCTCTTCTAACTTTTCATGAAAGGTCCTTGCTCTCCAAGTTATGCTTTCACTCAAAAACATTAATTCCTCATCTTGGTATGCTTTTAATTTTTCAGTTCGAATTGTTCCGACAATTGACGCTTCTAAGGTCACTTTTAATTTTGCCACATCTAAAGGTTGTGGTTCTGTATCTTTTTTCTGTAAACTTCTTAACCATTCACTTAATTCTTCAGATGTTGGTCCTACAGGCGTTGTCGCTATTCTCAATTTATCTGCCATTCTCTCTGTGGTTTCCGTTGCTGATTCTGTTGTCATAGGTGTCTTACTTGCTGGACTTTGATTTACCGTGAAATTTTTAAGGGTACTTAATCCTGATATTTCTGCAGTAACCTTCTACTCATTTTCCCCTTGAAATACTCCTTTCTTTCTCCTTTTGCATACTGCCATTATATGGGACCGTTAAACAATGCTCACTATCGGGGGGAGGAGCCAAGATGGCGACCGCGACGGCAGCGTAGACTCCCGGCTCCGTGAACCTCCGCATCCCGCACGGATATCCTGCATGAGATCCTCAGCCTGCGCGATGCGATCGTGTTTGTGAATGAGAGTGGCAACCGATCGTGTGACTCCGAGGTTTCTGGCTGCGGTACCGCCTGAGAAAAGTGCATTTTAAATTTGCGGCCCGTGCAGCCCTGGAGCCTGGACCTCGAGTGGACGCCTTGGCCGAGTGGCAGTTCAACAACAGCGGCCTGTGGTGACTGGGTGGAGTCGGTCCACCGGAGCGGTGCCAACCTCGGCCTGCATTTCGCCGTGCCCTTTCCTGCCGCTAAGCGAAGCGGACCGAGTGCCTGCCCGGGGGTGCAACTCTCAGATTCCCCGGTGATAGCCCCTGCCCTTGGCGGCGAGCTGTCCGGACGCCGCCCGTGACTCGCCCTGATTCTTGCAGGCGGCTCCCGGATTTTCGCGGGAACTGGTCCGTGGTGGGGACGACTGTTGCCCGTGCCCACGCAACGGATAAATTTTTGCCTGCCCCCGGACCCTGTTTCCAGCGCCGTGGGCCTCGAGGCACTTGTTCCTGGGTCCCGGCCCCCATACGGGTCAGGCCTACCCGACGGCCATTTTGTTGCGATGAAGCCTACCATCCTGTCCACTGGGTCACAGCAGGATTGGGAGTGTGTGACTTTTGGGAGTGTGGCGGAGCGATCGCAGAGAGCTATGCTGGGGTACGGCGACCTCCTCGAGGCCCTCGGTGCCCTTCATTCCTCCCTGGTTCATGGCGTCGGGGTCTTGGGGAGTAAGCTCGATGGTGTGGCGTCAGCGTTGGGACAGTGGCGGCCTTCCTGCCCTCAGGTATACAGGGACTTCCCACACTGCACACCGGAGGACAAAGTCGCGGCCACCCCTGGGATTGGTGCACAGCTGGACACTCCGGACAGTATGCTACAGTGTGATCGGATGGCTGTGGGTCGGATCTGTTCCGGAGGTATTGGACCTGAGCGGGAGGTGGTGGCCTCGCTCCGTGCACGGCCTCCGGTGACCCAGGGACAATTCAAGCAACAGTTGTCTACTTTGGCTGCTTCCGCCTTCCTGGTCCCTGTGTGCGGTGCTGACTCTGGGGCAGCACTGGGAAGGCCGTCCTTCCATGATGTGGACTGTGTTGGTACTCAGAGACTTCCACCCCACCTGTGTGTGTCGCTTCCCGGTCGTTTTTGGACAGTCCCTTACCTTGGAACATCGGACATGGCGCTGGGTCGAGGGGTAGGCATGGGCAGAATTGCAAAGAGTGGTCAAGGATAAGGCTGATCCTTCAGGGGTGGTCATCTAGTAGACGGGCGGGTTCAGGGGTTGCGTGCTCTCATGGTATAGCTATTAGCATAATCGGTGCATAATGCTCCCCATCTTTCTTTGATATGGTCGATTTTGTGCTGTTCACTGTTTGCTGTGGGGAAAACTTACCGTGCGGGAGTGGGAAGCCGGGGGTATGTTTTGAAGGCCCTCCTCCAGTTTATTAATACTTTCTCTACCCCCCCGTCTGGTGGGGTTCTTTTCTTACTCCTTTTTTCCCTGTTTCTTCTATATTTCGGGTCTGGTTCCGGGGCAACAGGCACACTGCTGGGGGGAGGGGCCGTACTCATCTGCAGAGGTGCAGGGTGGGGGGTTGGGGGAAGGGGTTCTTTAGTCTTCATCTCCCTTTTCCATGGCCTCCTTTTTCTTCTCTGATTCTTCTTGTTTTTTCTTTTCTGGGATCAGCGTGGTACATCTCCTTTGTTGTGAATCGTCGCCTTTTCATGTGTGCCACAACTTCCGGGGTGTTCCCTGGGCTTTCAGGCAGGGGACTCCAGGCGCAACTGCTCATGATATTCTTCCCCATCCTGAATTTCCTGTGTCTGCGACATTGATCCAATAGATTGCTGATTATTGCTTATGTCATTATTCTGCCTGCCTTTTATCGCTGTTGGGAAATTGTTCGGTACCTGATCCTTCTGTCTTTTTCATTATAAAATGAAAACCCTTTTTATCCTGGTGTCCTACCTGCGCTGTTCACTGGTCAGACTATATTAGCGTGACGATTCTGCTCCCCGAGGTGCTGCCTGTGTTCACACTTGATCTTTGTTGCTCTGATTACTTAGCGGCCGGCCCCGGGGGGTTGTAGGCCCATACTTGTTATTGATTGAAATGTCAATAAAGGTTTTTAAAAAAAAAAAAAAGAAAAAAAAAAAAACAATGCTCACTATCCTTTTGTTTATCAAAAACAGGTATCACTGGTCCTATAGTTACAGGCACAGTCACTGCTTCCATATTCTTTGTTAACTCTCTAATCTTTTCAGTTAATTCCAGTATAGTTCTAGCTAATTCTGCAGATTTTTCGTTTTCAATTCTTACTGTTTGTGACATTTCCGAATCTTTAAATCTATTATTTTTCCCAAAATTGTTCGGCATTTGTTCAAAATTTTTATTCGTTACAGTCTCCTCTGGTGATGCACTTGGCTTCATCAACGCAGAATCCTACTGATTTGGAGTTATTTTTTTATAAAACATGTCCTCCAGCACTTCATCCTCCGATTCACTAACTCCATATCTATAACCTTCTCTCCCTGTGTTATTTCTCTTTTCTGTGCATTTTCTTCCGCTCATCTCTCCAGCATTTCTCAGAGGAAACATACCATCAGTCATGCTTGCATTTCGCCATCTTGCCATTCTGTCATCATGACTTTCTTGACCACAATGTCTACCAAATATATAATTATACCTTCTCCCACTCCGATGCCTTTCTCTTTCATACATCTCTTATTCCCATTCAGTTAAAGCCTCGAATTGGGTAGGTCTGGGTTTTGGTTCCAACCTCATCATTCTATCTCTCAAATTTCCTAGTACTGCTAAACTAAATGAACCATTTTCCAGAAACGCTAACACTCCATCATCTTTGGTATACTTTGCCCAATTCTCCAACCAAATACATGTATGATAACCATATTTCGCTACCATAAAAGATGCAGGCGTTTTCGGTGGAGGAAGTATCTGCCCTTCCCTAGTTACAATTGGCTTATCCTTTTTAAATAGGTCTTTGATTTTTCCAAACCATGACTTTTTCTCTTTCTCAGGTGGATCGTAGTACATCATTTTTATTTCCAAAAGTTATTAGTCAACTTAAACTCTGTAAATAACTTCTTCACGGCTTCTCCGTATTCAGACCAATCTGGAGCATCTACGTCACTCTTGTAATTCTCCAATCCCAGCGTGACTCACACTAACGCACCAATCCGTAGCGTCTACATCACTGTGGTAATTCTCCAATCCCAGCGCATCTCACACTAACGCACTAATCAGTGAAAGCTTCGTCTTTCTACAGCTGACCAATCCCAGTGCGGTCTTTCTGATGTCAGCCTTTCTCCCTACTCCTGCTCTTGCTGACCCCTCCTTTACAAAATGTTATCGGCAAAATTTTCTTACATCTCCTTTAATTGAAATCTGTTAGTAACAACATAAAACATCTCCATTGCCTGTTTCGCTAAACCAAAGAGCTAGCTTTGCTCATTTACACAAGAATTCTATCTTTCCAGTAGGCAGCGCTTACCTCTACCCTACCACAGAATTTTCCGTTTCGGTGATAAAGTAACACTTCATCCTACCTTACCCTTCTATCAAGCAAAAGGCAAACCTGTTTCTCTGGGGATACAACACATGTAGAGACTACAATGCTCCTGAGAATTAAGGCCAGAGTTTCACAAGAGAACCTATTACTATTCCACTCACACACATTCATACAGAGATTTCCCTAGCATCACACAGTTCCGTGTTATTACACTTCTTGAAACCAGACAATGTTCAATTCCATGTGACTTCTCTTGCCACATGAATCCACTTCCTACTTCCCGGAAGTTTCACATTTTCCAACTACACTTAACATAAACAATACTCACCATAAAGTGTTAAACATAAATCGATAATCACCAAACCAATACAATGATAACCATCAATCTGCTACCAAGAAAAAACTGATGCAGCTCCAAATGACAAGATCTACATATTCTCCTTATGTCACAGATTTTTATTCACATCAGCTCTTTCATACATTCACTCATTGGTGGGGCCCATAACACCAACACCTTCGTCATTCAATCAAACTCACTTGAATCTGTACACAGGAGAAAAAGGCGCTGGACATGTGGGTACCTTATTGCCTATCAGGATTAATTTGCTTTACATTATATACACATTATACATATACATCTTCAGAATCCTGACCTTAACATCAAGGCACTCCACCATTTGATCGATGGACCATTTAGTTGGACTGGTTGATGGTGAATTAGAACCAGCTAAGACACAATTAAAGCCTAGGACACATTTGATATTTTCTGTAATTAATTTAAGAACCACAAACTCATTTCTTATTAATTCAATTTTTTTTATCTTGTTCAATTAAACTCTTAAATTGTCATTTATTTTCTAGAGCTCGCTATTTTATCGGTAAATTCATTCAAGAAAATTGTGAACATTCAGAAATTACTTTTAGACATAAAATTTAGAAAAGTACATTGAATCTTTACCAATTTAGAGATGAAAGAAAGTTCAAATCAAACAGGGAATTTTCATCATTCTCAAATGAAGGCTCCCTTGAACGGACAGTGTAGTCCTCACCAAAGGATAAAACCGGCGTACAAAATACAGGATACAGCGTAGAAAAGTTCAGAATTTCAGCAAAGTTCAAACATCAATCCGGAGCATGGACCAATTCCACACTCAGACTGATAGCATAGAATTTAGGAAACACAAAGAAATAACCCAAAGATATATGCAGCCACCACGCGACCCAATGAAGGAACGGAATGAACGCTGCGGCAACCAACCCTTCCTACTCCTCCAACCCTCAATGATTCATGAAAGGGCTTTTTATATCCTTTTCTATCTTAATTCATTCTAGATTTTGGGCAGACCAAATGTTCTGATTGGACAGTTCGGGATTATCAGTGGTTTATTAAAATTTTCCCAGTGCAAACTAGTTCTCCATAGTGATTTTTCACAAAGTTCTCAAATTGTAATTTTCTGTTCCGTTCCCAGGCAGGGGAACAGTGGCTGTATCCTTTCCCAAGGTAATAGGGTCCCACAAATAGGTCCTCTCTTTGTCTCTTCCTTGATTTTCATTTGATCATCCTTTGGCTGGCGGTCAAGTCCTGACTTTCGTCTTTGGCAGGGAACACGATGTCAGGAGTTCAAGCTACCGTGTGATTTCAAGAGCCATCTGGGCATGCGCAGAGGTCATCACGTGTACATGGTAGCATCTGCTTTAGAGAACACCATCTTGGGTACTGCGGTCTAGTAGGCCCCAATGCCAACTTAAGCAAAGATAGACATAACAGTAATTAAAATATAGAAATGAAGATGCCAATGTTTAAACCCACACTAATCCCATTATATATTAGTATTTTTCTAGCTGTAGCAACATTTAAAGCAATGATACTTACCATTTGATGTTTTAAAGCACAAACAATCACAAAGCAACTGAAATCATGCAATTTTACTATACTCTAAGGTTAGTTTGCGTACCATAATTAATTAATTAATTGTTCTGCCATGCAATTAGCAATTTACTCCCACGTGTATTTCGTGTTTATCAAGGTGCAAAGGTTGATTAATAAATTACCACTCCAAACATATTATTTCAATTATTGTTAGAATGATTACGTAATTAATTACATGCAAATTAGAGGAGGTATACAAAATTTTGTTTTACCTGCTCCATCACTGGATGAGAAGTCCGGTCGGGAGCGCTGAGTCTCTCAGGGCGCAGGAATGAATACTTGCGAATATTCCCCCAAAGGAGACTGAATTAAACTGAAAATTGAAGAAGTACACCTTTTGAAACTTGCTTGCATCAGAGAGTCTCCGGACCTGCGGCTACTACGGTTATGGGTCTTTCATGCAAGGCTGGCCAGAAAGGTGTCTGCAATGCCATGAAGACCGGTAAAGCCCAGCGAGCCTGCGTTTGCATATGGGTGAAGGCAGCTGCAAAGCTGCAGTGAAGCAGGAAGGTTACCGCCCGCATACCATATCGGGGGCTTCCAAGTGGCTAGGAGTATGGCGATCCAGACCCCAAAGAACGCATTAGAGAAAACAGCATGGAGGGGGTGTGCATGACTTCCGTAAGTGGCATGGGGAGGGGAAGAGAAACAATCTCACCCTTAGAGCCCCGACAGAACAGACAACCCTAAAAAATAAAAAAAAAGCTGATGCAAAAAAAAAAGGGGTCACAAACACAGTGGTCAAGAAGAGCCAGATAGGAGAGTAACCCACAGAAGAGTTACTGCTTAAGAAATAGTCAGTTTGAGGTGGAAAGTACAGAATCTGAAACAACTCGAAAAACCCCGGTAATAGTCCCAATAAACAGCAAATCAGGAGAAAAGCAGGGAGTGAACAAGAACCGGGAGGAGAGCACAGTTATCTCAAACTCCTCCAAATATGCACAGGGCAAACAAGGCATTAAGATTAAATTCACCCCCTCTCTAAGCTCCTTCTTTAAAATTCAAGACAAAAAGCCTCCAATAGTGCACCAACCGCGGGGTCAAAGGAAGAGTCTTCACAGAGACTGTCATGCAGAAGAACACCCACATTTTTACGGAGGAGGGTAGACACAAGCAACAAATTTCAAGTGCTAACTACAGAAGGGCGGGAGGTAGAGAGGACACCCCCATCGATGGCGTCCCGGGGAGGACTAGATGAAGGAATGGAAGACGGCAATAAGGAAGAACACCCCCCAAAGTGAACACAATGATGAAACAAATTGGTCCTAAGGGCAAGCAGCAATACAATCTGCAAAACCAAAGATGGGAAAGTTAATGGAAACCCTAATCTTAGAGATGAGGGCAAACTTCGCCAAATCGGAGAAAAATCAAGAGAAAATACAGGCGACGTGAGGCTCTTGAGATGAAAGTAAAATCACTAATGGACAGAGTATTCGGGATGGAAACTTCCTTAGGAAAACTGGGTAGAGAAGTAACGGTTACCCAAGGAGAAATTCAGACTTTAAAAGCAAATGATAAGGACCTGAGGGATAACATTGTGTCTTTAGAAAATAATGCAAGACAAAATAATCTCAAAATTTTAGATATTCCAGAGGGGATGGTAGGAGAAAACATTAAGAGTTTTGTGGTTAAGCTTCTGAAGGATTTCATCCCGAGGATAGATGACATAGTATTGGAAGAGGACATACAAAGTGTTCATAGAGACCCTTTTAAAAAAGGGAAATTCAAGAAAAACGCACAGAGGATCCTTGTCAACTTCAAAACTTATACCCTGAAAGAAAAAATCCTGAATGAAGCCCTAAAAGCTGGCACTTTTACTAACGGGGACTGTAATTTCAGAATCCGTTCAGTCATATCAAAAGCCACACAAGCTAGGCAATGGGAATTGGGCCAATACATGCAATCTGGCAAAAAAAGTAAAAATAATTGTCTGTTGTGCAAAATACCAGGAAGGATAGGGTCCCAAACCACAAAGTAGATAAAGTAGGATTGAGTACACACTGTTTGTGAGGAAAGAATATGGCTAACAACATAGTGAATATTATGTCATATAACGTAAATGGCCTTAGAGTTAAAAAGAGGAGACAGAAAATTCTGGAATACTCAAAAGGGGTTAACAGTGAAGTCATAATTCTGCATGATTATGAAATATCAAAAATGGGTTGATAGTTATGTCCGTACCAACCAATCCTGTTGTATTAAAGGAGTGGCAATTATATTTTTTAAAAATGCATATGTAACAATTGTGGAAGCTTCGACAGATCCAAAGGGAAGATGGGCGATAGTTAAAGTAAAAAATGGTTGGAAAAATGTATATTATGATAAAAGTAGGATCTTTGATAAGCTGGGACTCCCTGTCATCAAGTCCCGGTGGAAAATTGTCTAGATTCAAATACTATCAGCTGACAAGCTGGGTAAAAGGAATGGGGAAGGACTTTGTGGAAAATATAGAGCTAGAAGAAGAATTGCAAGGCAATTCACTTGGCAAGGAAGTAGCAAAGTGGAGTTATGGGAGAGAGACATGCCGACGCTGGATGTACAATACTTATGGCAAGTATCTATGTTCACATTATGGCGCATAACAAAAGGTGCGCCTCTTCTGAAAAAACATCTTTTTACGTTACACATAGCATACTGGTCCCCGGAAAAGTTGACAAAGATGAACAAACAAGTGGTGAAGAGATGTCCAGAGATGCGGAGAAATAAGTGCAAATTACATTTATATGTTTCGTCAGTGCCCCCAGCTCCAGTCGTTCTGGTCCGGTGTGGGTACTAATGAATTACTGGGACAAAATATAGAGGTAAGAGTAGAAGTAACCAGTTTTGGAATGATGGGTGAGAATGTTGGGCCACCCCTCTTAAATGATAAACAAAAATCCTACTATTTGTATTAATATTGCTCTCCAGGTGAGAGGTATGCATAAAATGGATACGCACCAGCCCCCTTTGTTAAGTGAATGGTTAGCATCGGTGCAAAAGGTAAAAAACTTAGACCGAAGTAAGAGGACTCAATTTTGGGAGATATGGGACAAAAGTAGAATCTCAGGAGAGGGTCTTTAAAGGGCTGTGGTAGAAAGGGCAGTCCAATGATTACCCGTTTTGCAATAAAAAAGAAATAAAATCCGTGACTTTACCATGGAGGAGGCACGAGTAATCTCTCCCATTGGATTTGGATATCAAAATATAGACCCTCATGATAAAAAAGAACGCCTGTTACCCCACCTGGGAGTTGGGGGAGCGACTTCTGTTAGTAAAGTTCCGAACAGAAGGATCTCATGTCTTCGTATATCTCATCTCACTTATTGCACAAAATGAGGACAAAAGAAAATGATGAACACTGCTAAAAATACAACAAAGCTGGGTTTGCCTGTATTAGATATAACTAGGCCTTGGAATGCATGAATACAAGTTACAACTACACTGTCGTGTCTACCCCTAAAGCCAAAATACCACATATCTGCACATCTAATGAGCTGATGAAATCTACGAAGTCTATTGAATGTCTACAAATGTCTAGTAACCAACTTCAACTCCACACAAATAGATGAGAATACTAATCTCTATCTATTTTGTTCCATTCCAAGTCCCTATTTACTTTGACACAAACAACGTGGATGTCTCACTTCCACCATTAACAATGTTGTCTATTTCTCAACAGGTCGATTCACCAATGTACCTGCACAGAGGTTGGAAACCGAACAGAGTACCTCTCCACCCCAGGATGAAGCACTCAGCGATGACAGCGCTCCTGAAGAGGTGGACGTGGATGACAGTCCAGGCCCATCTGGTCAGCCTGGGCAGACAGCAACAGTGGGGCTCACTGTGCCCACAACAACACCCCCACCACAGCTGCAACAACACAGGCAACCACTACCCCCTCAACCTATGCACCTAGCACAGTCAGTACCATCCTGTGCACCCCAGTCCTGGATTCTGAGCTGGCTATCACCACCACAGTCACGGTAAACCAGGACCCAGTGGGAGGGCGCTGACCCTTGGGGGTAGTCATAATAGGAGGGTAACTGTGGACATGCAGAGTGAGCCCACAGGGGCCACCGCCACCCAGGGTGCCATCACTCAAGTCCTGCGAGTCTACCAGGATTCCCAAAGTGTCATGGGCCATGTATAGACTGAAACCAGGGAAATGAAGCAGCTGCAGAGGGACATATACCAGGAGGTTGCCAGCATACATATGCGGAACATCAACACCACCCTCTACAGGGCTTTTCGACTTGCATCTACCCCTTCCTGTGGTCCAAGTACATCCAGATTGTCAACATCTGCTGCAGCCACAGGAATGCTGCATATCCGCCCTTTCTCAGAAATAACAGGAACACGATTGATGTTGGATAAGTGAGGTGAGGTTTGAAGCAGGCTCCAACTGATTAAATAAGTCCAGTATTGTTTGACGATTCAAACAAAACTTCTGTGTGACATGTCGCTCTTCTATGGTCTGCACATCTGGAAATGGGCGATACCTTGGAGCCTGGCATCTCCTCCCTCTCCCAGGGTACCTGTTTGAGAAGTAACATAAAAATGTATTTTGGTCACAGTGTGCAGAGTAACAAATGTGAAAAGCAAAAGTCATGTTTCTGAACGTTGAAGCTTCATTAAGCATTGCACATCTCACTTCTTTATTGACAAATTTTAAACATCCAGAATTCATCCGCAAGGTGGCCTTCACAGATCTGTATCAGAATTGTGCACATCATCAATTCAGAAAATGTATATTGCCACTACAGCGAGGGTAGCATAACATTTTATGTGAAATACCGCCAACCATGGTGTACAGTGCACTGAGCACATTTTGCCTATGTGCACAGTAATGCACTACGCGGATGTATGTCATTACATCGCATACCAATACCACGCCACCTTATTGCAAAGTCCTATCTTTTCCTACGTGCAAATAATACCTAAATATAAAAAGGCGTAGCTCTGACAAGATATTGATGCTAGTGTGTGTGATTATAGTGTCGTACTGTATCTGAGCACCGAACCTACTATCACTTCTGGGAGTAAACGTTGATCCCTTTGCAAGAGCATAAAGTGAGTAACTGGGTGTTCGGTTGAGGTGAAGTGGTTTCCAGCGCCCTGAGACCCCAGGGATAAGCAACAATGCCCACCAGAGATACAGCCCAGCATCCACTGGCTGCCCCAGGTCCTCAAGAAAAGGCCTCATAGAGACGTAAAAACAAGCCCGGACACCCAACTGGGCACACCCAGCACTGGGACAGACTCCAGGAGGGTCCAATGAGTTCAACAGGGGGAGGACTTTTCCAGAGATGCTGGTAGATTGATGCCTGGGAAGTTACTGTCCCCCATCGTTTGGAAAGACTGGGGTTACCTCAGGTTAGGGCGGTGACATAAAGAAATGGATTCTAGAAGAGGAACGCCCCCTTCTCACATCCAAGTGGGTGATGGCTCTGCAAGGACTGACAGCCGCGCAGTTCATGCGGTGGAATCCAGTGCCTGACCCTCTGCAAACATACTCAGTCACCTTTAGCTGATGATTTATGTGGTCAGACATTTAAAGAGGTAACAACTTTGCCCGGCTATGTAACTGTTCCCCGTCGATTGGAGAGAGCTTTTGTCTGCAGCAGGAAGCAAATACCTAAAATACATAACATTTATTTTAGGTAGAATAAAAACAATAATTCCCTCTGTGTCATGAAAATGCTTTTTTCCCTATTCCCACAAATGTGTGTTTTTAGCAGCTCTTATCTCAAAACTGCAGTCATTCCCAACAGGTGCCCAGGCTTTACTACATTGTCTCCAGCCCATTTGCTGATGGGAAGAAATGCACCCACTGGACCACCAAGGTGAACACAGTAAAAACAAGCCCGAAATCTGCTTCTAGGGTATACATGGGTTGCTCTTATTTATTCTGCTCTTTCTACAGAGACCTGTGTATTTTAGAAGCTTTGTGACTCCTTCAATCAATCAATCATGTAACTTGTAAACCACACTACATACCCGGGTGAATTTCAAGGCGCTGAGGGGGTGGGGGAAGATGTTACTGGTGTCGAAGAGCCAGGTCTTGAGTCGTCTCCTGAAGGTCAGCAGGTCTTCGGTTTGTCGAAGGTCGAGGGGGAGGGTGTTCCAGGTCTTGGCGGCGCGATGGGAGAAGGATCTGCCTCCGGAAGTAGTTCTCTGGCTGCGTGGGACCGTGGCCAGTGCGTGGTCAGTGGAGCGGAGTTTCCTGTTGGGTACGTAGAAGGAGAGTCGGCTGTTGAGATAGGCTGGGCCGGTTTTGTGGAGTGCTTTGTGTGTGTGGATCAGGAGCTTGAAGGAGATTCTTTTGTCGACGGGGAGCCAGTGCAGGTTCCTCAGGTGGGGGGGTGATGTGGTCTCGGCGCGAGACGTCGAGGATCAGGCGTGCAGAGGCATTCTGGATTCTGGACTCCTTCTGTATCAATGTGTGATAATAGGCCAAAATAGCTACAGACGAATGGCAAAGAAAGTGCCACATACTTGTCTTTAAATGCTCAATATTTTGCGTGAATTACCTTTCTAGATGCACAACTTGACTTTTCTTGCGGGGTAAACTTGTAAACTGTGCTGCATAGTTTGGTGCCTGTTTCCGCATAATTCCAGTGACCCTGGGCCACAATTCCAGTGACCAGGGTCACTGGAATTATGCAATTCTGCTGCTACTCAGTTTTCCACATAATTATGGATTTGGAGCATTTGCCACATAATTCACCATCTCCTGCAAAAACTGCAGATATCAACAATGTTTATTTTTTGTTTCTAGCGCAGATACATCAGTATTTCCTAAACCTGGAGCTATGTTGCCGCACTTTGGAAGGCGCCTCACAAAAGACGACTAGTCATCTTTCAGTTACTTATTCCTGTATTTGGATGTTAAATTGAGTACTAATGAGGTGAGATTGTTGCCGATACAGTGCCACCATGAGTAAAAATGACAAAATAATGAAGTAATACTGTCACAAAATGATATGCTGCATAATTTGCCTGTTCTTGATGCATAATTTAGTCGACCTTGCCGCATAATTTGGTCCTCCCCTGCTGCGTGGTTCCAGTGGACCTGGGTACAGCCAAAGCAGAATAGGGGTTGTATAAAGTGGCGGAATGATTGATTGTTAGGCTAATGGCAGTACTACATTCTCCTGGAAAGAGCCAGTGTCTGCCTCCTGGTCATGCACAGAACGCACACAAAGGAAGCCATGTACTCTGAAGTTAATGAAGCAATCATTAACTCGCCAGGCATGAGTGGCATGCCATAAAGAGAAGCCAAGTCTATGCTAATATTCTGTGATAATCGAGCACAGCCCCGGAGATTCCAAAGGTTGTGGGGAACGTGACGAGAAGCGCTGGGCCTGGGCCTACCTGCATGCTGGGTCACCGCACTCTGTCTGTAGCTGTTCACAAGTTCACGTTCACCAGTCACGCAGAGCTGGGCCAAATGAAGAATAGCCCAGGAGGCTGAGGCGGGACATGTATGTCAGAGGTTCGAATCCAAGCAGGGCTGATTCCTCATTTCATCCTTCAGAGGTCGATACATCTAGCACAATTGACATGGGTAGTTTATAACGCCAAATATCCAACTCTTTCTGAATCTCAACCCTAAGCAGTGATCTGGTTCTTGTAGTTACGGACTTACTGGGGGATGAACAAGACTACCAGTCCCAAAATACAAAGCGAAAACCTGGACTGGATCATCCACCCAGATATGTACCTGAGAAACGTGAGAGCTTTGTTCCTGCAGTATTCCTACTCACTGCTCCTCACCCCCACCACATAGTCCTCAGGTCAGATGCTCTGCAGGAGTACCTACCTTGCAGCGATAGGTGAGTCCATAAATGAACAAGAAGAGCTGAGCCGGAGCCAAGCCAAGGGTCTGGCTCGGCTCTGAGAGCCCATTCACAAGCCGAGCCTTGAAAATATTCAGTCAGTAAATCAAGCAACAGATATCATGCAAAAAAACAATAAAGTGTCTTCAAAATTCAAAAAAGTATATTTCTTTAACATGTGAACACGGTTCATTTTAGTACATCAGGTTATATATTCCGCTGCATAGAGCGTCACTTATTAAAGTGATAGTTTTAAACATGCACGCCCATCCTCCCCCTGCCACAACGACCATGCAACTAGTCAACTAAGAAGCAATTCAGCTATGAAGGGTACCCCATGTGTGCCCTAGATTCTTATACTTGGAGCAATACATCCATGAAATCAAACACAAGGGGGTTTTTGATCAGTGCACACCCTGAGCTCATGTATGTGAAAGTGCTCTCAAACATGATCATGAACAACACAAAGGAGGCGCGATGAAATAACATGTTTGCCGAGGAACACACAACTTGGGGGCATATTTACAACGAGGCGATAAAAAATTATCGCCGCTTTAGCGGCCGAAAAGCGGCGATAATTTCATCGCTATATTAGCAAGGTCACGCTAACGCGTGAAACCTTGCTTTAGCGTGGGTATTTCTAACGCCCAGCTTTGCATCTCTAATGAGATGCAAAGTGGGCGTTCCTCACCTGACATAACAGGAGAAATGTCGCTAAGCGACATTTCTCCTATCATCAAGCCCCACGCTATGAAGCATAGCGGCAGGAAAAGTAGCGATAACCCCTGTTATCGCTACTTTCCTAACACCTGCTTCAGGACTGACTTAGGCATGATATCCTATGGAAGGTGGATATTATGGCTAAGTTTGTGAGTCCCTATCAACAAGCTAACGTGAGATTATCGCTGGGTTTCCAGCGATAATCTCACGTTAGCCAGTTAGCGTGAGGATTTTTATCGCTATTGAGATAAGCGTTGCTAATAGCACGCTATCTCAGCGATAAAAATCCACGCTAGCCGGCGATAATTATCCTAGCTTGTTGTTGATATGCCCCTTGGTTATTCAGGGAAGCTGAGACTGATCCCTGGCTTTCTAGTTTCACACCATGCCATTCCGCCTCTAGATCAGTCTCTTTTGCACTCACTTTACACATTAAAAGTCACTTTTTAGTCTTTCAATCTTTGTGCATGAGATCAGAGCATGGGCGGCAGGCAGAAGCGACCTGAAAGCTCGGCTCGTTTTGGGCTCGGCGATCCACGAGGCTGCGGAACAGAGCCAGGCCTCTGGCTCGAGCTCTCTGTCCTGGCCATCCTTTAGTTGTAAGTATTGTGGAATGTGCATTTGCTAATAATTCCCCTTTTTTTTACTTCACATATGGTCATCATTATTCCAGGTAGAGAATGCCTGTCTACGTCACGACACGCCCCTGGATGTTTGAGGCGTCTTCTAGTGCTTTTCGTAGACGTCTTCTTGTACTGTGGGTTCTGACCCGGCCTGCTGTGGTTTTCGTGCCCTGCCCCCTGCGGGTGATGTGCACAGCATGGCATGGTCAGTGTCTGGTGGTCGGTTCTGGTTTTATAAGTGCTTATACAAGCAGCGTGGTTATACACGCCAACAGACCCGATTCCGGCGGGACACTCCCAATTTTTAAGCTAAAAATTGCTTTTATTTTATCTCTCTCTCTCCGCCTAAAAAATTGCCTCTGCTTCAATAGAAGTAAATAGGAAAAATATATTCCAGCGATTCCGCCCCCCCCCCCTCCCCAATCTCCCACTTTACTAGTGCAGAAGGTAGGCCTGTATGGTTGGTATGGCAGGTCTGCAGCTGAGCAGATACGGATCTTTAGTTGGGCCTACACCGTGGAGTAACCAATCACATAAACCGATTCTGGAGAAGTCAGAACTTTTCAGAGTTCGTTGATTTTAATTTATTTATTCAGTTTGTAGTTTATATTTCCATATGTCTCTGAGCCTGTCATTTAAATAAAGAAACTTCAAAGCATCCGTGTTACAACGTAATTTGTTAATGTTTTATTCTCTGAATTACAATCGATATTAGAAATGTAATTCGAAAAAACTTTTTATACTACAATTAATGTTTGTCTTGGATTTCGATAAAGAGACTATTGGATTACGCCTCGGCCATTCAAATATTAGTTTTGCCAATTCGGTTGACCGGAGAGTCCGGTGGCTCATTTCCTGGGTCACATGACCTGATCGTCCAATCAGAGCATACGGTGTGTAGTAATGTCAGGGAGGCATCCCTCACTCCTCTATCCTGCTGCTGTTAGACATGACTCTCTTGACCCACATCATTGAGAGCTGCATGGTGCGTGAACCCCTGAGATACAGAGTGCTGGTAGACTAGAAGCGCTTCAAACTGTAGCGTGACACCCATCTGCGAGACAACGGAAGCTCTGTGTCTTCGGACCAGGTCATGTGAGGTCTATGATACGAGACTCAGCCAGTGGGAAGAACAGAGCCAGAGCTAACCAGACAGCCCTGGAAGCGCATCAAAGGACCTGCCTCTGCCCAGTCAATAGCGCTTGACTACAGCATTGTGGGACAGATTTACGACCCACCAATTTGCGTGTCGCAAATTGTGTCGTTTTACGACTCACAATTTCCGAGTCGCAAATAGGAGTGTACAACAGTGTCTCAGACACTTTGAGATTCCTAAAGGGGTCGCAAATTGCCTGCGTCAGTAATATTCATGAGTCAGGTACAATTTGCGACCCCATTAGGAATGGCTAGCACTCCCAGGGATAATGGTGGCCTGCTGGGGTCAGCAGACCACCAGGTCTGTGACTGTTTTTTAAATCAAGCAGTTTTTAAAAAAAATTGCTGCCCTATTTTCCTTAGAGGAAAATGGGATGCATTTAAAAAAAGAAAAATTAAACATTTCAGTGCCAGTCACAAAGGGGAAGGGTCCTTTGCGAGTGGCTTACCACCCATTTGAAATGGGTGGTAAACTGCGAATGTTTTGCGGCCACAATTCCGAAAAAACAATCTTACATTGCAGTGGGACTCGCTATTAGGAAGGGACGCCCTTGGCACCACCCTTCCTAATAGTGGGTCGCAAACACTATTTTGCGAGTCGGTAATAGGTTATCGTCTCGCAAAATAGTGTTTGTACGCGGTGCAGATCTATTTGCGGTCGCAAACAGGCCGACTTCCCGTTTGCGACCACAAAATACAGTTGTACGTCTGGCCTTGTATGTGATAATACAGTCTTCACTTCCATGGCTGAATATGGCCTCCCCCACTCACAGTGGAAACATCATGAACACGGGGAGAAGGCTGGTGGGTAGCTGGCAGCCCCTCTCTTGAAAAAAAGAGAGCATCTCGGTGCTACAGAAGATCCAATCTAATCAGGATCTTCAACAAACCCATCTGGTGGAAGCTTTCGTTGCCCTTCTTCATGGTTCGAACCAGACAGACAACACACTAGGAGGAGAAGGTTTTTAATTCCCTAATCATACCAACATTGCCTGATGTTTCCTGATTACATCTGAAGGCCCCCTCTTGGAAGAAGGGTGCTCTTCTAGAAGAAACTTACTTCTCCATAGAAATGTACAAGGTGAACAAGAAGGCGGCTTCCTTCTTACGCCACAGGGTCTTTAATGGTGCGGAAAAATTGGGCTCTCTTGGACTCTGCTTAAACAAAGTGAACATCACCCTCGAGCAGAAATACGGCAAAGAACCTTTGCTACGCAGCAGCGACATGCTTATGAAATAATAGCTGAATTTTCAGAACTGTTATTCCATCAATGATACACCCAACTGAGGGGCATATTTACAAGAACTTAATGCTGCCTTAGCGTATATTTTTTAACGTTGCAACTTTTTTTTTAATTGCCTTATTTACAAATTAACTGCAGTTAGCGGCACTTTTCCAGTATGAACTGGAATTTTCAGAATAGCCACTTCTGTTAGCGGGACATGACGAAAATGAGATGCAAGGTAGGCCTTCCTGTGAAAAAACTGCAGCTAACCACACTTTGCAATATTTACAATGAAACTCCCGTATGTCGATAGTCTCTCAAAACTGCCTCTAAGTCCGGATAAAGGCAGCTTTTTTATGACCAAAAAATAGCTGGTCTTAAAATTGGTGCAAACACATCGGTCCACATATAAGATGTTTGGGTGCTGGACAGCGCTGCAAGGAATATTGCTGCGCTGTCCTGCGCCAAAACAAAAGATCAGGAATGCGCCCATCAATAAGATAGGGGGCATTCATGGGCCTCATTCATGAAAAGTGTTGCATCGCTGCCACAAAACAGTGTTGCGACACATTTCAGTGCGCCTTCCTTGTGACACCATGGATGCGCCGTATTTACTGTATGGCATTCCATGTCGCAATCAATGACAGATACGTCTGGAATTCTGTCGTATCTGTCAGCGCTAAAGTCACACGTTGCTGCAGTTGTGTCGCAAGCATGACGCAACTCCAGCAATGCATGGGGCCAGCCTATCCCTATGGCGCTCCTACCATGAGACAGACTTAGGGTTTTGACACAGTGGCGTCCTAGAATTGTTGCAGTGGAATCTGAGAGATTTTACTGCGCCACTCCTACAAGGCTTTGTTGCGTGTGAACGCCCACCCTGCATACATCATACCTGATGCAGGTATAATGTGGCACAGGGCTTCACAAGGTCATGCATATGCCTATATGCGTCACTTTGTAAATATGGCCCAACGTGTTGTAAAATTCATGCTGCAAGTACGTCAAGAAAATGACTCACTGGCGGCTTTAAAATGCTGGAAGGGGCTCATGAATAAGCCCCACTGTATTATTCTCCTACGTTGATTCACAATGGCTTCCATGCGCCAGCGTAAGCACCCTTACGCCATGGTGCAAGGATGACTGTGTTGCGGAGTTGATTAATGTTGTGGCTCCATCTCTTCTCGAGAGGTCTGCTGGTGAGTCTGGACTAGTTGAGTGCGGGAGTGAACTAGGTGGCCTTCTTGGAGTGTTTTTTGCCTGTTTTTTTCTTGAGGGGTGTCGGCGCAGTTGGAGATCCATCGGTGGACTCTCTCCAAATCTGTGACTGAGCCTGCAGGAGCCTAGGCCAGGCGGGATTTCACAGGTCTGGGTACAGCAGTCGCCGCCAAGTCCGCTTGAGAGCCTCTCGATGTAGGTCATGCAACAGGGCCCCCACAAGTTCAGTGCAGCTCAGGGGCCTCACCCTCCACAACGTCCAAGCAGTGCCACATCCTTCGGCCTGTGATGCAGAGAGACGTGGCCTACCATTGGTAAACCCCTCCGTGCACCCCGGTGTAGAGGTGGCGCGTGTTATTTGATGCAGACCTCCCTACATTGGTGCGCAGGAGCGCCTCTACCATTCACAGCTCCAGGGGTGCCAGGCAGTTTTCTCACATGGGTCAGCAACGTGTCTCCATGCGACCTGCCAGACTTCACCACCAGGTAAGCGCGATGGCCAATGCCTCAGTGTCTACCGCCACAGCCCACAGGCTTGTGCCCAACACGGCCCGCTTCCACCGTCAGGCCACAGTTGCTCAACAGCACCATCGCCTCCCACTCCGGGTCTCAGGCGCAGGCCCAGCGAGGCCTCCGGGCCCCGGAGACTGTCTGCGCTTCAAGGCGTCAGCTGCCATGCTTTTGCAAGGATGGCACTATGCAATGTGCTGCAGCATTGGTTTTCCCCAGCGATGCACCTCTTCACATAAAAGGAGCCCTGAATCTGCATTTCCTCTTCCCCTGGGACTCTGGCTGGTCATCCTGGCTGTTGGGGATTTGAGGGGTTGTTTACCTGTGCTGAACCTGACCCAGGCTGCTCTATTCTGCATTCCATTGTTTTTATTTTATTTCTATCATTGGAGGTGGACTTATAGGCTATTTTTGCCTCTAGAGGCAGAAAAGTGAGGTTGGGCTGACTAACGTGAGATTTTTTGCCACTAATTGGCCTTTCGTCACTTTTCTCTCACTAGCATCAACATTTGTATTGCCTTGACGCTAGTGTTAGCAGCAGTTTTCGCCACGGCTAGCTGATACTATCGCCATGTAGCGCCGTATTACACATACGTCGGTAACAGGGCGATAGTTTTCGGTAAGACCGGGCAGAGCTGGCGTAGTGCCTCTACGCGGAGTTCCACGGAGTTGGAAAACACCTCCGTGGAACCCGGCTCCACTCCGCTCCCTCCCCCCTCCCTAATTAATTATAATGTTTTTTAAAGGCACTTACCTGCTATGGCTGCCTCCTCCTCGCCATGGTTGCTCTACTTCTCCGTCCTCGCCGTCGTTCTCCATTGGAAACCCCTAAGGCTTTTATTTGAGAGGAGAAATCCATAGTGTGATAGGGGTTTACATGAAACTCAAAATATATTAAGTGTTTAGGTGTCTTATTTGCAAATAATATTAAAGAAACCACTAGACTTAACCTCAACGAGATCATCACGAAAATCTCCATGTTAACGGAAGGCTGGTCTCCATTATTTCTTTTTTGGTGGGGTAGATTAGCAATGATTAAAATGTTGCTGCTACCAATTATCAATTTCTACTTATCCATGCGATCGGTTACCCTCCCACTCTCTTTCTTTAAAATCATTAACCGTTCTTTAATCAATTTCTTGTGGAACACGCGCAAGCCTAGAATCTCGTTATATCGTCTTCAGCAATCCAAGGACATTGATGGTGTAAATTTTCCTAACCTACCATTCTGCTTTTACTCTGACACAGATCTGGATTTCCCTTTCGACTAGCCTTCACACAATGCTAACCACCTGGGGTCAACTGGAACAGGCCCTGTGAGAAGTTGGCCTGATATGTAGTGCTCACTACTCTAGTGATCACTGTGTATCATTCCAAACAACCCTTATTGATGATTGGTTGTAAGTCAACCTTATAGACCAGCTATCCTAGTAGCGTGGATACGAGCAGTCTTAGGCTAAACTCTAGAGGGCGTGTTAAGCCAGCTGTTTACCATCACCTATACCCCTTGAACACCAAGTGAAAGGACGCCACACAAGTTGTTATGAAAATAAAGGATATTTATTTATAACAAGACTACCCTGGCTCTTTATGAATCAGGGAGCTAAGCACAATACAAAACTCTTAGGAAAATACTTCTGGTTGCACAATTTACACAAATGCCCGAGGGCACGAAACCATTACACTGCAAGTGGAAGGGGAGAAGTTAGAAAGTCTAAAGTTACTGATTCCGGAGTGATCCGATCAGTGGGACTAAACGAAAAAGGAACTGGACACTTGTAAAGCGAACCTGCGATGGAGCACCGAAATGCTCGAGTTACCTAGCCCAGAGGCTGCGGCTGTGGAAGGTTCGGCAAGATGTCGGAAGTCCTCGTTGTAGTCTCAGGAGCCTGAAAGAAGAGTTGCTGGCAGGCGACCAGTGTCGATGTTCCGCGAGATCCAAGCCTGGATCGGTGATGAAGGAAACCTGAAAGCAGAGGGGACTCAGTTCTCAACCGCTAGCCAGCGATCGTGTGGGCACCAGGAGGGTACCGGCTGAAGTCACCTCGACCAGGTGAGTGGATGACGTCGGACTCGGCCGATCCTCGGACCAGGAGGCGCGGCGGCGTCCAGGATGGAGGGCGAGCTGTCCCACGCAGGTGTCTGCTGTCGATGATGCTGGGCCCAGGAATGGGGCAGCGGATCTTGGCAGTGGCAAGCCCACGCGGTGGAGTCAAGATGGCGTCTGGAGTGGACCAGGAGGGTCCGTGGTACTCCTCTGTTGAAGGGGAGCAAGAGCCAGTCTGGAGCAACCAGACTAGTGATGAAACAAACGTGGTGCGTCGTGAAGAGGGCCACAAGCCGGTCGGCAAGTGGTCGAACAACGCGGTGAACAGCAAGGAGCGGAAGGGCCCCCACGCAGATCTCGGGGATGCTGGGGAGGCAGACTTCGGTGCTGGAGCGGCTCAGGGTTAGGGCTTCTCAAACCCTAGGTGCACTCACTCGAGGGTCCCTCGGTGGGCGCGCTAGATAAGCGTCGTGCAGGTTCTGAAGATGGCCGGTCCCGCAGGTCTCGTCACACCTACGACTCTCAGCTGGGCTGATGAGGTAGGTAAAAGGTCAGAGATGGCAGGGACTCGGGCTTCGTCGAGCTGGGCAGTCTTGATCCGTAGGAGAGACTTACAGCAAACCGCAAGCGCTTAGGTGGTGCCTGCTGGTGCAGGGTGGCTACTCCTTAGCCACAAGGGAGAGTCTTCAGAAATAGTCAAGAGTTCCTTTCGTGGAAAGTAGTTCAAGATTCAGAATTATCCAATTTGGGAAGGGGACTCGCTCCTACCTTTATTCTAAGAAAAAGGGGCTGGCCCGTGACTAGGTTCTACCTATGGGTGGAGCCAGGAGGGGGGTGGTTACACCCCTCTCCTTTGTCCGGCTTCGCCCCAGCTCAGGGGCTGGTGTGCCCCGAAACTGGTTTGAGCCAGGCTATGCACAGTGAGCACCGGGGTGCCACTGGCAATCACCTTCCTTTCAGCCCTGCCTACCTGGGATACACAAAACCCTGTCTGGGATGGTGCTAACACCGCCCTCGACAGGAAACCCTTTGTCCAAGCTCCCCTCGCTGGAAGGTCTCCCAGCAGCAGGAGGTCACACTTGTGTCTGGTGGCAGCATCCATTTTGTGATGCTGAGGCTTGAGTCAACTTTAACCGGGGTTCAAGGTTACTTCCATGTCGTGCCCCTCCAAAAGGGGGGAATGCTAACCCCGTCGCCAGAACTGGCGAGGGGTTCGTATTCCAATTCGTATGACACCTTACTCGACATGTGTAGGTGATGCGATGCCAAAGTTAGCAAATAACCGCAAGGATTATAATGCATTTAAAAGTAGTTGGCCCGCGTCACCATGGAACGGCTATTAGGACTTGGTTCCGCAAGCCGTCGACGGGCTCAGCTCGCGCCAGAGCACCGTCCCACATGATTCCCTGCACTCTGCCTTCAGGATTGATAAGGCCTGCCATAGGAGTGACTGATAGGAATCCATGTGTCCATTTTAGGGTTAGGTGTAGAAATACTACACCTACAGCAACGGGTGATTACACCACATTGCCCCAGCTGTCGTGCAGCCAGTTGTGTCAGATTTGGGCGGCCATTCCAGGGGTGGCATAATACATGCTGCAGCCCCTGGTAGGCCCTGGGTACACCGATGCCCTGGATACCTGTGGTATGCTGAGACAGGGACTGACAAGGCGGCCCAGTTCCAATTGATGGATGCACCTAATGTACATGTGTTTAATTTCGAGAGAGAACAGCTAGGCTGTGGGTCTGATTGGCAGGCCCACAGCCGGGGAAAGTCATAAACCAATGAAGCAAAAGCAAAAAATCTGGGTGATCATAGGATTGCAGACCCTACTCTCCTACATGACCCCCCCCCAAACTTTGGGACAATAAGCTAACCTTGACCAGGTGAGTCTTCTTGCTCTAAGTGGAAATACCTGGAGAGCCCATCTGCATTGCCATGATCAGTGCCAGGTCTATGCTCCACTGTGAAGTCCATCCCCTGTAGGGAAATGGACCACCTAAGTAGTTTGGGGTTTTCACCCTTCATTTGATTTAGCCACAAGAGGGGCTTATGGTCGGTCTGAATCTTGAAGTGAGTGCCAAACAAGTATGGCCTCAACTTCTTCAGGGCCCAAACCACAGCAAAGGCCTCCCTCTCAATAGCCGACCAATTCTTCTCTCTGGGGGTCAGCCTCCTGCTAATAAAAGCTATGGGCTGGTCATGACCATCAAAATTCAGTTGAGATAGAACAGCTCCCACACCCAGCTCCGAAGCGTCTGTTTGGACAATGAATGGTCTGGAGTAGTCTGGACTCTTTAGGATAGGTGCTGTGCACATGGCCTGCTTTAGGTCATCGAATGCCTTCTGACAGCTTGCTGTCCACTGAACTTTTTTTGGCATCTTTTTACTTGTCAGGTCGTTTAGCGGGGTCACAATGGATCCATAATTTCTGACAAACTTCCGGTAATAACCAGTCAGGCCCAAGAAAGCTCGAACCTGAGTCTGGGTGGTTGGGGGAGCCCAGTCCTGGATGGCCTGTATTTTGCTCTCCAATGGTTGAACCTGGCCTCCACCTACAAGGTGGCCCAGGTATACAACCTGTGTCTGCCCTATCTGGCACTTAGTGGCCTTGATAGTGAGGCCTGCCTTTTGCAGGGCCTCTAACACTTTCCTCAGGTGGACCAGGTGATCCTCCCAGGTGGAGCTAAAGACAGCGATATCGTCCAGATACGCCGCGCAGAAGTCGTCCAACCCAGTGAGAACTCGATTCACCAGCCTTTGGAAGGTGGCAGGTGCATTTTTCAAACCAAAGGGCATTACCACGAACTGATAATGCCCACCCGGGGTAGAAAATGCTGTTTTGGGCTTGGCCTCCTCAGCTAGCCTGATTTGCCAATACCCAGCTGTCAGGTCAAACGTACTTAAGTAGCTGGCCGAAGCCAACCGGTCGATAAGTTCGTCTGCTCTTGGTATTGGGTGGGCGTCAGTCTTAGTGACTGCATTGAGACCTCTGTAGTCCACGCAAAACCTCATCTCTTTCTTACCGCCCTGGGTGTGAGGTTTCGGCACGAGAACTACGGGACTAGCCCAGGGGCTGTCCGAGGGTTCAATGACTCCCAGCTCCAACATTTTCTGCACCTCCGTCTTGATGCAGTCTCTGACATGATCAGGTTGCCGATAGATTTTACTCTTTACGGGCAGACTGTCCCCAGTGTCGACCTCATGGGTACACCAATTGGTCTGACTGGGCGTCAGAGAGAACATATGTCGAAAGGATTGAAGAACCTGTTTACAATCCTTTTGTTGATGTCCAGAGAGGCTGCCACAAAAGACAACACCATCTACTGACCCATCGTCAGGGTTCTGAGAGAGCAGGTCCGGGAGAGGGTCACTCTCCTCCTCCTGTCCCTCGTCTGTGGCCATGAGCAAGCCCATGCCCTCCCTGTCGACATATGCCTTGAGCCTGTTTACATGGAGCACCCTGTGGGGGCTCCGGGGAGTTCCCAGGTCTACCAAGTAGGTGACCTCTCCCTTTTGCTCAATGATCGTGTGGGGCCCAGACCATTTGTCTTTGAGTGCTGCTGGGGCCACTGGCTCCAGCACCCACACCTTCTGTACAGGCCGGTACACAGTCAGGACAGCCTTTTGGTCGTGCCAAGCTTTCTGTAATTCTTGGCTCGCCTCAAGGTTTTTAGACGCCTTTTCCATGTACTCCGCCATCCGCGAGCGGAGACCGAGTACATAGTCCACAATGTTCGATGCCGGCTTTCTGAGAGGTCTCTCCCATCCTTCCTTTACCAAACAAAGGGGTCCCCTTACAGGATGTCCGAACAGAAGCTCAAAAGGGCTGTAGCCAACCCCCTTCTGCGGGACCTCTCTGTAGGCGAACAAGAGGCAGGGTATCAGGACATCCCATCTCCGCCGAAGCTTTTCAGGTAGTCCGTGAATCATCCCTTTTAGGGTCCTGTTGAATCTCTCAACAAGCCCATTGCATTGTGGGTGATAGGGTGTGGTGAACTTGTAGTTGACACCACACTCCTTCCACATTGCAGTCAGATATCCCGACATGAAGTTTGCACCTCTGTCTGAGACGACCTCCTTAGGGAAGCCCACTCTGGAGAACACTCCAAGTAGGGCCCGTGCCACCACAGGTGCTGTAGTGGTCCTAAGTGGAATAGCTTCAGGATACCTAGTGGCGTGGTCCACCACCACCAGTATAAACTTGTGCCCTGATGCTGTCTGGGGTTCCATTGGTCCGACAATGTCGATCCCCACTCGTTCAAAGGGTACCCCCACCACCGGTAGTGGTATGAGGGGGGCCTTTGTCATGACACCTGACTTACCGCTGGCTTGGCAAGTGACACAGGAGCGGCAAAACTCCTTCGTATCTTCGGACATGTGGGGCCAGTGAAAGTGTGGAACAATTCTGTCCCAAGTCTTATTCTGGCCTAAGTGACCTGCAAGGGGAATCTCGTGGGCCAAGGTAAGAAGGAAACCTCTCAGAGACAAGGGGATGACCAGCCTCCTGGTCGCACCAGGTTTGGGGTCTCTTGCCTCGGAGTACAGGAGTCCATCGTCCCAGTACACTTTGTGGGTACCTGTGGCGTTCCCTGCAGCCTCAGCAGCAGCCTGCTGTCTGAGGGGTTCAAGGGAGGGGCAGTCTAACTGTGCCTTCCCCAGGTCTTCCCTGGAGGGTCCCCCTGAGCCCAGAAACTCAACCTGACCAGGTTCAAGCTCTTTCGGCTCAGTTTCCCTCAGTTCTTTAAGGTCAGCATCCTCAGAGACTTGATCCACGACCTGGGGCAAGGGGGAAGGCGAAGCCTTACCCTTACTGCTCCTCTTCTTGGAAGGTGTCTGGTCCGTTCTTCCAGGATCCAGCACCTGTTCAGTGGGGCATCTTTTGGCCTGTGACCTGGTCACAGCAAGGACATGTGCTGGCAAGCCTAACATTTCCATGTGAGTCCTCTGCTCCACTTCTGACCATTGTGACGTTTCCAAATCATTGCCCAACAGACATTCTACGGGGAGGTCTGAACTAACCACAACCTTTTTCGGGCCACTTACCCCTCCCCAGGAGAAATCAACAACTGCCATACTGTGATTGGTAGTGACGTTGCTGGCATTGGTCACTAGGTAACTGGTACCTAGCATGATCTGTCCAGGGTCCACAAAGTTAGGCGTCACCATGGGGACACTGGCACAAGTGTCCCTGTAGGCCTGAGCCACTTTTCCATTAATCAAAGGTGTCTGTCTGTATTTGCCCAAAATATTGGGACTGGCATCAGGGGACATATCCATATCCCCTGTACAGACAAGGACGGCCTGAGTGAGCGTGCCGACTAAGTCGTCACTCCCCTCGGTTCCCAAGGTTAACCCAACTAATGCCTTGGGAGGCGCACTACCACTGCTGACTGTACTAGGGGGTGCAGGTGCCTTAGGGGCTGCAGTGGTAGGAGTTTGCCCTCCTTTCTTGGTGCACTCACTAAACCAGTGAGTCTTACTCTTACAGTATTGGCACCACCTTTTTGACTGGCCTTCTTGCGTCTTCTTCTTCTGTGAAGCCTGACCCCCACCCTCTTTGGTTTGTTGGGGACCTGTCGAAGACTTCTGGTCATTTTGTTCGTTCTTGTTACTACCCTTTTGGTCTGCTTTCTTCTGACCACCCTGGTTCTGGTTCTGGTTCTGCTTGACCCTTGTTCTGACCCATCTGTCTGCCTTCTTTCCCAATTCTTGGGGAGAGGTCAGATCCGAGTCGACAAGGTGCTGATGCAACAATTGGTTCTGACAGTTGTTTAAAATCTGTTCTCGCATGATAAGATTGTACAATCCTGTGTAATCAGTAACCTTGCTACCCAGCAACCAGCCTTCCAAAGCCTTAGTGGCACAATCGACAAAGTCAGTCCAATCCTGAGACTGAATTTTCTGGGTGTCCCGGAACAGCACCCGGTACTGTTCCGTGGTTAAGCCGAACCCATCAATCAGTGTGTTCTTCACAACTTGGTAGTTGTTAGCATCCTCAGCTCTTGTAGTGAGGAGCTTGTCCCTTCCTTTACCTTCAAAGGAAAGCCACAGTATAGCTGCCCACTGACTTGGGGGGACGCACTGGACAGTGCAGGCCCTCTCCAAGGCAGTTATCCACTTGTGGATGTCGTCCCCTTGTTTAAAGGGGGGCACTATTTTACTCAGGTGTCTAGTGTCTATACCCCTGTCTTTCTCTCTATTGAGAATGCTGCCACCAGTGGGATCTACCCCACTTAATTTCTGCTCTCGGGCCAGGGCAAGTCTTTCTTTGGCGAGGGCAAGTTCTTCCCGCTCGATCCTCAGATTGACTTCCCTCATCTTCGCTTCATGCTCCCTTCTCTGAGGGGACGTCATTCCTCTCTGAGAAGATGCCTGAGAGACATGTGTATGAACCGATCTGCCAGAGCCTCTGGAGAGAGACCTAGCTCGTCCGTTCCCAAAGTTAGGCCTGCTTGAGCGTGGGCCCGGGCCTCCCCCAGTTCCATTCTCATGCCTGCTTAAGTTGGTCCTTGTAAGCCTGCCGACTACCACTGGACCTTTGTCTGCCTCGTCTCCTGATAACTCCTCCTCGTCCTCCTCCTCTGTGTGGAGGTCGAGGTCTGGGTCACCGAGGGTTCCCTCTAAGGGAGGCATGTTCCCATCAGCACTGGGGGGACCTGTGTTAGAGGACCTCCTAGCATCGTACGCCTCTAAGAGACCTATCAGAATTGCGATGGTAGGGTTAGAACCCTGGTTTAGCTTCCTGGAGGCACACAGTTGTCGCATCTCCTTGAAGCTAAGAGCTGCATATCGTGACACGACCTGTGGAGGGTCACTGACCACTAAGGGAGTCTGCGAAGACTCTCCGTGGACCAACATGCTTTTCTAGTGAGGTGTAAGTGATGCACCTACCAACACTATGTGTTTACCTACTGATCCCTTGCTAAGAGTTGTAGTCAGGGTGTGCTAAGCCCTGTTACACTACAACAGCCGGTTCAGTAGAACTCGGAGTATTCTAAGTTAAGTTATATGTACCTGGGTACTTATGTGATCTTTCACTGCGATATTCTTAGGATACGTGTGTGGTAAAACAACAGCAAGCTCAAATCCCAACCGCTGCTCACCAATGTGAGAAGTTGGCCTGATATGTAGTGCTCACTACTCTAGTGATCACTGTGTATCATTCCAAACAACCCTTATTGATGATTGGTTGTAAGTCAACCTTATAGACCAGCTATCCTAGTAGCGTGGATACGAGCAGTCTTAGGCTAAACTCTAGAGGGCGTGTTAAGCCAGCTGTTTACCATCACCTATACCCCTTGAACACCAAGTGAAAGGACGCCACACAAGTTGTTATGAAAATAAAGGATATTTATTTATAACAAGACTACCCTGGCTCTTTATGAGTCAGGGAGCTAAGCACAATACAAAACTCTTAGGAAAATACTTCTGGTTGCACAATTTACACAAATGCCCGAGGGCACGAAACCATTACACTGCAAGTGGAAGGGGAGAAGTTAGAAAGTCTAAAGTTACTGATTCCGGAGTGATCCGATCAGTGGGACTAAACGAAAAAGAAACTGGACACTTGTAAAGCGAACCTGCGATGGAGCACCGAAATGCTCGAGTTACCTAGCCCAGAGGCTGCGGCTGTGGAAGGTTCGGCAAGATGTCGGAAGTCCTCGTTGTAGTCTCAGGAGCCTGAAAGAAGAGTTGCTGGCAGGCGACCAGTGTCGATGTTCCGCGAGATCCAAGCCTGGATCGGTGATGAAGGAAACCTGAAAGCAGAGGGGACTCAGTTCTCAACCGCTAGCCAGCGATCGTGTGGGCACCAGGAGGGTACCGGCTGAAGTCACCTCGACCAGGTGAGTGGATGACGTCGGACTCGGCCGTTCCTCGGACCAGGAGGCGCAGCGGCGTCCAGGATGGAGGGCGAGCTGTCCCACGCAGGTGTCTGCTGTCGATGATGCTGGACCCAGGAATGGGGCAGCGAATCTTGGCAGTGGCAAGCCCACGCAGTGGAGTCAAGATGGCGTCTGGAGTGGACCAGGAGGGTCCGTGGTACTCCTCTGTTGAAGGGGAGCAAGAGCCAGTCTGGAGCAACCAGACTAGTGATGAAACAAACGTGGTGCGTCGTGAAGCGGGCCACAAGCCGGTCGGCAAGTGGTCGAACAACGCGGTGAACAGCAAGGAGCGGAAGGGCCCCCACGCAGATCTCGGGGATGCTGGGGAGGCAGACTTCGGTGCTGGAGCGGCTCAGGGTTAGGGCTTCTCAAACCCTAGGTGCACTCACTCGAGGGTCCCTCGGTGGGCGTGCTAGATAAGCGTCGTGCAGGTTCTGAAGATGGCCGGTCCCGCAGGTCTCGTCACACCTACGACTCTCAGCTGGGCTGATGAGGTAGGTAAAAGGTCAGAGATGGCAGGGACTCGGGCTTCGTCGAGCTGGGCAGTCTTGATCCGTAGGAGAGACTTACAGCAAACCGCAAGCGCTTAGGTGGTGCCTGCTGGTGCAGGGTGGCTACTCCTTAGCCACAAGGGAGAGTCTTCAGAAATAGTCAAGAGTTCCTTTCGTGGAAAGTAGTTCAAGATTCAGAATTATCCAATTTGGGAAGGGGACTCGCTCCTACCTTTATTCTAAGAAAAAGGGGCTGGCCCGTGACTAGGTTCTACCTATGGGTGGAGCCAGGAGGGGGGTGGTTACACCCCTCTCCTTTGTCCGGCTTCGCCCCAGCTCAGGGGCTGGTGTGCCCCGAAACTGGTTTGAGCCGGGCTATGCACAGTGAGCACCGGGGTGCCACTGGCAATCACCTTCCTTTCAGCCCTGCCTACCTGGGATACACAAAACCCTGTCTGGGATGGTGCTAACACCGCCCTCGACAGGAAACCCTTTGTCCAAGCTCCCCTCGCTGGAAGGTCTCCCAGCAGCAGGAGGTCAGACTTGTGTCTGGTGGCAGCATCCATTTTGTGATGCTGAGGCTTGAGTCAACTTTAACCGGGGTTCAAGGTTACTTCCATGTCGTGCCCCTCCAAAAGGGGGGAATGCTAACCCCGTCGCCAGAACTGGCGAGGGGTTCGTATTCCAATTCGTATGACACCTTACTCGACATGTGTAGGTGATGCGATGCCAAAGTTAGCAAATAACCGCGAGGATTATAATTCATTTAAAAGTAGTTGGCCCGCGTCACCATGGAACGGCTATTAGGACTTGGTTCCGCAAGCCGTCGACGGGCTCAGCTCGCGCCAGAGCACCGTCCCACATGATTCCCTGCACTCTGCCTTCAGGATTGATAAGGCCTGCCATAGGAGTGACTGATAGGAATCCATGTGTCCATTTTAGGGTTAGGTGTAGGAATACTACACCTACAGCAACGGGTGATTACACCACGTTGCCCCAGCTGTCGTGCAGCCAGTTGTGTCAGATTTGGGCGGCCATTCCAGGGGTGGCATAATACATGCTGCAGCCCCTGGTAGGCCCTGGGTACACCGATGCCCTGGATACCTGTGGTATGCTGAGACAGGGACTGACAAGGCGGCCCAGTTCCAATTGGTGGATGCACCTAATGTACATGTGTTTAATTTCGAGAGAGAACAGCTAGGCTGTGGGTCTGATTGGCAGGCCCACAGCCGGGGAAAGTCATAAACCAATGAAGCAAAAGCAAAAAAATCTGGGTGATCATAGGATTGCAGACCCTACTCTCCTACAGGCCCTACTCACTCCTTTTTCTTTAAAGGAGATAGTTCATAATTCTCAGCCCCCCAGGACCTTTTTCTCTCCTATACTTGCCCATTCCACGGCAGTTGCCAAACCTTTAATTGCCTCTTCTTATTCTCATATAGATATTATCTCACAGTCACCTATCTGGTACAATAAATACTGAAAGCTAAACAATAGAGTTCTTTTTTGGAAAGAATGGATCGAGAAAGGTATTATAAACATCGGCCATATACTTACTGATGGCTCTCTATTGGACTTTTCAGAGATTCAAAGAAAATATCATATATCCTCTCAACACGCCACACAATTTCTACATCTTAAAACTTCTCTTCTCCTTCTCCTCACTCAGGACTCCTCTATGGTTCTACTTAGGGTGTTTTGATGAAAAAGAAAAAATCATACTCACCATAGACACCATTTCCAAGGGTTTGCAAGCAACATTGTCTCAAGTTATTGATTTAAAAAAAAATGTAGCATTTGTCTCTCAATCCTTTAAAGACAATAACTATTCTGTTGTGGAAAGGGCGACGCTTGCTATTGGGTTATAAGATATTTAAAAAACATATCTTGGTGTCTCCCATTTGTTTTTCGCACAGATCATAAACAGTTAGTGCATGTTTCCCCATTAAGTCTCCACATTCGCCACACCCAAAATACCTCTGTGGCTCCTTTGTCTCAAAAAATATAATTCTTCAATTTAATATTTGCCTCGGACAAGACATTTTTCACCAGATTGCCGATATAGAGAACCTCGCTACACCACCAGATTCAAGCTAGCCTGGCTGATGAGGGGTAAAACCCTGAAACCGGTCCCAGGATGCTTGTGTCTGGTCCAGGGAGAACCTGGCCTGGCAGTTTGGGGTGGACTGTTCACATGGGGAGCAGGGTCAAGACTGATTTGCATATGGCTGGGTCTAAACTAGAATGATGTGGCATGAAAAACACGATGGATTTAACCCAGATCTGTGACTGGGGGGTGATTGTTTGATTGTCTTAGCATTCCGTCCATCATGTTCTTTTATTTTAGATAGATTGCCTATCTAGAGAACCTATGTCAAAGGTAGGGGTACTAGAGGAACCCTTAGAGGAATCGGTCCTATCCACAGGTCTAAAAGACATAGATCCCACAGAAATACAATCTGGGGGAGGGAATGATGATTTGCTGAAAGAAAAAAGTGTTCAGATATAATGGTGAGTGGCCTACCAAAGAGAAATTCTGTCATGCAGAAGGGTCCTACTTGCATGTGAAGGATGCAGATATGTTAGCATGAAGTTCCCGACTAAGTCCTCCTGTGTCCTTGAGAGGAAAAACTATTGTTGTAGCACAGTGGAGTCACCTTGGCAGAAGCCTCACAAAAGCGAGAGTAAGAAATTATTATTGGTGGCCAGGTAATAATTCTATCATAGATCGGAAAGTACAAAATTATGCAAGTTGCACCACCAGTGATAAAGATTTTAATTTACATCAATCACTCAAGTATTAGCAGTGTCACTGTCTTTCCCTAGACCTAAATATAAGAGTGATACAGCTAGAGATTGGGGAGGAGAGGGACAAAAGGTGTCTAAGGAGAGGGTGAATATGTAGACAATGAGTTTGAATAATAGAGGGAGAAAGAATGGGTTCTAACAAAAAAAAAGGGCAACGGAGCTGGGGAATAGATCAAACGTGTTTAATCTGGACGGTGGTAGAAGTAGAAAGTAAGAAGGTGGAGAGTTAAAAGACAAATGGTGCATGGCTGATGGTACCCATCAGTGTTGGTGCAGAAAGGGAATTTTGCTGACAGGTCAGACTTTTCTTCAGAGACAGAACACCGGTGAGGGCCACCCATACATATACCGAGCACACTATCTGTAGAGCTTTGCAAAATCCCTTCAACTGCAATCATGTCCTGCACTCGCTGCATTGAGGGAGGGGGTAAGCAGATCACCTGCAAGTTCAGCTTCTTGGGTTCCATAGACACATTGTTATTGTGCCACTCACAGCATTAATTTCACCAACACAATATTTAGTCCTTGAAATAGAAATGCCATAGTGGCGACACCTCCTACACCATTTGAGTTTGGAATGTTCTCACACCGATTCCAAAATGGCAAAATACAATTTGTCAAAAGAATGCCTTGCCTTTGGCAGTAATCTTTCTGGTGGATACTGTATTTACCTGCAGATTCCACATATTAAAAATCTCCCGCAGGCACCAGACTGGGTCCAGTAAAGTTGAAATATCTCACCTGGCACTGCCCAGACTCCAGCACTTCCGAATGTGATGTCACAGACTTATCTGGCAGCACAGAGCATTCTTTTGTCAGTGCCCATTCATTTATTCCTTTTATTTAGTGCACAAATAGTACGACCCTACACCATCCATGCATACTATGAATACTAACAAGTGGACATCCTTCCAGATCCCAAATAGTTTTGTCTAGCAAAAGTGAGATACAAAACTCCACAAACCTCAGTCAGTGCAGGAACACCCTCAGACAGAGTCGAAGAAGCAACTTGCATCTAGTGGAAAGGACCAACATAATCTCTGGGGTACTTCTTCATAAGAAAACAAGCATTGGCATAGCCAATAGGTCTCGCTTTTGGGACCTTATAAGTATTTAGTTATGCAGCACAATATCCTTTGTGCAACAACATTAACTGTTACATGGCTAAACACTTATAAGGTCCCAAAGGCGAGACCTATTGGCTATGCCAATGCTTGTTAAACTTGGTAACACTGTATGGGCATTGGTTCAACCTCATTAGTACCAGTTCAACAACCAGATATAGCAATAAGCAACAAAAAGGTGACCAGTCCAGCTTTGCAAAGGGTGTTCCAATGCACGGCAACACGTCACTGCATTTTTAGCAAATGTTTACCCGTTTAAGTTAGACACAAACATTTTTTTTTGTTAAAATCTGGAGATTATGTGGCAGATTATCAATTGTGTGGCAAATGCGGCACATCTATAATTATGCGTAAATCGCCACGACTGTACAATCGCATGATTCCAGTGGCCCTGAATATAAGTTTACAAAGTTATTCTTTAGCAGTCAGAACAGTTTGTTTGTTTTCTTTGTGCGCTATTTTTCAAGACCTTCCATATTCCATGCATTTATAGCTTGGCTAGTCCAGGATTCTAGTTTGAATTCTTATGTTTGCCGTTCTAAATGAGTGATGGGATATCAGAAAATTATGCATGCCAGAATGCAAAGAAACAAACATTGGCCAAGCTATTGGCTTTTTCAATGGCTTTTTTGTGTGCAGTTGTGTCTTTCTCCGATCTTTGGTTTGCCCTACTCATGAATTTTTAAGAGTAAGACATATTTACTCTTGGAAAACAGAGCTCTGGTGTAGCCAACGTCCACGCTGAGGCGCTCATGCAGTCCCGGTTTCATCATTGGAATTCTCGGATCTGTAGTCCTGTATTTTTAAATTAGGACAACAATTCACATGATGCAAAGGGATTAAAAAAAAAATTTACACACCATACTGGAAAAGCTACTTATGATTCCTCCTGAGAAACATTAGCGCTCTGGGAAACAAGCATTCCCTTGGCAAACCCAATGGATCGTGCCTATGAGAGCTATCGGCAATGATTTTTAGGCATGCGTAAATTAGAGCAGTTGCTGTGCAGTATGGCTAAAATAATTATAAACAAGTAGACACTGTGCATGTATGTGGTGGATGCAACCTGAGGGGCAGTGTCAGTACAAGTTGCCGCAAGAGGATAAGTAGGTAGTATCAGCACAAGTAGTTGGTGGGTGCGACCTGAGGGAACAGTGTCAGTACAAGTTGCCACAAGAAGATAAGTAGGTAGTGCCAGCACAAGTTGACAGAGGGCCAGTAGTTGGTGGGTGCGACCTGAGGGGGCAGTGTCAGTACAAGTTGCCACAGGAAGATCAACAGTCGATATGAACACATTCGACGTCTCGGCCCAAGCTGAAATAATCAATTGTAATAGACGTTGCGAGAGCACTCCTGTGGCTCGGTCTGGGTGAGAAGATTAAACAGTTTGTAAGGCAGAAAGACGTTCCTGAGTGCTGCTGGCTGGCCTAGCGAATGGTGGCTGCGCGCGTGCACGCTCACGTGCACGCAAGAGCTAGGCCAGCCAGCAGCACTTTGAAAACCCACATACAAAATGTCTCTCCGAGCAGCGCATGCATATGCAATGCAGTAGGTCTCGCATTGTAAAGTGTGAGCAGTTGGCATTGCTAATAATAATGCAACACTAGCTATTGGCATTGTAAATGATGCCATTTATTTATGTGTTTGTTTTATAAAATAGATTAAAAAGGCATTGTCATGAACAATGACAATAGCTGAAACTTTTGCAAATGTGAGACCTATTGCATTGCAAATGCTTGTTTCAGTACTGCGGGCTTTTTTAAAGTTTTAGTCACTACTCAAAATGAAATCCATTTTATCAGCGTTGCCAGTGCTCCTTTATGTTTAATGCCCTAAATGAAACACAAATTTCTAAGCAGAATGTGAAACAGCATCTCCAGCCCCGATCACAATGTCTCACTTCATGCTGGACAGCGGGCAGCCTGTTTTTATGCAGCGCCAAGACGGGCGAACTAATGCACAGACTGAGGTCTGTCAGCCTCCGAGGCTCAGAGCATTCCTTTCAACAGTCCGCTGTGTCAAGGTATTGCCATGTGTACAGCACACACTCTGCAACAGCAAGTGGTTTCAAAGTTGGGGGTGACTTCCCAAACTTTCCCGAGGTGTTCATCATGTTTGGTGACAGCGTATTTATGGTGACAGCCCAAAAAACTGTTTGTGATTGTGTGTGTGTGTTGTGTGTGTGTGTTGTGTGTGTGTGGTTGTGTGTGGGTGGTTGTGGGTGTGTGGTTGTGTGTATGTGTTATTGTGTGTGTGGTTGTGTGTGTGTGTGGTTGTGTGTGTGGTTGTGTGTATGTCTGTGGGGGTGTGTGTGTGGTGGTTGTGTGTGTGGTTGTGTGTGTGGTTGTGTGCAGTTGTGGTTGTATGTGTGGTTATGTGTGTGGTTGTGGTTGTGTGTGTGTGTGGTTGTGTGAGTGTGTGTGTGTGTGGTTGTGTGTGTGTGTGGTTGTGTGTGGTTGTGTGTGTGAGTTGTTGTGGTTGTTTGTGGTTTTGTGTGTGTGTGAGTGGTTGTGGTTGTGTTTGTTTGTGGTTTTGTGTGTGTGTGTGTGGTTGTGTGTGTGGTTCTGTGTGTGTGTGTGGTTGTGTGTTGTGGTTGTGTGTTGTAGTAGTCTGTGGTGGTGTGTGCAGTTGTGTGTTTGTGTTATTGTGTGTGTGGTTGTGTGTGTGTGGTTGTGGTTGGGGGGATTGGGGAGGGCAGAGGTAGGGAAGGAGAATGGAAGGAGGAAAGAAGAGGAAAGGGGATGTAAAATTAGTGAGAAGTGTGCCAGGAAGGTAAAGAGAGAGATAAAGAGAACAGGAGGTTCAGTGGGGATAGAATGTGAGAGATGAGAAAGTTAAGGGGAAGTGAAGTGAGGACAGCAGTAGGAAGGTGTCGGATTTAGGAGGGGACTAGATGAGGGAAGGAGAGTGGGAGCATACTAGAGGAGATGAAATGGGATCTAAAGATGATAGAAGGGCGGGGGTAAACGAGTGAACATCGATGGAAAAAGAGGAAGATGGAGGGTGGAGACCTAAAAGGTGATAAGATGAGCCAGGATCGGGAGGGGCGAGTACAGAGAGTGCAGAAGCTGTCGAAGGAGAGAAAAGAAAATAGAAATTGAGAAGCATAGGGAGGGGACAGGAAAGAGATGGGGAGGTGAGAGAATAAAGAGTGGGAGAAGGACCAGAAGAAAAGGATGGAAGGTGGAGAGAAGAGGGGGGAGTGGCTGAGATAAGGGTGAGGATGTAGGTGGAAGAAAGAAACTAAAAATAGATGGGAGTGGAATAAGACTAGAGGAGAGGGAGGCTGGAGAAGAGAGGGGCAAGAAATAGATAAGGAGGGTGGGGGGAAGCGAGGCCAGAGGAGAGGGAGGCTGGAGAGGGGGCAAGAAAGAGATGAGGATGTTGGGGGGGGGTAGCGAGGCCAGATGAGCTGTGAAGCATTCAGACTGTCCTGAAGGAAATAAGGTGCGAGGTCGGGGTGAGGCCAGAAAGAGTTGAGAAGGGAGGATGGAGAGGGGAGAGAGTAGATGAATATGTGGCGGTGGGGACGGAAAACGTGCTAGAAGCGAGCAGGGAGAGAATAAAAGAGGTGTGGAGAAAAGAAGGGTTTTACGCAGGTAGAGGGGTAGAAGGATGCTGCAAGGCGAGAAAAGAACATCGGAAGATGAGAAAGAGGGGTGAGGGAGAATAGAAGGAGATGAGGACGGATAAGCAGAGGGAGAGAAAATAAGGACAATGAGGAGAGAGTGGAGAAGATAACAAGATACAGATGAGACGATGGCGGTGGAGACGAAAACAATGAGATACGGATGAGAGGATGAGACGGAGGCTGGAGAAGTGAAGGGCGTGGAGGGCGGGAGAAGGCTGGGGGAGCTAGCATAGGAAAAGGGAGAGAAAAGGCTTCCGAGGGAATAGTCGAGAAGAGAAGAGGAAGGCCGTGAGGCGCAGAGGGAAAAGGTGAAAGAATGAAATGTGGAAGCGTAATAAGGGAAGAAAAGAAAGTGAGGGAGGGGGCTCAAGGGTGGGATATTGTAAGAAATGGGTGGCAAAGAGTAGTGATGGGAAGGAAGAAAGTGGAGGAGAGAACATTAAAAGAGAGTGTTGCTCTAGAGGGGACACAAGGAAAGGGAGTACAGGGCATGAAAAAGGTGTGTGCACACTTAAGAGTGTGCACCTGAAGATGCGCAAAGGTGGTGAGAGGGAGCAAAGGGAGAGCTGGGAAAGTAATGATGTGGAAGAAGTGAGACGTAGGCTGAGATGGGTAGAGGAGTAGGTGCAATGGCATGGTATAATGAGAGGGAGTGACGTAGGAGAGAAGGAGCATGAGAGAGGTTAAGAGAGGGACGTGTGGTGGTGTGCATCAGGATGTACTTGGACAAAGGCAGTGAGAGAACGAGGGAAATGAGGCAGACCATGTGTAGAAAGAGACAGCAAAGTGGGGAGGATGGTTATAGGATTAGAGGCGGCGCAGGTAGAAATGTGGGGAAAGAGGTGAGACGTGGAAGGACTGCATGGTGCACGCGGGAAGGAGGGGAGGAACAAGGGAGGGGAAGGAAGTTGTTAAGAATGAGGGGCTCCTCAGGGTCCGGGCGACGTAATAGGGGTCCACCTCCCGATATCCCCGAGCTCCAACCTGAAGGTTACAGAGCCCAGAGGCGATCAGGCGAGGGAAAACAGGAAGGGGGGAAGGGACAGCAGGGAATAGAACCTGAAAGACAAAGGGCACAACAGTTACATAGGAGTCACCTCAAATAGCTACTCTCATATAAGTCTCGCTAAGAAAGGTAGTTACCAGGTGTGGTGGGAATCCTTCCCCGCGATCACTGAGATGCCTCTCTCAGGACCGCCAAAATCTCTCTCCAGTACCCAGGCCTATTCTGGGTCTGTCAGCCACCACACTCCGCCACAGTCATGCACGCAATGGCTTGAGCCTCAGTCTTCCTTCAGACCAACGTTAAGTACTGCCCACTCTGTTGCCCATACAGTTCCTATGTACTGACTGTTGGCTTCCACGGTGTATATACCGCCGCCTGAGATTTACAAAAGTTAGCGCTCCTTCACTCCTGTGAGGATCAACACGCTATGAGTCTTGCCTCCCAAATGTACAACCGCTCCTCGTTGGTTGAACCTCACCACGAGTACAGCCTGGGGGAGCGAAGCCTTTCCCACCCCTGCCTGTAATGAGCGCTAGGTCTACCTGCTCAGCCGAGCAAGTCTTGGTCTTGTCTGTTCCTCCTCCGGACCCGGAGGGGGTCGGTGTGGGGTGGAAGTACCCCCGACCTATTTCCGGTCCTTTGCACCTCCTATGGTGCCCCCAAGAGAATCCGCTCCTCAGCGGACTACTAGTTCTGCTCTCTCGTCAACCCCTGGGTTGCGAGCGCTTTATTTCTGGAAAGGGAGCCAGGGAATGTTTCCTACCTGCTCCAGAACGAATCTCGGCAGTCGCGTGACGTTGGCCTTCCGCTTCCCGCGGGCGTCCGTCTGCCCGGTGCCTTCGACCACTGGTGCTCTCTGTGGAATGGATACGCAGCTCCGCTCCTCGGCGGCGAACACGGAAGTTCCTCCTGAAAGAAGAATAACGCACACCTTCGGCTGTGGGGGACGTCGTTATAAGGACGTCTACTTCCGGGTCCCAGAGGCTGCTGGGAAATGTAGTCTAAATGCTAGGTAGGCGCGTCGGCCTACGAATCCTGACAGAAGTACACTAGGTGGAAAGGGGGCAGGAGATATAACGAAAAAGGAAGAACAAAAACGGAGGTTGGATGGGCAAAGGAAGAAAGAGGCGACATGCGAACTGGAATAAATAAAACTAAAAAGGAGGAAACTGGAGGAAACAAGCACTGGCCACGAAAGTCATCACGATCGCTGTAAAAGCGAAAGTGATCGTGATGATGCGCTAAAATACGCTAGGGATGCGCGCGCAAGCGCGCGTGCTTGTTGCGCGTTCTAGCAAAGTGGCTAAAAAGCTGGGGGGAAACATGCAACCGCCGGCCACAGCTTGCGCGCGCCCGCGCATATGCACTGCAAGCTGTAGCCGGCGGTAGCATTTTTTGAAGCCCTCACTTAAGGTCTCGTCAGACCAGCACCCAAGCGCTGGGTCAGGCGATGGGCAAAGGAAGAAAGAGGCGACACGCGAACTGGAATAAATAAAACTAAAAAGGAGGAAACTGGAGGAAACAAGCATTGGCCACGAAAGTCATCGCGATCACAATCGCTGTGAATGTGAAAGTGATCGCGATGACGCGCTAAAACACGCAAGGGATGCGCGAGTACTCCTGTGGCTCTGGGTGTGAAGATGAAACAGTATGTAAGGCAGAAAGGCGTTCCTGAGTGCTGCTGGCTGGCCCAGCGTATAGTGGCTGCGCGCGTGCACGCTCACATGCACGCAAGCGCTAGGCCAGCCAGCAGCACTTTGAAAACTCACATACAAAATGTCTCTCCGAGCAGCGCATGTGCGCTGACTCAGCGAGACCTAAAAAGGGGCCCATATTGCAGATTAAGAACTGGCAGTAATTGATTCAATCTGGCTCACCCTATCCCTCATAGCCGTGGAGAGAGTGACCGACGAGCCAATGTGATCATGCTCTTGTAAACCAACCTAATAGAGAGGTTCTCCAATTTCCAGATGAAATGATTTACCTTTTAACAGGGATTTGGGAATGACAACTGTGATAAGGATAGGTCAGTGTAGTGGCGGGGGAGAACACTCCAAAAATGAAGGCAACATTCGGAGCACCCATGAAATAGAAAAGAATGAAGCATGCTGCATAAGTCCACAGCTCGCCCATGCTGTACCAACACTGTGATAATAGACAGAAAAAGTGGTGTCAAGCAACAACCATAACACAAGCTCAAAAGGTGAACACAGCAGAAAAAGCACCAAATAAAGGGACAAATGAAGCCCAATGAACGGCAAATCATGGAATAAGAGTCAAAATCCTCACAAAAACATCTCATAACTTCGCACGAACAAGCAACTTACAACTGTGCCCATTGCAAAACCTTACCAGGTCAAACAGCACAGAATACAGCCAGATCACTTACCCAAAAGATGCCATACCAATTCCATCACACCCAAAAACAATATGGTCAGAGACTGCTGTCCACAGACCTGGTGAGAAGACCATGTGCAACGGAGACGACCACCACCATCACAGGAGGTGGGTCAAGGAACATAAAGCGTCCAGTACAATTGTCTGACAAGCAGGTGTACATTCTGGACTTCAAGGAGGACCTGGCTTACTCACAGAAATAGGGAAACACTCACAGAAATAGGGAAACACTGAGTGGAAGGTAAGGATACAAATAAGGTGGATCGGGTCGATGCCGAAACCCTCCACAGACAATTTAACTGGATCAAATCAACGACACGAGACCTCCACAGAAGAAGAGACCCCACAGTAAATAAGTGAGAGTCCCCGAAAGAAAAATATAACCCCATCGATCCCTATAAGCTAAAAGGACAGTCAGAGAAAAAGTGAAGAGCCTTACCTGAATAAATAAATCGCCAAAGGAATGCACCGAAAATGGGTAAAAATGAACAGAAACCTCTCTGGGTGGAGGTGGCCAGGAAGATAATATTGAGTAAGCCATGAGCCATCGCTTTAAGTAACTGGGGCAAAAGGAAAGATGGGAAGCTAGCCATCTCTGCTCCAAGGCAGTAGCCCAAGCTTTCCAAAGTAAGCAAGTGCGAGTTCACAGCTTCCTGCATGTAAACAGTCACACAAAACGCCAAAACTGTACCCTGCGTGTGCCAGGCTCACTGCACACAATGAATGGCCATAAGGAGACCATGTCCAGTGCTGGGTCAATGAAGGGAAAGCAAAGACTAATGTAGTTGATGGAAAATTGAAGTGGAGCAAACATCTCAATCTGGAGATGATTCAAAACCAGGTGTTAGAAAGTCAGCTTTCAGCAGTCAGTCAACCAGGTTCAGAGATTCCTACATCCCTTGACGTAGGCTTATGACCCGCAGCCACCTCACACGGCCATCGTACGACTACAAAGATTCAAAGGCATGGCAAGGCCCTACTTGTGTGTGCTCCTTCTAGGATGTGCAAAAAATGGACTGTGGTAGAAGACATGGGAAGGGACCGCTGCGGCTGGTTTTGGCACCCATTGGAGTTGCAACGCCTTCCCTTACCTGAGAGAAACCATTCGGCAGACAGACTAGTGAAGAGCGGTGTCGCCAGTAAGAATGAGCTCTTGAGAAGCCTCAGGGTTCCTTGTACTATTGCTCGGACTGATGATCAAAGAGAGCACCGGCTCTGCGATGAGAAGGGCCTTGTCCCCGTCTATATTGATTCCAGGGCCGAATCGGTCTTTGAGCCAAAGAGGCATGAACCTGCCACAGGCATGCCCAGCAGGTGTTGCTGACTCTCTCCTGAAGCACCATCGGACCACCACCACGCGTGCCTACAGAGGCTAACCGAGGACTCCCGTCCAGGGCTATGATGGTGCTAAGCGGCCACAAGCCTATCGTGAACCACCTCTGCAAAGTGGTCACCTAGATGGTCTACCAAAACCAGAACCAGCATCCACGCCATCTCCAAAACTGAAAGGCGTAGAGGGCTAAACCGCATGTAGGAGTGCAGGAATGAAGAACCAGGCTCCCTGATGAGCAGGCTCCATGATGAGCAGGCTCCCTGATGAGCAGGCTCCATGATGAGCAGGCTCCCTGATGAGCAGGCTCCATGATGAGCAGGCTCCCTGATGAGCAGGCTCCATGATGAGCAGGCTCCCTGATGAGCAGGCTCCATGATGAGCAGGCTCCCTGATGAGCAGGCTCCATGATGAGCAGGCTCCCTGATGAGCAGGCTCCATGATGAGCAGGCTCCATGATGAGCAGGCTCCCTGATGAGCAGGCTCCCTGATGAGCAGGCTCCCTGATGAGCAGGCTCCATGATGAGCAGGCTCCCTGATGAGCAGGCTCCATGATGAGCAGGCTCCATGATGAGCAGGCTCCATGATGAGCAGGCTCCCTGATGAGCAGGCTCCCTGATGAGCAGGCTCCATGATGAGCACACTCTCTTCCCCTCTGCATCAATCTGTTTTGACTCCTTATCAGAGCTGAAGGGTAAAGAGAATCAGATTGAACTTTGGAACATGTGCAAGCTTGTAATACTATATTGTCTAGCGAAGGATGGGAGGACAAAGGTTTGGGAAGGCCCGGGCTGGATGACTGCGGTGGCCAACATAGCCGCTGACAGCCGCAGTGGGAGCCATAATCGGTTGGAGAGGGCCTCTCTGAAAGAGAACGGGTCCAGTGTGGAAAATCTGCATTGGAGTATTTCCATCAATAAGTTTATTTTGACCTCCTCAGCTGGCAAAGGCAACTCTAGTAGCTCAGCCGGACTGCACCGGGCCACACTTAAAGAAAGAATGGGCGATTGAAAGACAGAACGAGAAGCATTCAAGATCAGTCACTTAAAGCGGAGTCCAAGCTACTGACACCTCAACAGTTCAAATATAGATCACCCTCAGAATCCAATGAGAGACTGCCAGCTCGCCACCCTCACCTTCTTCATGAAGAACTCAGACTGCGATGAAGTCTGAGGAGTCCAGGGGACATTATCTAGGTGGAAGGGCGATGGGCACAAGGCAGCAGCTCGCAACAAGCCCCAGTCTTACGGCTCCTAAAGTTCTATGACACTCTGAAGCGGATCCGGAGCGTATCTCAACAGGGTGCCAAGGGCGGACTAACTGGGCAGGATTTGTCAAAACTGGCCTGCCTTGAACAGGAGAGCCTCAGAGGACTCAACAGGGTGTCTGCGCTGGGGTAGAATCCACAGGTCATGTATAGTCCAAAGTCCCATAGGTGCCTTGGGGCCGACAGTGCACCAGACTGAGCCGTGGGGGACAAAACACAGCCATGGAGGCGTGGGGAAAACCCACTAACTGGGCTGGGTCAGCACCAATGGTGGAAAGGATGGAAGGTGGCCTGGCAGCACAAGGGGCTGAACCAGAACAGAGCCAGGCTCAACTGAAGCCTAGAGTCCTCGAGAATTGGGATTTAGTCCAAAGACAATGTCAAATGGGCCCGCCGAGCAGGCAGCCTGCTCCGAGGGTGGAGCCACGCTGGAATGCAGGAGGGCTCCTCCGGATCGCCCTCACGTTTCCTTGAAACGATGACCTCGAAAATAAACACATTCGCTTAAATGACCGCGAGGACAGGTAATCGCTCGAGACTTGAAGCCGCGAAGATCTTGTATCCACCACAACCCCCAGAGTGTGTTCACCGCCTGTCACCAGTGCATTTTTGAAAGCTCGAGGGCACAGCTTGGGCAGCACCTGGGTCGTGCCCAGGCTCTAACCCCAAAGACAAATGGGGGAACCTGAAAAGGACTTCAGATCGAGAGTCGAATGACCTTTAAAATCTGACGCCGCCCAAAGAGACATATTTCCCTAAACGGCACCACGAATACAACTTTCTGGATCAAGTCTGCACCTGGAGGAGATTCATGAGGTGAAGAATCCTCGGGTAGAAGAACTGAGCAAAAGCGGACCAACGTGCCACCATCACAAGGAATGGGGCCTTGACAGCACAAGCCAAACTATACTCCTTGATCTAATGGCAGCAAGCTGCTGGTTTCATCGCATTCCTTTGCATTGTCAATTTCTCTCGAGATACTACAGCAATGGATTATACCCGGCAGCCTTTAGTAAACACAACAGGAAGCGCCCTGCAACAGAAGAGAGAACAATGGAAACACGGCCTGCAATGCGCATAATACGGACTTGTATTTTAGTGGTGATCTCAACTCCTAGAATGTTACATAAAAAGGAAGATGAAACCAAACACTACAAAGAAATTCAAGACAGAGCTGGTAAACTAATTTGTCTTTTAATGTAAACATGAACAAACTGTCTGCTCTTAAGCCGTTTGATTTTATACACATATACCATAAGCTGGCACTTTTCATTGTACACTTTCATTGTAGTTGGTAGCGGAGCCTTGCTGGGCACCGATGCGCAGATCCATGGGAAGAGGGGATCAACAATCCCTGTAACTGCCTCGGCCCTATGCAGCAGCTCGAATAATGCTTACAGAACTAAATCGTTTCTCGTTTATATAAATCCAGATAACAGTACTTATCGACCCGGAAGGAGGATTAAAGTCCAGGAGGAGGAAAGGTCTAGCGTTTCAAATAGAAAATCTGTTACCAGAGCACCCTCTGATGTCAACAAGAGAGGTCCCTATAATATTTAAGGAAAACTATGGCAGGATAGATCAAATAATTGTATTTTCCTGATAAAGGTCTGACTTACGCGTGGTCTGTTCATTTCATTTTCTGTTAGACCTGCAAAATAAGGTTTCAAACGCTGTAGCTTGGCATGAAACGTCATTTAGCAGCAGACTCACCAATAGTGGAAAAAGAACAGCAATCAAAGTTGAGGCCTTGGAGGAAAGACCTGCAGAACAGACCAGGCACCAAGTGATTTTCTGTCCTGTGGAATCAAGTTTAGAAGCAGTGGCATCTCGGAAAGGCAGTCTATCACATCTGGCTATCTCTGCCTATGTCATGCCTTGTACAGACCCTCTAGGACTTCACAATTTGCAAAAAATCGCAAAATGTGATGAATGTGACGCATGAGATCCCTCCTGCTTGCTTACAAACACGAGAAACACTCCATAGCACAGACCGGCAGGGGGCAGCAGACATCAGTATATTGCGGCTGGGAGAAGAGAACACGGTTATTTTGTGTGTGTGTGGGGGCGCCACAGGCAAAAAATGCAGGTTTGCCCATGGCACCAATAATCCTTGCATCATCCCTAGCCAAGAAAACATTGTTTCTAAGAAAACATCTTCTGGAGAGAAGCGTACACTTAAGGCGAGACATGGGTCGTCACCTGGACGAGGTAACTAGAGACCATAAAAACATTTGGTTTTCAGTTTAATTCGCACTGAAATTCAGGATAATTGAACTTGCTCAAAAAGGGGTACCTGAAGTGATAGTTAAGTACAGGGTCACCGTAGATCCCATACAGAATGTGGGCACTGGCTGATGCGATGCCACCCATTACAAGCCTCCCCCCCCCCCGCCCGTTTCACTCTCCTGCTGCCTGCAGTGACTGCATTATCAAGCTCACATTTACCCTCACATTATCAAGCTCACATTTACCCTCACATTATCAAGTTCACATTTACCGTCACATTATCAAGCTCACATTTACCCTCACATTATCAAGTTCACATTTACCGTCACATTATCAAGCTCACATTTACCCTCACATTATCAAGTTCACATTTACCGTCACATTATCAAGTTCACGTTTACACTCACATTATCAAGTTCACATTTACCGTCACATTATCAAGCTCACGTTTACCGTCACATTATCAAGTTTCCATTTACCGTCACATTATCAAGCTCACGTTTACCGTCACATTAACAAGTTCCCATTTACCGTCACATTATCGTCACATTATCAAGCTCCCATTTACCGTCACATTATCAAGCTCACATTTACCCTCACATTATCAAGCTCACATTTACCCTCACATTATCAAGTTCACATTTACTGTCACATTATCAAGCTCACATTTACCCTCACATTATCAAGTTCACATTTACCGTCACATTATCAAGCTCACGTTTACACTCACATTATCAAGTTCACATTTACCGTCACATTATCAAGCTCACGTTTACCGTCACATTATCAAGTTTCCATTTACCGTCACATTATCAAGCTCACGTTTACCGTCACATTAACAAGTTCCCATTTACCGTCACATTATCGTCACATTATCAAGCTCCCATTTACCGTCACATTATCAAGCTCAAGTTTACCGTCACATTATCAAGCTCACATTTACCCGTCACATTATCAAGCTCACGTTTACCGCCACATTATCAAGCTCACGTTTACCGTCACATTATCAAGTTCACGTTTACCCTCACATTATCAAGCTCACGTTTACCGTCACATTATCAAGCTCACGTTTACCGTCACATCATCAAGCTCACGTTTACCGTCACATTATCAAGTTCCCATTTACCGTCACATTATCAAGCTCACGTTTACTGTCACATTATCAAGTTCCCATTTACCGTCACATTATCGTCACATTATCAAGCTCACGTTTACCGTCACATTATCAAGCTCACGTTTACCGTCACATCATCAAGCTCACGTTTACCATCACATTATCAAGTTCAAATTTACCGTCACATGTAAAGTTCACGTTTACCGTCACATTATCAAGTTTCCATTTACCGTCACATTATCAAGCTCACGTTTACCGTCACATTATCAAGTTCCCATTTACCGTCACATTTACCCTCACATTATCAAGCTCACATTTACCCTCACATTATCAAGCTCACATTTACCCTCACATTATCAAGTTCACATTTACCGTCACATTATCAAGCTCACATTTACCCTCACATTATCAAGTTCACATTTACCGTCACATTATCAAGCTCACATTTACCCTCACATTATCAAGTTCACATTTACCCTCACATTATCAAGCTCACGTTTACCGTCACATTATCAAGTTTCCATTTACCGTCACATTATCAAGCTCACGTTTACCGTCACATTATCAAGTTCCCATTTACCGTCACATTATCGTCACATTATCAAGCTCCCATTTACCGTCACATTATCAAGCTCAAGTTTACCGTGACATTATCAAGCTCACATTTACCCGTCACATTATCAAGCTCACGTTTACCGTCACATTATCAAGCTCACGTTTACCGTCACATTATCAAGTTCAAGTTTACCCTCACATTATCAAGCTCACGTTTACCGTCACATTATCAAGCTCACGTTTACCGTCACATTATCAAGCTCACGTTTACCGTCACATCATCAAGCTCACGTTTACCGTCACATTATCAAGTTCCCATTTACCGTCACATTATCAAGCTCACGTTTACTGTCACATTATCAAGTTCCCATTTACCGTCACATTATTGTCACATTATCAAGCTCACGTTTACCGTCACATTATCAAGCTCACGTTTACCGTCACATCATCAAGCTCACGTTTACCATCACATTATCAAGTTCAAATTTACCGTCACATTATCAAGCTCACGTTTACCGTCACATTATCAAGTTCCCATTTACCGTCACATTATCGTCACATTATCAAGCTCCCATTTACCGTCACATTATCAAGCTCACGTTTACCGTCACATTATCAAGCTCACGTTTACCGTCACATTATCAAGCTCACGTTTACCGTCACATTATCAAGTTCACATTTACCGTCACATTATCAAGCTCACATTTACCCTCACATTATCAAGTTCACGTTTATCGTCATATTTAAAGTTCACGTTTACCGTCACATTATCAAGCTCACGTTTACCGTCACATTCTCAAGCTCACGTTTACCGTCCCATTATAAAGTTCACGTTTACCCTCACATTATCAAGCTCACATTTACCGTCACATTATCAAGCTCACGTTTACCGTCACATTATCAAGTTCCCATTTACCGTCACATTATGGTCACATTATCAAGCTCCCATTTACCGTCACATTACCGTCACATCATCAAGCTCACGTTTACCGTCACATTATCAAGTTCCCATTTACCGTCACATTATCAAGCTCACGTTTACCCTCACATTATCAAGTTCACATTTACCGTCACATTATCAAGCTCATATTTACCCTCACATTATCAAGTTCACATTTACCGTCACATTATCAAGCTCACATTTACCCTCACATTATCAAGTTCACATTTACCGTCACATTATCAAGCTCACATTTACCCTCACATTATCGAGTTCACATTTACCGTCACATTATCAAGCTCACATTTACCCTCACATTATCAAGTTCACATTTACCGTCACATGTAAAGTTCACGTTTACCGTCACATTATCAAGCTCACATTTACCCTCACATTATCAAGTTCACATTATCGTCACATTATCAAGCTCCCATTTACCGTCACATTATCAAGCTCACGTTTACCGTCACATTATCAAGCTCACGTTTACCGTCACATTATCAAGCTCAAGTTTACCCACATTATCAAGCTCACGTTTACCGTCACATTATCAAGCTCACGTTTACCGTCACATCATCAAGCTCACGTTTACCGTCACATTATCAAGTTTCCATTTACCGTCACATTATCAAGCTCACGTTTACCGTCACATTATCAAGTTCCCATTTACCGTCACATTATCGTCACATTATCAAGCTCCCATTTACTGTCACATTATCAAGCTCAAGTTTACCGTCACATTATCAAGCTCACATTTACCCGTCACATTAATAAAGCTCACGTTTACCGTCACATTATCAAGCTCACGTTTACCGTCACATTATCAAGTTCACGTTTACCCTCACATTATCAAGCTCACGTTTACCGTCACATTATCAAGCTCACGTTTACCGTCACATTATCAAGCTCACGTTTACCGTCACATCATCAAGCTCACGTTTACCGTCACATTATCAAGTTCCCATTTACCGTCACATTATCAAGCTCACGTTTACCGTCACATTATCAAGTTCCCATTTACCGTCACATTATCGTCACATTATCAAGCTCCCATTTACTGTCACATTATCAAGCTCACGTTTACCGTCACATTATCAAGCTCACATTTACCCGTCACATTATCAAGCTCACGTTTACCGTCACATTATCAAGTTCACGTTTACCCTCACATTATCAGGCTCACGTTTACCGTCACATTATCAAGCTCACGTTTACCGTCACATTATCAAGCTCAAGTTTACCCACATTATCAAGCTCACGTTTACCGTCACATTATCAAGCTCACGTTTACCGTCACATCATCAAGCTCACGTTTACCGTCACATTATCAAGTTCCCATTTACCGTCACATTATCAAGCTCACGTTTACCGTCACATTATCAAGTTCCCATTTACCGTCACATTATCGTCACATTATCAAGCTCCCATTTACTGTCACATTATCAAGCTCAAGTTTACCGTCACATTATCAAGCTCACATTTACCCGTCACATTATCAAGCTCACGTTTACCGTCACATTATCAAGCTCACGTTTACCGTCACATTATCAAGTTCACGTTTACCCTCACATTATCAAGCTCACGTTTACCGTCACATTATCAAGCTCACGTTTACCGTCACATTATCAAGCTCACGTTTACCGTCACATCATCAAGCTCACGTTTACCGTCACATTATCAAGTTCCCATTTACCGTCACATTATCAAGCTCACGTTTACCGTCACATTATCAAGTTCCCATTTACCGTCACATTATCGTCACATTATCAAGCTCCCATTTACCGTCACATTATCAAGCTCACATTTACCCGTCACATTATCAAGCTCACGTTTACCGTCACATTATCGTCACATTATCAAGCTCACGTTTACCGTCACATCATCAAGTTCCCGTTTACCGTCACATTATCAAGTTCCCGTTTACCGTCACATTATCAAGCTCCCATTTACCGTCACATTATCAAGCTCACATTTACCCGTCACATTATCAAGCTCACATTTACCCGTCACATTATCAAGCTCACGTTTACCGTCACATTATCGTCACATTATCAAGTTCACATTTACCGTCACATTATCGTCACATTATCAAGCTCACGTTTACCGTCACATTATCAAGTTCCCGTTTACCGTCACATTATCAAGTTCCCGTTTACCGCTCCTCTTGGCAGATGGGGCCAGTGTGTTGCAGCAGAGACAGGCTGTGTCGGGACTGGGAAGGGAGGCCAGGCTTGGACAAGCAGAATGGATGGCAAAGTGTGCGGAAAGCGAGGCAGGCGATGCCGTGTCCAGGGGAACAGCCAGGCTGTGATGGAGGAGAGCCAGGCTGTGATGGAGGAGAGCCAGGCTGTGATGGAGGACAGGAAGGCCAGATGAGGTGTGCCTGGAAAGACATGCGGCGCTCTGAGGGCAGGTGGGCCAGACTGTGCCCCGGGAGAGGGGTTTGTTTTGCAAGATTGGGACCTCACCTCTCTGGGTAAATTGGAACCTGTGATAAGTAGAAACCCTAACGCCTTCGCTTGTCGATAAACCCATAATGTTGCAAGTTTTATGTTGTTTTACCTTAATTGTTGGGCATATGGACAGCGTCGCAGACGATTCCAAGGCAGAATTAAATTACTTTGTATTTTACTGTGCATGGTTCTAACTAGGCAGGTGGTGGGGTGGCCTTTCAGAGCAAAATATTCTGGGGTGCTCACATTGTGGCCTCATCCCAATTCCTGCAGCTCACGTTTACCGTCACATTATCAAGTTCCCATTTACCGTCACATTATCGTCACATTATCAAGCTCCCATTTACTGTCACATTATCAAGCTCAAGTTTACCGTCACATTATCAAGCTCACATTTACCCGTCACATTATCAAGCTCACGTTTACCGTCACATTATCAAGCTCACGTTTACCGTCACATTATCAAGTTCACGTTTACCCTCACATTATCAGGCTCACGTTTACCGTCACATTATCAAGCTCACGTTTACCGTCACATTATCAAGCTCAAGTTTACCCACATTATCAAGCTCACGTTTACCGTCACATTATCAAGCTCACGTTTACCGTCACATCATCAAGCTCACGTTTACCGTCACATTATCAAGTTCCCATTTACCGTCACATTATCAAGCTCACGTTTACCGTCACATTATCAAGTTCCCATTTACCGTCACATTATCGTCACATTATCAAGCTCCCATTTACTGTCACATTATCAAGCTCAAGTTTACCGTCACATTATCAAGCTCACATTTACCCGTCACATTATCAAGCTCACGTTTACCGTCACATTATCAAGCTCACGTTTACCGTCACATTATCAAGTTCACGTTTACCCTCACATTATCAAGCTCACGTTTACCGTCACATTATCAAGCTCACGTTTACCGTCACATCATCAAGCTCACGTTTACCGTCACATTATCAAGTTCCCATTTACCGTCACATTATCAAGCTCACGTTTACCGTCACATTATCAAGCTCACGTTTACCGTCACATTATCAAGTTCACGTTTACCCTCACATTATCAGGCTCACGTTTACCGTCACATTATCAAGCTCACGTTTACCGTCACATTATCAAGCTCAAGTTTACCCACATTATCAAGCTCACGTTTACCGTCACATTATCAAGCTCACGTTTACCGTCACATCATCAAGCTCACGTTTACCGTCACATTATCAAGTTCCCATTTACCGTCACATTATCAAGCTCACGTTTACCGTCACATTATCAAGTTCCCATTTACCGTCACATTATCGTCACATTATCAAGCTCCCATTTACTGTCACATTATCAAGCTCAAGTTTACCGTCACATTATCAAGCTCACATTTACCCGTCACATTATCAAGCTCACGTTTACCGTCACATTATCAAGCTCACGTTTACCGTCACATTATCAAGTTCACGTTTACCCTCACATTATCAAGCTCACGTTTACCGTCACATTATCAAGCTCACGTTTACCGTCACATCATCAAGCTCACGTTTACCGTCACATTATCAAGTTCCCATTTACCGTCACATTATCAAGCTCACGTTTACCGTCACATTATCAAGTTCCCATTTACCGTCACATTATCGTCACATTATCAAGCTCCCATTTACCGTCACATTATCAAGCTCACATTTACCCGTCACATTATCAAGCTCACGTTTACCGTCACATTATCGTCACATTATCAAGCTCACGTTTACCGTCACATCATCAAGTTCCCGTTTACCGTCACATTATCAAGTTCCCGTTTACCGTCACATTATCAAGCTCCCATTTACCGTCACATTATCAAGCTCACATTTACCCGTCACATTATCAAGCTCACATTTACCCGTCACATTATCAAGCTCACGTTTACCGTCACATTACCGTCACATTATCAAGTTCACATTTACCGTCACATTATCGTCACATTATCAAGCTCACGTTTACCGTCACATTATCAAGTTCCCGTTTACCGCTCCTCTTGGCAGATGGGGCCAGTGTGTTGCAGCAGAGACAGGCTGTGTCGGGACTGGGAAGGGAGGCCAGGCTTGGACAAGCAGAATGGATGGCAAAGTGTGCGGAAAGCGAGGCAGGCGATGCCGTGTCCAGGGGAACAGCCAGGCTGTGATGGAGGAGAGCCAGGCTGTGATGGAGGAGAGCCAGGCTGTGATGGAGGACAGGAAGGCCAGATGAGGTGTGCCTGGAAAGACATGCGGCGCTCTGAGGGCAGGTGGGCCAGACTGTGCCCCGGGAGAGGGGTTTGTTTTGCAAGATTGGGACCTCACCTCTCTGGGTAAATTGGAACCTGTGATAAGTAGAAACCCTAACGCCTTCGCTTGTCGATAAACCCATAATGTTGCAAGTTTTATGTTGTTTTACCTTAATTGTTGGGCATATGGACAGCGTCGCAGACGATTCCAAGGCAGAATTAAATTACTTTGTATTTTACTGTGCATGGTTCTAACTAGGCAGGTGGTGGGGTGGCCTTTCAGAGCAAAATATTCTGGGGTGCTCACATTGTGGCCTCATCCCAATTCCTGCAGGTTCCCCGACTTGAATGTAAACTCTCAGAAATACGAATATTGTAGCAATTACTGCACATCTGAGCTGCCCCTCACACATTTTGCAAGTAAAACCTGGTAGAATCCATGCAGTTAAAATGCATCATTATTATCTTTCCCGCCTCAGAACGGGGACCAAACACGTGATTATGGAACTTTCTTATTTAGCACTTCGTGCAATGTCACAAATATCCGATTTCGGGTACTCAGCCATTCGACCGTGGAAGGATGAGAGGCGCTCCTTTCCCTGCCGAGACATATGACTTGTACAAACATATTCGGATGTAACCAGCAAAGCCCTCCCACCAGCTCTTGCCTCCCCCATCTCATTTCACGCCTCAGAGACCAATCTTACACTGTCGAGTCTTCGATCTGTGTAAAACAGGTGTGTGCGCGGCCTTACATCCATCTTCACCAGGGGTGTCCAGCATAGATCCACGGCGGCCAGATCCATGCAACATGGTCAGGATAGATATTTACACCCACTGACTCTGAGGGGGGGCTCATTCACCTCTTCAGTTCTTTTTTGAAAATCCGGCATGGATCTTGCACTACTGCACACACATTGGCCAGCCCTGAAATCTCAAATAACAACCAGCAATAGTCATCTACAGGACTACACATCTGTGTAAATGTGGCCAAGTCCAGGGTGAAACCCAGGCTACAATTTTTCAAAACAGTAACACATGGGCTCAGAATTTAGTTGCAGCAACACACACTGACAGATTTTGGCGGACTTCTGTATTCGTCTCGACAGACTAAAATTCAGTGCACACATTTCTATTTCACATGAGCGAAATGGGCAAGAGGAGTGATCAGAAGTCCCATCACAGGGCTAAAGGCATGGCAACCCTAAGGTATGTTAGAGGGGTAATCCTGCAGAGAGCTGTCTGGAATCATTTCTGCCCCAGGTACGCCTCATAAGTGTAACTGACAAACAGCTGCCGTCTGTCAATAGGTGAGTTTGCAGGGCCCTCGTGACCCTTCAACCCGTGGCCCGATCCTTGCCAGATGTTTTCTGTATATCCACACAATAAATACAAACAGTTTATGGACATTGTGATTATCCCGAAATTCCGATACCGAGTCCGCCCTCCTGGGCCTAAGCTGGGCAGGCGTGTTACAGAAACTACAACCACTCTAGGAGCCCAGACTATGTGCTCCTGGTTGGAGAGAGGGCATGGGGGGGGGGGGGTTCATTCCAGCAAGGAAGATATCTGTTTATGGGAACTAAATCTTGCATGTATTGGAATTATTGGGATTACAACTTTGTGTAATTTGGTTTTTCCTACGCTTTTCACATAATTCTTGCACGTGGGAGGCCAGTCAGAGTGGAAAATCACACAAACCACTCGATGTATCTCGCATGATTTTTGTACCAACGAGCAGTCCTTAATTCATTTGCACACAACCACCAAAGTCGAATTTGTGCGACAGAAATTATGTTCATGCAAGTCAACACCTGCACGCTCCTAGCCCCTCTCACTGCAACTAGCTCAACAACCTAGCATAGAAGCAGTTTTTAGGAGGGGGGGGGGGCTGCATTATAGCAAAATAAAGTGCAGCACAAATGTTGCAAAATTCCTAAATTTGTGCCGCAAAATGTCCTCATTTGTGCTCCATGATTTGCTAATCGATGCCGAAATATCCTAGGGGGATAGGGGGGCTTGTATGTCCTTGCCTTATAGTCTGCCTCGCTTTGCATGCTGGGAAATGTATGAGTACACTTATGTCAAAAGTGACACAAGCTGGAATTCAAAAGTCTATTGCACAAAAAGCTAGGGGTGGCCAAAGCCATCACGCATCGGATGTATCCATTGACTGCTATTATAGCGATCTATGCGTTAGGTCAATTCAACTCAAGACCAAGTTTATTTGGACTCCACAGTCCTTAAACACATAAAAACAACATACGTACCATGCATACAATCATAACATAAACTCATCATCTTAAAATTCATGATTTAAAATACTACACCATGTTTCAGACATAGTAGTTCACTTTACATAGCATATGTCACGCCTTCCATTACTAACTCTGGTCGGGTTTCTTTAGATTTGATATAAACTCCCCCCAGGCGCTGGCAATTAATACATCAATTTACAATTCTGGATAAACCCTTAAACCTTCATTTGGGTCATGTGTCTTATATCGGCTGTGTGAGCAGGGGGCATACAGATATTAGGCACCTTTCAAGTTTTCTTTTACTCTTTGCATAAACCTCCCCAGGGCACAGACTGTATCGAAATTCTTAATTTCAGTTAAAAGTTCTGCTGCCTGTGTCCTATCAGTTATACTAAACTTTTAAAAAATTGGACATAAAATCTCCTTCCGTAACTCTAAACCCAAATAACAATTCAATAAAATATGTAAAGTATCACATGTTGTCCCCAGGATACAGTTGCACATCCCATTACTACCAACCATTAGTCTTTTTGTCTCATTATTACATAGCAAGGATTGACACCGATTGTCAGCCTTACAACTTAACTTCTCAAGCGACGAAAAGGCAACCTATCTATATAGGGAAAATGAGCAGCATTTTGCCACGACAAGGCCATAAAGCATACCGATTTTTTTCCCCATGAGGTACCCCTGGTCCTGGGCACGAGATCATTCTTTTCCCAGGCACCTAAGTTCCCTCCTCTCAACTTCAATTAGTAATGTCAAGGGACTAATTTTGAGACTCAACATTCTACCTGCTTTAATAATACAGTCTCTAACCCCTTTGGCCCATGATAGACCACTCTTCAAAATCTCGTTTCTGCACCAATGGGAAACTTTATTTACACCTTCGAATCCCTGACGCTGCCAACATCTTACTAGGGCCATACAGGCTGTTATGCTCCATGAAGTAATACCTGTTTCGAGCCTCACTGCCTGCACCATTGAGGTCTTAGGCAGCGAAAATAAGTTTTTCAGGGCTTTTCCTACCTCAACATCCCAGCTACGTCCACCACTCAGATATAATAATTCCGCCCCATAATGGAGGTGGGGTGAGACCATGGCTACATAGGCCTTTAAAACTGGTCTGTCTGACTTTTCCCCATAAACTCAGTTGAATTTCTTTAGGCCACTAACCAAGGCTGATGTACGTACTTTTAATGCTTCGAAGTGGGTGGCCCAGTTCAGATGTTTCTGAAACCACATGCCCAGATACCTGTATTAATCCACTATTTCTAATTTTGTGGAGCCCAAAAACCAGTTAAACCTTGATTTCCTTCTTCCCATCTTTAGTATCTTTGTTTTATCCATGTTAACAATTCGTTTTTTAAGCACACAGTATTCATTAAATCTACTCAACTTTCTTTGTAACCCAATCTCAGTTTGGTCTATTATTACCAAATCATCCGCGTATAAAAGGCATGCGATGCGTCTCCCATCGACCTGTGGGCTGGCCCCCCTTTCTTTACTATGCATTAGGTCATCCCCGGGCACAAACCAGAGCGTTGCACTGTTCCAAGCAGTAGCAAGAACAACTGGACCAGGAGCGGTTAATACTGATGCTAAAAACAAGGCACACCGTAAATATCGAATGGTGCTTAAACCAGGTGTTCCTCTTTCCCAAATCTTGGAACTCTGAGTCCAGCATTATTAGGATCCACAATCCTCAGGAAAAGTTACAATTTGTGCCCAGATGCATTTGCACCGATGTTGGCAAGCACATGTGCAATGTTTGATTGAAAATACTCGTAAGGGAATCCAATATGAATGAAATCTCTTCATGAAACTCATGATCAATCACAACAACATCACAAATGCCATGACAGCAGAAGTTGTCCAAATCGAATGGGAATTCCCTCTGTTTTAGCGGGTATCCGATCAGGAATCCGCGAGCCTATCTTTTACAATGCGCCTCTGTGTACCGTTCCTCTAAATGTTTGGTTGCTCTGACATCCTTACTAGTCCCTTGCTAGTATGTTGGGAGAAATCCTACGATGTGGTCACTTCTACGACTGAATGGGACACCTTCAAATGAAGGGGACCAGATATGATAGAACCTTAGAGGAAGGTTATTAGAGAGCCCTTCTGTGGACCCAAGCCCCTGAAGAGGCGGGTCCCCCATGAAACACGTGTGGGCTGCTAACATCGAAATTGACTGCCAATGTTGGAACTTAGGCTCGACTATGTGATATTTAAAACACATCCCATAAATTAGTTGATGATATGGACTTTTCAATCTGTCTGAGAAAATATCTTATTACAGATACGAGTTGTTTTTTCTAATAGTTGGATTGTATTGTATGGAAAAAAAGGCATGGGATCGTAAATTATTTTTTTGCAACATATTGAATTTTCAGATTGTTTACCTGTGTTTGTACTGATTTCTCCCTGAAACTATTATAATACATACATATACACAGATATTGACATACATAGGCAAAGTTCATGCCCAGCACGCACACACACAAACACTCCACACAAGACACATATATATATATATATATGTATATATATATTCACTGAAAAAACCATAGGTTTCACACATGTTATAGTTAGCTGTAGATTTTACTGATAAAAAACCAATGAAATTCCCCCGTTATAGTTACTGTAGGCAACTATAACTCACGCGACCGTAATCCTCTGCTGATGCTAATACTGTATTTAGACACTTATTTGCCCATGTCTTCTTCCATTAAATTTTAGCTATACATATATTACAAATATTTTTTTTTCATAAAGACACATATGTCATCAGCAGAGGATTACGGTCGCGTGAGTTATAGTTGCCTACAGTAACTATAACGGGGGAATTTCATTGGTTTTTTATCAGTAAAATCTACAGCTAACTATAACATGTGTGAAACCTATGGTTTTTTCAGTGAATTTGCAAGGTTTTTTAAATGCTAATTCCTAACTATAACGTGTGTGAAACCTATGGTTTTTTCAGTGAATTTGTACGGTTTTTTAAATGCTAACTTACTTTACGCCATTCGTGGCGTGCGCACCCAGTTAACGCAGTTCGTTCCGTGCGCGCACGGTGCGCTTCGCGCACCGCGCGCCCACTTTACGCAGTTAGTGCTATGCACGCACGGTGGTCACGCGGTGCGCTGCGCGCACCGCGTGCCCACATTATGCGAGATGGGCCATGTACGCACGATGCGCTTCGCGCACCGTGCGCACATGGGGGACATATTATGCGCATCGTTGTGAAATGTTTTGTTTATTGTTTTCATTTGATTGATAAGCCATGCACAAATGGTGCACTTCGGGCACCATTTGCACATGGGGTGGGGAGAGTGTGGATCCTTTTTTTTAAAAAAAAATGTTTTACCGTACGCGTACGGTAAGCGTAATCGGCGATTTTTTGAAAAAAAAAAATATTTTTTTTTTGGCCTTGTGGGTTGTTTGGGGGCCCGTATATCATTGCTGGGTGATTATTATCTCAATATACTGCCCCTTTACACATTTTTGGGCTTCATTTATGCTGCCCCACTCAGAGTGCAGCCTGGTCCGGGCGATCCCGAGAGTCAGGCAGGCCGGGGGCGGGACTCCGGGACAACCGGAACTGGAAGTAGGAGGGCGGGAGCCTACCCCGCCTCCTACCGAAGCAGCGCGGCTGATTTTGGGGGCCCCGGAGCAGGCAGGAGCCTACCCTGCGCCCGGTGCCCTTGACCGGAGGAGAAGCGTCCTACCCAGGCGGGAGCCCACCCCGCACTGGGACGAGCTGCCGTCGTGTCCGGGGCCCGTAGGCTCCGCATTTGCTGCAGATCTCCGGCCCCGGGAAGAGAAGGGACGACGCCGCGGAGAGCCGGTGAGTGGGGGCGTTCCCGCCGGTCTCTCCTCGGTCCCCCACGGGCGGTGATTGAGCCAGAGCCCGGTTGAGGCTCTGACATCGGGGGCAGTGTCCGTGAGCCCCCGAGAGGCTCCAACGCGGGCAGAGCGTTGTTGGGAGCGCGAGGTCGCTCCAAAGCGGGGCCCATTGTTGTTTAGAGCCTGCGAGGCTCAGGGGGCATTTCTCCAACATTGGGGGCATTTCTTTTGGGATTGAGTGGCCCCAGGTGGCAGCGGGCCACTCCCACCTTGCCCCTCAAAGTTGTTTAGAGCCTGCGAGGCTCAGGGGGCCACAAGTGTGACATATCAGAGCCCTGGGAGGCTCCAACGTTGGCCCCAGCATTCCTCCAGCTGCCCAGCACTTAGTGGGCAGCTGCAACGTTTAGGTTGTGGCCTCTGCGTTTTGGTTTACGCTTTGCCCTGACTGCGTGCGCAGTCTTGCCCTGACTTTTCTGGACGCAGGGCGTCCTTGCCCCGACAAGGCCAGTTGGCCTAGGGACTGCCACAGGTAGTGGCTAATGTGAGTTTTGGCGCCATTGTACCTGTTCTGCACCTCTGAATGTGTTTTTGCGTCATGTGCTTTGCTTTACACCTCTGAATGTTATGCATCATGTGTTTAGGTGCTTAGACCCCTACAGGTATTGTGATACTTAGGTGGTTGTTTTCTCCCTAGTACAGGTGGTGCTAGTGGGGTCCTGATTCCCTGCGCAATACTGTCCTAAGGTGGTTAGGGTTGCGTAGGTGGTACTTACCTGATACCAGTAGTGACTGGTTGTGTGCTAGGTGTAATTTTGTGCAACAGTAATTTTATTTCCTATGTTCCAAGTGCTATGTTCTAAGAGTGCTAAGTCCTGACAGTGGTCCAGGTGGCCCTGTCCCCTGTATATATAATCCCTTGTAAATTCTGCCCGTGCCTGTTGGCACATTGTAGAGTGTGTGTTTTTATCTAATGTGTTGTGTATAATACAAAGGCTATTTTTATAGAATACCTTGTGTGGAGTTTCCTTTGTGGTGGGCCTTGGGTGTTGTTGCTGGGTGCGCGCGCAAACGCTTTACACATCGCCTCAGGGATAAGCCTGTCTGCTCGTGCCAAGCTACCAAGGGGGTGAGCAGGGGTTATCTTTGGCGTGTAACTCCCCAGCCCTGACTAGAGTGGTGGTTTCTGTCTGGCTTTGGCGCAAGCCCTAGCCAACCAGAAATCCCATTTCTAACACATATGCTACTGGCAGGATCAACCAGGTAGCCGCACCTGCTGACAGGGTTCGGGGATGCCGCGTGCCCATCTCCCCGACCGGACCGCCTTCGCGCGCACCCCTCCCTCGAGAGGGGGGATAAAGGAGCCCGCCCGCCTGGGCGGGAGGGCTCGCCGGAGGGGTGGAGAGAGGTGGCAGGTCGCATGGGCACCGGCAGGCCCAGCCGTCTCCCCCGGGAGGGAGAGGCGGGCCGAGGCGCAGCCTGAGCGAGACGCAGGGGTGCCGAGGCCTGGCGGCGGCGGCACCCCTCGGAACGGTCGTTCCGAGCTGCTGCGGAAATGTGCTGGGCGGAGAGGGGTGACGGCGTGGCGCGCGGGGCCTGGTACGGACCTGCTGGGCAGCAGCGTCCGAGGGCCTGGCGCCACCCGACCCCTTCCGCTCGGGGTCAGACCACTGGGGGGCACGAGCTGCCGGGGCCGCTCGGCCTTCGCTCTGCTGGGTAGGGTGAAGGGCCTCCCGCCAGGCGGCAGGCCCTCGAGTCGGACGGTCCATGCAAAGGGAGGAAGCTGATTGCTTGAAACAACAGCCGAGGCTGGCCAAGCAGTCCATCCCTAAACGGACCGAGAGTGCCCAATCGATCAGAGTACGGCCGGGGCATCCCCTCTGCAGGCCGCCCTGCGCAGGGGGATGCCGATTAGGATAAAAAAAGGACCGTCGGGAAGGGGCCTGAGCGGCGGGTGCCTACCCGGGCCCCTGGGGGCCCCGGCGGGTGGGCCCGGGCGCTGCCTTCCCCGTCTCGCCATCGCCAGACCTCACGGAGGTCTGACCCAGCAAACCCGGCGGAAAAAGGACCATCGGGAAGGGGCTGAGAGGCAGGAGCGTACCCGGGCCCCTGGGGGCCCCGGCGGGTGGGCCCCGGGTCTGCCTTCCCCCCTCTCGGGATCGCCGGACCTCACGGAGCTCTGAACCAGCAAACTCGGAGAAAAAGACCCATCGGGAAGGGGGCTGGGAGGCAGGTGTGCGCACCCGGGCCCCTGGGGGCCCCGCTTCAGGCGGGCCCAGGGGCTGCCTTCCCCGTCTCGGCATCCACGGACCTCACGGGGCTCTGACCCAGAAAACTCGGAGAGAAAGGACCATCGGGAAGGGGCTGAGAGGCAGGAGCGTACCCGGGCCCCTGGGGGCCCCGGCGGGCGGGCCCCGGGTCTGCCTTCCCCTGATTCAGTATCGCCAAACATCACTTTGGTTTGACTGACCCTCTCCCTAGTAATCCGGAGGAAAATTACCCCCCTTTCTTGTAATCCGTGCGCACGAGGTGACAGAGGGGACCCACGGCGCGAATGTACCCGACCTCCTGGAGCCCTCGCTGGGATCCGGGAGGCAAATGGACCCTCATCGAGACTTCCAGGCAAGCTCGGCCATCTGGTCGCCCCATAGGAAAGCATTGGGCGCGACCAGATGGCCGAAGGGGCCTGCGCGACCAGATGGCCGAAGGGACGTGCGCGACCAGATGGCCGAGGGGACAGGCGCGACCAGATGGCCGAGGGGAAAGGCAAAAGGGAAGGGGAAGCCTCCCCGGGCCCTCCAGACCCCGCCCCGCCCCGCCCCGGGCACCCTGCCGCGCGGCAGGACCCGGGACGGAGACCGGGGCGGGGAGGCCGCCCTCCCCGGGGCCCCCAGGGGCCCGGCCGGAGCTCCGGAACCCAGACGAGCGAGGGGAGGCTCCCCGGCCGCAACGGAACCCCGTCCCGGGCCTTTGGCAGTGCCGCAGGCCGGGGGACAGGGCCCGGGGCCGGAGGCCCCGAACCGGGGCCCGGCCGGGCCCCTGGAACCAGCCGGGGCTCCGGGGACCGCAGGCGCAGGGGAAGCCTCCCCGGGCCCTCCGGACCCCTCCCCGGGCACCCTGCCACGCGGCAGGACCCGGGACGGAGACCGGGGCGGGGAGGCCGCCCTCCCCGGGGCCCCCAGGGGCCCGGCCGGAGCTCCTGAACCCAATCCAGCCACGGGAGGCACCCCGGCCGCAACGGAACCCCGTCCCGGGCCTTTGGCAGTGCCGCAGGCCGGGGGACGGCGCCCGGGGCCGGAGTCCCCGACCCGGGGCCCGGCCGGGCCCCTGGACCCAGCCGGGGCTCCGGGGACCGCAGGCGCAGGTGAAGCCTCCCCGGGCCCTCCGGACCCCTCCCCGGGCACCCTGCCACGCGGCAGGACCCGGGACGGAGACCGGGGCGGGGAGGCCGCCCTCCCCGGGGCCCCCAGGGGCCCGGCCGGAGCTCCTGAACCCAATCCAGCCACGGGAGGCACCCCAGCCGCAACGGAACCCCGTCCCGGGCCTTTGGCAGTGCCGCAGGCCGGGGGACAGCGCCCGGGGCCGGAGACCCCGACCCGGGGCCCGGCCGGGCCCCTGGACCCAACCGGGGCTCCGGGGACCGCAGGCGCAGGTGAAGCCTCCCCGGGCCCTCCGGACCCCTCCCCGGGCACCCTGCCACGCGGCAGGACCCGGGACGGAGACCGGGGCGGGGAGGCCGCCCTCCCCGGGGCCCCCAGGGGCCCGGCTGGAGCTCCTGAACCCAATCCAGCCACGGGAGGCACCCCGGCCGCAACAGAACCCCGTCCCGGGCCTTTGGCAGTGCCGCAGGCCGGGGGACGGCGCCCGGGGCCGGAGACCCCGACCCGGGGCCCGGCCAGGCCCCTGGACCCAGCCGGGGCTCCGGGGACCGCAGGCGCAGGGGAAGCCTCCCCGGGCCCTCCGGACCCCTCCCCGGGCACCCTGCCACGCGGCAGGACCCGGGACGGAGACCGGGGCAAGGAGGCCGCCCTCCCCGGGGCCCGGCCGGAGCTCCTGAACCCAATCCAGCCACGGGAGGCACCCCGGCCACAACGGAACCCCGTCCCGGGCCTTTGGCGGTGCCGCAGGCCGGGGGACGGCGCCTGGGGCCGGAGACCCCGACCCGGGGCCTGGCCGGGCCCCTGGACCCAGCCGGGGCTCCCGGGCCCACAGGCGCAGGGGAAGGCCCTCCGGCCACCCTGCCACACGGCAGGACCCAGTTGCCGGCTGAGGACCGAGAGGGGTCCCAGAGTACCCTGTCCCTAGTAATCCGGAGGAAGGCTACCCCCCGTTCTTGAAACCCGCGCGCTCCGAGTGACGGAGGGGACCCTAGGGGCGAACGCACCCGGCCTCCTGGAGCCCCAGCTGGGATCCGAGAGGCAAATGGACCCTCATCGGGACTTCCAGGCCTGGCCCTGCCATCTGGTCGCCCCATTGGAAAGCATTGCGCGCGACCAGATGGCCGAGGGGAAAGGAGCCACCGGGTGGCCGGCAACTGAAAGGACTCCCGCCTGCCCACCCACCAGGGGCTCGGGGTGGGGACTCTGCTTCCCGGCTGGGCCTCAGGCACGGGGAGGACCACCGGAGCTCTCGGGGCCTGGGCGCCCGGGGGGGAGGACTGCCCGGGACCCGTGGAGCCCATCCCTGGGCACTTTGCCATGCCGCGGCCTGGAGGAGGGAAGGCCCGGAGGCCTGGGAGGATGTTGCCCGGGCGTAGCCCATCTGGTCCCCGGCAATGAACCGCACAGCCCCGGCATGGGTGTTTCCTGGCATTCCCTGCCCCTATTAATCCGGAGGAAGGATACCCCCCTTTCTTGTAACCCGCGCGCTGCGAGTGACGGAGGGGACCCTAGGCGCGGACGCGCCCGGCCTCCTGGAGCCCCGGCTGGGATCCGGGAGGCGAATGGACCCTCATCGGGACTTCCAGGCCGGCCCGGCCATCTGGTCGCCCCATTGGAAAGCATTGCGCGCGACCAGATGGCCGAGGGGAAAGGCGCGACCGGGTGGCCGGCAACTGAAAGGGCTCCTGTCTGCCCGAGCCATAGCGGTAGGGCTCCCGCCTGCCCACCCTCACACCAAGGGCTCGGGGTGGGGACTCTGCTTCCCGGGTTGGCCTCGGGCACGGGGAGGTCCACCGGAGCTCTCGGGGCCTGGGCGCCCGGGGGAGGACTGCCCGGGACCCGTGGAGCCCGTCCCTGGGCACTTTGCCACGCCGCGTGCCGGAGGAGGGAAGCCCCGGAGGCCTGGGAGGATGTTGCCCGGGCTCAGCCCATCTGGTCCCCGGCAAAGAACCGTCAGCCCCGGAGGGGTGTTCCGGCATACCCTGCCCCTACTAATCCGGAGGGAAATTACCCCCCTTTCTTGTAATCCGTGCGCACAAGGTGACAGAGGGGACCCTAGGCGCGGACGCGCCCGACCTCCTGGAGCCCCGGCTGGAATCCGGGAGGCAAATGGACCCTCATCGGAACTTCCAGGCCGGCCCGGCCATCTGGTCGCCCGGCCCGCAGGGCCATCTGGTCGCGCAGCCAGGCGACCAGATGGCCAGGGACCACCCAGGTCTGGCTGATACGGATCGTACTTGCGCGGTCAGACTTGATTTTTGACATTGGTACGGTAAATCGTCCGGGGACGTGTCGGACACGTTTTCCGACCCGAGAACGTGTGGGGGACGCGACCCAATGCGAATCGTATGGAGTTTTTCCCAGACGAATCATACTTGCCAGTTTGTACGGCAATTGTACGATTCGGTCGGAAAAAAATCCAGATACAATTCGTACGGGGGAAATATCTCCAGGATCGGAATTGGCAACTCGGTCGGAAAAAAATCCAGATACGATTCGTACGGGGGAAATTTCTCCAGGATCGGAATCGGCACCTCGGTCGGAAAAAAATCCAGATACGATTCGTACGGGGGAAATATCTCCAGGATCGGAATCGGCACCTCGGTCGGAAAAAAATCCAGATACGATTCGTACGGGGGAAATATCTCCAGGATCGGAATCGGCACCTTTGTGTCTAGTAAAATGTGTGCATTTTTAGATGAGCATTTCATTAGACACCTAACCACGGCTTTCTATTCTCCTTCTGTAAATGAACTTGTGGAAAGAATTAATCGCTTTCTGAAAGAAGGAGTTCAGACTGGTGTGTCACTATTTCTTTTATTAAGGAAAAGGTTGCCAAGGTGTTCATTTTGCCGAGATTGGGTCAGAAACATGAATAAAGAAGGTTCAAGTCATTGGTTGAAAGCTGTAGCTGAAAGAGTTGAAAGAAAGCAACAGCAAAGTAAATTGTTTTAGTTAAAGTTCCTAGGAGGGTAAGAAAAGGAGAGTCGAAATGGTCTCTCCCTGTGGAAGTTGAAAACATTTCAAAAGGATCGGCATTATTGAATGGATTAGGTTGGTGGAGTAAGAGAGATTTAGTACATGTTAGTAAAGAGCAGGCATGCAAAATATCCCGCATAAGAAAGAAGGACGATTCTGATTTTTAAGACTTTACAGCATCTGACTTTGGAGAATCTTCTTCATGCAATTCAGATTCATCCATTAACGAGGTCAATGTCGGTTCTGGTGTGTGCCCTTCAGTCTCTTCTCAGAATGACATTTCAGGAGAGGCATCCTCCTCAACTGATTCTCAAAGGTGTGCACGCAATGTAGGTATGCCTGCCAAATGTAAAGACTTTTATGTTGGTTAACTGTATTGTACGTAAGATACACTATAGTTACTTCTCTTTCTTTTGTTTGTTTTATAAGGAGGAAGGTGTTGTACTGTGATTCTTAATCATTATTGAGGCATTTGTTGTACTGTGATTCGTAATCATTGTTGAGACATTGTAGGCATTCTCGCAGGCCGCTTGTGCACGCACGCGAGTATTCCTTTCACTGACTCACTCACGCGCAGTACCATGACATTGTGTTTATCTTCAAAACTGGCATCAGCATGCAGACAGCTTTGATCTGCGTGCGGATGCATGTTGTCTTTCAAATCTCACTGAGCTTTATTGATACTGTTCAGACTCACAGTTGAGTCAGTTGACTGTGGATCTTCTTGCTGCTAGACCTGCTGCTGTGGGCTCCTTGTATTTATACTTAAAAATAAATACTTAAATACTTTTAAAACCCAGGATTGCCTTTCTCCTTTTTCCTGCTGGATGTGCCTTCTCTCCTGGAGATCCCATACTACAAGCTGTGAACAGCTTGGGCTGAGAGGAACCCTTTAAGTTGTGGAGGACGTCCAGCAGTGGTGCTTTCTTCTGGCAGGGCAGAGTCACGTTGACACAAGTGTCGGTCATCAACCACTGCAGTCTTGGGGTTCTTTTGCAGTAGTGAGTCACGTTGACACAAGTGTTGATCCTCAACTGCTGCGGTAATTGTACTGGCCAACACCATGGACTAGGACTTTGAGCCCTAAGGGGGGTCCTTGGTGATTTGGTGAAGGCTGAAAAGTCTCTGGGGGTTCTTGGAGGCGTTGCGGGGTTTATGGAAGGACAGCAGGTCCAGTTGTCAAACCAGAAACAGATGGTAGGGTTTTTGTCAGGTTCTGTCTGCAGCAGTTCAGCTCCTGGTCTGGCAGCGGTCTTCTACCGCCTTCTTCCTTGGTCCATCGATCTGAGGATCAAGGTTTAAGGGTGCCCCTAAATACTGCATTTAGGGGCATTGCAGGGACTGGCAGATGGTAGCCAATGGGCTACTTGCCTTTAGAGTGACTACACACTTAGAATGATCCTCTCTTTGTGAAGGGGGCACTCGTCTAACCTGATTGGATTGAATCCTTCCATTCAAGATGGAGGATTTCCTAAGGAGGGAGGCACCGCGGTCCAGGGCACCTTAGGGGTGGTCCTGGCAGAGAGGGGACACACCTATTCTGACTACTAATTTTCCCACCGAACTTGCCACCAAAAGTGGGGCTTGGTCAAGGGGGAGCAGGCATTTCCACTATCTGGAGAGGCCCTGGCTAACACATCAAAAGGCAGGCAGCCTTTGAGGCTCACCACCCTTAATGCTGTTCCTGATTGGGGGTAGGTGTGAAGCACCTCCACCTCGAGCAGCCTTTGTCCAGACCCACAAGAGCACAAGGGCTCCCACCTCAGGGGGTCAGTAACATGTCTGTGTGTGGGTGAGCAGTCTATATATCGACTTTTTAATATCGAGGGACATAAATATCGAGTCAAAAATATCGAATGTCCAAAATATCGAAATAGCTAATATCGATGTGAAAAATATCGTTTTTTTTTTTTTACTTATATGTCGATGTAAGTAATATCGTTCGTAATAATATCGACATGTGAAAATATCGTTATTGTGTAATATGAGAAATATTTATATTGTTTTAGGGGCGGGATGTTGGGTTATAGGGGATAAGGGTGGGAAGTGTTTTAAAATTTTTTATATATTTGTAAATTTTTAAAAATAATTTTCTAGAAATTCTAAATTAAATTTAGAATTTTTTAAAAACATTTAGGAGCGAGATGTTGGTTTATAGGGGATAAGGGTGGGAAGTGTATTTAAAATGTTTATATATTGTTAGAATTATTTTGAAATTTATTTAGAAATTGTAAATTTAATTTAGAATTTTAGAAATCATTTTAGGAGCGGGATGTTGGTTTATAGGGGATAAGGGTGGGAAGTTTTTTAAAAATTTGTATATATTATTTAATTTAAAAAAAAAAAAAAATTTGAAATTGTAAATTAAAATTTGCATTTTAAATAAAATTTTAGGAGCGGGATGTTGGTTTATAGGGGATAAGGGTGGGAAGTGTTTTAAAGATGTTTATATATTATTTAATTTTAAAATAAAAAAAAATTTAGAAATTGTAAATTAAAATTTGCATTTTAAATAAAATTTTAGGAGCGGGATGTTGGTTTATAGGGGATAAGGGTGGGAAGTTTATAAATATTTGTTAATTTTTTATTAAAAATATTTATAAATAGGAAATAAATTTTCGATTTTTACAAATATATTTCGGAGTGGGATGTTGGTTGATAGGGGATAAGGGTGGGAAGTGTTGTAAAAATGTTTATATATCTGTTAATTTTTTAACAAATTAATTTAGAATTTTTTTTTTTTTTTAGAATGTTACAAATAATTTTAGGAGCGGAATGTTGGGTTATAGGGGATAAGGGTGGGAAGTTAATTTAACATGTTTATATATTGTTACTTTAAAAAATATTAATATTTAGAAAATTTAAATTTATTTTTAAATTTAACTAATCCCATAATTAAATATAGATTTCAGTCAGAGTATTAAATTAATTAAGTTCACTGTCCAGCACTTATTTTAATTTAATATAGAATGGAGTGGGAATAGTAAATTAATTTAGTGCAGTGTCCAGCACCTACCCTAATTTAATATAGGTTGGAGTGAGAATAGTAAATTAATTAAGTTCATTGTCCAGCACTTATCTTAATTAAATATAGAGTGGAGTGGGAATAGTAAATTAATTAAGTTCATTGTCCAGCACCTACTGTAATTTAATATAGTTTGGATTGAGAATAGTAAATTAATAAGTTCAGTGTCCAGCACTTATCTTAATTAAATATAGATTGGAGTGGGAATAGTAAATGAATTCAGTTCAGTGTCCAGCACATACTCTAATTAAATATAGGTTGGAGTGAGAATAGTAAATTAATTAAGTTCAGTGTCCAGCACTTATTTTAATTTAATATAGACTGGAGTGGGAATAGTAAATTAATTTAGTTCAGTGTCCAGCACCTACCCTAATTTAATATAGGTTGGAGTGAGAATAGTAAATTAATTAAGTTCAGTGTCCAGCACTTATCTTAATTAAATATAGAGTGGAGTGGGAATAGTAAAATAATTTAGTTCATTGTCCAGCACCTACTGTAATTTAATATAGTTTGGTGTGAGAATAGTAAATTAATTAAGTTCAGTGTCCAGCACTTATCTTAATTAAATATAGATTGGAGTGGGAATAGTAAATTAATTAAGTTCAGTGTCCAGCACTTATTTTAATTTAATATAGACTGGAGTGGGAATAGTAAATTAATTTAGTTCAGTGTCCAGCACCTACCCTAATTTAATATAGGTTGGAGTGAGAATATTAAATTAATTAAGTTCAGTGTCCAGCACTTATCTTAATTAAATATAGAGTGGAGTGGGAATAGTAAATTAATTTAGTTCATTGTCCAGCACCTACTGTAATTTAATATAGTTTGGAGTGAGAATAGTAAATTAATTAAGTTCAGTGTCCAGCACTTATCTTAATTAAATATAGATTGGAGTGGGAATAGTAAATGAATTCAGTTCAGTGTCCAGCACATACTCTAATTAAATATAGGTTGGAGTGAGAATAGTAAATTAATTAAGTTCAGTGTCCAGCACTTATTTTAATTTAATATAGACTGGAGTGGGAATAGTAAATTAATTTAGTTCAGTGTCCAGCACCTACCCTAATTTAATATAGGTTGGAGTGAGAATAGTAAATTAATTAAGTTCAGTGTCCAGCACTTATCTTAATTAAATATAGAGTGGAGTGGGAATTGTAAATTAATTAAGTTCATTGTCCAGCACCTACTGTAATTTAATATAGTTTGGAGTGAGAATAGTAAATTAATTAAGTTCAGTGTCCAGCACTTATCTTAATTAAATATAGATTGGAGTGGGAATAGTAAATGAATTCAGTTCAGTGTCCAGCACATACTCTAATTAAATATAGGTTGGAGTGAGAATAGTAAATTAATTAAGTTCAGTGTCCAGCACTTATTTTAATTTAATATAGACTGGAGTGGGAATAGTAAATTAATTTAGTTCAGTGTCCAGCACCTACCCTAATTTAATATAGGTTGGAGTGAGAATAGTAAATTAATTAAGTTCAGTGTCCAGCACTTATCTTAATTAAATATAGAGTGGAGTGGGAATTGTAAATTAATTAAGTTCATTGTCCAGCACCTACTGTAATTTAATATAGTTTGGAGTGAGAATAGTAAATTAATTAAGTTCAGTGTCCAGCACTTATCTTAATTAAATATAGATTGGAGTGGGAATAGTAAATGAATTCAGTTCAGTGTCCAGCACATACTCTAATTAAATATAGGTTGGAGTGAGAATAGTAAATTAATTAAGTTCAGTGTCCAGCACTTATTTTAATTTAATATAGACTGGAGTGGGAATAGTAAATTAATTTAGTTCAGTGTCCAGCACCTACCCTAATTTAATATAGGTTGGAGTGAGAATAGTAAATTAATTAAGTTCAGTGTCCAGCACTTATCTTAATTAAATATAGAGTGGAGTGGGAATAGTAAATTAATTAAGTTCATTGTCCAGCACCTACTGTAATTTAATATAGTTTGGAGTGAGAATAGTAAATTAATTAAGTTCAGTGTCCAGCACTTATCTTAATTAAATATAGATTGGAGTGGGAATAGTAAATGAATTCAGTTCAGTGTCCAGCACATACTCTAATTAAATATAGGTTGGAGTGAGAATAGTAAATTAATTAAGTTCAGTGTCCAGCACTTATTTTAATTTAATATAGACTGGAGTGGGAATAGTAAATTAATTTAGTTCAGTGTCCAGCACCTACCCTAATTTAATATAGGTTGGAGTGAGAATAGTAAATTAATTAAGTTCAGTGTCCAGCACTTATCTTAATTAAATATAGAGTGGAGTGGGAATAGTAAATTAATTTAGTTCAGTGTCCAGCACCTACCCTAATTAAATATAGGTTGGAGTGAGAATAGTAAATTAATTAAGTTCAGTGTCCAGCACTTATTTTAATTTAATATAGACTGGAGTGGGAATAGTAAATTAATTTAGTTCAGTGTCCAGCACCTACCCTAATTTAATATAGGTTGGAGTGAGAATAGTAAATTAATTAAGTTTTGTGTCCAGCACTTATCTTAATTAAATATAGAGTGGAGTGGGAATAGTAAATTAATTAAGTTCATTGTCCAGCACCTACTGTAATTTAATATAGTTTGGAGTGAGAATAGTAAATTAATTAAGTTCAGTGTCCAGCACTTATCTTAATTAAATATAGATTGGAGTGGGAATAGTAAATGAATTCAGTTCAGTGTCCAGCACATACTCTAATTAAATATAGGTTGGAGTGAGAATAGTAAATTAATTAAGTTCAGTGTCCAGCACTTATTTTAATTTAATATAGACTGGAGTGGGAATAGTAAATTAATTTAGTTCAGTGTCCAGCACCTACCCTAATTTAATATAGGTTGGAGTGAGAATAGTAAATTAATTAAGTTCAGTGTCCAGCACTTATCTTAATTAAATATAGAGTGGAGTGGGAATAGTAAATTAATTTAGTTCAGTGTCCAGCACCTACCCTAATTAAATATAGGTTGGAGTGAGAATAGTAAATTAATTAAGTTCAGTGTCCAGCACTTATTTTAATTTAATATAGACTGGAGTGGGAATAGTAAATTAATTTAGTTCAGTGTCCAGCACCTACCCTAATTTAATATAGGTTGGAGTGAGAATAGTAAATTAATTAAGTTTAGTGTCCAGCACTTATCTTAATTAAATATAGAGTGGAGTGGGAATAGTAAATTAATTAAGTTCATTGTCCAGCACCTACTGTAATTTAATATAGTTTGGAGTGAGAATAGTAAATTAATTAAGTTCAGTGTCCAGCACTTATCTTAATTAAATATAGATTGGAGTGGGAATAGTAAATGAATTCAGTTCAGTGTCCAGCACATACTCTAATTAAATATAGGTTGGAGTGAGAATAGTAAATTAATTAAGTTCAGTGTCCAGCACTTATTTTAATGTAATATAGACTGGAGTGGGAATAGTAAATTAATTTAGTTCAGTGTCCAGCATCTACCCTAATTTAATATAGGTTGGAGTGAGAATAGTAAATTAATTAAGTTCAGTGTCCAGCACTTATCTTAATTAAATATAGAGTGGTGTGGGAATAGTAAATTAATTTAGTTCAGTGTCCAGCACCTACCCTAATTAAATATAGGTTGGAGTGAGAACAGTAAATTAATTAAGTTCAGTATGTAGTGGGAGTAGTATGTTAATTAAGTTTGGTAAATAGCAAATATTAGAATTAATTATAGAGTTGAATAAGAATAGTTAAATTTATTGGATTTAATTGACAAAAAATCTGTAGATTTTAGTTTGGGTTGGATAAAACATAGAAGTTATATCAGAATGCAAATTCCAAATTATTTTTAAATTAAATAGTAGATAGGAAAATAATATTTATTTTATAGTTGTTGGAATGTATATTCATTCGAGAGAAAATTTTGTTTATTATTACGCATATTTTAATAATTACATCATTGCAATAAACATGTCTGATATATACCATACGAACTGTCTAAAGCTATCGACCTATTACCTAGATTGAACTCTGGGTCCTGCCGATTTCGTCATACTACCCCCCGTTTTGACGTGTAAATATTTCTTATTGTTGAAACTCGCCTTGAAAATCCCATGTTTGTGCGAAATGCATTGGCTGCGGATCTGGTCTCACTAAATCTTGGAATAAAGGAATTCAAGCAAATACTCAACTACTGTGTGGATTCGAAACACAAAAGTTTATTTTGACATTAATTTACATTTCTTCCAATATGTTGCCTCTCATACTTGTGGATAATTGTTGTCTTGGTGGTCATTTGAGCAGCTGACCATTTGAGGTGGGCAATATTATCGTTACTGATAAAGTGAAAAGTCCAGGCTGAGCATTCACCTAAAACCGATATTTTCCTCGGTTTCAAACACCTTATTTTTTTAAAGGAAGTGTGTATTAGTTGTGTTTACTAACGTTTATTTAACACTTCCTTTATTGTTCGGGTTTCCAGGAGCGGTTATTTACCTTTTTTATATTTTTCGGGATTTTTATGGTTAATGGATAGTCATTTTTTGGATAACTATGGATTTTGAACTCCCTGGATTTATTTGGAAGGAATGTTATTATCCCATTGGAGATACTACACAGGTAAGTTCATTTAAATATTTTTATTGTTGGTGGCGAAACCTTATATATTTAATATTGTTGTTGTGTACTTGGTTTGTTTAATTATGTTGTCTAAATATATGTCCATATAATTCATGTATATATTTTAGACCACATAATTAAATATGTGATATAATAAAGTGGATTATTTATGTTGTGATAGTTGTTTTAGTAGAATTGTGGGTTAATATTTAGAAAAGGGTTTAGAAGAGAGTTTGAGCTATTATATTTAAGTACTCAAGTCCTCTTGTGGATGGGTATAGCTGTACCTGTTGTTGTAGGTAATTATACATTTGAGTAGTTTGTCTAGACTGTTTTGGTTTTAATTGTAGGACAGATTGTTGCATTCTTAATTCTTGGAAACTTTGTTCCTTTTGTATGGCAATTAGTAGTTTTTGTAGTGTTGGAGTTGTTCTCCCAGTAGAAGTTAGGAATGCATTATGCCAGCCCTCGACGGCGTTGTGTAACGCCCTGAACGTCTCAGGATCGTTTAACAGACACGACAATGAGGACGCAACCACTTGTGAAGGGTTAGTTCTTTTAATGAAGGCAAATAAAATACAAAGAACAAACAAAAGTTATAGTCACTGGAATCCTCCAGGCTAAGTACGTTACCAGCCCACAGCACGGATGGTCCTAACCGTCCTCTGCATATACGCCGATCCCGGCGTATGCCAACAGAGGGCAGAAATGAAATGGCCGACAATGCCAATCGGTAGGCTGTGAGGGGCACGAAGAGTGTTGGGGAGAATCGAGGAGTCAGGGAAACACCCAGCCGGGGTCTCTACCTGAAGGGAGCAGCCGCTCAACCTCTTCCTCAGACTGCACCGGGACGCGGAGTCACCTCCTGGTGATGCGTCACCGATACCCCAATCACAAGCAAGAAGACTGAACCGAGAGCAGCCGCTCGATCGATCCTGTGGACTTCCGAGTCTGTAACGCGGCAAACACCTCCTGGTGTGCGTTACAGCTGGCAGTCCCTGTGTCTCTGGTCGGGCTGGGAGTTACGACTCCAACCAGCAAAAGCGCCACTGCGCTTGGACTCAGCCGAGTCAAAAAGCGAAGCTCAATGGTTGACCGGTAGAGCTTCCGGGTCCTTCACAGGTGACGATGGGGCAAGACACGGCCCAGGGAGTAACGACTCGACCTACCTCCGTTCTTGCCTTACTGGAGCACCACTCCGGAACACTGCTCTTCACGAAGCAGGTACGTCGGTGTAAACACAATATCCGACAGCCTTGTACCTCCCAGTTCCTCCCTTTATAGGGCGTGTTTTCCTTGAGTTATGTAACAGCTCTCCTGTTTACATAAGGGCGTGTTTCCCTTGAGTTATGTAACAGCTCTCCTGTTTACATAAGGGCGTGTTTCCCTTGAGTTATGTAACAGCTCTCCTGTTTACATAAGGGCGTGTTTCCCTTGAGTTATGTAACAGCTCTCCTGTTTACATAAGGGCGTGTTTCCCTTGTATGACAGGAATTCTTGACACGTTGTTAGTTTTGGCTTGTTGGTTGAGTGTACTTACATATACATTCCACCAAGGTATTTGGAACTTGGGCTGACGTCTATGGCCTGATCTGTGCAGTCTCCCCACCCAGGTATCCTCAAAATAATCTAACAGGGGAGATAACTTTACTTCATTTTGTTTGTAGAATGGACTTTCTAATAAAAGATTGTAATGTTCTGCAACATCTGTGGTTGGTACATAAGCTAGGGCTGTTAGAAGTTTTATTTGATGTGCAAAACTTATGTTAGTGGCGTATTCTACACTTAGTGAAGATTTTTGTAAATGTCTCCATATACGTTGGTTAAGATGGAAGTAACATCCTTGGATAGCTGTATGGGGGTACAGTTTTAGAATGGAATTTATCATGGCTTGCTCAAAGTCTATGATAATTGTTTGAGGGTAAAAATCATTAGATTCTTGTTTTACTTTTCCTAGCATTTCATTATATGTTGTGTTTTGTTTGTTAGGTAATAGTGCATAAATTAAAGGTATGGAAGTGTTGTGATATTGACCGTGTATTGTGTAAAGCTGATAGAATGGTTTTGGGCATATTGTAAAGGTGCCATCCATCATCCATGTTTGGCATTGTTGCAGTTTAGTTATATTGTTTGCAGTAGCAAACATTATGATTCTTTTTTCTGGGCTTTTGTTATCAAAAAAAATAAAAGGTTCATTATTGTGGGTGATACTTAATTCTGGTGGAAAGATGATCTCTTGAAAAGTTTTAGGGGATGGTATAGTTGTCGTGGTTGCTTTTTTGGTCCTAGCAATAGTTCTTTTTATAGAAGCAATTGATGGTAATTGGCCTCTTGCTTCTTTGGGCACTCTAGGTAATAGTTCTTTTAGGATTACACTTGTAGCAGTTTGTGAACCTGTGCTTAATTCTTTGATATTTTCAAGAGTTGATCTGACTTCTATTTCAGAGAGATTGGGTGGATGGTTATGCTCTCTTGTATATAGTACAGTTGTTTCTCTTGTTGTTGCTCGGCCGTAGCATTTGTTAGAATAATATTTAGTACACTTCCAGTTCACTTTTCGGTCCGTCTGCTTTTCTTGGGTGTATGTGTAACCCATGTAACACAATAGGAATTTTCCTTTCTGCGAAGTTATAAATTGGGCTTCTTCTGTCATCGTGATGTGTTACAATTCTGGAAAAAATGTATATGAAAATATATGCTATAGTACTTTATATCTTTATATGAAATTAGCAAAAAAGCATTTTTTTATATATACTTACCAAGTCTTTTTTGTTGTATTTGAATGAAGATGTTGTTTGTCGCAAAAATGTTGTTTAGTTGATTTAGTCTCTGAAAGTTAAAGAACATTTATTGTTGTGGTTGGTTTAGTTTTTTAAGTGGGGTGGTATTGCTGTTTGGTATAGACTATATTTTTATTGAAGAAACTTATTTTATTGTTTTACAAATTAACAATTCAAAAAACATTCCCCCACCTTCATCTGTCCCGGAAGTACCACACATTTATCATCAAGACCAATTATTCAGGAGAATGAACAACCTTTCCACCCAGTTCTCTACCCCCCCTCCCCCACCACATGTCAATGTACCCCCGTCTCCTACCCCTCTTACTATGTGCCCCTCCTGCCTAATAAATAAGATGCAGTAGCCTAACCTCTCACTAAGCAAACAGAGCCTACCCTCATGCCCAGTGGTATAGACTATAGGTGTTAATTTATACAGGTTTTTTACAATTTAAAAAAGAGAACATGGATTTGTTTAGGGGTTTAGGATGTTTTGGGGTTTGAGTAGGATTTAATTAATATTTTATAAAGTATTTTGATAGTATACTTACTTTTTAGTGAGTCTTTTCTGGCAATCTTCAATATTTTCTTTAGCTGTTTGGAGTAATATCTGTAGTGGAAACATAAAGAGATGGAATATATAAGTTAGTTATTTATTTGAGTAAAGATAAATTAGTGTTTTAGTTTAATTTGGCAGTTTAGTTAGAAAAGAATATTTACTTACGTTTTTAGAATAGTAATAGGATGTAGGTTTCTTCTGTTTAGTAGAGCTTCTTCTTCGTTCAATGCTTTGGTTTAAGGCACCGTGGAACACTTGTTTTAATTGGTTTATATAGTGGTTTCAAATTGTTTCTTGAATGTTATTGGTTGTTTTCTGTATGTGGCCTTTCTATTGGATGGTTTGAATTTTTTTTAGTTAATTGGTTTCCTTTTATGGAAAATGCTAAGTAAGAGTATATTTAGTTTTAAAGGAGGAGAGTTTTAAATTATTATATATAAAAAGATTGTTTATAATGTGTACTAATTTTATTTAAATGTGTTCGAAATGCCAATGTGATAATTATTTTAGTTTTTTTTTATTATGTTGTTAAATATAGAGATCGCTATAAATGTTATGTTTATGTTTAAGTAGAATCTCATTTGAAAATGTATGTTTTGGTAAAATATTGTCTTTATGTTGTTGAAAGTATTGGTTTTATTAGTATTAGAATTGTCGATATATTTAAAAAAACGATATTATTGATGTCTATATTTTGGTTATCGATATTTGTGACATGTGTCATATTTATTAACTTATGTCGATATTTAGTATTTCTATATTAATGTGTGCGATATTTGTGTGATCGATATAATTGTATTACGATATTGTAGTGTCGATATTAGTGTAGTTTTTTAAATAAGTATACAATGTCGATATTTTTGATGTCGATATATTTGTTGCGATATTTGTGTAGTTCGATAATGTGTCTGTCGATAATATGTCAGAGATCCCTGTGTGTGGCAAGCTGGTGCAGACCAGTCAGCTGGACACAAGGGAGTTCTTCATTTTTCAGGGGGCATCTCTAAGATGCCTTCTGAGTGCATTTTGTAATAAATTCAACATCAGCATCAATGTGGGTTTATTGTGCTGAGGAGTTTGATATGAAACCCCTTGGCATTCAAGTAAAGCCATCATGGAGCTGTGGAGTTTGTAATGCCAACCTCCCAGCCCATGTACTCAATATGGCTCTACTGCATTTACAATGTCTGGGAATGGCACAGACACTGTAGGGGCACATTGCTCATGCAGCTGGGGCCTCCCCCGTGGGATGGTGCACCCTGCCTTTAGGGCTGCGAGCCCTGATAGAGGGATGCCTTACCTATGCCACAGGCAGTGGTTGGTGGGCATGGCACACAGATGTGTGCCATGTCAACTCTGTAGTTTTGTCTACACCAAAACACACAGTCTGCAACGGCAGTGTGTATGTGTTTGGTGATGGGCCTATGAGGGTGGCACAATACATGCTGCAGCCCGTAGAGACCCTCTCTGGTCTGAAGGCCCCTGGTACCACTGGTACCTTTTACAAAAAGCTTACAGGTGAGCCAGAGGTTGACATTTGTGGAAACAAAGGTACAGTTTTGGGAAAGAACACAGACACTGGGAACCTGATTGAAAGGGACCCAGTGCAGACTCAGTCAAAGTGCATCAGATTTCAGGCAAAAAGTGGGGGGTAACCATGAAAAAAGGGGCAATTTCCTACTGTGATGCTTTGATATAGGTCAATAGAGCATCAGTAGCTCATATGTTATGTATATAAAATAGCATGATTTAGAAAGGTACAGTATACAAATGTGGCAAAAGTAGGTAAATGTGTAGAAGAAATTCACTTTTTTTCACACTTTAGATCTCAACTCATGAGGCCTGTTTTTCTCATAATAATGCTGTGAAATTGTTGTATATAAGTCGGAGGCACAAGCATCTCAACAAAGAGGATAATCAGAGTTCAGAGGGAACATCGAAGCTACAATCTGCTTGTAGGTCATGCACTGGCTCGAACTAGTACTATATCTGTCACTTTCTCAAGCAAAGCAATACAAAGAAACTGACACTCATTCACTGCTGACTGAGCATAGTTGAAAAGCTGTGAGTGAAATGTATGTGTGTAAAGAACCCAGCTAGGAAACTCATTACTATGGCACTTTTGGTGCTAATATAAATATTAACTAGATGACTAGGAAGAGAGGGATTCAGATAGAGCTTGATTCCATCAATGATTTGACTTAATGATCAAAATGTTATATTTTGCTATTTTTTCTCATACCTACATATATCACATTTTTGCTTTTCACCATTATTTTTATTTTGGCAATAATGCTCATTCATATAATCTGCACTAAAATGGGGCTTTAATATTTAATAAAGATTTGTAAAATACATAGGATTACTTGTGGGTGCCCATCTTTTGGTGAAATGGGATCCAGAGCTGACTAGTAAATACAATCCTGCAGTCTCTGAGAGGAATCACCATTATTTAATAAGCATTATCGCCTAGTAAGTGAGGTGTGAGGGTAATAGCTTGACTGTATTTCCTAATCACGTTGATAACTTGCTTCATATCTGTGCTTGCAAATGAGAGTATAACTGGGCATATTTACAAGGGGACTTGTATAAATGTATCACTGCATCTAACTCAGTGGGCTGGAGTGAGTACTCTTAGGAGCCACATACAAGTACCAATTATTACTAATGAGGAAACATCTGTTGTAATATTGGTCTCTTGCCTCATTTCAGATGGGAACTCCCCATCTGCTGAAAGGTTTGTCAAGAGCTTGACTAGTAAGAGGTTAGACCCTTTTGATAGAATTTAGACTTGTATTCTGAATCTGTGCGAAAATGGCATCTATACAGATAAGGGCAAACTTTAGAGCCCTGATGGCGTGATACCTCACAGATGAGGGTACCCTGAAGCAGAGGAGAAGTAATTCTAGTAGTTATAGTGAGTCCAGCTTGTTCTCTTTAAATATTTTATTCATAGGTAGAGATTGATCCAGGGGATCAAGTCTCTATACATTTTACAACCTATAAGCCTGCTTTGATTCTTGCAAATTTGTACCCTATAATAGACTGAAAACTCCCATAGACTTCTAAGAACATACATTATTGGGCTTTGAGGGAGTTACCCCATGTAGTGGAGCCCATCCTTCTAGGACTTACCTGACCAGCATTGGCTGGTTATTCTCTATATCCAGTTACTAAAATCTTGAATCAAGACTAACTGAGATACCTAGGACCTGATTTAGATCTCGGCGGACGGGTCACTCTGTCACAACGGTAATGGATATCCCCCTCCTCCGAAACATTAACTCCATTATATCCTATGGGATTTATATTTTGGCGGACGGGATATCCGTTACCGTTGTGACGGAGTAACCCTTCTGCTGAGATCTAAATCAGGCCCTTGATGAGTTACTAACTGTAGATACATGATTTTGACAGTATGCTAACGTTGGAACACCCCCCCCCCATCTGTGAAGGCACCTTCTCAAATTCAGATAACCAGTCACAGACTCTAAATACAGCTATGGGCAAAGTGCCCACAAAGCGAGACAAATGTTTGCTTTACTCAAATTTAGACGCTGTCTATACTCACACAACACCCAAGATAGTCATATCATTTTGATGATGTATGTTCCACTTGACATGGTACCACATTATACTACATGAAGAACTCTATTTACAAATATAAATATTACTATACATGCCTCATCTTCTGTTGCGGGATTACCGGATGGTCAGAAGCAAATACCAAATTAACTTGGTGCAGCTCCAGCAGTATGAAGGTAGCTTTTACTCTGTCTCTTCAATAGTTCTTACTAATATTTAAGGGGAGGCAGCTTTTTTGGCAATATACCAAAGTCCAATACAAGATTGTGAACTACCCAAAGTTATTTCTGATGCAGACACATCTACAAGTAAAGATGCCTTGCGAATCCATCCTTCTAGGCACCTGCTCAAATCTAAAACTGAGTCAGTGGTATAGTAAAAGAGAAAACTTTGGAAGCGAAGAAAAACCAGAAACCAAGGACTGGTCCTCCTCCACAGCAGAAGTTCGGAAGGGGTGGTTACAATTAGAGGGACAATGGAAATATTAGAACTCCGAATCAATGTCAGTGTACTTATAGTTGTTCTTCCTGCTTCTCGCTGGATTTTGAGGAAAGTAGGCACTTGGAGAGAGAAGAAAGTAGTAGATAAACTGAGTATCGTAGGAAAGGCGAGTAGGCAAGACAAAAGCGTGAGAAAAAACACCCATGCGATGTTAAGACTAGTATGAAGAAGGAAGAGAAAGGTTCGAACAAGAGCTCATTAAAAAAACAGAAAAGTGCCTGGTTTGACAAAGAAAATAACACATGCCTCAGAGATTGAGAGAACGTCTCCAGAATGGGACATTGGCATTAGCGTTTCTGGACAGCGCCACATACCTAACTGTAGCTCTCAGAACTTTCAAAGAGCATCTGGCCACAGCTGCATTTGTAGTATGCATTCAGATAGAGCAACCAGATGGACATTTAAACTCCCCTGATAAAGCTTACAGTGTGGAACACAGATAATATGTAACGCATAATAAAAGACATGCTCTAGTCACACCTATGATTTCATCCTTGCAGAGGACGAGTGGCCCCCACTCTTTGCTAGGTACTTTCTTTGTAGAAAGGAGGCGACACTCGGGCTGTATGGCAGGTGTATTTCTTTTATTTTGTCAATTCAATAAAAATTTGTTAATCAAAAAAAGAAAGGAGGCGACACTTGAAGTTGTATAGAAATCTAGAGGGTGTGATAAAAACCCTATGTAGCATTTGACTCCCCTAAGGAGTAAGCAAAATTTCCATTAACACCAGTGGCAAAGCACGATAAAGGGACCCCCTTGATTCAATCACAGAATCAGGGTGTGATAGTGCCGTGTCACTTGATCACGAACACTCCTCTTAGTCACGCAAAACCAGACATTTCCTATAGAATCATAACAGATTATAAAAATTTGAACTCACAGACACATGCAGTGCAAAATGAACCCAGGATGACAAATGTAAAAAGGAAAAAATATAAAAAACACTTTTGACATTTAAAGTGGATTGTTTAGCTAAAATATAGTGCCTGAATGACAATATTTAATCCCTTTCACCATTGGTAGCACTCAGCATGCCTATATGAGGCTCCTTCAGAGTATAAGAATGGTCACGGGCTCCTTGCAGTGTAAATAATAGAAATCTTACAAGATATGTTTTCATACATCGATGACATTCACTTCATAGATAATGACTTAATTGAACACCTATTTAGGGTGGACAAAATAGTGACTATCCCAGCTCTCCACAGATTTAAATTACATTTCTACAAATCAAAAATTGCATAACTTAATGTAATAGTTTAGGGATATAAATATTCCAGTAAAGACAACTGACTAGGCCAGATAAGAAAAGGCTCGTCTACCAAATCTAGACATACAAATACACTGAGGACAGAGAAGAAGTAGACTCCTTGATCTAAGATTTCTTCTAGGAAGATATGGAATCTGTTTTTCATGTAGATATTTGGATCCATTACCTGACAAAGCTTTATGCGTCAGGCAGAGGAGTTTGAAAATTACTCTTTTCCTTATGGGGAGCCAATGAAGGGCTTTGAGCAGAGGAACAGAAGATGTCCACAGTGGCCGTTTGTTAACCAAACGAGCTGCAGTATTTTGTGCCACCTGCATTTTGGATAGAAGAGATTAATTGGATGCTACAAGTGCATTTCCAGAGTAAAGGCGACTGATTATCAGAGCTTGGATGAGGGTTTTCCGTGAGTTCAGCGGGAGCCACTAAAAGATCCCCTTGAGAAGGCACATTTACATGAAACACAATCCACAAATGGATGTCACCTGGTCCTTCAAGATAGCTTATTATCTAGCACAATACCCACATTTCTCACTGAATTTCTGGGTGAAGGAGCAGGGCCAAGCTCAGCAGGCCACCATTCATCTGTCCAGTGGAACTGTGCTTTGCTGAAGAATAGGATCTTCGTTGTGTTCCCGTTTAGCTGAAGACAGTTCAGGGACATCCAAGTGGCAATTTTCCTCATGCAGGTGATAAAACGATGCTTAGCATTCTCAATATCCTGCCCAAAAGAAATGACTAATTGGGTATCATTTGCATAAGAGAGTATTTCAAAACTGCAGGACTTGCCTAGCTGAGCAAGGGGAGTGACATAGATGTTAAAAATCGTAGGGCTCAATGCAGAGCCCTGACGGACCCCCTTGCCCAGAGACAGTGTCTTAGTCTGAAAAGGATCAAGAGTAATCCTTTGAGTCCTGCCTTCAAAAAATCTATGATTCTAAGAAAATCTGTCTCATAGAGGTGTTGAATCAAGATGGAATGCGAAACAGTATCAATTGCCACTGACAGGTCAAGAAGTACCAGCAGAGCTGGCGTTCCTTCGTCCAAGGAAAGGCTAAGTGAGTCTACTACCATTAGGGAGAGTAGTCTCAGTACTGTGGGAGAGTCAAAAACCCGATTGAGAAGCGTCCTGCAGGTGGTGACTCTACAGGTTGGATCAAAGCTGGTTTTTAACATGAGACTCAAGAACCTTAACCTATCGAAGGAAGGAGAGCTATAGGACTATAGTTTGCCGGTTTCTTAGGATCAACATGACTTTTTTTTTAAGATAGATGTAGCATAGGTGGCTTTCCATTCCCAAGGAACGGCCGCTAAGGGCAAGGATAGATTGCATAAAGATTTAACTGATGGAGCAAGAAAGGTGGAAAGCCGAGCTATAAAATTTGGGGGACACAGGTCAGAGGGAGAGCCAGATTTAGACTAATGCATCTGCACAGAGTATAATAGACCTTGACACAAAGTTCTAATGATATCAAATTTCAAAATGATTCTACACTGAAAATCAGGAATTTTTAAAGCAACAAAAACCAATACCACAAGCTCCACATATATTACCCATACATGATTAAAAGATCACCTTCTATGCCAGGGGTCTCCAGCCTTTCCTATGCTGAGAGCTACTTCTGATTGAAAACATTATGAGGTCTGGCCTCATATAGGGATTCGATAAATGTACACAGATGCCAAATAACTTAAACATTGTCCATGGAGTACCCCATTCCTGCTATAAGGAGCATAGAGTATTAATGGCACAGGAGCTGTATAGCAAAAGGTTTACATTTGGGGTCCCTGAGGTTTCGTTTTGTCCTTTTGCTCTTGAGACAGTGAAAGCGAGAAAGAGAACAAAAAATAAAGATAGAGAATGTGGGATTAAAAGAAAAGAAGACAGAAGAGAAAGAGAGACAAAAAGAAAATAGGACAGAGAGAAAGAAGGAAAATCAAGGAAGGAAGAAGTAGTGGAAGACAAGGAAAGAAAGACCAAAATAAAAAGGGGGAAAGAATGATGAAAGAAAATAAACTGAGAAAGGAGCAAAATAAATGTGATGAAGGGATAAAGAAATTAAGAAAAAAATGAAAGAAAGAAATAGTGAAAGGAATGAATGAAAGGAGAGAAAGAAATAGAGTTGTAGAGGAAGAAGTAGAAAAGGGAAATAGGAAGAGTACATCAGAGAAAGAGAAAAGAGAGAAGGCAAGAGAAAGAAAAAGACAACACGAAAAAAAAGGAAAGTAAGAAAAGAAAACATGAGAAAAAGAAAGAGAAAGAGAGTGAAAGAAAAAATAAACACAAGGGAGACATGGAGAAAAGGACAGTAGTGGTGGAAAAAAGTAGAACCGGAAAGAAAAAGTACAATACGTAAATACAACAAGAAGAAGAGAAACACAGAAAGAACAACAGAAAAAGAAAGAAGAAGAAAAGAAAGGAAGATATGACTGAAGAAAGGAGGGAAAGAAGGAAAGAAAAAGAATGAAAGAGAAAGGATAAAATAAAGGAAGCAGAGAAGGGTCTCAATCAAGAAAGAGGGGAGGAATGAACAATAAATGGCGCAAGGAGAAAGACAAAAAGGGGAGGAAAAGGAAAGAAATAAACAACAAAGGAAATAAGTATTTGGCGAAAGAAGGAGAGAAAGAAAGGTGAAAAAGAACAAATTAGACATAAAAAAGAAAGAAGCAAAGAAAAATATAGAAAATGCGAACACAGCGAAAAATAGCAAGACTAAATAAAGTCAAGAAGAAAAAGAGAGAAATAAACTGAAAAAGAATGCACAACAACGAAAGAGGGAAAGAAATGAGTAGTGTACAAAGATATGAGGAAAGAGAGAAAGAAGGAGAAAGAAAAAGGGATAGCAAGAAATGGGATAAAAGAAATTGAGAAAGGAAAGAAAGACATGAAAGCAAAGAAAAACAAAGAAGAGGAAAGAGAGGATTGAAGGTGGAGAAGAAGTAAGAAAATAATTTTTCAAAAGATGGTAGGCTGCATCATCCTGTACTGTCAGTGTTCAAGTGCACATTGTTTTAAATAATTGCCTAATCAGTTGGTCACCTACGTATGTTCAGGACTGCTGACAGGCAGATATCGTGTGCAAGCTATTCAGTGCAAGCCAGCGAGCTACTAGTAGCTTGTGATCAACCAATTGGAGACCCTGGCATATACCTAATGGAGAACGTTATATTAGATTTGATTAGGCCAACTCCTGGAGTGTTTGCTTTTGCTCATGCTGGCATTAGTGTTACAGTATCCATGCCACAGTAGTGATAATGGTGGCCTTATTTACCAAAGAATGTGTACAAAAATCTAACTAATCTAAACAAATTAAACATTCTACTGTTGTAGAACCACAGTAGCGTCTACTCCTCTTACAATACCCATTAAACCCTTTGATGTCATTTACCTCAACCATGTTGGCCCATTGACAAAAATCAGTCGTACAAGTTGTGAGAAAGTGCATGGTATGCCCCCACTTTTTGCTGAATTGCTGATGTACTTTGACTGAGTGTGACCTAAGCTCCTGCCAATCAGGTGCCCACGGACTGTGTTCCTTCCCTAACACTGCATTGAAGCCTAAACCCAATTGGCATCTCTGGCCACATGTCAGCCCCTGGTAAATGGTACCCTAGGTACCCAGGGCCCTGTGACCAGAGAAGACCCCTAAGGGCTGCAGCACTTATTGTGCCACCCTTAGGGGCCCTGTACCCTGACACACACACTGCCTTTGCAGGCTGAGTGTCTTGGTGCAGAACAAAACAGAGAGACGACATGGCACACATCACTGTGTGCCATGCCCACAAACACACTGCCCTGACACCCCTCTAGCTGGGTGCACTATGCCAGTGGTGAGGGTACAGATGCATGAGCCCTGATGCCAGTGTGGGATTTAATGTAAGATGCACGACAGAGGGCATCTTAGAGATGCCCTGTGAACCTAACCAACAACCAGCGTCCTGCCTGAGAGGCTGCCTAGGCTGCCACCCAGCAGACATGTTGCTGGACCCCTGGGTAGAAAGCCATCCGCTCTCGTGGGTCTGCAACAATGCACATCCTGGGCGAGGTGCTAGGTCTCCTCCCCCAGGATGGGCAAGGGAAGCTTCAAAGGCATGCCACCTTTGTGAGTTTCTCCAGGCCACTTGCTGTACTCAGCAACTGGCCCCCACCGGTTCTGACCCCCACTCTGCCAGGAAGATCGGCGGGAAAACCTAAGTGAGGAAAGGGGGTGTGCCAGCCTCTGCCAACCCCACCGCTAAGGTGGGGGAGGCGAGGTGAAGCACAACTCCGGGCTCTCGCCATCTTGAGGATGGGGAGCCCTACCCATTCAGGACTAGGCTCCTGCCCCCCACACTGGAGAGTGGCAGGCTAGGGGGTGTACCCACCCCAGGGAAGGGACCCATTGGTCCCTGACCTCTACCTACCTGTAACGCCCCTAAATTTAGTATTTAGGGGCACCCTGAAACTTCCTTCCTCAGATCCCGAATCCAAAACAAGAAAGAAGAACAAGAAGAAAGAAGACCTGCCGTGCAGCTGCTATCAAGAGGACGACACCAACTGACTTGGTCCCAGCCCTACAGGCCTGTCGACCCTCGAACCTACTCGAATCCTGTTGTCTCCAATGGTCAGCAACCTTGAAAACACCAGAGGACCTGACTGCCTTGCTCATCTAAAAGACTGGGACTCCCACAAGCAGTGGTTCTGCTCAAAGCAAGCAACAACCCCTGGTGCCAGCCAGGAACCGCGAATCCTGCACACTCTGCATCCGCCGAGCCCGGCCTGTGTCTGAGTGGACAAAGACCACGAGGACGTCCCCCTGGTGACTGTGACCCAGAAGCCAGCCCCCAAGGACCCTCCTCGACTCTCCTGACGACGCATGCAGCCTCACAACCAGGGACTCCTCCAACCGCGACCAGCAGAGGGTAAGATTTCCCGAAGCCAAAAGGCACAGCTGCACTCGGCGCCCTGCTGCTCCCTGTGCCCAACTCCTGGGTGCCTACCTAACCTACAGCTTCCCAACTTACCTCTCGACGTGGTGGTCGCACCTGAAGAATCTCCCCCTGCAGTCTTTGTTCATCTTGCAGCTTCTCCATTGAAATACATTGAGCGCCCGACGGCTCAAAAGCACCCTGCACCCAGCCGCCCGAGTGCCCCTGGAAGTGCAACACATATCCTATCTTACTTCCCCACTTGCTCTGTGTAAGTGACCAGGAGCCCAGTTCCCACAGCCGCGTGGCCTGCCTGCTAGCAGCCACCAACCAAAGGCCCCCTGCCGCCATAGGCTAACATTGGGTCTAACTCTCTCTGCACCCGGCTGCCCCTGTGCCGCTGAGGGTGTAACAACTGTACCTACCTGACCCTGGGAGACCCCTGAGTCTATGCCCAGAACCTTAACTCTGCCAGTCGAGTACTTACCTGAAAGCCGATTATTATTATTATTATTATTAAAAACATTTATAAAGTGCATGGCTACCCGGGAGCGTCCCAGCGCTAAGAACCAACACGGGAGGGGGCGAAAAGCTAAGGAAACAGAAAAGTCTTGAGTTGTCTACAGAAGGCCAGATGATTGGGAATAGTGCAAAGGTGAGGTGGTAAGGAGTTCCAAAGTTTGGCGGCATTATAGGAGAACAGCCGTCCTCCGCTTCTGGCCTTCTTTATTCTGGGGACTTCAGCCAGTCGCAATTCATCTGACCGAAGTTTCCTGTTTGCTTTATAGGGGCAGATGATGGCTGAATTATTGGGTGGACCTCTCCCTTGCATTGCTTTATGAACAATGCAGAGGGCCTTGAATTTAATGCGTTCCTGCACTGGGAGCCAGTGGAGGGAGCGTATTGCCAGTTTTGCTGATTGTCTATTAGATAATCCTGTCAGAAGTCTGGCTGCGCTATTCTGGACTGACTGAAGTTTAGAAATGACTGAGCCCAGGTTTAATGCATTCCCGTAGTCCAGCCTAGAGGGTATAAGGGATTGTATCAGTACCTTTTTTGCGGGCCATTCTAAGCAGGCCGAAGCAGGTCTCTGCTGTCTTCCTGGCCTGTGTCCTGAAGTTCAGGTCCTGGTCCAGCCAGATGCCCAGGCTCTTGATCTCAGTCTTAGGGGCTGGGGGTGGACCAATGACGGTTGGCCACATGACGCTGGGGTTGAAGTTAAGGGGGTTGCCCAGTAACATAATCTCAGTTTTTCCACCATTAAGCTTAAGCTGGGACGAGTCCATCCAGTTCAGGATGTCTTCTAGGCAGGTGTGGAGACTGTTGCTTTTATTGTCCTCTTGGTTAAGTGCGACCACTAATTGCGTATCATCGGCACTATGCGGGTTCATAAGGGGGCTACAATGGCTGCCAGAGGGGCCATATACACATTGAAAAGGGTTGGACTAAGCGAGGAGCCCTGAGGGACCCTGCTTGTCAAGGGGGTGGGTTCAGATGAAAGGTTTTCCTCAAAAACCTGAAAGGTTCTTCCCTCCAGGAAGGAACGCAGCCATTGGAGTACAGTGCCTGTGACTTCTATCTTCCTCAGACGGTGTATTAGGGTCTTATGGTTCACCGTGTCGAATGCTGCGCTTAGGTCAAGGAGAATGATGGCTGTGGAATCTCCTGAGTCAACGATTTTTCTGCTTTCCTCTACCACTGGTAACAGGGCCGTTTCGGTGCTCTGACGAGGTTGAAACTCTGTTTGGGAGGAATAGAGCAGATTGTGGGCTTCGAGAAATCCCGAGAGGATCTGGTTAACATACTTCTCTGTCACTTTACCTATTCCTGGCAGAAGAGAAATAGGCGATAATTGCCCAGATCTGCTGGGTCTAGGTTAGGTTTCTTGAGTAAAGCTTTGACCATGGCCCTTTTCCAGTTGGTGGGGACCGTTCCTGAAACTAATGATGCATTGATCAGGTCAGTTATGTTGGGAGCTATTGTGGCTACTGCTTGTTTCAAGATGTTAAGTGGCGCTGGATCCCTAGGTGATCCGCTCTTGATGGTGGACAACAAAGTAATCAGAGTTTCCTGGGGCAGTGGGGGGAAGGTCTCTAGTATGTGTTCGGGGGTTCGTGGATCAGGGTTGGTCTGCATTTCCATTTCTTCCTCCCTCAATGGCAGGGATTCTAGGATTAGTTGTACCATGGTGTTAAAAAAGTTTGCCAGTTTGTTGCACCATTGGCCGGAGGGGTCCGGTGTAATACGTGGAGCGGGTGTTTTCAGTAATTCTTTTATAATAGTAAAGGTTTCTCTGGACAAGTGTGAGGCTGATAAAATCTTGCCCTCGTAATAGGAGGCCTGGGCCTTTTTTGTTTCTGCCTTATCAGCGCGGATCGCTGCTCTGTATTCTAGTTTTTTGGAGGGGAGGAAGTTTTTCCTCCACTGCCTTTCTTTAATCTTGCATTGCTGTTTTAATGCGCGCAGATTGTGGGAGAACCAGGGTGAGTTATGAGACCCACGGGTCTTTTTATCCTGGTTTTTGGGAGGACCGAGTCGAGTGATTCCTCTATCCGGTTAGAGAAGTCTTCATTGGCTATAACTGGGCAAGGGTTAGGTCTAGGTTTATTTTTTTCTAGTTCTTGAATCCACTTCTCTAAGGGGAGCTTGGACCAGGGGCGCCCTAGGGTCCATGTAGATTGCATAGTAAGTTTAATGATCTGAGGAGACCATGAGAGGGCGACCAAAAAATGGTCTGACCATGGGAGAGGGGTAGGATCTGACCGTTTAAGGTCCTCTAAACTAGAGAACACCAGGTCCAGAAGATGACCTTCAGCATGAGTGGCTTGTGAGATTTTTTGAAGCAGTTGGAGAGCTGCAAGGACTCTTGTCAGCTCACTTGCATTAGCTGCTTGAGTGTCGTCAAAGTGGAGATTGAAATCTCCAAGGAGCATAAAGTTAGATGCTGAGCTTGCCAGATTGGCTACTGCCTCCAGTAATGATGGGCTAAAGGATCCTATCGCTCCCGGGGGGCGATAGATGAGGATGCCTGTGAATGATAGGTGTGGCGTAAATTCTAGGTTGAAGTAAGCATTCTCACAGTCTGCAACTGGGTTCCCAAGCAGACGGCAGGTGATCTACCCTTTGCATTACAAAGCCTTGAGGTAGTGCTTGTACGATATCTGGTTCGGAACAGACATTGAGCCAGGTTTCCGTAAGAAACAACACATCTGGGTCTAAATCTTTTAGGAGCATCCAGATGTCTGAGGTGTGTTTAGGGAGGGATGTACAGTTAAATTAGAGAAAATTCTAAATTGCTCAAGGATGGTGGTGCCCCCTGGGCTGTTGGAAATAAATGTGTGCCGACAGTGTGAGCAGCGTTCAGGAAAGATTTCCGGAGAAATGGAGTGTATGCAAGAAGTTCCAGGGGGAGGCAGAAGATGGTGGCTGACTAAGGAGCTCTGTCGGGAGCACCGTGCCCTGAGTCAGAACAAACAGCCAAAATGTGGCCGTCTACGCCAATAATTCTCGCCATCAGGATAAGGGGATAATATGAAGTGTACCGGGTAAAATCTGATGCATTTCTGAGGCATAAAGAGGTATCGACGAAGAAGAAAGCGAGGAAAACAAGAACCGAAAAAGAAATTAACGCACCTGGTCAGCCGGTTATTGGTATCTCTGCGGGGGCCACCCGGAGCAATATCGGGACTTCTGCGAGCCTTTGTGAAGCCCTTGTGAGCCCCTGAGGGGGTCCGACATCTGAACCTGGTGCGAAGCGGAGAGAGCAGGGTGGAGAATGCGGAGCCCGTGGCAGTGCTGTGCCCCTCGGTGGGTTAGCTGGCCTTTTTTGAACGCAACCCTAGCCAAATTTAATCTTGGGGATAATTTGGAAAGTGCAATTACAAATATATACAAAAACCCAGTAGCCAAGCTACTGGTTAATGACGCTCTTACAGACAACATAAAGATAAAGAGAGGCACAAGACAAGGGTGCCCCCTTTCCCACTACTGTAATTTTTACATAGAGCCTTTAGCGTGCCTTCTAAGAAGGGAAGTGGGGATATTACCTTTTAAACATCAAGACTGGGGAAAAAAATTGGCACTATATGCGGACGACTTAATGATATTCACTGGCGATTTAAATATTTCACTCCCAAAGATAGAAGAGATTATAGAACAGTTCGGGGAAGTCTCAGGATATCTTGAGAACAAATCAAAATCTGAAATCTTATAGTGGAATACAAACTCTGCAAACCCATTAGTGAGGGAAAAAATAAAATATCTAGGGATAGAATATATAAAAGATATAGACGGGATAGCCAGCATGAATTTTGTTAGAATTCATAAAGACACAAGGAAACTTCTTAAGGCTTGGGCAGGTTTACAATTGTCTTTTTTAGGGAAATCCAACATAATTAAAATGAGCATATTACCAAAATTTACATACCTGTTTAGTTCTATCCCGCTGGATTTTAAGACAGAGCAGATAAAAAAATTGCAAGGGGAGTTATCCAGTTTTATTTGGGCGGCCAAGGGGGTAAGAATTGGCTGGAAAAAACTAAGAAGAAATAAGGCGCAGGGTGGAATCGCGAGTCCGGAAATTCTCGAGTATTGCAGGGCCTTTCAATTTAAAAACATAAGGAGACTTCTGGTTAATTGGAAATCATGGCCAGCATATATGAAAGCCTTAGTCGATTCTGCCGGAAATCATTTTCTTTATAAATTTGGACATCCCAAATATTTCAAAAAGATTAAACTAAAGACATTGAGATCAGCTGCAAAATCTGGTATGGAATAAGAAAAATTCAAAAAATTTCTTATTACAGCAAGTATGTACCAATCTGGGACTCCCCAGGTACCCCTGAATGTCTAAAAGACAGACTAGTGACCCCCCTGAGAGAAGGAAACATAAAAAACTGGGGACAGTTAATAGAAAACAACAAAATCATAGATTAGGAGAGCCTAAACGAAAAGACTCAGGGTTCGCTAGCGAGATTCAAATATTACCAACTCAATAGTTGGATAAAAGACATAAAGGAAAATCTACAAGGGGACGACGATATTGCACAAAAGTTGTTGAGCACAAAGCCCTTTATAAAGGAAATATCATTTTGGTACTGGGCCCTTATAAGAGCTGGTGAAACTGAATATAAAGCCCCGATTGAAATCTGGGGAAAAGCCTTGCCAGAGCTAGACATTCTCCAATATTGGCAAACCTCAATGGCAATCTGTTGGCGTGTGGTAAAATACGCTCCACTGAAGAAAAATCACCTGTTCACGGCACACAGATCATATTGGACACCAAAAAGGCTGACTAAGATCAACAGTAATAAGGTAAAACGGTGCCCCAAATGTGGGGAGGAAAGAGCAGATGATTTGCACATGTTCCGGTACTGCATACAGCTGGAGGAATTCTGGAGACAAACGGGTAAGACTCTATCCAAGATGCTGGAACAACCCATAGAGGTAAGTTTGGAAGCAGCTATTTTTGGGATCAATCAACAAAATATAAATTATCCCACAATGAATAAAGATCAGAAAAATATCTTCTTTCTATTAATACTGCTAGCCAGAAGAGAGATATGCATTAAATGGGTGAAAGATATACCACCAACACATAATGAATGGCTGGCTTCCATACAAAGGGTGTACAAATTAGATAAATAAGGGAAAAAGAGTAAGAGGTTTAAATTCTGGAATATTTGGGAACGATACAATCAAGTGAACAATAGTATGTCCAATGATTAAGGTAATGGCAAAAACGATTTCACGCTGGGCCTTGAACTGAGTAGTCATCATGACTAGCTCCCCCAATCCAATAATCTTATGCCTGGAGATGGACATAAAGGGGCCCTGGTGGACAAGGCTAGATTTATCTTTCATATAACACTGTAAGGATCCGACGCATTGGGAACAGAGTGTTTAAAGGGGCCCCGACTCCTCCAACTCCTAAAACTTTGCTTGATGAGGACAAAAAAAAAAGTTCCAGGGGATCTATTAAGCTGTTTGAGCAGAGTGTTGGAGTAATGGTGCTGATTTGGGGAAAAAGACGCAGGGGGTCTGGGCCCAGTAGGGCGCGGACGGGCGAAGACGGGCTTGCCTTAGGCGCCTTTATAGTGAAGGAAAATGACGCCTGGGCCCAGCAACTAGACTGCTGACCCGGCGTTCCAAATGCGGAAGTGTATGTGCCCCCTATGGGCCCCCAGAGCATTGTACACAGCTCTGTCCCTACAAAGAGATGCACAGATAAAAACGAGCAAGTCGTTTTAAAGGAACATAGATTTTAAAAGAACATAGATTAAAAAACAAACAACCCAGTGCTGGATCTTGGTGCCCAGCTATGACCCTGACAACTGTACTTACCGATAACTTGATTTTCCTCCATAGGATAACATTGCCTGGTTTTTGCCAGAAATTCTTCTGTCGATTTTTGAAACATGCAGATATTCCTTAAAAATCGCCTGTGTAACAAAAACGATTTCTTTCAACTGTTTACAGGAAATGCACCAGGGCTGAATCCAGGATCCAACCCTGAGTAAGAAAATCAGACGCAAAGTAATTGAAATTGCATTTACTTAAAAATTCCCATTGAGCTCAATGTTATAATTGTGTGTAACTTGTGTTGCCTATTGCAACAACTGTAACTATTGCATTTGAAAAGTCTATTGCTTATTGAAAGTATTTAACTAAAGCATCTCATTCTGAGAAAGTATTTTGATACCTACTTGTGGTTCTAAAATAAAACATCTATATATTTTTACATACAAAACAATTGGCCTAGAGTTCAGTTCTTGAGTGTGTGAGACCATTTGCTGACTTAGTGTGTACAACAAATGCTTTACACTGTCCTCTGATACTGCCTTACTGCTCGACCAAGCTACCACTTTGGAGAGTAAGGTTATATCTAACTTTAACCTCTGCCAAACCTCTGGGGACTGTGGACTCCCTGCACCTATTTGGGAACAGTATATACAGAGCCACTTTCTTACACAAGTATATATTGCTTGTGGTTAATTCTTGCTTTAGATTTCTATGGGTTGTGGCCACAAAAAACTGCCACTGCTCAAATGGTTATAAAATACTAACAGTGCTTAGTAGCAATGAAAGCAGTTCATACTTTTAAATTAGACAATGGCCCTGCTTTCACCCATAAGGGGCCTATAAGTGCTATGTCTGTTCGAGGAGTATGACTAGTATACTCACATTCCTTCCGTATGGACAAGAATGGGGCCCACTGAGCATTCAATAGCGTGCCTAGTGGAGTACTAAACAGCAATACACTGTACAAAATGCTCTTTGGGTAACTGCCTGATCTCAAACTCTCCGGAAAGGCAGAGTCAAAGATTGATTCCTCTGATCAAGTCTCACATATTCCTCTGTTACAGAAAACACAAGAAGTGAGAGAAAAACTACAAATAAGAAGAGATTGTCTTACTCCACCACACTTAAGAAAAAGCTGTTGTTGGCAGATGGCTCCCAAAAGTGGTAGTACTAGTCTAGTAACATATTCCCGATTAACAACCTTTTGGACCATCCGACAGATCACCTGTGCCAGTTCTTAGGGTAAGGGGCATTTCCACTTTAATCCTGCAAGTACTGCCTGGTGAGCAAAAGGGACGCCTTGAGATTTCTCATGGGACCCCTTGGAATATTCTTTGGCTGCTCAGTAGTCTCTGGTCTGTAGTTCTTTCCATAGGTGGGAATTCAAGGTGTTGGAGGCTGCCTTCCTGATTCTATTCCAACAGTTAATAAAAGCTCCTCTCCTTGCCAAGGTTTGCATCTGGAGATCATATTCCAGCCTTATCTGTGCTGGTGAGGTGTATTCAGGAAGGTTTAAGATCATTCTGTATGTTTTGGCCAAAATGTTATCTAGGTTCTTTGCATTCGTCCCTCTCATAGCTTCGCTCCCGTAAGCTATGGTAGGCATCAATTTTGCACAAACTATGCGAAGGAATGGCGTCATGGTTGGGACAGATAATTTCTTACTTAGTTTTTTATAAGCGATGGCTAGTGCGATTCCTTTGCTTTTTATCGCCTCTTTCTGTAGTGTGAAGGGCCCAGTTTTGTCAATGATAACTGCCAGGTATATATATTCTTTTGCCTTGTCGAGCCACTTCTTGTCCAGGAACCAGCACAGAGGCCTTCTCCTGCACCGTCAATTGTCATAGTATTAGTTTTTACAAAATTGATGGATAAGCCATTTTCTCCAGAGTATTCCTGCACGATGTTAAGTAGGCGCTATAGCCCCACATGGATGCGGCTTATGAGGACCAAATCATCAGCATATAAAAGGTTGAAGAGAACCATTCTGTTTAGTTTGGTAGCATGTAAGTGGCTGATATTTAGCTTTCAAGGAAGAGATTGAACAAGGTGAGTTCTTGTACGCACCCCTACTTTACCCCTTCGTTGGTTGGGATGTGTCTAGCTAGATGAGCTCCTGTGCCCAACTTGATCTGTAACCATGTATTAGCGTATGACTACACACTTTGTTATGCCACCCTCCTGTGGGAGAGGTATAGACCTAGCCCTGATTGGTGGGGTCCTCCCATCTTCAAGATGGCGGGGACTGAAAGATATGCTTCACCTTGCCTCCCCCAACCTAGGGGTGGAGTGGGAAGAGGTAGGCACTTCTCCTACTCTTCTTGAGTTTTCCCACCAGGTATACCACCCAAAATGGGGGTGAAACCTGGGGGCTGCCAACTTCTGCTAGCAGCGGATGCTGGGGGTCATATTGCAAAGGCGGCAGACCTTTGAAGCTACCCTTTCGAGCAGTGGCTCATCCTGGGGAGGAGGTGTGACACTTCTACCCAGGATGTGCATTGTTTCTGGTCCCAGAGAGCAGGTGCCCTCTACCCAGGGATTCAGAAACATGTCTGATGGTGGTTGGCTGCCTACAGCTCGTCAGACACCACGCCATGGTTGGCAGGTTTTCAGGGGGCACCTTTGAGGTGCCTTCTGTGTACATTGTATAATATATCCCACCCTGGCATCAGTGTGGATTTATTGAAAGGATTACTTTGGTACCAAACACTGCTGTGTTCACTGTAGCCTTCATGGTGCTGTGGCACTTGAGTTGTCGAGTTTACAGCCCATGTACTCTCTATGGCTTCACTGGCACTTACAACATTAGGAAATGGACCCCAGTATTGTAGGGGCATCTTTGCTCATGCAGTTATGCCCTCACCTGTGGTATAGTGCACCCTGCTTTAGGGCTGTGAGGCATGCTATAAGGGTAACTTACCTATGCCTTCAGGCAGTGCTAGCTGGCATGGCACCCAGACAGGGTCCTATGTCAACTTTGTAGTTTTCTCCATTACAGGGGCATGCAAGCTGCAAGGGCAGTGGCATGGTCCCAGTGAGGGTGTCCCAAAGGACCGTCTTCTGCTCCCAAGCCCAAGGTACCCCGGGTACCATTTACTAGGGACTTACAAGGGAGTAGAAGTACCAATGGCGGGTTTGTGCACTGAAACCACATCACAACCAGGCAAAATGTGGGGATCTAACCATGCAAAAGAGGCACTTTCTCACAAATACGGTGTGCATAAGTCAGCAAAATGTGTCGGTAACTGAGCCTGCAGAAGATACTTAATTTCAGATGCAGACTGGGCTGTTTGCACTGTAAATGTTTCTGCTGCAGAGGTTAAAAATTGCTCTTTCTGTGTCAGAACTCTAACAAGCTGGTTTGTTTTTATTAAAGCACTTATTTATCATGCCTACCTTTGGCCAAGGAACACTTGCAAGCAGGTGTAGCAAGCTGGTTCGGTATAGACTATACCAAAGCAAGGTATAGTGTGCACATAGTCCAGAGAGTCCCCAGTCGTATCGCAGAGGCTCAATTAGGTTAGTACTAACAGCTCTCTTTGTGGTAGTGTGGGCGAGCAGTTAGGCTTATCCAGAATGTGTGTTCAAGCATTTATTGTATTCACTCACTCAAGGACCAGTTACAAACACTCAGAGACAGAATCCAGACCAATTGGTAAGAATAAAAAAGGTGTAATTATGTTTTATTTCTAGAACCAAGCAGGGCTTGATACAGGTAGGTAAAATGTACTTTTGATTGTAAACCTTTACATAGAAATACAATCGAGAATGGATTTCCCGATTCGGCAAGCGAGAGACTGCATGACACTTAGGCTGCAAGTCTATTCTGTTTTCAGCACTGAGAAGGCATTCTTTTTAGTATTTTATTCTTGTGTGTTTACTGTATCTTAAAATAACTTTTAAACCACTTGCGAGCTTAGCGCAAACTTGGTTGCCTGGACACTCACCAAGTCTCCAGCGCTGACACTTCTCCTTGCTAATCCTCCCCGTTCCACCACAGCTATTCGCTAATTGTGTGGAGGGAGGATTACCATCGAGGTTTCACTCTTCCAGTGAGCCATTTAGCGGCCGCCATCTTGGGAGGGAGACGGCCTAGTCTCCTCCCTGTCCTTTCTGCCTTAGGGTATTTAAACCGGGGATGCCGCGGACGCACAGCGTGCCAAAGGCAAGCCCGTCTGCGCCCGTCAGCGGCCTGGAGGCAGCCAGCGCCAGCCATGCTGCCCGTAATACCACAGATTCAACACATAGTATTACCTACGGACGCACAGCATGCCAAAGGCGTGCCAAAGACAAGCCCGTCAGCGCCCGTCAGCGGCCTGGAGGCAGCCAGCGCCGGCCATGCTGCCCGTAATACCACAGATTCAACACATAGTATTAGCTATGGACGAGAATCATTACTCAACATAGGCAACCTTCATAAGGCCGGAGTATCACGGTAAGCCCTGAAAATATCATCACATTTACCTGCCCTCACTGAAATTGGTTTCCAGGCAAGGGACTTGTGATTCTGGTGGCAGAGCGGCCCTGGTTTTACTGGACCTCTCTGCCGCATTCGATACGGTTCCACACCGTCAGCTTTTAGCACACCTGTCTAACAATGGAATCTCAGGCCAGGTGGGGGACTGGATCGAATCCTTTTTGACCAACAGATCTCAACAAGTGTGGATACTGCCTTTTTCGTCCACACCAAGAAGCATTACTACAGGCGTCCCTCTGCTTTTTAATGTGTATATGACTCCACTCATATATTTGACGGAAGGATTGGGTGCCAAAGTTATAGCTTATGCTGATGACACCCAGCTGCTTTTCACATGGAGGAAAGATGAGGCCTCCGTGGAATCAGCTAGAAACTGCCTGACAGAAGTTTTTAACTGGCTGGCTCGGGCCCAACTCAAATGTAATGAGGAAAAGTCAGAGGTTCTTCTTTATTGGACCTTTCCGTCGAATTTCCGGGATGACCTGTGGCCCGCGGGCTTCCCCAAGCCAAAAACCCAGGGTAGTCCAGCAAAAAACCAGGGGGTATGGTTTAGCGAGGACCTAAGATTCTGAACTCAGATCAATAAGTTGGCAGGAGTGTGATTTAGTACGTTGAAGCTTCTCAAGAAGTTTCTGCGCTCCTGCCAAAAGCGGCCAAAGGAATGGTGACCCGCGCTCTCATCCTGTCGCGGCTTGATTATACCAACTCCCTTTATAGCGGCCTTCCCTGTTACCAGATAAAAAAAAGCTGCAGACTATTCAGAACGCAGCCGCTCGAATGATATTAGGCATTCCGCGAAGCTTCGGAACCAAGTAGTTTCTTCGCGACTTGCATTGGCTACCTGTTGAACAGTGCATCCTGTTTAAGGCACTAACCATCACCCTTTACAAGTCTGGACCCTGTCATCCAGACATCTCCGGTCAACAGGTCAATGCCTTGTTGCCATTCCACGCTACCACCTCACCAGAACGGGAGGGAGTTCCCTCTCCGTTAGGGCGGCTAGGGCCTGGAATAGCCTGCCCTTTGAGCTCAGGAATAACCATGATCTGAGGACATTCAAGAAGCAATTGAAGACCTTACTCTTTAATTAAATGGTATAGCTGCTATTCTCACTTCTGATCACCCTCGCATAGGCCTATTGCGCCGGGACACTTCCGGGTATCTGTGCGCGCTACAAATGCGTGGTAACATAACATAACATAACATAACAAGTATATCCCACCAGGGGAGGGAAAGGCAGAACACCCTTACAGAGTTCTCCACAAAGTATCTCTGCCTTCTCTTCAGAGCTCACTGGACTCCTCAGCCCCCTCTCTTGTGGGCAGCCCCATAGCGGACGCTCACACTATAGAAGCACGGCTGAGGACAAATATCGATGCAGTCGCCCCCCTGACCGCACGCACCTCCAGGAGGACAGGCCATTCGGCACCTTGGTTCAATTAATCTCTGAGAGCCAGCAAAAGTAGGTGCAAAGGCCTAGAAAGAAAGTGGCGTAGGCAATATCTTTTAGAGGACAGGACCATCTATAAGGCAACTCTAAAAAAACACTACAAATCGGCAAAATTGGCCAAAATGAACTATCTGGAGAGTAGGATTGCAAAAACTAACAATAGGGGCAAGGAAATTTTAAATATCGTAAAATCGTTTATGGCTCCTAAGGTAGTGAACAATGACAGCAGATTGGACGAACCAAGTGGCCCATTTCTTTCATGAAAAGATTATAACCATCCAGCAGTCATTCTCCACGAAGGAGGGGAAGGACATCTCCTCTCCTCACACCCAGGTGAGAAGCATCACTCAATCCCCCCACCCTACCATACTCCCACAATGGTCACCACTGTTACACATCCCGGCCATGAGGACTCACTTACATATCTCTTGGGCCTCACGTCGGGCTCACCAACAGATGCCAGCCCAGCTAAACTGATACTGGGTCTTGCAGCCACTCTAAATGTACCTGTCAATAAGGGACGCAACTTCTTGCTGGAAACTGGCATTGTGCCGCCACTCTGGAATCCGGCTAAAATTCTGCCACTCCTGAAAAAAACAAATGCGTACCCCAACTTTCCCGCGAACTACAGACCCATATCCCTGCTCCCGGCCTTCTTCAAAGTATTGGAGAAGCATGTTAACAAAGTACTCATGGAGTATGCGGAGAATCACATTCTCCTGCACCCACGCAATCCGGCTACAGGGCGAATTACAGCACCGAGTCGGCCCTGCTGAAAGTGATTGAACAGCTCAGAGAGAAGCTGGACCATGGGGGCAGAGCAATGCTTATTTTACTTGATCTGTCGGCGGCATTTGACAAGGTGCCCCATGGGATGCTCCTAGACAGATTGAGGAACATGTGCATAGAAGGGAGAGCATTAGCCTGGATCGCTTCCTTTTTGGAGGACAGAGAACAGGTCATTTAGACCCCCCCTTTTTCAGACTCTATGCCTAGCATGCAGGTTGGCGTCCCGCAGGGCTCCTCTTTAAGTCCAACTCTGTTTAGTCTTTATATGGTACGGCTAGCATCATTGGCAGAGGCACAGAGCGCCAAAATAATCTCTTATGCAGATGATACAAAGCTGATTTTTAAATTGCAAAAATGGTGAAAACTTCAATAGGGACGCTATTAGGTCCTGCCTCACTAAGGTTTTTAGATGGCTGAAGGAGAACCAGTTTAAGTGCAATCCCGACAAAACTGAGATTGTCTTCCTCGGCAAACCCACTGAGAGCAATTGGAGCCAGTGGTGGCCCACATATCTCTCCCCTCCCAGGACTGTCTAATCTACAGTCAAAAACCTGGGTATCTACATTAATAATGAGCTCTCGATGCAGTCCCAGGTCCAGGCCCTAGTAGGAACCTGTTTTGGCCTATTGCGAATGCTGAAGGAATTCCTGCCGCTCCTCCCCCTGGATTCCAGGAAGATAGTGGTGCAGGCGTTGATTATCTCCAGATGTGAAGAACATCTAACGTGGGCTTCAATTGGAATTCCATAGAGCATATTATCAAGCCCATTATCGCCGTTTTAGCGGCAGTTTTCTGCCGCTAAAGCGGCGATAATTTTATCGCCTGGCTTGATAATATGCCCCAATGTCGTCTATTTGGGACTACCAGACTACCTTCTTCAATGCCTTCAGGTAGTGCAAAATTCAGCGATTCTAAAACTGAAACCTAGGTCGCATGTGACCCCCCATCCTAAGTCCTTACACTGGCTTCCAGTGAGGGAATGGATAAAATTCTAGGCCTTGGTTATTTTCTTCAAAGCCCTCCACGGCATGGGCGCCGTCTACCTTAGGAAAAGAGCTAGCGGATACACACTGGCTTGAGCACTTAGATCGTCCTCCGCCGATCTGGCTTGCACCCCTAAAAATGTCTGGTGCGCAGAGGTGGTAGGTCCTTCGGCTTCTTAGGAGCCCACGCCTGGAACAAACTGCCAGCAGCTTTGAGAGCATTAACAGATCTCTCCCACTTTAAAAAACAATTGAAAACATGGCTTTTTAAGAACTAAAGCCTCCTAGTAGGACAGCCATTGGTGAACTGTTAGCGCCGGGACACTCCGAGTGGAGTAGCTGTGTACTCTATAAGTACTGGTCATTCATTCATTCATTCATTCATTCATTTGCATTTGTTACAGGTTGGTATGGTTTCAAAAAGCAGCTTAAATGACATAGTAATTACTTTTAGAATACTTTTTGATTGCTTTCAGATTACATTGACTACTGGAGGTAGTACACCTAGATACCACACCGAGTGATCTCACAAGTTAAATAAGACTTTTCTTGATTTAAGGTATAGTGTCTTTTTCCTCCATACAAAACAATAGTTCAACACTGATAACATGTGTTCCTACGGGAAACAAATGGTTATCGGTTTCACAGGTAACTAAACTTCTCATGAGTGGGAGTTTTGGGGGTTAGGACCAAGGTTCCCTGAGGTCTAGGTAGGCACTCAAGTTGCACGACCAGCGGCACTGCCCCGGTGCAGAGTGCAGGGGCCCAATATTAGCCAATGGGGCCAAAAGGGCCTACGGTTAGGGATTCCTTACGAGCAGGCCACTCGTGTGTGAGAGAAACGCTTCTGGAGTTAAGGTCAGCACTGCAGGGGCCAACAATCAGCACAGGAGCTGCAACACCCGCGGCACAGGGTCAGCCAGGTGCAGGGTGTCAATACGACATCGGGGACCCTGTGGTTTCCAATGAAGACCTTCAGTTCTGCAAAGTTGCTGCAGGCTCGGGCAAAGGGGCTTCCTGAAGGCCACCACTGGCCGGAGAGGTAAGTTGGGGTCTTGGGGGATGCCTGGACACTGTTGGTTGGGCCACCTAAGGCTGTGGGGAGTCAGGTGCGTCTTCTGGCGTCGGGTTTCTTTACCAGCTCCGGTCGTGGTCGGGGGATCCTTCAGGTTGAGGCTGCAGGCGTCATCTTGAGACTTGAGGGAGGTCAGGGATCACTGGGGAGACCTCATGGTGATGGGCCACTCGAACTTGGGCCATGGGTGTCGGGTGTAGAGTGGTGCAGAATCACGGAACCGCCTGGATCCGGATTCTGTGGTTGAGTCTGGGCTTGAACAAATCCTGTGCTCACTGGAGACAGAGTCTGCAAGGTGGGTGCATGGCAGGTCCTCCGGGCTCTGTGGGGGGGGGTGCTGGACACTTCTTCACTGTAGGCAGGTCAGAGTCGGGACAGGCCGGTAGGGCTGGGGCCAAAGCAGTTGCTGCCCTCTTCTTCCTGGGTCAGCATGGCTCTCCGGTCCTTCTTCTTTCTTCCAAGAATCTGAGGAGGCAAGGTTCAGGGTTGCCCCAAAATACTAAATTTAGGGGGCTTTAAAGGGGGGTGTAGGTCGGGACCAATGGGACCCTTCCTTGGGGTGGGTAGACCCCATATTATGCCACCCTCCTGTGGGAGGGGGCATGAGCCTCTCCCTAATTGGCTGGGCCCCCTCATCTTCAAGATGGAGGGGACTGAGATAGGTGCTTCACCACGCCTCCCCCACCTCAGGGGTGGGTTTGGCAAAGGTGAGCACACCTCTTCTCCTCGCTTGGTTTTCCCGCCGATTCTCCCATCCAAAGTGGGGGGCAGGACCATTGGGAGACAGTTGCTGAGGGCAGCTAAAGGCAGGGACAGCTACCAAAGGCGGCAGGCCTTTGAAGCTTCCCCTTCGTGGACCCAGCCTATCCTGGGGGAAGAGGCATGACATCTCTGCCCAGGATGGGTTTTGTTTATTGACCCAGAGAGCGGAGGCTCTCTACCCAGGTGCCCTGAAACCTGTCTGGTGGTGGCAAATGGCGGGCAGCCATTCAGGAACCACACCAGGGCTGGTCGTTTTTCAGGGAGCATCTCTAAGATGCCCTCTGAGTGCATTTTACATGGCATCAGAGTGGGATTAATAGGTTGAGAAGTTTGCTACCACTTTTACAAGGGGCCTACCTGTGGCCAGAGATGTGTCAATTGTGGGTACAAAGGTACAGTTTTGGGAAAGAACACAGGCCTTGGGAACTTGAATGGCAGGGACCCAGGGCACATCAAGTCAGGTGGCAACAGACCCCAGACCAGCATATGTAGATGGAGACCTCCATCACACCGACCAAGATACTTTAGCTTCAGCTTCTGGGAAGGTGCCAGGCCCAGGCGGATTCCCATCTGAATTCTACAAAGCATACACAGACTTCTTAGCTCTGCGACTACATCGGGTTTACAAAGAGGCATTACAATCTACACATTTACCCGACTCCCTCAATGAAGCTACACTAGTCACTTTACCGAACCATGATAGAGACCCCACGCAACTAGGATCATATCGCCTGCTAGCATTATTAAATGTAGATTATAAGATACTGGCAAGAGTCCTCGCGGGGAGGCTGGCTTTATTGACACCACAGTTGATTCATGGGGATCAGAATGGGTTCGCCCCGGCACGCAACACCTCCGTCAATTTGCGCAGGGTTTTCTGCGCAATAAGATGCGCACAACATGTTTGGCCCAGATTGGGATGCTTAGAACATGATTTGGAAAAAGCTTTTAGCACAATTGAGTGGTTGTTCCTTTTCAGTGTACTGCCGAGATGTGAGATTGGCCAGTACTTTCTGCCCCATGATCAGACTTTTATATGACAAACAGACTGTATGAGTTCAGACGGGCAATTTAATCTCGAAACCCATAAAGGTATATAGGGGCACCAGACAGAGATGCCCCCTCTCCACACCTATCTTCTCATTGTCTATCGAGTCCGGGCAATGGCTATACGCACTTCTGCAGGAGAGTGGGGTATTCCGCTGGGAACAGACATGCATGCAATATCGTTATATGCAGACAATATCTTCCTGTACATCAGAGATGTCCGATCTGTCCAGGCTGACATACCCAAAACTCTAACCATCTTCACCAGACTGTCTGGGCTGTGAGTTAATTGGGGGAAATCATGTTTGTTTCCCTTTGTCTCCCACACAACAGACCCAACCCTCACTGTTTGCGGTGTCCAGGTCGCTTGGCAGCAGACCATGTTCCGATATTTAGGAATACGGATCTATCACACTAACCATGACCTGATAAAAGGCAACCTCACCAGAGTGGTCATCTCTTTGACATCACAGATAACATTTTGGGAAACACTTGCTCTTTCAGTAGCAGGGAGAGTGGCACTTATTAAAATGGTGGTGTTCACACATCTTTTATACCACTTAACCAATCTACCACTCTATATACCTCCATCCTTTTTCCACCCACTAGAACGTATCTTCCATTACCTCATATGGAACACGTCGCACTGTAGAGTGGCACTCGCAAAACTATATTTGCCCTTGGCTCAGGGAAGACTAGCAGTACCTAATCTAGAGCACTATTATTTAGTGTCCCAGATACAGTGGGTGGCCTGATAGGCGGCAGAGCTATACCTGCCGGACACAGTGGAGAATGGCCCTCCATACACTTTAGATGCAATACTTCACCTCTTTCACCCATGCACCAGATCGCCCAAGTCTCTCCCTTTGTTAGTTCAGGTGGCCCACTGCTGTTTCCGACGCTGCTTATTCCTCACCAAATCTATCACACCATATGCACCAGCACTTCCATTACTGGGAATGCCTAAGGGCATCAGGAGGACAAAGCCAACTGAGCGTGTGACATGGTATGAGACAGGCATCCACACCATAGGAGACCTATACCGAGATGGTACACTGATGATATACAAGTCTCTAACACTGGAGGAGGGAATGCCGACGATTCATTTCTTTAACCATGCATCCTGGATTAGCATGCTGCAGTAACACTGGGGAGACATCACACAAGAATTACAAACACATCTCATAATACAGTACGCACATGTTATGGGTACAGGGAGGCATCTCACTAGGTGGTGCACGGACGCACTGCACAAACAGACTCGAATAGACTTGGCACCCCTATGGAATCGCCGGGAGGAAGATTTGGCCCATCTTTGTAAGCCAAAGGAATGGGACATGATCCTAGCAAGCCCTAGATCAGTCCCCCGCAACGCAACATTTCAGTTTATTCAGTATTATATATTATATAGGGCATACCTTTCACCAGACAAAATTTATGGATATTTTCATAGACAAGATGCATGCTGCCCGCGATTTAGCTTTCATGATGCCAACATCCTACATATGCTATGGTTGTGCCCCAAGTTGCGAAACTATTGGGTGGGAGTGACACGACATGTGGCCGTATGCTCCGACAGAACACTCTCACATTCATGGGAAGGTTGCATACTGGAGGTGTTCACAAGAGACAAAAAGCACAGATCCACCACCAGATTTCTGGAACTTGGCCCAGTAGTCGCTCACGACTCATCACAAGACGCTGGAAATCCAGTGACCCCATCCTTGCAGGCCTGGTCCCATTCAATACTCAACTTGGCCAGAGCGGAGTGAATATCCCTCCATAGGGAGGAAATTCTGGGCCTGCGCAAATTCCCAATGTCATCCAGTTTGGATGCCATATTGGTGGCCCTCAGTCAACATTGAGCTCCGATGGGGACACAGATGCAATTGGCAAAAGGTAATTTGCAAACGAGCCAGGGTACACTCACAAGCTATGGCCTCCATAGTCATGTTGATCCTGACTACACATATTGTTCTACCAGAAGTGAGGCAAATAAGAAGTGCAGGGCAATATTGGTATTTAATGTATGGCGACGAGGCGCTGCGTGAGGAGATAACGCGCCTTTCCTTTTGGTTACCCCTTTTGTTATTAACCGTGAGTTTACTTGTTTGATTTATGGCTGTACGATGTATTGATCTCTTACACTGTTTAACATGGACTTTCATGGCCACACAATGCCCATACAGGATGGATGTTGTTAATGTGATATATGGCAATCTTTTTGTAACTGTTACTGTTTAATCTCCGTGCAGGGTCCCTTGTGCAGAATGATTACATCTGAAAAGCATGGTATACGTTAATTAGAAACTGTATATAACTGTAAAGCTAGCATCAACAAATTCTCTCTCTGTACAATACTTATGAACACCCCGGTACTGTAACAATGTCCAAATTACTGGTGTAAATGTTTCATGAAAAAATGGCAATAAAAATATCAAACAAAAAAAAGTCAAGTCAGGTTGTATCAGATGTCAGGCAAAAAGTGGGGGGTAACCATGCAAAAAGGGCCACTTTCCTTCAGAAGGTTCTTTGGAGGAGGATATAATGTAATACAACAGTATTTCACCATCAATTAAACAGTTAATACACACACCAAACCCAGGGTCAACCCACAACAAGATTAATTTCTTATCATACGAAGGAATGAATGAGGCAGTTGCTGCTAGGAGTTTAGAAGCAAGGCCGGGATACAAATTATTACAAGCACTGTGCAAAGTGATTTAAGATACAAACGAATAAGGGGCATATTATCAAGCCCCAGCGATAATTATCGCTTAGCGCGCTTTTAATTATCGCCGACTATCGCTGGAATATATCGCCAAGCTAGCGCTGTATTATCAAAGCTTAGCGCTATGGCAATAAATATTCCAGCGATAGCGGGGTTTTCCATGGAACATCACTGGTTTTCCAGCGATGTTCCATGGAAAACAGCGGTAAGCTTGATGATAGGCCCTGTGGCCTTAGCCCCACAATCCACCTCCCATGTTAGGTATGCCTTAGTCAGGAATTTAACAGACGTTAAATTTCTGAGTTAAGGCAGAGTTAGCGCGATTTAAATCATCGCAACACCTCAGTGTTAATATCGCGAAGCTGCCTTTGCGATATTTTCTCATGTTGTTTTCACAGCCACGCCTACTTTGCATCTCATTATCGATGCGAGATGTGTGAAAAACGGGAGCTAAGTCAAGGAAACGCGCTAGCAATATAATTATTGCCGCTTTGAACCCGAAAAACCGACGCTAAAGCGGCGATAATTGTATCGCCGGCCCTTGGTAATATGTCCCCAAGTATCCTATTAGGTTAGTGCATGCAGATGTCCTTAAGAATGCGGGAATGTCTTTTGTGCATCAGCTGAAATCAAAAGGAAATTTCCAGACAAGTTGAAGAAAAGTATTGTGCATTTTTTCATACCAAACTAAGGATGTGAATTTTTTATAATCATAAGAATGAAAAGCATTGATTGGTTACAAGATTACTCCATGCAGGAGTCACATAAGTTGTGGATCTTCTACTATAGAAAATAGAGTGCTCTCTATCTGTTCTGTTGATAAAAAACTGTACGATACCGCTTTCCTGGATATCAGTAAAATTATAAGAGAGAAAAATGGCTGACTTGTTGATGAGCTGTCATGCACTTTATGCATTTTCAGAATTTGTGACACCCAATTCAGTTGTTTGTGCATACTTCTCAGACTGTCATTGTTACAGGAGATTCTGATCCTCTTTGACAAGAATGAAAGCAGAAGAGATAATGGTTGAGATTGTATGGATACATTTGGAAAATGTTTGAAAGCCATTGTTGTTAATTTTAAATGTGCTTTGTATTATTTATGTGCCTGTTTCCCTAATTCTTTCTGCAGCTTCTCTTTCAGAGTATGCCTGCTCGTTTTCTGTAGCAGTACATATTAGGGTATATCTATATCTTTTATTTTTCACAGGATGCATCCCCAGAAGATCTCTTAAATCCATATTTCACTAATTCTTTTAATGCATTCAAACTAGAAAGACACAGCCATTTCTGACATAGGTGTCTTATACTGCACGTAGTTACAATCATGGGATAATATATGTTATACTTGGGTTCTGGCCAATTTGCGGATGGAACATCAGACAGAAACCTGTACATACATATATCAGTATCTCTTGGCCACAATGCTATTTCACCTGAACCAACTCTGTTAATTAGTTACAATCATGGGATAATATATGTTATACTTGGGTTCTGGCCAATTTGCGGATGGAACATCAGACAGAAACCTGTACATACATATATCAGTATCTCTTGGCCACAATGCTATTTCACCTGAACTAACTCTGTTAATTTGCATGTCCATTTTGCCCCATTTCATTTAAATCATTATCAGAAATGTTATCCTTTCATTTAAAACCTACAAAGTATGTGAAATTATTTTTTGCAATTAATAGTGTCTTGAAATCTTTAAAAGATGATAAGCTCATGTATGTTGTTTGCTGCACTGTCGTATTTAAAAATACCAATTCTTTGGGAATTATACATACCCTAAAAAGGGTATCAACACATCTTAATTTGTCAAAACATAGTCCTCTACACTTTTTCATTAATATTTTCTTTCCAGTATACATATCCGTGCTCTGCAAATTGATCAATAAATCTAAGAGAGTTCAGTAACCTTCTCTAGAAACATTTAGGACTATTGTTGGGTGGGGTCTGACTATGCTACTACTGTGTGTGAATTTATATTTTTCTAGGACTGTTAGATTGATGAATGTAAAGCTGTACATGATGAGGAAAATAAACCAGTTCTTGATCATTTTCCAAATTAAGAGAGGGATCTTCATTGTTCAATGTAGCATGTGAACCCAAATCATTCATTAATTGTTTAATTGCATTTATGTCCCATGAATTTGCAAACAGACCAGTAATTATGATCTCACTCAGGGAGATTTATAAAAATGGAGGGAATTCTGTTGAACCCATAATTTGATAAGGAACTATTACCCAAAACAGCACTGTACATCACAGGATACACAGTGATGTTCACAGCATGACAATCTCTTTATGCTTGGTTAGAAGAAGAATGTGGTTTCATTTCCTGGGCCACAGGAGGTGGCACAATTTTATCAGGAAGGTAGTTCCTTTCTTCTCCAATAGCAGGATTATAAAGAACATTAGCAATGCAGATATATGACCATGATAGAAAAAGGAATCTGTTACGGAACCAACAACAAGCAAGAAGTCATTTGCGATGGCAACTAACTGGAGGGAGGATTATTTGTTTTGTTTTAAAACCTGAATCGGAACAATTTTCATTTAGCACAATTTCATACAACTGTATCATTTCAATTGATGTGGGTTTTGTTGGTGGTTTAAGGGGTTGCAATTGTTGACATTTTAGCATCAGGTTCACTTGTTGAAACTGGCACTTGTATTTCATCATTTGATGTAGTTGGCACATGGTCTAAAGCTGGTGACAAAGCAGTCTCATGGGTCCTCTGAATGGGGTTAAAGATTTCAAACATGGCTGTTTTCTTCTTGGGGTAGTTCCTCCAGAGTGGGCAGAAAATACCTTGGTCTACTTCGGAGGAACCTTGGTGTCAATGGAGAATATATACCTTTACTACGCATGCTTTACATCGCATGCCATTACAACAACTGCGTTGTTATAACGGAAACTACTACATCGCAAGTCATTTCAACAACTTGCTGTAGGGGGTGCACTGGACTAAGGAATAGTATCATTTACTATTCCTACTCCAGTTTGTACAACAGCAGGGAAGGTGTTGGATTGTAAATCCAACACCTTCCGCCCCCTACAGCACGACCTGGTTGTAATGGCATGCGATCTAAAGGCTGTTTCCCCTCAATGGAGTCTTCTGGACAGAATAGGTCACATAATGCTTTTTAATGTGATCAAAAGGCACTTTCCTAATATTCCTGATTTTCTTTGCACCAGGGAGTGGTGGCAAAATTACTGTCTGAGTGCCTCTATCCCAAGAACTGGAATAGGTGGCTGCTACAATGGTCCAAAGACTTGCTTGTCAGGTATCTTTTTCTGTACCAGCTCTCCCACCTTGGGAGTCACCATCCAGCAGCTTTAGCAACTTTATATTTGGCAGTGGCAAAGTCTGAGTTCTTCATGGTGGACAGTTTGGTTCTAATTTCTTTGACTGTTTGTAACATATTGAACCGTGAAACAAGTCAGGTGATTTAGAGTTTTGCAAAGAGAAAACACAGATACAACAGTCTGATTTAAATACAGGCAGATCTTAAGTATGTCAGGTATGGATACTACTCCATCATCATCACGCTGACATACTCCTCCAGTGGCCCGACGGAGCAAGGGACCTGGGAGGTTTAGCCATATGAACGCCTGCCCAATTTATAGTGATCAGTCAAATGATCAATGACAGAAATATCGATAGACAAAAATATCAGAAAATAAATATCATACAGAAAAACATCTCCTCCTTAGACTTAACTAATAAAAACACAAATATCCATAACCAACATATCATCGTAAAAATATGTATTTTACGTATATCGACAACATAAATATCGGAAACAAAAATATTGTTACCTTTAAAAACAAATATATAATGTCAAAAATATTCTAACACACATTATCGACTACATTAATATCGCAAAAAATAAAGCCCTCTCATTACAAAATAATATGATAGCAGTATTTTACATCAACCAAAAACAAAATATAAACTCTAAAAACATATATAAATAATCTAACAACATTATAATAACTTTATATAATTAAATAAACTTATAAAAACCAATGAAATCATTATAAACTTCAATACTTAACATTATAATTAAACTAAAAATACTTACAACTATTAAAAGGCATACATTAAACAAAAAATAAATGAATATTTCTACATACATAATTGTCCTGCTTCCCCTTTCAGATAATACAGAATCTCCCACACGGTGGCTCAAACCCACGGCGAAGCAGGAGACATAAACATACAACAACACCTAGAAAAGGGTTTTATTTTACAAAATGCAAAGACTTTTTTTTTAGAATAAGGCTTGGGGTTTTATTTTACACAATGCTCTCTAACAGAAAGGCTTACCCAGATACCAAATGCACAACATTCAAATACACATAGAGATATATATATATAGTCATATGCAAGCAATAATAACACACTTTGTAAATGCAACAGTTAAATGCATGAAACATACTAATGAATAGACAAGCAGCAAATTTTATGAGCTAAATCTCAAGCAGATATAATATGGGATGTCCTGCAAGAGATCAGAAAGATATATACACTGAATCACAAAGAAAACACCTCAAATGATCAAAGCCACTGACCACACATCACTATGGCAATAATCAGAACTCAGCACTTCACCTGGTGCAAACACTGCATCTTAGCCCACTCCTGACCGGGGCATTAACAGCCGGGGATAAGAGCCTCAGCAACCAGGGTTCCGCTGTACCGAAGTAGACGCTTCTGTCCCCATTCGGATTCCAAAATCCCAGTTTCTACGTCAACAACCCTCAATGTTATAATCTCAAAACAACACTAGAAGGTTCGAGAATCGTCCTCCCCGCACAAGGAAACTTACTAGGACTGGCCAGCTTCCAAGCAAGCATTCCATGGCAGGAAGAAGTTCTCACGTCCCCTCTCCATTCTCACATGTTCCAACCTTTATCTTGATGAAGCTCACGAAATCCTTCCAGGGTACATAAAACAATCTCTCACAAAAACAATCCTTGAACGTGGTTAACCCAAACAACTTGCAAGCGTGGCTGTGCGCGCAGCTAAAGCTCAAGCCAGGCAGAGTCAGAATTCAGAATGGCCATGTAAAAGCCAATAGTAAGAACTTCATAATAGTTATCAATGTATAACACAGTGCACATTTGTGCACCACTGGTCATAACACTACACTTCGAGACCAAAAAGTACTTTCCACACCTCTCTCTCTCTCATGCTTTCAAATGTACATCCCACACATTCTGTTCTTGGCAAGGCTGTCCTACTCCGTGACAGCTCCCACTGAAAGACTGCAAGATTACAAGAAAAAAACCTTCAAGAGAAACAAGGCCTATGCAAGATGTTGTACATTCAGGCTAGGGTAAAATACCAAACCAACGTCAATTAAAATAATGGTAGTCAAAGGTCATCATAGGGTGTCAGACGACAAGAGTGCCTCTAGCACTACAATAATCTGCTCCTCAAAATAACACAAATAAATGAGACCTATTTTTATTATTATGAAATATACACTGATTAGTGTCCACCGTAAAAGGTAATAACTGAATAAAAAATTCAAACAAAACGAACACCAGCCAATAAAACAATCACAAAGCAAACTAACTAATAAAACTATATATTCAATTTAACTAACAATATCAAATGAACACAAAATGTGATCACTTACTACACCAAAAAATACTAAAGCTGCAAGATGAGGATACTCTGTCGGATTTGCTACAGAAAATTAGAAAATAAAAGTGGAAGAAATCACAACTAGCTTCTAAAATAAGTAAAACATTTACTTTTACTAACTTAAAATTAACTAATGTAAAAATGTTTAAATTATAAATAACTACCAAAGCACATTGGACCCGATTACGACTTTGGCGGTGCAGCGCTGGGTCCATCCCACCAACAACGCTGTGGTCACACCGCCCACCAGATTAGGAGATTCCTCCAGTCTAGCGGGATGGTTTTTGGCATTCCCATGGCTGTGCCTCTAAAAACGGTAACCCCAATGGGAATGCCAAAAACAGTTCCTGCAAGACATGGACTGAAAAGTCCATGCCGTACAGGAACTGGAGCGCAAGCTCACAGTGGGGCACATGTTGGTCTCCCCGTGTGCATCCCCATGCGGAGGAGGCACAGGGGGCCCTATAGGGCCCCCTTTGTTTCCTCTCTGCCACAGTGTTTATGCAGGAGGAACATCCATGACACCGTCGGTTGAGAGGAAACTAGTTATATGCTTGGCGGAACCGCAGTGGTCCCGCCAAGCATATTGCATCCTCCTGGCCGCCGCAACACTGCTAGGGAATGGGGATCCCCAGGCAGCTGCGGCGGGCCATGATGATACAAATGCCCAAATTGGAATAGGGAAGTCGGGAGACCGCCACCGCCGCGCCTCCGCTAATCTGGTGGTTCGTGGCCTGCCAGACTCGTAATTGGGGCCTTTATGTCATAAATGCTAGAAACTACAGAAAAATTACTACACCATCGACAAACTACAAACCCACCAACAAACTCCAGCAATAAAATATCTAGAAAAAGACACTCACAAAAAGTAAGTGAATTTACAGCAATTCTAACTATCAAAAGTAAGTAACTTAAAAGCTATTCCAAATATCAAGTCACCATTAAATGCAAAAAATAAAAATAAAATCCCTCAGCCCCTACTAACTACCAACAAACAAATGCAAAATATAACACTAAAGCAGCGGTTTTTTTTACCCAAAATAACTGATCCACATTAAAATACGTTCAGAGGAAAAAAGCTGCAGAAACAATCAAGAAGACATATGTAGGTATTAAACAGAAAACAATTGTCATTTTCAGACATAATACCAGAAAGGGCATGATACATCACATCCCAGAAAGGGAAACAATTATTTTCTGCCATGGGCTATACTTACAGCCAGGAAAGTACAAGCACCAAAAACATAAACTAGAAATGTACAAAATATTATGCTTTTTAAGGAAGGACTACTACAAAAGATGATATTATTAAAGTGAGAGACCACAACCATCACCCACGTGACCGAAATCTAAGTAAGGTATGTACTAAAATATGTAGGAGAGGTAAGCACTAGTTCCCAAGAGCCCACTACTAAAATTCTTAAAGATAAATTCCATAAAGTACCTGAACACATCACAGACTAGCTACCATCTATACCCACCATGAAGCACTTAATAACATGAACTAAAAAAGCCACCAGTGATACTCCTCCAACACCTAGAAGATACCAAGATATCCAAATTCCCGAACACTTGACCACCACATATAATGAAGAACCCTACCTCCTACATGACAACCTTAATAATGAGAAATGCATTATTTTATTTGCTAGCTACAGCACATAACGTATGAAAACTAACCCAATGCCAAACATGGATGATGGATGGGACATTCAAAATGTGCCCCAACCTGTTCACTAATATATATATGCCTTGCTACCTAATAGAACTTACAAAGAACTAGTAAACCATATTAAATTATAAACAAACATCTACTCCCCCATAAAATAATAATCAAGCCATGATACAAACAATACTAAACTATACCATACACAGCAATGCAAGGCTGTTACTACATGTAGGAAAGTAGGATCTGCTTCTATGGTTACCCCCACTTTTTGCCTGGTGCTAAGCTATATTTGACTAGTCTGACTGGGATCCTGCTAATCAAGACCCCCGTCTATCTGCTTTCTCCCTAAACTGTACTTAGGTACATCGCAAATTGGATACTGGTCCCTAGTATATGGTACTGAGGTACCCATGGCACATGCACCCCAGAGGTCTCCCATGGGCTGAAGCATGTATTATGCCACCCATGAGAGACCCTTCAAAATGGAACTACAGACCTGCCATGGCAGCCTGTGTAAATTGGTGCTTACATCACTCACTAAAGACATAGGCTTCATATATCTAGGGTCACTGCACTTAAAACCTATAAGTTACCCCTCTAGAAGGCCTTTGCAATCCTGAAGGCAGGGTGCTTGGTTCCTAAGTGAGAGGGTGCCCCTGCATGAGCAGGACACCCCTGCAGCCTACGGAGTCCATTCACCCGGGTTGTCAGTGAAGCAGCCATATACTATATCGAGGGGCACCGCATAATTACGCGATGACCATCTTGAAGACGGCTGCAACGAATCCTATCATGTTTAGTATCAAACATGTTGGAATCATACCTCCCACACCGCCAATTGCGTGGGAGGTATGATTCCAAGCATGGGAAGAGCCCTCCGTTAGGCTCTCAGTGTTCCCGTTACCAGACTTCTTGACCCTGACAGCACAAAATGGTTGCTGCCACCCAGAGACACGATTCTGCCCTCCTGATGCTGAGCCAAGCTTGAGCAGGGGAAGGCAGAACAATAGGCATCCTGTCACAGGGAGGTGCGACCACCTCCCAGACAGGATTTAGTGTATAGGGATGGGGTAGGTGCGCTTGCCAGTGCCACTTAGTCTGCATGAGGAGCATATTTGATGTTCCCTGTGCATAGTCCAGTTCAAACCAGTCCTGGGAGCCATTGGTTCCCGCTCTGGTACGAAACTGGACAAAGGACTGTCCAGACCCTCTCTTGGGAGGGTCTCCTGAATCTTCCCAACCCTTTCCCTTGGGTAATTCAGGGCTTACCTGGGTGTAGGTCCCTAGTTTCGTTGTGGGATAAGATTCAGATCAGACACCACTGCTCTTCTACCGTCTGGGCACTCTGGACTTCGCAGGACTTTGTTTGGGCTTGACTTAGTCTCCCTTCCAGTCTGCTGCATTGTCTGTGCCTGTGCATCATATAGGAACCTTCCAAGGCCTGTGAAGCATCAAAGACACTTGAAGAAAATCTCCCTTGGAGTTAAGGAGTCATTCCCCTGAATTTGATGGCACCACAGCTAAGTCAACCGGTCTGCAGATCCTGAGCTTCTCCAGACTCTGTGGGCTCTGCAACATAGGTGGTGATTTTCCACAGCTCCCGAGGCCTGCTCTACCCTCTCACCAAGGTTGAGGCCAGTATGCATGATGGGGGTTGCAATGACCGAACCCCTGTGCACCACGTCCAACTTGCAGTTGCAAAGGCTTGTGGTTTCTTTCCAAGCAGATCTTCGGGGTCCAAGTATCCCCCACCTCGAGCATCTCGTGTGACCAGAATCTTCAGCCACACTGCATCGTGTGCATCGTGGCCTGCATTTTTTGGTGAGCTGCTGGAGGTCCTCTCACAACTCCAGTGCCTCTGGCCTGTGTGCCCACTTGAGGGTCATACTTGTTTCTTTTGAGCTTCCCTGATTGCTCTGGGCCTGCCCTGACTCCCTACCTTTAGTAGGTCCCCAGGACCTTGCTGGTCCCGACGTTGCTCCGCCTTTGATTCCTGCATGGCTTGCCTTTCCCAAGGCTTGTTGGTGCTCCTGCCCAACATCGACCCCTCAGCATTCGACATCCTTCGTGGGACAGCTCATGCATGGCTCCTGATCATCCTCAGTGTCACCTGATCCTCACAGATGCTGAGTCAAGGTCATTGTCATCCATCCTGCAACACCTGACATCGGAGGACATTCATCTTCCAAGTCTCCTGGTCACCCCTGAGTGACATAGACTCTGTCCTCTCTGCTGCAGGTACCTCTCATCTAGAATCCACCTTCGGATTCCACTGGACACTTTCTCCTTCTTCAGAAGCGGCACTTTCCTGAAGTCCTCCATTGGGTCCGACAGCGGTTTCCAATACCAGTTCACACGTATGCACCCGGCTTCCCTGGTGTAGGTAAAATGGGTACTAGGGTATCCACTGGTGGGGTGGCTCTCCAACCTTGTGTCTTCTACTGGGTTTCTTCAGGGTCCACTGGGAAGGGTCCTTAACCTTTAAAAATCCATCCACGACTTACACATAGAGTTGTACGGAGCACGTGGTCGTGTACCCACACTGCACACGCTCTCCGTGGTATCCCTATCTACTCACCTTAGGTGGTTCCTTGGGTCCCCAACACTTCTACATCCTCTTGAACCTGTCTTGAGTTGAGTTGTGGTTCTTATACTACTTTCTTAGTATATGATTTGGTCCCCCCCTGGGGCCACTGTGTATTTCATGCATTTTACTGTGTTTCTTTGCTGAAGTATTGTGTGCATTGTGCATACCTCCGGGTAGGAGATATTTCTATGTGTCCACCACAGCCATCAGGTCCGTGGCCCACCCGCTGAGTGCATTACGACTACCAAATCATACTCGTAGTCCCTCAACGCTGGTTAACAAATGGCGGTTACACAATGGAAGTAGACTGCCGGGGTACGTGCAAAAAAAACCACCACAACAGTGACCATTGGATGGATTTAAAAATTACACAGCTGAGGTGCTTTGGCAAGTGGACACACCTGCAAAACACAGCTGCAGCACAAAACACAGGCAGCCATTTTCTCAGCTACCTATTTTCAATTTAGCACGCTCCACCACCTGCAATTTTTGTTTTCCACCGTTTTCCCTGTATCACTTGTTTGTTTTTCCTTTCATATACTCACTCACATGAATTTTGAGCAAGAGTTGACAGTCATGGTGGATGAAATCAATAGAGTAGAGGCCCACCTTTTTGGTTCTCGGGTTCAGTATATTTCTCCCGGTAGGGAAATGGAAAAGTGGAACAGGGTAGTCAACAGAGTGAATGCTGTTGATACCACTCTACGCACACAGAACGATATTAGTAGGAGGTGGACTAACCTCAGGATTAGTGTGTGTACCCAGTACTAGAAAGACCACCTGGAGGCTCAGAGGATTGGCGGTGGCCCTCCGAGTGGCCCGTTACAATTCTTCCCCTGGGAGGAGAAGGTCTTGGCCCTCCTCCATTCTGAGGGCTTGAAAGGAATAGCTGGGGGAGTGGACTCTGGTAAGTTACATTTCAATAACTACTTTCCTAACATACAATACGCAAAGTATCTGAGATGTTGGTTTGTCTGTGTCAATGTGTATTTTGCATATAGGACCACATGTATCCAACTCCATGGCATGCCTCATATTGCAATGCTGTCTGAAACTGCATTACCATAAAAATAACAATACAGGACCCATGATATGTGTGAATATTTAAAAGTATGGTCCATCCCAAATGCATGTTGCCGACAGGTATGGTACAAAAACCATTTATCAAGTGTTGCTAAAGTGACATTGAACTGACTACAACATAACAAGGCCCTGTGACTGGAACTCTACCAAGTTGTTACACTCCTTTTGACCCTTCTCACTTGTCTGCCATATTACAACTGATGTTAAGTGTTCATTCAGGTTACCATTTGTCAAGTGTTGCTAAAGTGAGACTGAAGTGACTACAGCTACCATGAGGCATTGTGACTGGAACTCTAACCAAGCTGCTAGACTGCTTTTGACCCTTCTCACTTGTCTGTCAAATTACTACTGATCTTCATTCCTCATGGACTGTACAATGTACAGACAGTGTTCCACTCAGAAATACGCATGAATACTTTGCTTGAAGGTGCCCTTGACCCATCAACTCAAACTACTGATGTACCCCAATATATATAAGCCATGAAGGAAACTCAGCTGATTAGCAGTGGTCGTTGACCCCTTGACTCTGCACTTCTCACATGATGAATAGTGCTCGAGATGGCGGTGGGAGAACATGGCGGCTGGTGATACGGCGCCAAATGACAAGATCTACATATTCTCCTTATGTCACAGATTCTTATTCACATCAGCTCTTTCATATATTCATTCATTGGTGGGGCCCATAACACCAACACACTCGTCATTTAATCAAACTCGCTCGAATCTGTAAACAGGAGAAAAAAGCACTGGACATGTGGGTACCTTATTACCTATCAGGATTAATTTGCTTTACATTATATACACCTTATACATATACATCTTCAGAATCCTGACCTTAACATCAAGGCACTCCACCATTTGGTCAATGGACAAATTAGTTGGACTGGTTGATGGTGAATTAGAACCAGCTAAGACACAATTAAAGCCTAGGAAACATTTGATATTTTCTGTAATTAATTTAAGAACCAAAAACTCATTTCGTATTAATTCAAAATGTTGTTTATCTTGTTGAATTAAACTCTTAAATTGTCATTTATTCTCTAGAGCTCGCTATTTTATCGGTAAATTCATTCAAGAAAATTATGAACATTCAGAAATTACTTTTAGACATAACATTTAGAAAAGTACATTGAATGTTTACCAATTTAGAGATGAAGGAAAGTTCAAATCAAACAGGGAATTATCAGCATTCTCAAATGAAAGCTCCCTCGAACGGACAGTCCAGTCCTCACCAAAGGATAAAACCGGCATACAAAATACAGGATACAGCGTAGAAAAGTTCAGAATTTCAGCAAAGTCCGAACATCAATCCGGAGCATGGACCAATTCCACACTCAGACTGATAGCATAGAATTTAGGAAACACAACAAAATAACCCAGAGATGTATGCAGCCACGCCCGTGACCCAATGAAGGAACCGAACGAACGCTGCGGCAACCAACCATTCCAACTCCTCTGACCCTCAATGATTGATGGGAGGGCTTTTCATATCCTTTTCTATCTTACTTCATTCTAGATTTTGGGCAGACCAAATGTTCTGATTGGACAGATCGAGGTTATCAGTGGTTTATTAAAATTTTCCCAGTGCAAACTAGCTCTCCATAGTGATTTTTCACAAAGTTCTCAAATTGTAATTTTCTGTTCCATTCCCAGGCAGGGGAACCGTGGCTGTATCCTTTCCCAAGGTAATAGGGTCCCACGAATAGGTCCTCTCTTTGTCTCTTCCTTGATTTTCATTTGGTCATCCTTCTTCTGGCGGTCAAGTCCTGACTTTCGTCCATGGCAGGGAACACGATGTCAGGAGTTCAAGCTACTGTGTGATTTCAAGAGCCATCTGGGCATGCGCAGAGGTCATCACGTGTACATGGTAGCATCCACTTCAAAGAACGCCATCTTGGGTACTGCGGCCTAGTAGGCCCCAATGCCAACTTAAGCAAAAATAGACATAACAGTAATTAAAATATAGAAATGAATATGCCAATGTTTAAACCCACACTAATCCGATTATATATTAGTATTTTCCTAGCTTGAGCAACATTTAAAGCAATGATACTTACCATTTGATGATTTTAAAGCACAAACAATCACAAAGCAACTGAAATCATGCAATTTTGCTATTTTACTACAATCTAAGGTTAGTTTGCGTACCATAGTTAATTAATTAATTGTTCTGCCATGCAATTAGCAATGTAGTCCCATGTGTATCTCTTGTTTATCAAGGTGCAAAGGTTGATTAATAAATTTCCACTACAAACATATTATGTAAATTATTATTAGAATGATTACGTAATTAATTACATGCAAATTAGAGGAGGTATACAAAATTTTGTTTTACCTCCTCCATCAATCCCCCCTTTAGTGATTTTAAAACATCACCGCTACTCACTGATTTTACTAAATGTATCTACGGAAATGGTTTTGTTCAGTTCCACTTGCATTTGTTAGTTTACATCATAGTGTTCTCCATACTGTTTTCTTTTGTTTTCTTGTACACATTATCTTGCAATTCTTCTAATTCTATTTCTTCTATCCCTCTTTCTCTTATTTCCTTCTCTTTTTCTTGTTTTCTCTTTTTATCTTATTTTGTAATTTTCTTCTTTTCATGCACAAACATCTTTATATTAACACTAAAATATTCACAAAGGTCACAGGTATCAGTATTTTTCCCACAAAAGAGCTACCTAATTTTGTTAATACATTCTTAATAGTTGAAAAACCCTTACCAAGTTTCTCCCATACACCTTCAACCTCCATTGGAGCAATTTCTTCATGCAATTCAGTTATATTCTTAATATATTTCTTTAGGTTCTGACTTTCGTCAGGAATATAAGTACAGCAATGTTGTACTTTAAGCATTCCACAAACTCCTACCTCTTTTGCCAATAAAAAATGTCAAGGGCAAGTCGATTTTGCATTACCATAGCTCTCATGGCAACAATTTCGGTATTTACCATTAAGAACCCTCCAGCTGTGCTTGTTGATAAACTATCCACAACTGTAGACAATTTCCTAATTTTATGTGCATTCAGAGATATTCCAACTGCTGGTATCAGTGCTCCAAAAATATCCCCAATAATTTCTGACCAGCTCTCCCTCCCTCTACGTGTTAGCTGTCTACCTATTTCGTGCAATTCGTCATCTCCCCTTTCCACATGAAATATTTTTGGAAAGACCAGGCCTAAGTAACAAGTCCCGTACCAATGGTCCGGCAACCTATAATAAGGCCTGTTCCCATAGATGTAATATATTCCAGGGAATACTGGATCTTTTCCTCCTTTAAATCCCCATCCTCCCATGATTTTGTATAAGTCATGGCACTCACTTGCACCTACAAAATAATTATCATATACTTTAGTATCTCTACTTATGCATAACTTCCCTTTCTGGGGCTAATCTAAAGCCATTGCTGGGTTTGTTTCTCCCTTTAAATGATTTTCCTTCCCAACATCCCAAAAGGTTGTTTCCATCTTCTCCCCAGACGCCTTCTGTTGCATTTTAACTCTCCTCTTCTCTACCATGTTCAGGAAAGTTTTCTCTTCTTTTCTTAAACTACAAGTAAGGTTATTCTTAAACACTTCTTCTAAAGTTAATTCTCTCGTTTGCAGAAAAAATTCACCTAGAGTTTTACCAGGAATCACCTTGTTTAGTTCAGGAACTACAGGAATCTGTGAGAAAATATTATCTATATCAGTGTAATAGTATTCTAATTTCCCTGTTTTATAAAACAAACTGGCTAAGACACTACAAATGATCCCCTATGTCAAAGGAAGGTGGTGATACGTGACACCTTCTGATACAGATACAGGTAACTGCATGCATACATAGTAGTCTCTAACGGCCATTGTTTTTACATATTCGTACAATAGTTTTGAAAAAACATTGTTAGAAAAATTATTTATGGACTTATCTTTGTGAAATTCTTTCTATCTACCAATTTTGTGACATGACCGTCATCAACCTTTTCATCATTAGTTCCATTTACTGTGTGTCCACCTATATTTTCTAATGTTACTCTAGATGAAATTGTTATTGCTAATTTAATCCACACAAGCATTAATAATCCTGTAAAACAAAAACACATTTTACACCATCTCCGGAGAAATCCACATGTTGGATTTCTATTTTCATTGTTTGCCATTTTGGTAATGGGCAGTGTCTTTTGACTTAACCTCTTTTCTTCAACAATTTACCTTTGTCTAAACCTAAGGCTTTAGTTGCCTACTTGGTTCTTTTCTGGTCATGTCTCTTGTCCAGTTTTAATTCCTTTCGATTTATTTTTGTCACTCAATCCATGTATGAATCGTCCTTATCCTTAGGTTCCCAGTCTCTGTTCAGAATTTCCTGATCATCCGTTTCTTCTCTAGTGTCAAACAAGATCGCTCTCAGGATTTCTGAATCTTCTTCTCCATTGTCCACCTCTTGCACAGTCACTCTTAGACTTTCTTGGCTATCAGCTTCCTCTTGTATATCAGGAAGTGCCACATATGTCCATTCCGGTGACTTGTACTTCGGGTTTGGTTTCTTTATCCTCTTTGCGCTTTGCAAGTTCTTCTGATCCGTGTCCTTTTGTTTCTCTTGTCTAGACACTTCATTTACTTGTTCAGCATTATCAGGCTTTATTCTGGTCAGTCGGTATCTCAACTTCCTGATTTTGTTGGGCCAAATATCTTCTTTGAAAGGCCTTTTCAATTTAGATCCTTTCCTTTCTCGCTCTGTTTTCCAAGCTCTTTTCCTCAAAATTCTTCCACCTTTAGTCTCTGCTTCACTTTCTTCTGATTCTGTCTCCGTCTGGATTTCACCTTCTTTGGATTTTATCCTCAAGATTTCAGGTTCACTGTCTGTATCTATCCCTCCTCATGTTTCTTCCACACAATCTTCCTGCTGACTATCCGACCCTTTTTCTACCTGTGTGTGTTGTGTCCCTACACCTCCTCGGGATTCTTCCGCAATTACTTCACCCTCACGCTCTGTATCTAATTCCTCACCTTCTATCTCTATGATTTTGGGGGGAATTTCTCTTGTGCTTATACTCGGGATTTCTTTTCCAAAGATTACTTGTTCAGTTTTTCCAGTATCATGATTTATTCTTTCTTGTATTTCTACTGGTTCTGTCTTAGATTCAGAGCATGTATCAGAAATTTCAAGTCGTCTTCTTAGTGGTATATTTTCTTGTCCAGTAATTTGACTTAGACCCTCTTTTCCTGCTTCTGGGTTTGTCTTGTTCTCGTTTCTTCTGATTCTGATTCGGAACTGGTATCTGATACTTCTCGTTGTCCCTCTTCAGATTGATCTTCTGGATTTGGGACTCGAAGAGTGTGACTGGCATGAATCTAGTTCTTCACCCCTGCACACTTCACAGCAGTTGTTGTCAGAATCACTTGTCATGGTCTTCCCCAGCGTGGAACCAGACAATTTCTTCTTCAGTGTACTTTTGTGCGGACCCAATCTCCAGGACTCAAGTCATGAGCAGGCTACTTTTCAAAAGTGGTCGCATCTGGTCCAACCTGATGAAACACAGAATGTACCATATCAGCTAATCCTTTGCAATAATCCAAGATGAAGTCATCAGATATAGGCAGCAGTTTGTTCACAGGAATGAAAACATGTCTGATTGCTCTACCCATGATAATTTCATGGGGGCGCAGACCAGTTTTCCTATCAGGAATTGATCTAATGCTCATCAGAACAAGAGGCAAGATATCTGGCCATTTTAGACCTGTGGCCAAACACATTTTTCCCAATCTGTTCTTTATGGTGCCATTCATTTGCTCCACCACTCCAGAAGCCTCTGGTCGGTAGGCACAATGCAGTTTTTGTTGTACATTCAATGCTTCACAAATCAATTTTATAACTTCATTCTGGAAATGTGTTCCTCTATCTGTTTCAATTGTTACTGGGAAACCAAAGCTAGGAATGAACTCTCTTAGTAGGAGTTTTGCTACAGTAACTCCATCATTCCTTCTGGTCGGGTAAGCCTCAACCCAACGAGAAAACAGGCAGACAATCACCAGTACATATCTTAGCCTGTTGCATGAGGGCATCTCAATGAAATCAAGCTGCATACGAGTGAAAGGACCTCCCTCCCGTCCTATGGTTCCCAAGCTCACCACAGTTTTCCTTCCTGGATTAAATTGCTGGCATATGAGACATCACTGACAAAGGCTCTCAGCTATAAGCAGAAACTTTGCATTATACCAGGTCTGTTTAAAAAGTCTAATTATGTCATCCCTGCCTATGTGGACCTGCCCATGGTACATCCGTGCCATGGTAGAGATCATGCTATCAGGCATCACTGGTCTTCCATCTCTGTAAATCCAAACTCTGTGTACTTCTCGTTGTGTACATCCTGATTTTATCCACTGTTTATTCTCCTCTTCCCCTGCCTCTTCCTGTAACTGTCTCACTTCATCCCATGGACTTACGGTGTTAGTAAAAAGCAAGGGACATAAATCCATTTAATTTTCCCGGTTATGATTTAATGAAGTCTGATTTCGTGCAAAGTACTGAGCTAGATCATTGGCAAATTCATTGCCTGCTGACACGTAATCAGTTCCTTTCCTGTGTGCGCTGCATTTTATAACAGCAATCTGTTTAGGCAGCTGTATCGCCTCAAGTAATTTTCCAACTATTTCTGCGTTTCTAATTGAAGTTCCACTTGACGTCAAGAAACCTCTTTGGGACCAAATTTGCCCAAAATCATGCACCACTCCAAACCCATACTGGCTGTCAGTAACCACAGTGACTCGCAAATTCTTTCCCAACTTGCATGCTCTAATCAGTGCAAACAACTCAGCAACTTGAGCAGATCGTACTCCTCTCAAACAAGATGCTTCCAACACAGTCACTACAGTGCACACAGCATATGCAGCACTCAAAATCCCTTCTCCAGTTCTTAGGCACGAAACATCCACAAACATTACATAGTCACTCTCCATCAGAGGCACATCTTTTATGTCCGGACGCGGTTTGGTACAAAAATCAAGCACTTCCAGGCAATCATGATCAACTTCATCTTTCACTTCTGCATTCACAGCATCAGGTAATAATGTCGATGGGTTCACATTAGTGCATCTTACAAGACTCACATTTGTAGCACCCAAAATTACCTTTTATATTTAGTTAGACGACTATGCGTCATGAACTGTGTTTTACTTCTTGTCAAAAGGATCGCCACATCATGGGGAACAAACACTCTCACAGGGTATCCCATTACAATTCCTTCACTATGTTCCAGACTTTTACAGGTGGCAGCTACTGCTTTCAAACATCCGGGCAATGCTACAGCTACTGGATCTAGTACAGATGAAAAATAAGCAATCGGTCATCTCAATCTTCCATGTCTCTGCACTAATACGGAAAGAGCACATCCATCTCTCTCACTGCAATAAAGCTCAAATTCTTTTTCATTATCAGGCATTCCAAGAGCCTGTGCTTCACACAAGCTGTCTCTCAATTGTTTAAAAGATTTCATCTCTTCCTTATTCAACTTAAGTGGATCTTTCACATCACTTTTTGTCAGTCGTACTAGTGGTTTTGCAATCAATGAGAATTTGCTTATCCACTGACGACATTATCCCACCATTCCAAGAAACATTCTGACTTCTCTCTCTGTCATTGGGGCTCTCATTCCTTTAATGTTTTTAATTCTATCCATTGTTACTTTTCTCAAGCCCTTTTCAATCTTATGACCTGAGTATTGTACTTCTTTCTGACAAAACTGCAATTTTGATGGAGCTACTTTAAGTCCTCCATCTGCCAAATGATTTAACAGTGCAACTGTGTCAACCACACATGCTTCTTGCGTCTTCGATGCCACTAATAGGTCATCAATATATTGAACAAGCACTGAACTTTCTGGCATTTTTAAATCTTCCAGTGACTTCTTTAAAATCTGATTAAATATTGAAGGACTCTCTGTATACCCTTGAGGGATACGGCACCATGCCAAAATACGCTCACCGAACCGGAATGCAAAAATTTGTTGGCTATCAGGGTGCAATGGAATAGAAAAGAAAGCATGCCACAAGTCAATGACTGTGTACCATTCTGCATCATGGGGAATCTGAGATAGAATTACTGAAGGGTTTGGCACAATGGGACAGCAAGGAACAACAATTTTATTCACGTTTCTCAAATCCTGTACTATCCTAAAAGTCCTATTTGGCTTTTTCAAACCCATGAACGGAGAGTTACATGGACTGCTCAGTATCTCTCTCAGAATTCCTTGTTCAATCATTCTGTCTATTACAGACGTTACTCCTGCAATTATTTCTGGTGTTAATTTATACTGAGGAATATTTGGGTAATTTACTCCTTCTTTTACAGTTATTTTCACAGGATCTACTCTTTTCATTAATCCAACATCCTCTCCTGTGAAATCCCACACTTCTGTTTTCACAGTGTCTTTTAACTCGTGAGGTAATCCTTCTGGATCAAATAGAACAAATGCTTCGGTAATTTCTGGTTCTAGATTTGCCATTGTCATTCTATACAGTACATCATCGTCTGGCGTTTCAAAGGCTATACCATCAGGTGTACAAAAGATGGTACAGTTCATTTTACAAAGCAAGTCCCTCCCTAACAGATTTACAGGACTAGTGTAACAAACTACAAAACGATGCATATCAGCAAATTCCCTATTCTAACCTTTACCGGATGAGTAAAATACAATTTTATCTGTTTATTTGAAACTCCAACTACTTGGATTGTTTCACCCGAGAGAGGAAGATTTTTCACTTCAGCTGATCTAATAGTTCAACGAGTAGCACCAGTATCCACTAGGAAAGTAATGTTTACTTCACTCACCTTTCCATCCACAAAGGGTCCTTTCTGGTCTACCTCTAGAGTTGCGCCAAGTACGCACTCCTCTTCCTCTCCTAGGCACCGTCAATAACTCTCTTCTGACTCACTCTCATCGCGTTGCAGCCAATACTGCAAAATGGCACCAGCGCGCGGTAGCTTTGTTACCTGTTCTTCGTTGTAGAATCCTGTCTCATTACTGTATCTTTGAGGATTTACGTTCTGTGGAAAAGGTGGCTTTGGCACCTGACACTGTTGGGTAACAACCTGCTGCTGTCGCGGCGGTTGGCAACTCACCTCACCTGTGGATTTAATGATGAATTATCACCATTAGCTTTCGGTGGCAATTTACACTCGGATTTCCAATGCCCTAATTTTCCGCAATTATGACATGGCCATTTCTTTTTATTTTAGCTTCATCTATGCTAATCTGTCCTTTTCCTTTTCCAATATTAGGTTTTGGTTTTGCTTGCCCTATTCCATTAGCTTGTTCGATTAACTGGGCTTCTTGTCGCTCCGCTACCTTAACCTGTGCCGACATTGCCTTTTCTTTTCAACTTACGCTGTTTGGCTTCAATTTCATCACTAAAATATTTTGCATGTCGTAACACTTCATCTATCTTTTTGTTTTGCCAATCTACTGTATGCTGTTTAATCATTTCACTAACTTCAGGCCTTAAACCATAAACAAATCTGTACACAAAATGACTCAAATCCTTTTCACTTAATTTCTCGTCTCCACTGTATTGTTTAAAAGCTGACAATAACCTTTCGTAATATGCATGCACTGATTCCTTAACCTCCTGGTGAGTTCTGTCAATCTTTACCCAATCCGTTTCTTTCGGAGGTTCTTTATTTTTCAAAAGGGTAATTACCTGACCATATTTTTTCATTTCATCTGGAGCTCCCGTTTTAGGATCCCTAGGATACTCTTGTGTTGGCCAATCTATTGTAATCTTACATTCTGCCCATAAATATGCAGGCACAATTATATCAAAAAGATCATTCAGATCTATCCACAACACCTTTGAAAGTTTGACAAACCTGTCTACCTGTCTGTACCATTCAACTGGTTTTTCTCTCAACCTCGGAAAATCGTTTGTAAATGACAAAATATCCTGTCTAGTCCATGGAACATATACATATCCTCCTCCAGGAATTTCTCTCATGGGACATTCTGTTACCAATGGCTCCTTTTCTCTCATTGGGAAAGCTAGAGTCTGTAGTTTCCTCTCTTCTTCTAAACCATCTACTTTTCCATCGATCCACATCACCCCATTTTCTTAACAATGCAATCAATTCTTTAATTTGTGTCAATCTCCCTGCAGTATTCAAGTTTTCAATATCCTTTTTGGAAAAATCTACCCTTCTGTAATGATCTTATTTTGTCAAAATCTATTCCCATTTCACTTGCTGTCTCTTCTAACTTTTCATGAAAGGTCCTTGCTCTCCAAGTTATACTTTTACTCAAAAACATTAATTCCTCATCTTGGTATGCTTTTAATTTTTCAGTTCGAATTGTTCCGACAATTAACGCTTCTAAGGTCACTTTTAATTTTGCCACATCTAAAGGTTGTGGTTCTGTATCTTTTTTCTGTAAACTTCTTAACCACTCACTTAATTCTTCAGATGTTGGTCCTACAGGGGTTGTCGCTATTCTCAATTTATCTGCCATTCTCTCTGGGGTTTCCGTTGCTGATTCTGTTGTCATAGGTGTCTTACTTGCTGGACTTTGATTTACCGTTAAATTTTTAAGTGTACTTAATCCTGCTATTCCTGCAGTAACCTTCTACTCATTTTCCCCTTGAAATATTCCTTTCTTTCTCCTTTTGCATACTGCCATTATATGGGACCGTTAAACAATGCTCACTATCCTTTTGTTTATCAAAAACAGGTATCAGTGGTCCTATAGTTACAGGCACAGTCACTGCTTCCATATTCTTTGTTAACTCTAATCTTTTCAGTTAATTCCAGTATAGTTCTAGCTAATTCTGCAGATTTTTCACTTACTCCTGAGAATTAAGGCCAGAGTTTCACAAGAGAACCTATTACTATTCCACTCACACACATTCATACAGAGATTTCCCTAGCATCACACAGTTCTGTGTTATTACACTTCTTGAAACCAGACAATGTTCAATTCCATGTGACTTCTCTTGCCACGTGAATCCACTTCCTACTTCCCGGAAGTTTCACATTTTCCAACTACACTTAACATAAACAATACTCAACATAAAGTGTTAAACATAAATCGATAATCACCAAACCAATACAATAATAACCATCAATCTGCTACCAAGAAAAAACTGATGCAGCTCCAAATGACAAGATCTACATATTCTCCTTATGTCACAGATTCTTATTCACATCATCTCTTTCATACGTTCACTCATTGGTGGGGCCCATAACACCAACACCCTCATCATTCAATCAAACTCACTTGAATCTGTACACAGGAGAAAAAGGCGCTGGACATGTGGGTACCTTATTACCTATCAGGATTAATTTGCTTGACATTATATACACATTATACATATACATCTTCAGAATCCTGACCTTAACATCAAGGCACTCCACCATTTGATCGAGGGACCATTTAGTTGGACTGGTTGATGGTGAATTAGAACCAGCTAAGACACAATTAAAGCCTAGGACACATTTGAAATTTTCTGTAATTAATTTAGGAACCACAAACTCATTTCTTATTAATTCAAAATTTTGTTTATCTTGTTCAATTAAACTCTTAAATTGTCATTTATTTTCTAGAGCTCGCTATTTTATCGGTAAATTCATTCAAGAAAATTATGAACATTCAGAAATTACTTTTAGACATAAAATTTAGAAAAGTACATTGAATCTTTACCAATTTAGAGATGAAAGAAAGTTCAAATCAAACAGGGAATTATCAGCATTCTCAAATGAAGGTTCCCTTGAACGGACAGTCCAGTCCTCACCAAAGGATAAAACCGGCGTACAAAATACAGGATACAGCGTAGAAAAGTTCAGAATTTCAGCAAAGTTCGAACATCAATCTGGAGCATGGACCAATTTCACACTCAGACTGATAGCATAGAATTTAGGAAACACAAAGAAATACCCAAAGATATATGCAGCCACGACCGCGACCCAATGAAGGAACGGAATGAACGCTGCGGCAACCAACCCTTCCTACTCCTCCGACCCTCAATGATTCATGAGAGGGCTTTTTATATACTTTTCTATCTTACTTCATTCTAGATTTTGGGCAGACCAAATGTTCTGATTGGACAGTTCGGGATTATCAGTGGTTTATTAAAATTTTCCCAGTGCAAACTAGTTCTCCATAGTGATTTTTCACAAAGTTCTCAAATTGTAATTTTCTGTTCCGTTCCCAGGCATGGGAATAGTGGCTGTATGCTTTCCCAAGGTAATAGGGTCCCACAAATTGGTCCTCTCTTTGTCTCTTCCTTGATTTTCATTTGGTCATCCTTTGGCTGGCGGTCAAGTCCTGACTTTCGTCCTTGGCAGGGAACACGATGTCAGGAGTTCAAGCTACCGTGTGATTTCAAGAGCCATCTGGGCATGCGCAGAGGTCATCACGTGTACATGGTAGCATCTGCTTCAGAGAACACCATCTTGGGAACTGGGCTGTAGTAGGCCCCAATGCCAACTTAAGCAAAAATAGACATAACAGTAATTAAAATATAGAAATGAAGATGCCAATGTTTAAACCCACACTAATCCCATTATCTATTAGTATTTTTCTAGCTGTAGCAACATTTAAAGCAATGATACTTACCATTTGATGTTTTAAAGCACAAACAATCACAAAGCAACTGAAATCATGCAATTTTACTATAATCTAAGGTTAGTTTGCGTACCATAGTTAATTAATTAAATGTTCTGCCATGCAATTAGCAATTTACTCCCACGTGTATTTCGTGTTTATCAAGGTGCAAAGGTTGGTTAATAAATTACCACTCCAAACATATTTTTTAAATTATTGTTAGAATGATTACGTAATTAATTACATGCAAATTAGAGGAGGTATACAAAATTTTGTCGGGAGCACCGAGTCTCTCAGGGCACAGGAATGAATTATTGCGAATGTTCCCCCAAAGGAGACTGAATTAAACTGAAAATTGAAGAAGTTCACCTTTTGAAACTTGCTTGCGTCAGAGAGTCCCCGGAACCGCGGCTACTACAGTTATGGGTCTTTCATGCAAGGCTGGCCAGAAAGGTGTCTGCAATGCCATGAAGACCGGGAAAGCCCAGCGAGCCTGCGCACTCACGGCGTTTGCATATGGGTGAAGGCAGCTGCAAAGCTGCAGTGAAGCAGGAAGGTTGCCGCTCGCATACCATATCGGGGGCTTTCAAGTGGCTAGGAGTATGGCGATCCAGACCCCAAAGAACGCATTAGAGAAAACAGCATGGAGGGGGTGTGCATGACTCCCGTAAGTGGCATGGGGAGGGGAAGAGAAACAATCTCACCCCTAGAGCCCGACAGAACAGACAACCCTAAAAAATAAAAAAAAGCTGACGCAAAAAATAAAAGGGGTCAAAAACACAATGGTCAAGAAGAGCCAGATAGGAGAGGAACCCACAGAAGAGTTACTGCTTAAGAAATAGTCAGTTTGAGGTGGAAAGTACAGAATCTGAAACAACTCGAAAAACCCGGTGATAGTCCCAATAAACAGCAAATCAGGAGAACAAGAACCGGGAGGAGAGCACAGTTATCTCAAACTCCTCCAAATATGCACAGGGCAAACAAGGCATTAAGATTAAAATCACCCCCTCTCTAAGCTCCTTCTTTAAAATTCAAGACAAAAAGCCTCCAATAGTACACCAACCGCGGGGTCAAAGGAAGAGTCTTCACAGACACTGTCATGCAGAAGAACACCCACATTTTTACGGCGGAGGGTAGACACAAGCAACAAATTTCAAGTGCTAACTACAGAAGGGCGGGAGGTAGAGAGGACACCCCCATCGATGGCGTCCCGGGGAGGACTAGATGAAGGAATGGAAGACGGCAATAAGGAAGAACACCCCCCAAAGTGAACACAATGATGAAACAAATTGGTCCTAAGGGCAAGCAGCAATACAATCTGCACAACCAAAGATGGGAAAGTTAATGGAAACCCTAATCTTAGAGATGAGGGCAAACTTCGCCAAATCGGAGAAAAATCAAGAGAAAATACAGGCGACGTGAGGCTCTTGAGATGAAAGTAAAATCACTAATGGACAGAGTATTCGGGATGGAAACTTCCTTAGGAAAACTGGGTAGAGAAGTAACGGTTACCCAAGGAGAAATTCAGACTTTAAAAGCAAATGATAAGGACCTGAGGGATAACATTGTGTCTTTAGAAAATAATGCAAGACAAAATAATCTCAAAATTTTAGATATTCCAGAGGGGATGGTAGGAGAAAACATTAAGAGTTTTGTGGTTAAGCTTCTGAAGGATTTCATCCCGAGGATAGATGACATAGTATTGGAAGAGGACATACAAAGTGTTCATAGAGACCCTTTTAAAAAAGGGAAATTCAAGAAAAACGCACAGAGGATCCTTGTCAACTTCAAAACTTATACCCTGAAAGAAAAAATCCTGAATGAAGCCCTAAAAGCTGGCACTTTTACTAACGGGGACTGTAATTTCAGAATCCGTTCAGTCATATCAAAAGCCACACAAGCTAGGCAATGGGAATTGGGCCAATACATGCAATCTGGCAAAAAAAGTAAAAATAATTGTCTGTTGTGCAAAATACCAGGAAGGATAGGGTCCCAAACCACAAAGTAGATAAAGTAGGATTGAGTACACACTGTTTGTGAGGAAAGAATATGGCTAACAACATAGTGAATATTATGTCATATAACGTAAATGGCCTTAGAGTTAAAAAGAGGAGACAGAAAATTCTGGAATACTCAAAAGGGGTTAACAGTGAAGTCATAATTCTGCATGATTATGAAATATCAAAAATGGGTTGATAGTTATGTCTGTACCAACCAATCCTGTTGTATTAAAGGAGTGGCAATTATATTTTTAAAAAATGCATATGTAACAATTGTGGAAGCTTCGACAGATCCAAAGGGAAGATGGGCGATAGTTAAAGTAAAAAATGGTTGGAAAAATGTATATTATGATAAAAGTAGGATCTTTGATAAGCTGGGACTCCCTGTCATCAAGTCCCGGTGGAAAATTGTCTAGATTCAAATGCCATCAGCTGACAAGCTGGGTAAAAGGAATGGAGAATGACTTTGTGGAAAATATAGAGCTAGAAGAAGAATTGCAAGGCAATTCACTTGGCAAGGAAGTAGCAAAGTGGAGTTATGGGAGAGAGACCTGCCGACGCTGGATGTACAATACTTATGGCAAGTATCTATGTTCACATTATGGCGCATAACAAAAGGTGCACCTCTTCTGAAAAAACATCTTTTTACGTTACACATAGCATACTGGTCCCTGGAAAAGTTAACAAAGATGAACAAACAAGTGGTGAAGAGATGTCCAGAGATGCGGAGAAATAAGTGCAAATTACATTTATATGTTTCGTCAGTGCCCCCAGCTCCAGTCGTTCTGGTCCGGTGTGGGTACTAATGAATTACTGGGACAAGATATAGAGGTAAGAGTAGAAGTAACCAGTTTTGGAATAATGGGTGAGAATGTTGGGCCACCCCTCTTAAATGATAAACAAAAATCCTACTATTGGTATTAATATTGCTCTCCAGGTGAGAGGTATGCATAAAATGGATACGCACCAGCCCCCTTTGTTAAGTGAATGGTTAGCATCGGTGCAAAAGGTAAAAAACTTAGACCGAAGTAAGAGGACTCAATTTTGGGAGATATGGGACAAAAGTAGAATCTCAGGAGAGGGTCTTTAAAGGGCTGTGGTAGAAAGGGCAGTCCAATGATTACCCGTTTTGCAATAAAAAATAAATAAAATCCGTGACTTTACCATGGAGGAGGCACGAGTAATCTCTCCCATTGGATTTGGATATCAAAAGATAGACCCTCATGATAAAAAAGAACGCCTGTTACCCCACCTGGGAGTTGGGGGAGCGACTTCTGTTAGTAAAGTTCCGAACAGAAGGATCTCATGTCTTCGTATATCTCATCTCACTTATTGCACAAAATGAGGACAAAAGAAAATGATGAACACTGCTAAAAATACAACAAAGCTGGGTTTGCCAGTATTAGATATAACTAGGCCTGGGAATGGATGAATACAAGTTACAACTACACTGTCGTGTCTACCCCTAAAGCCAAAATACCACATATCTGCACATCTAATGAGCTGATGAAATCTACTAAGTCTATTGAATGTCTACAAATGTCTAGTAACCAACTTCAACTCCACACAAATAGATGAGAATACTAATCTCTATCTATTTTGTTCCATTCCAAGTCCCTATTTACTTTGACACAAACAACGTGGATGTCTCACTTCCACCATTAACAATGTTGTCTATTTCTCAACAGGTCGGTTCACCAATGTACCTGCACAGAGGTTGGAAACCGAACAGAGTACCTCTCCACCCCAGGATGAAGCACTCAGCGATGACAGCGCTCCTGAAGAGGTGGACGTGGATGACAGTCCAGGCCCATCTGGTCAGCCTGGGCAGACAGCAACAGTGGGGCTCACTGTGCCCACAACAACACCCCCACCACAGCTGCAACAACACAGCCAACCACTACCCCCTCAACCTATGCACCTAGCACAGTCAGTACCATCCTGTGCACCCCAGTCCTGGATTCTGAGCTGGCTATCACCACCACAGTCACGGTAAACCAGGACCCAGTGGGAGGGCGCTGACCCTTGGGGGTAGTCATAGTAGAAGGGTAACTGTGGACCTGCAGAGTGAGCCCATTGGGGCCACCGCCACCCAGGCAGCCATCACTCAAGTCCTGCGAGTCTACCAGGATTCCCAAAGTGTCATGGGCCATGTATAGACTGAAACCAGGGAAATGAAGCAGCTGCAGAGGGACATATACCAGGAGGTTGGCAGCATACATATGCGGAACATCAACACCACCCTCTACAGTGCTTTTCGACTTGCATCTACCCCTTCCTGTGGTCCAAGTACATCCAGATTGTCAACATCTGCTGCAGCCACAGGAATGCTGCATATCCCCCCTTTCTCAGAAATAACAGGAACAGGATTGATGTTGGATAAGTGAGGTGAGGTTTGAAGCAGGCTCCAACTGATTAAATAGGTCCAGTATTGTTTGACGATTCAAACAAAACTTCTGTGTGGCATGTCGCTCTTCTATGGTCTGCACATCTGGAAATGGACGATACCTTGGAGCCTGGCATCTCCTCCCTCTCCCAGGGTACCTGTTTGAGAAGTAACATAAAAATGTATTTTGGTCACAGTGTGCAGAGTAACAAATGTGAAAAGCAAAAGTCATGTGTCTGAACGTTGAAGCTTCATTAAGCATTGCACATCTCACTTTTTTATTGACAAATTTTAAACATCCAGTATTCATCCGCAAGGTGGCCTTCACAGATCTGTATCAGAATTGTGCACATCATCAATTCAGAAAATGTATATTGCCACTACAGCGAGGGTAGCATAACATTTTATGTGAAATACCGCCAACCATGGTGTACAGTGCACTGAGCATATTTTGCCTATGTGCACAGTAATGCACTACGCGGATGTATGTCATTACATCGCATACCAATACCACGCCACCTTATTGCAAAGTCCTATCTTTTCCTACGTGCAAATAATACCTAAATATAAAAAGGCGTAGCTCTGACAAGATATTGATGCTAGTGTGTGTGATTATAGTGTCGTACTGTATCTGAGCACCGAACCTACTATCACTTCTGGGAGTAAACTTTGATCCCTTTGCAAGAGCATAAAGTGAGTAACTGGGTATTCGGATGAGGTGAAGTGGTTTCCAGCGCACTGAGACCTCAGGGATAAGCAACAATACCCACCAGAGATACAGCCCAGCATCCACTGGCTGCCCCAGGTCCTCAAGAAAAGGCCTCATTGAGCCGTAAAAACAAGCCCGGACCCCCAACTGGGCTCACCCAGCACTGGGACAGACTCCAGGAGGGTCCAATGAGTTCAACAGGGGGAGGACTTTTCCAGAGATGCTGGTAGATTGATGCCTGGGAAGTTACTGTCCCTCATCGTTTGGAAAGACTGGGGTTACCTCAGGTTAGGGCGGCGACATAAAGAAATGGATTCTAGAAGAGGAACGCCCCCTTCTCACATCCAAGTGGGTGCTGGCTCTGCAAGGACTGACAGCCGCGCAGTTCATGCGGTGGAACCCAGTGCCTGACCCTCTGCAAACATATTCAGTCACCTTTAGCTGATGATTTATGTGATCAGACATTTAAAGAGGTAACAACTTTGCCCGGCTATGTATCTGTTCCCCGTCGATTGGAGAGAGCTTTTGTCTGCAGCAGGAAGCAAATACCTAAAATACGTAACATTTATTTTAGGTAGAATAAAAACAATAATTCCCTCTGTGTCACGAAAATGCTTTTTTCCCTATTCCCACAAATTTGTGTTTTTAGCAGCTCTTCTCTCAAAACTGCAGTCATTCCCAACAGGTGCCCAGGCTCTACTGCATTGTCTCCAGCCCATTTGCTGATGGGGAGAGCTGCACCCACTGGACCACCAGGGTGAGCACAGTAACAACAAGCCCGAAATCTGCTTCTAGGGGATACATGGGATGCACTGAATGAACACAGCGCGCCTCTTATTTATTCTGCTCTTTCTACAGAGACCCGTGTATTTTAGAAGCTTTGCGACTCCTTCTGCATCAGTGTGTGTTAATAGGCCACAATAGCTACAGACGAATGGCAAAGAAAGTGCCATAAACTTGTCTTTAAATGCTCAATATTTTGCATGAATTACCTTTCTAGATGCATAACTTGACTTTTCTTGCGGGGTAAACTTGTAAACTGTGCTGCATAGTTTGGTGCCTGTTTCCGCATAATTCCAGTGACCCTGGGCCACAATTCCAGTGACCAGGGTCACTGGAATTATGCAATTCTGCTGCTACTCAGTTTTCCACATAATTATGGATTTGGAGCATTTGCCACATAATCCACCATCTCCTGCAAAAACTGCAGATATCAACAATGTTTATTTTTTGTTTCTAGCGCAGATACATCAGTATTTCCTAAACCTGGAGCTATGTTGCCGCACTTTGGAAGGCGCCTCACAAAAGACGACTAGTCATCTTTCAGTTACTTATTCCTGTATTTGGATGTTAAATTGAGCACTAATGAGGTGAAATTGTTGCCGATACAGTGCCACCATGAGTAAAAATGACAAAATAATGAAGTAATACTGTCACAAAATGATATGCTGCATAATTTGCCTGTTCTTCATGCATAATTTAGTCGACCTTGCCGCATAATTTGGTCCTCCCCTGCTGCATGGTTCCAGTGGACCTGGGTACAGCCCAAGCAGAATAGGGTTTGTATAAAGTGGTTGAATGATTGATTGTTAGGCTAATGGCAGTACTACATTCTCCTGGAAAGAGACAGTGTCTGCCTCCTGGTCATGCACAGAAGGCACACAAAGGAAGCCATGTACTCTGAAGTTAATGAAGCAATCATTAACTCGCCAGGCATGAGTGGCATGCCATAAAGAGAAGCCAAGTCTATGCTAATATTCTGTGATAATCGAGCACAGCCCCGGAGATTCCAAAGGTTGTGGGGAACGTGACGAGAAGCGCTGGGCCTGGGCCTACCTGCACGCTGGGTCACCGCACTCTGTCTGTAGCTGTTCACAAGTTCACGTTCACCAGTCACGCAGAGATGGGCCAAATGAAGAATAGCCCAGGAGGCTGAGGCGGGACATGTATGTCAGAGGTTCGAATCCAAGCAGGGCTGATTCCTCATTTCATCCTTCAGAGGTCGATACATCTAGCACAATTGACATGGGTAGTTATAACGCCAAATATCCTACTCTTTCTGAATCTCAACCCTAAGCAGTGATCTGGTTCTTGTAGTTACGGACTTACTGGGGGTGAACAAGACTGCCAGTCCCAAAATACAAAGCGAAAACCTGGACTGGATCATCTACCCAGATATGTACCTGAGAAACGTGAGAGCTTTGTTCCTGCAGTATTCCTACTCACTGCTCCTCACCCCCACCACATAGTCCGCAGGTCAGATGCTCTGCAGGAGTACCTTGCAGCGGTAGGTGAGTCCACAAATGAACAAGGAGAGCTGAGCCGGAGCCAAGCCAGGGGTCTGGCTCGGCTCTGAGAGCCCATTCACAAGCCGAGCCTTGAAAACATTCAGGTGCCGATCACGATCTGTTAAAAACCGGGTACGAACCGTCGGACGGAGCATATTCTCCGTCCGACGCGTACCCGGTCGTCAAAATATACCAACATGGAATTACGATTCGCACGGAAACACCATTTCCATACGAATCGTACAAAACACCGACCGACTAAAATAAACATACAAATGCGATCCGGGAAAGCGCCGACCTGACGTCGGGACGCACGCAGCCTGCCATTCACGAACCAGGAATTACGATTCGCACCGACGTCATCCCGCACGGTGAATATTTTCCGGCTGCCAAAAACTGCCGGGAAATCAGGACGACGCGAACAAGGAGTACCAGTACGCGACGGACAGACAGGACGACGCGAACAAGGAGTACCCGTACGCGACGGACAGACATGGACCCGAACCTACGTGTCATCCTGGCCCTCATAGCAGTCGACCTCCTCTACAGGTTACGCCGCAGACGCCGCAGAAGGTCAGAACAACAAAGGGAGGGGGGAAAGGGGGGGGGGTTGCAGGTCCAGGGCAGGCCACAAAACCACCACCATAGTCACACAGCACACATGCCCTGGACATACCTGACCCTCAGGCCCTGGTCACTACGAGGGGGTGGGGGCGTGTCCAGCTAAGCCAGCTACCGCCACAACGGAAGTTCTTGACGACGCGAACCGGCAACACAACCAGACAGGTACGTCCCGTACCCACGCTCACACCTACGTCACCCCAACAATGGCGGGACGGCTCGTACCCACGTGGCAAAGGCCTGGGTACGGGCCACACAAGCATCACATAGCGTGGGGACGGATATGTACGTACCGTACCCCCACCCCGTATGCATGGAGCGTACCCCCCACCCCAACAGTGTAAGTACGACCCGTACCCCCACCCGCGTATGCAAGGAGCGTACCCCCCATGCCAACAGTGTAAGTACGACACGTACCCCCACCCGCGTATGCAAGGAGCGTACCCCCCACCCCAACCGTGTATGTACGACCCGTACCCTCACCCGTGTATGCATGGAGTGTACCCCTCACCCCAACAGTGTAAGTACGACATGTACCCCCACCCGCGTATGCAAGGAGCGTACCCCCCATGCCAACAGTGTAAGTACGACACGTACCCCCACCCGCGTATGCATGGAGCGTACCCCCCACCCCAACAGTGTAAGTACGACACGTACCCCCACCCGCCTATGCAAGGAGCGTACCCCCCATGCCAACAGTGTAAGTACGACCCGTACCCCCACCCGCGTATGCATGGAGCGTACCCCCCATGCCAACAGTGTAAGTACGACACGTACCCCCACCCGCGTATGCCAGGAGCGTACCCCCCATGCCAACAGTGTATGTACGACACGTAACCCCACCCGCGTATGCATGGAGCGTACCCCCCACCCCAACCGTGTATGTACGACCCGTACCCTCACCCGCGTATGCATGGAGCGTACCCCCCACCCCAACAGTGTAAGTACGACACGTACCCCCACCCGCGTATGCAAGGAGCGTACCCCCCACCCCAACCGTGTATGTACGACCCGTACCCTCACCCGCGTATGCATGGAGCGTACCCCCCATGCCAACAGTGTAAGTACGACACGTACCCCCACCCGCGTATGCAAGGAGCGTACCCCCCACCCCAACCGTGTATGTACGACCCGTACCCTCACCCGCGTATGCATGGAGCGTACCCCCCACCCCAACAGTGTAAGTACGACACGTACCCCCACCCGCGTATGCAAGGAGCGTACCCCCCACCCCGACCGTGTAAGTACGACCCGTACCCCCATGGAGCGAACCCACACACGTGTATGGACAAAGCGTACATATTGTTAAATAGGAGGGGTGTGTGCAGAGTCCTCCCAGCAGTGCCCAGAGACAGGAGGGGTGGGTGCCTATCACTCCCAGCAGTGCCCAGACACAGGAGGGTTGTGTGCAGAGTCCTCCCAGCAGTGCCCAGAGTCAGGAGGGGTGGGTGCCTATCACTCCCAGCAGTGCCCAGAGACAGGAGGGGTGGGTGCCTATCACTCCCAGCAGTGCCCAGAGACAGGAGGGGTGTGTGCAGAGTCCTCCCAGCAGTGCCCAGAGACAGGAGGGGTGTGTGCAGAGTCCTCCCAGCAGTGCCCAGAGACAGGAGGGGTGGGTGCCTATCACTCCCAGCAGTGCCCAGAGACAGGAGGGGTGTGTGCAGAGTCCTCCCAGCAGTGCCCAGACACAGGAGGGGTGGGTGCCTATCACTCCCAGCAGTGCCCAGAGACAGGAGGGGTGGGTGCCTATCACTCCCGGCAGTGCCCAGAGACAGGAGGGGTGTGTGCAGAGTCCTCCCAGCAGTGCCCAGAGACAGGAGGGGTGGGTGCCTATCACTCCCAGCAGTGCCCAGAGACAGGAGGGGTGTGTGCAGTGTCCTCCCAGCAGTGCCCAGAGACAGGAGGGGTGTGTGCAGAGTCCTCCCAGCAGTGCCCAGAGACAGGAGGGGTGGGTGCCTATCACTCCCAGCAGTGCCCAGAGACAGGAGGGGTGTGTGCAGAGTCCTCCCAGCAGTGCCCAGACACAGGAGGGGTGTGTGCAGAGTCCTCCCAGCAGTGTCCAGACACAGGAGGGGTGGGTGCCTATCACTCCCAGCAGTGCCCAGACGCAGGAGGGGTGGGTGTCTATCACTCCCAGCAGTGCCCAGAGACAGGAGGGGTAGGTGCCTATCACTCCCAGCAGTGCCCAGAGACAGGAGGGGTGGGTGCAGAGTCCTCCAAGCAGTGCCCAGAGACAGGAGGGGTGTGTGCAGAGTCCTCCCAGCAGTGCCCAGAGACAGGAGGGGTGGGTGCCTATCACTCCCAGCAGTGCCCAGAGTCAGGAGGGGTGTGTGCAGAGTCCTCCCAGCAGTGCCCAGAGACAGGAGGGGTGGGTGCCTATCACTCCCAGCAGTGCCCAGAGACAGGAGGGGTGGGTGCAGAGTCCTCCCAGCAGTGCCCAGAGATAGGAGGGGTGGGTGCCTATCACTCCCAGCAGTGCCCAGAGACAGGAGGGGTGTGTGCAGAGTCCTCCCAGCAGTGCCCAGAGACAGGAGGGGTGTGTGCAGAGTCCTCCCGGCAGTGCCCAGAGACAGGAGGGGTGGGTGCCTATCACTCCCAGCAGTGCCCAGAGACAGGAGGGGTGTGTGCAGAGTCCTCCCAGCAGTGCCCAGAGACAGGAGGGGTGGGTGCCTATCACTCCCAGCAGTGCCCAGAGACAGGAGGGGTGTGTGCAGAGTCCTCCCAGCAGTGCCCAGAGACAGGAGGGGTGTGTGCAGAGTCCTCCCAGCAGTTTCCAGAGACAGGAGGGGTGGGTGCCTATCACTCCCAGCAGTGCCCAGAGACAGGAGGGGTGTGTGCAGAGTCCTCCCAGCAGTGCCCAGACACAGGAGGGGTGTGTGCAGAGTCCTCCCAGCAGTGCCCCGACACAGGAGGGGTGGGTGCCTATCACTCCCAGCAGTGTCCAGAGACAGGAGGGGTGGGTGCCTATCACTCCCAGCAGTGCCCAGAGACAGGAGGGGTGTGTGCAGAGTCCTCCCAGCAGTGCCCAGAGACAGGAGGGGTGGGTGCCTATCACTCCCAGCAGTGCCCAGAGACAGGAGGGGTGTGTGCAGAGTCCTCCCAGCAGTGCCCAGAGACAGGAGGGGTGTGTGCAGAGTCCTCCCAGCAGTGCTCAGAGACAGGAGGGGTGGGTGCCTATCACTCCCAGCAGTGCCCAGAGACAGGAGGGGTGTGTGCAGAGTCCTCCCAGCAGTGCCCAGACACAGGAGGGGTGTGTGCAGAGTCCTCCCAGCAGTGCCCAGACACAGGAGGGGTGGGTGCCTATCACTCCCAGCAGTGCCCAGACGCAGGAGGGGTGGGTGCCTATCACTCCCAGCAGTGCCCAGAGACAGGAGGGGTGGGTGCCTATCACTCCCAGCAGTGCCCAGAGACAGGAGGGGTGGGTGCAGAGTCCTCCCAGCAGTGCCCAGAGACAGGAGGGGTGTGTGCAGAGTCCTACCAGCAGTGCCCAGAGACAGGAGGGGTGGGTGCCTATCACTCCCAGCAGTGCCCAGAGTCAGGAGGGGTGTGTGCAGAGTCCTCCCAGCAGTGCCCAGAGACAGGAGGGGTGGGTGCCTACCACTCCCAGCAGTGCCCAGAGACAGGAGGGGTGGGTGCAGAGTCCTCCCAGCAGTGCCCAGAGACAGGAGGGGTGGGTGCCTATCACTCCCAGCAGTGCCCAGAGACAGGAGGGGTGTGTGCAGAGTCCTCCCAGCAGTGCCCAGAGACGGGAGGGGTGGGTGCCTATAAACTCCCAGCAGTGCCCAGAGACAGGAGGGGTGTGTGCAGAGTCCTCCCAGCAGTGCCCAGAGACAGGAGGGTTGGGTGCCTATCACTCCCAGCAGTGCCCAGAGACAGGAGGGGTGTGTGCAGAGTCCTCCCAGCAGTGCCCAGAGACAGGAGGGGTGGGTGCCTATCACTCCCAGTAGTGCCCAGACACAGGAGGGGTGGGTGCCTATCTTGCACAGCAGTGCCCATGGAACGCAAAGGGTGGAGTAGCCACAGATACCATGCCCACAAATTTCAGTCAGGTGCACAAAGACCCTGCAGTACATGTACCACATGTGTGCGAGGCTGGGAGTATACTCATGCATAGTGCAGAAAAGAAAACATGTACACATGAAGTCATGTCAATAGTCCACATACACAAGTACAATGACTACCAAGAATGCCACGAATGATGCAGGTGGAGACATCGCTCAGCATGCATGTGCAAAGTAGAAGGAGTCCGTCACACACCCAGCTAATGTACACACAGCTCAGCGCTAAATATTGGGAACACCCTGCAGGGAAGATGTCAGGGTACACAGAGGAAGGAATCCACCTTTGGACAATTTCACCATGCAGCAACTGCTTACATGAACACAGAAACCTAGCTAACACCGTGTGATGGCACACAGATCCCAGGGTCCCCCCTATGACAAGCACACTACTACATTTCCCACACAACCAACACATGATCACCACCCAAAATCATGTAGCAGCCCCACCAACAGCAATATCAGAAAAGCAGTAGTGTTCAAAGGAAACAAAAATGGCTTTAATCAGCAATATCAAAAATTGTATGTTCGTAGAAAGTTCAATATTTACAAAGCCCATTGGGCAGTCCAGAAGTCACAGCTGGAACGGGGGACACAGTGGGATGCGTGTCCCCTAGCTTGCCTGCACAGTTACATTCCGTCGTCTTCCACAGGGGTGAGGGCATCATGTGGGGGGGAAGAAACAGGCACCGCAGGGACAGGAGGGTGAAGGGTAGGCGTCGTGGGTGCAGGGATGGAGGACTCCACCACAGGGGGTGGGGCAGGGCCAAAGGTGGAGGCCAGGATCTCGCTGCACACCTTAGCAAGGTCCGCCAGGGAATCCCCTGCACCCGAAGGATCCACAGGCCCCAAGGAGGGGGGGGGGTCAGAGGGATGGGTCGCAGCGCCACTGGGGGAGGGTGTAGACAGGGGGGAGGAATCAACCACCCTGACCGAGGACTTCCTTGACCGCTTGCGTGGTGGTGTCACTGTGGGGCTCAGGGACAGAGCGGCCATGAAGGAGTCTTTGGGGGAGATGTGGCCAGGAGAGCTGAGGGGAGGGGATTTGGAGGTAGTGGATTGGGTGGAATGCGGACTCCCACTCTGGCTGCGTGTCACACGTTTGCCCCCCGACCCAGTGGGTGTGCCTACCTCACCCTGTGTGTGCGTGTCAGGAGGTGTGCGGTGGACCTTCCCTGCTGGTGTGGTGCCTGTGTGTGTTGTGGTGGGTGCATGCTGACGTCTGGGTGTACGTGGGACAGGGATGGGAGTGGGAAGTGTGGATGGGGCAGGGGTAGGGGGTGGGACGTAGCGCTGCAGGAGACCCACTGCTGCAGTCAGTGTGGAGTCTATGGACCTCAGCAAGTTGCGTTGGTCAGCCTGCGATGAATGAATGCCCTCCAAGTATGCCTCCATGTTGTTGAGGACCTGGCTGTGGGCATGGAGGACATTAAGGATCGCAGTCTGACCAATCTGCAACTGCCGCTGGATGTCCACAGACTCAGCATTGGCGGCAGCAGTGGAGACAGGGGCACGGGGTGCGGTGCCTGGCAGGAAGGAGACATGTGGTGACCGGGCATGTTGGGAAGGGACACGAGCACGTGGGAGGCGGCTGATGCCAATGGAGGGGGCGGTGCGAGATGTAGGGCTGCTGTCAGATGGTGGTGCAGCCACCGCCCACTCGGAGAGATCATCCTCGGACCCGTCAGCTTCATACTCTGTTGTGCCAGTCGACAGGTCCCCGGGTTCACTCTCCTCCGCCTCAGTCCCACTCGATGTGCCAGGCACGATGTCACCGCTGGCACTGGTGCTCGGTCCCTCCGCGCCGTCTGTGTCCATGTCTCCCTCCGTGTCCCCCGACGATGCTGTGGGCAGGGTGAAGAGAAAGAAATTAATCATACACCTGTATACATATGTCACATGAGTCCAATCTACTTAGGTTACAGTGCATAGCCTGAAACAAAGGAAGAGTTACAACTACAAAACAAGGTACATATGTAGGCCCTGCAAGACACAGTTGTGTGACCCACCATGCCATGGAAAAACTATGGAGAGCATGACACAATAGCAAATGAGATGACATGGAATATTGACTGAGGAGCAAGGCCCTGGGGACAATCCAGCACTGCATCTGCACCACACAGCGTGGCAGGCAATAGGGATGAGCAGGGACCGCATCCAGGAACTAGAGGCACATGCAGCATAGGTAATACTGATAACATGCCCACCCTGACTGGCACACTGCACCTTGAGTGTATGTCCAGACAAACATCACACACTGGCCAGTCCTAGCAAGGAGATTACAGGTCTTGACATGTAGGCCATGCCCGCACCACCCACCCCCTACATGAGACAAATCTGTGGAGACACAGGAAGCACTTACAGCTCTTAGTCTGGGTGAAATACACATGGGATGCAAAAATTCAATATTGCACACAAAATACACAAGGTGCGCCTGTCCAAATAATCATGTACAAATGGGCATCATCAGATGATTGCAACAAGACACACAGGCAATAGCCACCGTGAGTATGAACAAGGAAAATCAGGTCAGGCCGGACAGTGGACACTTGTAATACATCTCACGTCAATATACATGGTGCCAGGGGACAATGGCACAGAGCACAACCTATGCTGTAGACACAGAGATTGTCGACATTCTCGGATTACACACATGATACCTAGGAAAAGATGCCCCTGGGGACAGTAGTGGCAACACAACTCCATGCTCCTGAATGGGAATGACTGCAACACACGCTAACATCCCTGCACTATGCGTAACGCACACTCATGCACATCATGTCACAGGCCACCACATGGGACATGCCTGCTGGAAGGCCTCGCACTTGAGAGATTAACTCCCATGTCTGGACTCAGCATTAGTGCCAACTGACATGGAACCCACAAGTCCAGAACTGGACAGGGCACAGGCAAGGTCACAAAACCTGTTACACACCACCCCCACACATGATGCTGCAGGCATAGTACACTTGGAGAAGGTGTCAGGCTACATAACCTTGTGATGGAGTGACTACACACAGACCAGGGAACACATTGCAAGGAGGGGAAGGGAGGCAGGAGAGCACTGCAATACTGTGGGTAACAGGATCTGCACAGCACCATAAACCCAGGAAGTGTATCCATGGAACAGTGCACTTACAAATGCTGGTGAAACACAACAAACACACATGTACCTACCCCCTTCCGGCTGCTGCATCTCCTGTAGGCGCCTCTCCAAGTCTGGAAAGACCACCGCCAGCACACGTTTCTGGATGTGGGAGAGACGGTGGCGCCCGCGGTTCTTATGGCTCTCAGGTGAGTCCCCCAGCAGGACCCGTGCGATCCTCCGCGTCCAGCACCGGATATCCTGCCAGCGTTTCCTCACCTGGGACAGGCGCCGCCTCCGACCATCCGCACTCCTCACGGCGCTGACGGCGTCCAGCCATATCTGCTCCTTGGCAGAGGCGTCTACCTGTGAGGATGAACAAGTGACACTACATCAATACACCTGGCACATGTCACAGAGACACAGATTAGAACACATTTGCTGTTTACAACAAGGCATAGTATGCATCCAACGCATTGCACCTTTGTCATAGGGACATGATCCTCTGGGGGAAGGCCAAAAGCAGTACGTGCCATTGAAAGGACACAGGTGGAATGAGGGCAACTACACAATCAATGATCCAGGCTCACACTGTGCATCACACCCACCCCTCCTGTCTCTGGGCACTGCTGGGAGGACTCTGCACCCACCCCTCCTGTCTCTGGGCACTGCTGGGAGTGATAGGCACCCACCCCTCCTGTCTCTGGGCACTGCTGGGAGTGATAGGCACCCACCCCTCCTGACTCTGGGCACTGCTGGGAGACATCAGGCATTCCCTCCCCTGGGACCCCCCCTACAGTACATAGCATGTGTGTCACACCTGGACACAATGGCAGAAGTCACAGTCACAAAAAAAGGGACACAGTCTGTGCCAGTGGACACTGCACTCACCTGATAACCTGGTCGCCCATACAGCATGGGGTACCGTGGAAGGATCACATCCACCAAAGCCATGTTCTCCTCCAGGGTGAATGGCTGTGACCTCTCCACAGCCCCTGACATGGTTCCAGGGAATCAGTAGCAGCAGCTGGGTCGTGGAATACAGAGATGTGCAGGCAAGTGCTCCCTCATGGGACCTGGCTGCCTTATATCTGCCTTGCTGGCCCATCTCATGCACAGGAGTACAGAGTGATTGGTCACTCACATTTGCATCCTATGTTTCCTCCAATCCCTTCAAACCTAGCAGTCTGTGGGTTCTTAATCTGTTTTTTTTTTCTCCTGCATGATGTCAGCCCCACAAACACATTGCAACAAAGTAGATTCATTCCAACTGACTTCTGCTGTGCACCTTCCAGAACAAATTCAAAATTTGAACTTGGTCTCCATGACAACCAGCATGCATGTAGGCCTTAATACTTGTCCCTCATGTGTCCCCTATGTAATTTGGAGCTTCACACACAGGTACGGTGCGTTCCGTGGCCCTAGGGCACCCCAAATGCATAGTAACGGCCCGTACACGCGTGCCTACGTTCACTATCACTATGGGTGTCCTCGCGTATGCGTACTCGTAGTGGTACGGGCCGTACACGCGCCTGTACGCTCCCTATCACTATGGGTGTCCTCGCGTATGCGTACACGTAGTGGTACGGGCCGTACACGCGCCTGTAGGCTCCCTATCACTATGGGTGTCCTCGCGTATGCGTACACGTAGTGATAGTGAGCGTACAGGCGTGTGTACGGCCCGTACCACTACGTGTACGCATACGCGAGGACACCCATAGTTATAGGGAGCATACAGGCGCGTGAACGGCCCGTACCACTACGTGTACGCATACGCGAGGACACCCATAGTGATAGGGAGCGTACAGGCGCGTGTACGGCCCGTACCACTATGGGTGTTCTTACGTATGCGTACTCGTAGTGGTACGGACCGTACACATGCCTGTACGCTCACCATCACGATGGGTACACATACGGCAGCACTCCCATAGTGATATGGGACCGTACACAGGCCCTCTTAGCAGCAGTACGGCGGTTTTCACACATCACAGTGGTGACAGGCAGCACACAGGAAGGAATAGGGCGGACATACTTGTCCATGGATGGACATCAAGGCATTTTCTGTGCAGTACTACATGTGTGGGGCACAGATGTGACAGGCTGTGATGTGGAACATTACTGCTGAGTCGAGAAGGCACCAGATGTATGATGAGATGTGTACAGATGTAATGTGTGACGGTGCAATGTGTGCCAGGCATGCCCTTGACTCCTTGGACATGTGTGCATGTCGTACTGCACACTTGGGATGACCGACACTGGCATGGCACGGACACCAACACATGGAAGTGTCCCCTGATGCCCGGTACAGGGGTTACCACACCTGACTTGTCACTACCCACGGTGCACGATGTGACTATGTCATGTATGTGTGGGGGGTTCCCATTAGGTTGATGTTGGAGCACCCTCAAAAGCTGCAGCTGTTGCAGCAACCAACATGTGTCTGTGTGTAGATTGACATTGCACACTGTTCCGCACACCATGCCACATGTGGTATTGGATGTGCGGTGCGTATGTATGCATGTGACACGGAGTAGCGTAACAGGGACATGTCTGCATCCTCTCAATGAATGTGTGGTGAGTCATGACATTTGCACCTTCATGGCAAGGTGTGTGGGCTGTCCTAGTGTAATGTCATGTGACCTGTGGCTCTAGTGTTCCGCTACCAGTCTCTGCAATCGGCATCCTACTTCTGCTGATGTGTGGGTGTATGTCACTCCTGTCTTGCGTCTGGCTGTTCACTTGCACTGGGATACAGCTAATCCCATGGAATGGCATGTGGAGGTTCTCAATCTCCGTGTGTAGCTGGCTCTTGGTAGGAGTGTCACCTGGCAGCCATACGTGTCCAGGGCATGTGGCACATACCTGACTCCGTAAGTAGCATATGTGCATAGACAGATTAACATGTGCTCAGTACAAATTATTTGTTGTTGTGGTGCACTCACTCTTCCTTGTCACTTCCAAATTACTGCAGAGCGCCGCCTCTTCCCCGAGCAATTCCGGACTTGGCTGCCATGCGGGAGAATGATCGTATCCGGTGCTACCGCTTCCCCCAACGGTTGATTCTGGAGTTGACGGCGAGACTGGCACCACACCTGCAACCGCTGCACAGGTATCCTACGGCACTGACACCCAAGCTGAAGGTAATGGCAGCCCTACATTTTCTAGCCACGGGTACCTTTCAAAATACCATAGCTCATGTTGGTGGCATGTCCCAGAGCATGTTCTGCCGTGTGCTGCATGATTTCTTAGAGGCCATGTTGATTCACCTGGATGACTTCATCAAGTTCCCAACCCCTGAAATGTTGACTGTGGTCAAGCGTGGATTCTATGCCCTGGGAGGGATGCCCCATGTCATTGGGTCCATAGATGGGACACATGTTGCTTTGGTACCACCACACGCACAGGAGGTAGCGTACCGCAATCGGAAGCACTACCACTCCATCAATGCCCTTGTGGTGTGTCTGTCCAACATGGTGATTTCACATGTCTGTGCTCGTTTTCCAGGATCAGCACACGATGCCTACATCATGAGGCGTAGCAGGGTGCCTGAAATGATGACGCAGCTGCGCAACGAACGAGCATGTGTTGTTGGTGGGTTCAGTCTGTCTGTCCTGTATTTTGCGTAGACTACCGGCACGACTACTTCTCCAGTTCTAACGATGTCCATGTGCTTCCCATGTAGGGGACGCTGGCTATCCCAACATGCCATGGCTGATCACACCTCTCCGCAACCCCATCACGCCGGCCCAGCTCCGCTACAACACCGCCCATGGCCGGACAAGGCGAGTGATAGAGAGGACGTTTGGCCTGCTGAAGAGCCGATTCAGGTGCCTACACAAGACCGGCGGCGCGCTCCCATATGCCCCTGCGAAGGTCTGCAAAATCTTCATGGTCTGCTGCATGCTGCACAACATGGCAGTTGAGAAAGCTGTGCCACTCATCCTGGATCAAGCTGACCAGGACCATCCACCCGTGGAGGACGAAGGGCTTGGCAATGGGGCTAGTGATGTGGAGGATGTGGATCCGCAAGAGGACATCCGGACTCGGCTCATACGCGACTTCTTTGCTTAGTGGTGAGTACCAGTGTCTGAGTGTGCACGCATTGCTCCCCGTGTGGCATGTGTTGTGATGTGTGTCTCCACCTGCATGTATGGCACGTGAGTCAGAGGTGTGTGTGGGTGTGTCACTGGAGTGATGGTGGCAGTGATGGTTGTATTTCCCCAGTCATAATTGTGACCTAGCATGTTGTCATCCATACATGTGTCGAGTACATGCTTTTTGTGGCTGACTTCTTGTGTGTCTCTCTTCCCCAGGTACATGCGCATGCCGTCTGCTGCTTGCATTGTTGTGGCACTGCTATTCCTCATGGACACGTCATCATGTGCTGACTCAGCGTTACACGCATGGACAAGTTTGGAAGTCTCCTTAGGGTAAGGGATGCATCAGGGGTGTATTGGGTGTGGCAGTTGTTCACGATGTATGCACACTGCCCCTGTCGATGTTTGGTTCCTCTGCAGCCATGTAGCATCACCATGGGACATGACATGCAGCTGTGTACACCTGAATAGATGGTCTGACTTGTTGACAGTCATCAGTGATGGGATAGTGGATTGTGATGATGGCATCAATGTGTGTAACACTGACCTCGGACACATACGGTTTGCATTGGCTTGACATGGTGTGGGACTTCTACATCAGCGGATCAATGGTGTATGGCAGTCTCTCCGTGAGCAGCTGTGGGTGTTTAGCTGTTAGCCGACAATTGTGTGCCAGTTCCATGGCTATCACGCATTCGTGCTGCAGAAGGGGGGTGCCAGTGTTGGACCCACATGTTACTCCACATGAAGTGTTCATGTGTACTTCAAGTTGCCTCTGCAATCCCGAAAACATGACTAATAAAGGTGTCCTTATGCCTCCAAGGTGCCTCTTCTCAGTCAATGCTGGTGTGTTGCCACGGTGCATCCAGCATGTCTGGCATGGTTTTCCCTGATAGTGGCTATGTGTCTATGTGTCGAGTAGCAAGATGCAAGCTGTGTGTGTGGGATGAGACTGTGTATTGTGCATGATGTCCATGACTGTGTGGGTATTGTGACATGTGCCATCCCCATGCATCCAACGTTGGCCAGGCCCCCATTCTCTGCATCCACCGGACTCAAGCTTGCAGGACATGGTTCTGCCACCTGTCTACACATACCTGGGTGCCCCCCAGGACACTGGACTGGATCCCTGACCTCTGCGCATGACTGTTGCTGTACTCAATGTGTCTGTCAGCACGGTTGTGCGGCCACCCCCTCAGCTAGTTGGGTCCATCACGGGTGTGTATGGTGCTCCATGTCTGTCTTGCCTAATACACTGTGACCCGTGTGTCCTGTGCAAGACTCAGGCCCCAGGGTGTGGATGGTTGAAGTCAAAAGAGAAGTCAGGCATGTTTAGACTTTACAAGACACATGTATGGTAATAATGCAACCAGCAGGCATCTTCTCTTCATGGTGTGAATTTTTATTTTTGTGGGGGGTGGGGGGTATGACGTGAGGGGCTTTCCGGGAGTTTGGAATCCAAAGTTCAGTAGGGGAGTTGGTGTCCTTGCCATTGGAAATCCTCAGAGTCCATGCCACAGTCTTTGTCAACATTGGTCAGACAGTGACCAGCAAGGCCATGTGGCAGAGAATGTCTCTTGATGCTGTGATGCTGTTGCTCCAGTGGGCCAGGTGCCAGGCCAGGTGTCCTGGGAGATGGTGATGTAGCGCCGACCCTCATGGTCCTTTCCGTGGACGACCCGGCCTCCTGCGGGGACCCTCAGAAGCAGGCCGTGACGATGTTTGGGATGCCCCATCGGATGTTTCCTCCTCCTCCTGATCCCTCCCTGTGGGTGGTGATGTTCTACGCCTTCTGGCACAGGGAGGGTTGCCCATGTTGTCGGCCATCCGACGGAGTGTATCGTGAATTCCCGTGTACACAGTCACGAGCTCAGCCTGTCCGTCCTCCATCCTCCGTTGGTGTTGCAGTAGACAGGCATGTAGCTCCGCATGTTGCTGGGCCTGCTGGGTCTTGATCCCCTCGAGGACGGACACAACCTGGGCCAGGCCCGTGGTGTCCTGCCGGTATGTGTCCAGGATGTTTCGGACATGGGAATATACCGGTTCCGCAGCCAACTGGTCAGGCTGGCGCCTCCGCCGTCCTCCACTCCCACCACCCCTGCCCACTTGCACCTGGCCTGCCCTTGTGGGCACATCGGGTCTCCGGGACCCCTGAGGGGTGGCATTGGCGTTGTCGCCTGCCTCCTCCTGGGTGCCCGGGACACCGTGTCCCTCCTGGCCAGCCTGGCTGCATTGTGGTGGTGGGGCAGGGATCCTGGGTGTCTCCTGGGATGTGGCAGGAGTGGGGGTGGTGGTTGGCCCCGTTGTACCTGACGCAGGTGCTGCAGGTCGTTGGACACCAGAGGGGCCAGGTTGGTCGGGGTCGTCCACAAAGTGGTGAGAGTCGTCGCTGCCGGTGGGATCGGCCTCCCGCAGAGCCGGGTCCTGTGAGTCTTCCCCCCCAGTGTTGGGGGGTGAACCACGAGGTTGACCTGTGTGTGAGAGAGACAATGTTAATTTTGGTCCATGCAACATCCATGTTTCATCAGTTTCAAAGTTGGCACATTTCCTCTTGGAATTAGGATCTGTCTTGCATTCCACTCACAGTGCACTTGTGCATGGGTGTGTCCCTTGGGCACCACTTTGGCGCCTTTAACTATGTGTGGCACAGTCTTACTTGCTGCGTCAAGTGTGACTGCAGTCAGCAGTGGAGTGGGCAGGTGTGGCGAGCCATGCATTGGCGCCTTCCGTGTAGCACTGTACATGTGCACATGGAGTGGATCCACACACTTATATGATGCAGGTAGCTGTTGTTGTGCTCGTGCACAGGTTGTGACATGGCCCTGTGTTTTGCCATGGAGAAGAGGGGGGGTTCTGGCACTGGCCACCCTTGTCTACATGCACGCAGTCCACCTGCTGACGAGCAGACATTCCCACACACCACAAGGCTGATTTGCTCTCCCTGTGTCTCCCTCCCTCTCTGTCCCCCTCTCCCTCCCTCTCTGTCCCCCTTTCCCTCCCTCTGTGTGTCAGCCTCCTCCCTCTGTCCGTCTTCCCGTGTCTCCCTCCCTCTGTGTCACCCTGTCCCTCCCTCTGTGTGTCAGCCTCCTCCCTCTGTCCATCTCCCTGTGTCTCCCTCCCTCTGTGTCCCCCTGTCCCTCCCTCTGTGTGTCAGCCTCCTCCCTCTGTCCATCTCCCTGTGTCTCCCTCCCTCTGTGTCCCCCCTGTCCCTCCCTCTGTGTGTCAGCCTCCTCCCTCTGTCCGTCTCCCCGTGTCTCCCTCCCTCTCTGTCCCCCTGTCCCTCCCTCTGTGTGTCAGCCTCCTCCCTCTGTCCATCTCCCTGTGTCTCCCTCCCTCTGTGTCCCCCTGTCCCTCCCTCTGTGTGTCAGCCTCCTCCCTCTGTCCGTCTCCCCGTGTCTCCCTCCCTCTGTGTCACCCTGTCCCTCCCTCTGTGTGTCAGCCTCCTCCCTCTGTCCGTCTCCCTATGTCTCCCTCCCTCTGTGTCCCCCTGTCCCTCCCTCTGTGTGTCAGCCTCCTCCCTCTGTCCATCTCCCTGTGTCTCCCTCCCTCTGTGTCCCCCTGTCCCTCCCTCTGTGTGTCAGCCTCCTCCCTCTGTCCGTCTCCCCGTGTCTCCCTCCCTCTGTGTCACCCTGTCCCTCCCTCTGTGTGTCAGCCTCCTCCCTCTGTCCATCTCCCTGTGTCTCCCTCCCTCTGTGTCCCCCCTGTCCCTCCCTCTGTGTGTCAGCCTCCTCCCTCTGTCCGTCTCCCCGTGTCTCCCTCCCTCTGTGTCCCCCTGTCCCTCCCTCTGTGTGTCAGCCTCCTCCCTCTGTCCATCTCCCTGTGTCTCCCTCCGTGTCCCCCTGTCCCTCCCTCTGTGTGTCAGCCTCCTCCCTCTGTCCGTCTCCCCGTGTCTCCCTCCCTCTGTGTCACCCTGTCCCTCCCTCTGTGTGTCAGCCTTCTCCCTCTGTCCGTCTCCCTGTGTCTCCCTCCCTCTGTGTCCCCCTGTCCCTCCCTCTGTGTGTCACCCTCTGTCACCTAAGGCCAGCTTCCTGGGCACACACTGTTAGCAGATCTTTGATTGGCCCTTGGCTTGTTGCTGTGAGTTTGTTTCTGATCTCCAGGCACCCCTTGGGTGTAGTGTGTGTGTCTGCGCTGCTGCTGTGGTGGTGTGTGCTGCCACTCTTTCACAGTGTTGGCTGTTCATTAGCTGCTGTCATGTGCAAAAACGTGCCTTCACCCCATGTGTTAATGCAAGGCGTCCGCCATTTGCTGGCGAGTCTTTCCTGTGTGGGGACACAGTGTTAGTCTGGCTGTGGCCTAGGCCATATGGGCAGAGGGCATTGTTGTCTGCTTCTGAGTTGCACTATGTGATTTTTGGGGCCCACCCTCCCGCCATCCGGCTTATCGTGTCATGTATTGCTGTCTTCTGTGGCCTGTGACTTGACATTGTCCAGCTGGGTGCATGGGGCATGGTGGCGCCAGTGGCATGTGCGTGTTCATGGAGTGTGGTTGAGTCATGCGATAGCTTGGGGTGGTTGCGTGCCTGTTTGTGGGTTTGGTTGTGGATGACGTTCCCCCCATGTGAGGTGCGTTGTTTGTGTACTCACCCGGGTCTCGGAGTCCTCCTAATCCTTCGACTGCCTCCACCGGCAGTATGGCCATCACCCTCTCCTCCCAGGGATGGTAGTGTACGGGTCTGCGGGACGGCCCTCCTCCAGTGACGTTGGCCTGGTTGTGTTCGTCCGTCATCTTGGCTCGGACCCTCCTCCGCAGATCGTACCACCTGGCTTGGCATTCCTGCTTGTTCCTTCTGGTGTCCGCAACAGCATTCACAGCATCAACGATGGTCTGCCACATGGCTGTTTTTTCTGAAATGCTGGTCTGTCTGACCAATGTTCCAAAGAGGTGTGGCTCGACTCTGAGGATTTCATCGACAAGGACCTCCAACTCTCGGTTTCTGAACTTTGGATTCTTGTTAGTGGGTATGGTGAGGGGTGTGGGTGTGGATGGTGGGGGGTGTGTGTGGATGGTTGTGGGTGTGTGGGTGTGGTTGTGCAGGTGTGTGTGTGTGTGAATGTGATGAGGGGGTGTTTGTGAAGGTGGTTGTGTGAAGGTGTGCAAGTGTAAGGTGTGGTGAAGCTTGTAGTATGGTGCTGTAGGTTGTCTGAGGGGTCTGGCAGCAGTGATTCTGTTGCAAAGGCTCATGGTTTGTGTGTGTGGGCCCTTTTTATTGGTCCATTGGTGGGTGTGGATGTGTTTGAAGTTTGGGTGGGTGTGTTATAAGGAGTGGTGGTGTTTTGGGCCTCTGTTTGTTTTTGGCAGTTGCAGGTCAGTGAATGTGTTGTTTTAGTTGTTTTTGGACATGTTTAGTGGCTTTGTGCCATTCGAATGGTGTATTCTTGTGTTGTTTTGTTTTGTCCTGGTTGTGTACGTGCGTTTTTAGCGTGTGTACGGTGTGTACATGGGCCATTTGGTTGTACAGTGCTGTCCTTGTGTGTGGGTTGGTACGACTCGTACATGCGGTTGTGATGTTGGGGCCTGGGGTGCACTCCGTACTTAGGAGGTTGTGGTGGGGGTGCGACTCTGACGTACACGGGTGTACATACACGGGGAGGTACGACACGTACACGGGTGTACATACACGGGGGTAAGACACGTACAGGGGTGTACATACACAGGGGTAGGACACGTACACGGGTGGGGGTACGACTCGAACGTACAGGGGTGTACATACATGGGTGGGGGTGTACATACACGGGGGTAGGACACGTACACGGGTGGGGGTAGGACTCGAACGTACAGGGGTGTACATACACGGTGGTACGACACGTACACGGGTGGGGGTACGACTCGAACGTACTGGGGTGTACATACACGGTGGTTCGACACGTACACGGGTGGGGGTAGGACTCGAACGTACAGGGGTGTACATACATGGGTGGGGGTGTACATACACGGAGTTAGGACACGTACACGGGTGGGGGTAGGACTCGAACGTACAGGGGTGTACATACACGGTGGTACGACACGTACACGGGTGGGGGTACGACTCGAACGTACTGGGGTGTACATACACGGTGGTTCGACACGTACACGGGTGGGGGTAGGACTCGAACGTACAGGGGTGTACATACACGGTGGTACGACACGTACACGGGTGGGGATACGACTCAAACGTACAGGGGTGTACATACACAGGGGTACGACACGTACAGGGGTGTACATACACGGGGGTAGGACACATACACGGGTGGGGGTAGGACTCGAACGTACAGGGGTGTACATACACGGTGGTACGACACGTACACGGGTGGGGGTAGGACTCGAACGTACTGGGGTGTACATACACGGTGGTACGACACGTACAGGGGTGGGGGTACGACTCGAACGTACAGGTGTGTACATACACGGGGTTACGACACGTACACGAGTGGGGGTACGACTTGAACGTACAGGGGTGTACATACACGGGTGGGGGTGTACATACACGGGGGTAGGACACGTACACGGGTTGGGGTAGGACTCGAACGTACAGGGGTGTACATACACGGTGGTACGACACGTACACGGGTGGGGGTAGGACTCGAACGTACTGGGGTGTACATACACGGGTGGGGGTGTACATACACGGGGGTAGGACACGTACACGGGTGGGGGTAGGACTCGAACGTACAGGGGTGTACATACACGGTGGTACGACACGTACACGGGTGGGGGTACGACTCGAACATACTGGGGTGTACATACACGGTGGTACGACACGTACACGGGTGGGGGTACGACTCAAACGTACAGGGGTGTACATACATGGTGGTACGACACGTACACGGGTGGGGGTAGGACTCGAACGTACAGGGGTGTACATACATGGGTGGGGGTGTACATACACGGAGTTAGGACACGTACACGGGTGGGGGTAGGACTCGAACGTACAGGGGTGTACATACACGGTGGTACGACACGTACACGGGTGGGGGTACGACTCGAACGTACTGGGGTGTACATACACGGTGGTTCGACACGTACACGGGTGGGGGTAGGACTCGAACGTACAGGGGTGTACATACACGGTGGTACGACACGTACACGGGTGGGGGTACGACTCAAACGTACAGGGGTGTACATACACGGGGGTACGACACGTACAGGGGTGTACATACACGGGGGTAGGACACGTACACGGGTGGGGGTAGGACTCGAACGTACAGGGGTGTACATACATGGTGGTACGACACGTACACGGGTGGGGGTAGGACTCGAACGTACTGGGGTGTACATACACGGTGGTACGACACGTACAGGGGTGGGGGTACGACTCGAACGTACAGGTGTGTACATACACGGGGTTACGACACGTACACGGGTGGGGGTACGACTTGAACGTACAGGGGTGTACATACACGGGTGGGGGTGTACATACACGGGGGTAGGACACGTACACGGGTTGGGGTAGGACTCGAACGTACAGGGGTGTACATACACGGTGGTACGACACGTACACGGGTGGGGGTAGGACTCGAACGTACTGGGGTGTACATACACGGTGGTACGACACGTACAGGGGTGGGGGTACGACTCGAACGTACAGGGGTGTACATACACGGGGGTACCACACGTACACGGGTGGGGGTACGACTCAAACGTACAGGGGTGTACATACACGGGTGGGGGTGTACATACACGGGGGTAGGACACGTACACGGGTGGGGGTAGGACTCGAACGTACAGGGGTGTACATACACGGTGGTACGACACGTACACGGGTGGGGGTACGACTCGAACATACTGGGGTGTACATACACGGTGGTACGACACGTACACGGGTGGGGGTACGACTCGAACGTACAGGGGTGTACATACATGGTGGTACGACACGTACACGGGTGGGGGTACGACTCAAACATACAGGGGTGTACATACACGGTGGTACGACACATACAGGGGTGGGGGTACGACTCGAACGTACAGGGGTGTACATACACGGGGGTACGACACGTACAGGGGTGTACATACACGGGGTAGGACACGTACACGGGTGGGGGTAGGACTCGAACGTACAGGGGTGTACATACACGGTGGTACGACACGTACACGGGTGGGGGTACGACTCGAACGTACTGGGGTGTACATACACGGTGGTACGACACGTACAGGGGTGGGGGTACGACTCGAACGTACAGGGGTGTACATACACGGGGGTACGACACGTACAGGGGTGTACATACACGGGGGTAGGACACGTACACGGGTGGGGGTAGGACTCGAACGTACAGGGGTGTACATACACGGTGGTACGACACGTACATGGGTGGGGGTACGACTCTAACGTACAGGGGTGTACATACACGGGTGGGGGTGTACATACACGCGGGGTACGTCTCGGACGTACGGGGGCTGAGGGGAGTGTTGGGCGCATATGCGGGCACATGTCTCCATGGTTGCTATGGGAGATCGGTGCGGACGGTGTTTTTTCCATACGGTTGTCACATCGGACGCACGGGATGGATCGTGATTCCTCGGTCGGACTTCACTTTTCACATTTGTACGGTAAATCGTCCGAGGACGTGTCGGACACATTTTCGGACCCGAGGACGTGTGGGGAATCATTCCCAATGCGGTTCGTATGGACTTTTTCCCATGCGAATCGTGATTGCCAGTTTGTACGGCACTTGTACGATTCGTACGGTAAAAAGACCGGATACGAGTCGTACGGGGAAAATTTTTCCAGGATCGTGATCGGCACCTCAGTCTGTAAATCAAGCAACAGATATCATGCAAAAATACAATAAAGTGTCTTCAAAATTCAAAAAAGTATATTTCTTTAACATGAACACGGTTCATTTTAGTACATCAGGTTATATATACCACTGCATAGAGCGTCACTTATTAAAGTGATAGTTTTAAACATGCACGCCCATCCTCCCCCTGCCACAAAGACCATGCAACTAGTCAACTAAGAAGGAATTCAGCTATGAAGGGTACCCCATGTGTGCCCTAGATTCTTATACTTGGAACAATACATCCATTAAATCAAACACAAGAGGGGTTTTTGATCAGTGCACACCCTGAGCTCATGTACGTGAAAGTGCTCTCAAACATGATCATGAACAACACAAAGGAGGCGCGAAGAAATAACATATTTGCCCAGCAACACACAACTTGGTTATTCAGGGAAGCTGAGACTGATCCCCGGCTTTCTGGTTTCACATCATGCCATTCCGCCTCTAGATCAGTCTCTTTTGCACTCACTTTACACATCAAAAGTCACTTTTTAGTCTTTAATTCTTTGTGCATGAGATCAGAGCATGGGCGGCAGGCAGAAGCGACCTGAAAGCTCGGCTCGTTTTGGGCTCGGCGATCCACGAGGGTGCCGAGCAGAGCCAGGCCTCTGGGCTCTGGCTCGAGCTCCCTGTCCTGGCCATCCTTTAGTTGTAAGTATTGTGGAATGTGCATTTGCTAATAATTCCCCTTTTTACTTCATATATGGTCATCATTATTCCAGGTAGAGAATGCCTGTGTACGTCACGACACGCCCCTGGATGTTTGAGGCGTCTTCTAGTGCTTTTCGTAGACGTCTTCTTGTACTGTGGGTTCTGACCCGGCCTGCTGTGGTTTTCGTGCCCTGCCCCCTGCGGGTGATGTGCACAGCATGGCATGGTCAGTCGGTTCTGGTTTTACAAGTGCTTATACAAGCAGCGTGGTTATACACGCCAACAGACCTGATTCCGGCGGGAGACTCCCAATTTTTAAGCTAAAAATTGCTTTTATTTTATCTCTCTCTCTCCGCCTAAAAAATTGCCTCTGTTTCAATAGAAGTAAATAGGAAAAATATATTCCAGCGATTTCCCCCCCCCCCCCCCCCCCCCCAATCTCCCACTTTACTAGTGCAGAAGGTAGGCATGTATGGTTGGTATGTCAGGTCTGCAGCTGAGCAGATACGGATCTTTAGAGGGGCCTACACCGTGGAGTAACCAATCACATAAACCGATTCAGTTCGTTGATTTTAATTTATTTATTCAGTTTATATTTTATATTTCCATATGTCTCTGAGCCTGTCATTTAAATAAAGAAACTTCAAAGCATCCGTGCTACAACGTAATTTGTTAATGTTTTATTCTCTGAATTACAATCGATATTAGAAATGTAATTAGAAAAAACTTTTTATATTGCAATTAATTTTTGTCTTGGATTTCGATAAAGAGACTATTGGATTACGCCTTGGCCATTCAAATATTAGTTTTCCAAATTCGGTTGACCGGAGAGTCCGGTGGCTCATTTCCTGGGTCACATGACCTGATCGTCCAATCAGAGCATACGGTGTGTAGTAATGTCAGGGAGGCATCCCTCACTCCTCTATCCTGCTGCTGTTAGACATGACTCTCTTGACCCACATCATTGAGAGCTGCATGGTGCGTGAACCCCTGAGATACAGAGTGCTGGTAGACTAGAAGCGCTTCAAACTGTAGCGTGACACCCATCTGCGAGACAACGGAAGCTCTGTGTCTTCGGACCAGGTCATGTGAGGTCTATGATACGAGACTCAGCCAGTGGGAAGAACAGAGCCAGAGCTAACCAGACAGCCCTGGAAGCGCATCAAAGGACCTGCCTCTGCCCAGTCAATAGCGCTTGACTACAGCATTGTGGGACAGATTTACGACCCACCAATTTGCGTGTCGCAAATTGTGTCGTTTTACGACTCACAATTTCCGAGTCGCAAATAGGAGTGTACAACAGTGTCTCAGACACTTTGAGATTCCTAAAGGGGTCGCAAATTGCCTGCGTCAGTAATATTCATGAGTCAGGTACAATTTGCGACCCCATTAGGAATGGCTAGCACTCCCAGGGATAATGGTGGCCTGCTGGGGTCAGCAGACCACCAGGTCTGTGACTGTTTTTTAAATCAAGCAGTTTTTAAAAAAAATTGCTGCCCTATTTTCCTTAGAGGAAAATGGGATGCATTTAAAAAAAGAAAAATTAAACATTTCAGTGCCAGTCACAAAGGGGAAGGGTCCTTTGCGAGTGGCTTACCACCCATTTGAAATGGGTGGTAAACTGCGAATGTTTTGCGGCCACAATTCCGAAAAAACAATCTTACATTGCAGTGGGACTCGCTATTAGGAAGGGACGCCCTTGGCACCACCCTTCCTAATAGTGGGTCGCAAACACTATTTTGCGAGTCGGTAATAGGTTATCGTCTCGCAAAATAGTGTTTGTACGCGGGGCAGATCTATTTGCGGTCGCAAACAGGCCGACTTCCCGTTTGCGACCACAAATTACAGTTGTACGTCTGGCCTTGTATGTGATAATACAGTCTTCACTTCCATGGCTGAATATGGCCTCTCCTGCTTACAGTGGAAACATCATGAACACGGGGAGAAGCCTGGTGGGTAGCTGGCAGCCCCTCTCTTGAAAAAAAGAGAGCATCTCGGTGCTACAGAAGATCCAATCTAATCAGGATCTTCAACAAACCCATCTGGTGGAAGCTTTCGTTGCCCTTCTTCATGGTTCGAACCAGACAGACAACACACTAGGAGGAGAAGGTTTTTAATTCCCTAATCATACCAACATTGCCTGATGTTTCCTGATTACATCTGAAGGCCCCCTCTTGGAAGAAGGGTGCTCTTCTAGAAGAAACTTACTTCTCCATAGAAATGTACAAGGTGAACAAGAAGGCGGCTTCCTTCTTACGCCACAGGGTCTTTAATGGTGCGGAAAAATTGGGCTCTCTTGGACTCTGCTTAAATAAAGTGAACATCACCCTCGAGCAGAAATACGGCAAAGAACCTTTGCTACGCAGCAGCGACATGCTTATGAAATATTAGCTGAATTTTCAGAACTGTTATTCCATCAATGATACACCCAACTGAGGGGCATATTTACAAGAACTTAATGCTGCCTTAGCGTATATTTTTTAACGTTGCAACTTTTTTTTTAATTGCCTTATTTACAAATTAACTGCAGTTAGCGGCACTTTTCCAGTATGAACTGGAATTTTCAGAATAGCCACTTCTGTTAGCGGGACATGACGAAAATGAGATGCAAGGTAGGCCTTCCTGTGAAAAAACTGCAGCTAACCACACTTTGCAATATTTACAATGAAACTCCCGTATGTCGATAGTCTCTCAAAACTGCCTCTAAGTCCGGATAAAGGCAGCTTTTTTATGACCAAAAAATAGCTGGTCTTAAAATTGGTGCAAACACATCGGTCCACATATAAGATGTTTGGGTGCTGGACAGCGCTGCAAGGAATATTGCTGCGCTGTCCTGCGCCAAAACAAAAGATCAGGAATGCGCCCATCAATAAGATAGGGGGCATTCATGGGCCTCATTCATGAAAAGTGTTGCATCGCTGCCACAAAACAGTGTTGCGACACATTTCAGTGCGCCTTCCTTGTGACACCATGGATGCGCCGTATTTACTGTATGGCATTCCATGTCGCAATCAATGACAGATACGTCTGGAATTCTGTCGTATCTGTCAGCGCTAAAGTCACACGTTGCTGCAGTTGTGTCGCAAGCATGACGCAACTCCAGCAATGCATGGGGCCAGCCTATCCCTATGGCGCTCCTACCATGAGACAGACTTAGGGTTTTGACACAGTGGCGTCCTAGAATTGTTGCAGTGGAATCTGAGAGATTTTACTGCGCCACTCCTACAAGGCTTTGTTGCGTGTGAACGCCCACCCTGCATACATCATACCTGATGCAGGTATAATGTGGCACAGGGCTTCACAAGGTCATGCATATGCCTATATGCGTCACTTTGTAAATATGGCCCAACGTGTTGTAAAATTCATGCTGCAAGTACGTCAAGAAAATGACTCACTGGCGGCTTTAAAATGCTGGAAGGGGCTCATGAATAAGCCCCACTGTATTATTCTCCTACGTTGATTCACAATGGCTTCCATGCGCCAGCGTAAGCACCCTTACGCCATGGTGCAAGGATGACTGTGTTGCGGAGTTGATTAATGTTGTGGCTCCATCTCTTCTCGAGAGGTCTGCTGGTGAGTCTGGACTAGTTGAGTGCGGGAGTGAACTAGGTGGCCTTCTTGGAGTGTTTTTTGCCTGTTTTTTTCTTGAGGGGTGTCGGCGCAGTTGGAGATCCATCGGTGGACTCTCTCCAAATCTGTGACTGAGCCTGCAGGAGCCTAGGCCAGGCGGGATTTCACAGGTCTGGGTACAGCAGTCGCCGCCAAGTCCGCTTGAGAGCCTCTCGATGTAGGTCATGCAACAGGGCCCCCACAAGTTCAGTGCAGCTCAGGGGCCTCACCCTCCACAACGTCCAAGCAGTGCCACATCCTTCGGCCTGTGATGCAGAGAGACGTGGCCTACCATTGGTAAACCCCTCCGTGCACCCCGGTGTAGAGGTGGCGCGTGTTATTTGATGCAGACCTCCCTACATTGGTGCGCAGGAGCGCCTCTACCATTCACAGCTCCAGGGGTGCCAGGCAGTTTTCTCACATGGGTCAGCAACGTGTCTCCATGCGACCTGCCAGACTTCACCACCAGGTAAGCGCGATGGCCAATGCCTCAGTGTCTACCGCCACAGCCCACAGGCTTGTGCCCAACACGGCCCGCTTCCACCGTCAGGCCACAGTTGCTCAACAGCACCATCGCCTCCCACTCCGGGTCTCAGGCGCAGGCCCAGCGAGGCCTCCGGGCCCCGGAGACTGTCTGCGCTTCAAGGCGTCAGCTGCCATGCTTTTGCAAGGATGGCACTATGCAATGTGCTGCAGCATTGGTTTTCCCCAGCGATGCACCTCTTCACATAAAAGGAGCCCTGAATCTGCATTTCCTCTTCCCCTGGGACTCTGGCTGGTCATCCTGGCTGTTGGGGATTTGAGGGGTTGTTTACCTGTGCTGAACCTGACCCAGGCTGCTCTATTCTGCATTCCATTGTTTTTATTTTATTTCTATCATTGGAGGTGGACTTATAGGCTATTTTTGCCTCTAGAGGCAGAAAAGTGAGGTTGGGCTGACTAACGTGAGATTTTTTGCCACTAATTGGCCTTTCGTCACTTTTCTCTCACTAGCATCAACATTTGTATTGCCTTGACGCTAGTGTTAGCAGCAGTTTTCGCCACGGCTAGCTGATACTATCGCCATGTAGCGCCGTATTACACATACGTCGGTAACAGGGCGATAGTTTTCGGTAAGACCGGGCAGAGCTGGCGTAGTGCCTCTACGCGGAGTTCCACGGAGTTGGAAAACACCTCCGTGGAACCCGGCTCCACTCCGCTCCCTCCCCCCTCCCTAATTAATTATAATGTTTTTTAAAGGCACTTACCTGCTATGGCTGCCTCCTCCTCGCCATGGTTGCTCTACTTCTCCGTCCTCGCCGTCGTTCTCCATTGGAAACCCCTAAGGCTTTTATTTGAGAGGAGAAATCCATAGTGTGATAGGGGTTTACATGAAACTCAAAATATATTAAGTGTTTAGGTGTCTTATTTGCAAATAATATTAAAGAAACCACTAGACTTAACCTCAACGAGATCATCACGAAAATCTCCATGTTAACGGAAGGCTGGTCTCCATTATTTCTTTTTTGGTGGGGTAGATTAGCAATGATTAAAATGTTGCTGCTACCAATTATCAATTTCTACTTATCCATGCGATCGGTTACCCTCCCACTCTCTTTCTTTAAAATCATTAACCGTTCTTTAATCAATTTCTTGTGGAACACGCGCAAGCCTAGAATCTCGTTATATCGTCTTCAGCAATCCAAGGACATTGATGGTGTAAATTTTCCTAACCTACCATTCTGCTTTTACTCTGACACAGATCTGGATTTCCCTTTCGACTAGCCTTCACACAATGCTAACCACCTGGGGTCAACTGGAACAGGCCCTGTGAGAAGTTGGCCTGATATGTAGTGCTCACTACTCTAGTGATCACTGTGTATCATTCCAAACAACCCTTATTGATGATTGGTTGTAAGTCAACCTTATAGACCAGCTATCCTAGTAGCGTGGATACGAGCAGTCTTAGGCTAAACTCTAGAGGGCGTGTTAAGCCAGCTGTTTACCATCACCTATACCCCTTGAACACCAAGTGAAAGGACGCCACACAAGTTGTTATGAAAATAAAGGATATTTATTTATAACAAGACTACCCTGGCTCTTTATGAATCAGGGAGCTAAGCACAATACAAAACTCTTAGGAAAATACTTCTGGTTGCACAATTTACACAAATGCCCGAGGGCACGAAACCATTACACTGCAAGTGGAAGGGGAGAAGTTAGAAAGTCTAAAGTTACTGATTCCGGAGTGATCCGATCAGTGGGACTAAACGAAAAAGGAACTGGACACTTGTAAAGCGAACCTGCGATGGAGCACCGAAATGCTCGAGTTACCTAGCCCAGAGGCTGCGGCTGTGGAAGGTTCGGCAAGATGTCGGAAGTCCTCGTTGTAGTCTCAGGAGCCTGAAAGAAGAGTTGCTGGCAGGCGACCAGTGTCGATGTTCCGCGAGATCCAAGCCTGGATCGGTGATGAAGGAAACCTGAAAGCAGAGGGGACTCAGTTCTCAACCGCTAGCCAGCGATCGTGTGGGCACCAGGAGGGTACCGGCTGAAGTCACCTCGACCAGGTGAGTGGATGACGTCGGACTCGGCCGATCCTCGGACCAGGAGGCGCGGCGGCGTCCAGGATGGAGGGCGAGCTGTCCCACGCAGGTGTCTGCTGTCGATGATGCTGGGCCCAGGAATGGGGCAGCGGATCTTGGCAGTGGCAAGCCCACGCGGTGGAGTCAAGATGGCGTCTGGAGTGGACCAGGAGGGTCCGTGGTACTCCTCTGTTGAAGGGGAGCAAGAGCCAGTCTGGAGCAACCAGACTAGTGATGAAACAAACGTGGTGCGTCGTGAAGAGGGCCACAAGCCGGTCGGCAAGTGGTCGAACAACGCGGTGAACAGCAAGGAGCGGAAGGGCCCCCACGCAGATCTCGGGGATGCTGGGGAGGCAGACTTCGGTGCTGGAGCGGCTCAGGGTTAGAGCTTCTCAAACCCTAGGTGCACTCACTCGAGGGTCCCTCGGTGGGCGCGCTAGATAAGCGTCGTGCAGGTTCTGAAGATGGCCGGTCCCGCAGGTCTCGTCACACCTACGACTCTCAGCTGGGCTGATGAGGTAGGTAAAAGGTCAGAGATGGCAGGGACTCGGGCTTCGTCGAGCTGGGCAGTCTTGATCCGTAGGAGAGACTTACAGCAAACCGCAAGCGCTTAGGTGGTGCCTGCTGGTGCAGGGTGGCTACTCCTTAGCCACAAGGGAGAGTCTTCAGAAATAGTCAAGAGTTCCTTTCGTGGAAAGTAGTTCAAGATTCAGAATTATCCAATTTGGGAAGGGGACTCGCTCCTACCTTTATTCTAAGAAAAAGGGGCTGGCCCGTGACTAGGTTCTACCTATGGGTGGAGCCAGGAGGGGGGTGGTTACACCCCTCTCCTTAGTCCGGCTTCGCCCCAGCTCAGGGGCTGGTGTGCCCCGAAACTGGTTTGAGCCAGGCTATGCACAGTGAGCACCGGGGTGCCACTGGCAATCACCTTCCTTTCAGCCCTGCCTACCTGGGATACACAAAACCCTGTCTGGGATGGTGCTAACACCGCCCTCGACAGGAAACCCTTTGTCCAAGCTCCCCTCGCTGGAAGGTCTCCCAGCAGCAGGAGGTCACACTTGTGTCTGGTGGCAGCATCCATTTTGTGATGCTGAGGCTTGAGTCAACTTTAACCGGGGTTCAAGGTTACTTCCATGTCGTGCCCCTCCAAAAGGGGGGAATGCTAACCCCGTCGCCAGAACTGGCGAGGGGTTCGTATTCCAATTCGTATGACACCTTACTCGACATGTGTAGGTGATGCGATGCCAAAGTTAGCAAATAACCGCAAGGATTATAATGCATTTAAAAGTAGTTGGCCCGCGTCACCATGGAACGGCTATTAGGACTTGGTTCCGCAAGCCGTCGACGGGCTCAGCTCGCGCCAGAGCACCGTCCCACATGATTCCCTGCACTCTGCCTTCAGGATTGATAAGGCCTGCCATAGGAGTGACTGATAGGAATCCATGTGTCCATTTTAGGGTTAGGTGTAGAAATACTACACCTACAGCAACGGGTGATTACACCACATTGCCCCAGCTGTCGTGCAGCCAGTTGTGTCAGATTTGGGCGGCCATTCCAGGGGTGGCATAATACATGCTGCAGCCCCTGGTAGGCCCTGGGTACACCGATGCCCTGGATACCTGTGGTATGCTGAGACAGGGACTGACAAGGCGGCCCAGTTCCAATTGATGGATGCACCTAATGTACATGTGTTTAATTTCGAGAGAGAACAGCTAGGCTGTGGGTCTGATTGGCAGGCCCACAGCCGGGGAAAGTCATAAACCAATGAAGCAAAAGCAAAAAATCTGGGTGATCATAGGATTGCAGACCCTACTCTCCTACATGACCCCCCCCCAAACTTTGGGACAATAAGCTAACCTTGACCAGGTGAGTCTTCTTGCTCTAAGTGGAAATACCTGGAGAGCCCATCTGCATTGCCATGATCAGTGCCAGGTCTATGCTCCACTGTGAAGTCCATCCCCTGTAGGGAAATGGACCACCTAAGTAGTTTGGGGTTTTCACCCTTCATTTGATTTAGCCACAAGAGGGGCTTATGGTCGGTCTGAATCTTGAAGTGAGTGCCAAACAAGTATGGCCTCAACTTCTTCAGGGCCCAAACCACAGCAAAGGCCTCCCTCTCAATAGCCGACCAATTCTTCTCTCTGGGGGTCAGCCTCCTGCTAATAAAAGCTATGGGCTGGTCATGACCATCAAAATTCAGTTGAGATAGAACAGCTCCCACACCCAGCTCCGAAGCGTCTCTTTGGACAATGAATGGTCTGGAGTAGTCTGGACTCTTTAGGATAGGTGCTGTGCACATGGCCTGCTTTAGGTCATCGAATGCCTTCTGACAGCTTGCTGTCCACTGAACTTTTTTTGGCATCTTTTTACTTGTCAGGTCGTTTAGCGGGGTCACAATGGATCCATAATTTCTGACAAACTTCCGGTAATAACCAGTCAGGCCCAAGAAAGCTCGAACCTGAGTCTGGGTGGTTGGGGGAGCCCAGTCCTGGATGGCCTGTATTTTGCTCTCCAATGGTTGAACCTGGCCTCCACCTACAAGGTGGCCCAGGTATACAACCTGTGTCTGCCCTATCTGGCACTTAGTGGCCTTGATAGTGAGGCCTGCCTTTTGCAGGGCCTCTAACACTTTCCTCAGGTGGACCAGGTGATCCTCCCAGGTGGAGCTAAAGACAGCGATATCGTCCAGATACGCCGCGCAGAAGTCGTCCAACCCAGTGAGAACTCGATTCACCAGCCTTTGGAAGGTGGCAGGTGCATTTTTCAAACCAAAGGGCATTACCACGAACTGATAATGCCCACCCGGGGTAGAAAATGCTGTTTTGGGCTTGGCCTCCTCAGCTAGCCTGATTTGCCAATACCCAGCTGTCAGGTCAAACGTACTTAAGTAGCTGGCCGAAGCCAACCGGTCGATAAGTTCGTCTGCTCTTGGTATTGGGTGGGCGTCAGTCTTAGTGACTGCATTGAGACCTCTGTAGTCCACGCAAAACCTCATCTCTTTCTTACCGCCCTGGGTGTGAGGTTTCGGCACGAGAACTACGGGACTAGCCCAGGGGCTGTCCGAGGGTTCAATGACTCCCAGCTCCAACATTTTCTGCACCTCCGTCTTGATGCAGTCTCTGACATGATCAGGTTGCCGATAGATTTTACTCTTTACGGGCAGACTGTCCCCAGTGTCGACCTCATGGGTACACCAATTGGTCTGACTGGGCGTCAGAGAGAACATATGTCGAAAGGATTGAAGAACCTGTTTACAATCCTTTTGTTGATGTCCAGAGAGGCTGCCACAAAAGACAACACCATCTACTGACCCATCGTCAGGGTTCTGAGAGAGCAGGTCCGGGAGAGGGTCACTCTCCTCCTCCTGTCCCTCGTCTGTGGCCATGAGCAAGCCCATGCCCTCCCTGTCGACATATGCCTTGAGCCTGTTTACATGGAGCACCCTGTGGGGGCTCCGGGGAGTTCCCAGGTCTACCAAGTAGGTGACCTCTCCCTTTTGCTCAATGATCGTGTGGGGCCCAGACCATTTGTCTTTGAGTGCTGCTGGGGCCACTGGCTCCAGCACCCACACCTTCTGTACAGGCCGGTACACAGTCAGGACAGCCTTTTGGTCGTGCCAAGCTTTCTGTAATTCTTGGCTCGCCTCAAGGTTTTTAGACGCCTTTTCCATGTACTCCGCCATCCGCGAGCGGAGACCGAGTACATAGTCCACAATGTTCGATGCCGGCTTTCTGAGAGGTCTCTCCCATCCTTCCTTTACCAAACAAAGGGGTCCCCTTACAGGATGTCCGAACAGAAGCTCAAAAGGGCTGTAGCCAACCCCCTTCTGCGGGACCTCTCTGTAGGCGAACAAGAGGCAGGGTATCAGGACATCCCATCTCCGCCGAAGCTTTTCAGGTAGTCCGTGAATCATCCCTTTTAGGGTCCTGTTGAATCTCTCAACAAGCCCATTGCATTGTGGGTGATAGGGTGTGGTGAACTTGTAGTTGACACCACACTCCTTCCACATTGCAGTCAGATATCCCGACATGAAGTTTGCACCTCTGTCTGAGACGACCTCCTTAGGGAAGCCCACTCTGGAGAACACTCCAAGTAGGGCCCGTGCCACCACAGGTGCTGTAGTGGTCCTAAGTGGAATAGCTTCAGGATACCTAGTGGCGTGGTCCACCACCACCAGTATAAACTTGTGCCCTGATGCTGTCTGGGGTTCCATTGGTCCGACAATGTCGATCCCCACTCGTTCAAAGGGTACCCCCACCACCGGTAGTGGTATGAGGGGGGCCTTTGTCGTGACACCTGACTTACCGCTGGCTTGGCAAGTGACACAGGAGCGGCAAAACTCCTTCGTATCTTCGGACATGTGGGGCCAGTGAAAGTGTGGAACAATTCTGTCCCAAGTCTTATTCTGGCCTAAGTGACCTGCAAGGGGAATCTCGTGGGCCAAGGTAAGAAGGAAACCTCTCAGAGACAAGGGGATGACCAGCCTCCTGGTCGCACCAGGTTTGGGGTCTCTTGCCTCGGAGTACAGGAGTCCATCGTCCCAGTACACTTTGTGGGTACCTGTGGCGTTCCCTGCAGCCTCAGCAGCAGCCTGCTGTCTGAGGGGTTCAAGGGAGGGGCAGTCTAACTGTGCCTTCCCCAGGTCTTCCCTGGAGGGTCCCCCTGAGCCCAGAAACTCAACCTGACCAGGTTCAAGCTCTTTCGGCTCAGTTTCCCTCAGTTCTTTAAGGTCAGCCTCCTCAGAGACTTGATCCACGACCTGGGGCAAGGGGGAAGGCGAAGCCTTACCCTTACTGCTCCTCTTCTTGGAAGGTGTCTGGTCCGTTCTTCCAGGATCCAGCACCTGTTCAGTGGGGCATCTTTTGGCCTGTGACCTGGTCACAGCAAGGACATGTGCTGGCAAGCCTAACATTTCCATGTGAGTCCTCTGCTCCACTTCTGACCATTGTGACGTTTCCAAATCATTGCCCAACAGACATTCTACGGGGAGGTCTGAACTAACCACAACCTTTTTCGGGCCACTTACCCCTCCCCAGGAGAAATCAACAACTGCCATACTGTGATTGGTAGTGACGTTGCTGGCATTGGTCACTAGGTAACTGGTACCTAGCATGATCTGTCCAGGGTCCACAAAGTTAGGCGTCACCATGGGGACACTGGCACAAGTGTCCCTGTAGGCCTGAGCCACTTTTCCATTAATCAAAGGTGTCTGTCTGTATTTGCCCAAAATATTGGGACTGGCATCAGGGGACATATCCATATCCCCTGTACAGACAAGGACGGCCTGAGTGAGCGTGCCGACTAAGTCGTCACTCCCCTCGGTTCCCAAGGTTAACCCAACTAATGCCTTGGGAGGCGCACTACCACTGCTGACTGTACTAGGGGGTGCAGGTGCCTTAGGGGCTGCAGTGGTAGGAGTTTGCCCTCCTTTCTTGGTGCACTCACTAAACCAGTGAGTCTTACTCTTACAGTATTGGCACCACCTTTTTGACTGGCCTTCTTGCGTCTTCTTCTTCTGTGAAGCCTGACCCCCACCCTCTTTGGTTTGTTGGGGACCTGTCGAAGACTTCTGGTCATTTTGTTCGTTCTTGTTACTACCCTTTTGGTCTGCTTTCTTCTGACCACCCTGGTTCTGGTTCTGGTTCTGCTTGACCCTTGTTCTGACCCATCTGTCTGCCTTCTTTCCCAATTCTTGGGGAGAGGTCAGATCCGAGTCGACAAGGTGCTGATGCAACAATTGGTTCTGACAGTTGTTTAAAATCTGTTCTCGCATGATAAGATTGTACAATCCTGTGTAATCAGTAACCTTGCTACCCAGCAACCAGCCTTCCAAAGCCTTAGTGGCACAATCGACAAAGTCAGTCCAATCCTGAGACTGAATTTTCTGGGTGTCCCGGAACAGCACCCGGTACTGTTCCGTGGTTAAGCCGAACCCATCAATCAGTGTGTTCTTCACAACTTGGTAGTTGTTAGCATCCTCAGCTCTTGTAGTGAGGAGCTTGTCCCTTCCTTTACCTTCAAAGGAAAGCCACAGTATAGCTGCCCACTGACTTGGGGGGACGCACTGGACAGTGCAGGCCCTCTCCAAGGCAGTTATCCACTTGTGGATGTCGTCCCCTTGTTTAAAGGGGGGCACTATTTTACTCAGGTGTCTAGTGTCTATACCCCTGTCTTTCTCTCTATTGAGAATGCTGCCACCAGTGGGATCTACCCCACTTAATTTCTGCTCTCGGGCCAGGGCAAGTCTTTCTTTGGCGAGGGCAAGTTCTTCCCGCTCGATCCTCAGATTGACTTCCCTCATCTTCGCTTCATGCTCCCTTCTCTGAGGGGACGTCATTCCTCTCTGAGAAGATGCCTGAGAGACATGTGTATGAACCGATCTGCCAGAGCCTCTGGAGAGAGACCTAGCTCGTCCGTTCCCAAAGTTAGGCCTGCTTGAGCGTGGGCCCGGGCCTCCCCCAGTTCCATTCTCATGCCTGCTTAAGTTGGTCCTTGTAAGCCTGCCGACTACCACTGGACCTTTGTCTGCCTCGTCTCCTGATAACTCCTCCTCGTCCTCCTCCTCTGTGTGGAGGTCGAGGTCTGGGTCACCGAGGGTTCCCTCTAAGGGAGGCATGTTCCCATCAGCACTGGGGGGACCTGTGTTAGAGGACCTCCTAGCATCGTACGCCTCTAAGAGACCTATCAGAATTGCGATGGTAGGGTTAGAACCCTGGTTTAGCTTCCTGGAGGCACACAGTTGTCGCATCTCCTTGAAGCTAAGAGCTGCATATCGTGACACGACCTGTGGAGGGTCACTGACCACTAAGGGAGTCTGCGAAGACTCTCCGTGGACCGACATGCTTTTCTAGTGAGGTGTAAGTGATGCACCTACCAACACTATGTGTTTACCTACTGATCCCTTGCTAAGAGTTGTAGTCAGGGTGTGCTAAGCCCTGTTACACTACAACAGCCGGTTCAGTAGAACTCGGAGTATTCTAAGTTAAGTTATATGTACCTGGGTACTTATGTGATCTTTCACTGCGATATTCTTAGGATACGTGTGTGGTAAAACAACAGCAAGCTCAAATCCCAACCGCTGCTCACCAATGTGAGAAGTTGGCCTGATATGTAGTGCTCACTACTCTAGTGATCACTGTGTATCATTCCAAACAACCCTTATTGATGATTGGTTGTAAGTCAACCTTATAGACCAGCTATCCTAGTAGCGTGGATACGAGCAGTCTTAGGCTAAACTCTAGAGGGCGTGTTAAGCCAGCTGTTTACCATCACCTATACCCCTTGAACACCAAGTGAAAGGACGCCACACAAGTTGTTATGAAAATAAAGGATATTTATTTATAACAAGACTACCCTGGCTCTTTATGAGTCAGGGAGCTAAGCACAATACAAAACTCTTAGGAAAATACTTCTGGTTGCACAATTTACACAAATGCCCGAGGGCACGAAACCATTACACTGCAAGTGGAAGGGGAGAAGTTAGAAAGTCTAAAGTTACTGATTCCGGAGTGATCCGATCAGTGGGACTAAACGAAAAAGAAACTGGACACTTGTAAAGCGAACCTGCGATGGAGCACCGAAATGCTCGAGTTACCTAGCCCAGAGGCTGCGGCTGTGGAAGGTTCGGCAAGATGTCGGAAGTCCTCGTTGTAGTCTCAGGAGCCTGAAAGAAGAGTTGCTGGCAGGCGACCAGTGTCGATGTTCCGCGAGATCCAAGCCTGGATCGGTGATGAAGGAAACCTGAAAGCAGAGGGGACTCAGTTCTCAACCGCTAGCCAGCGATCGTGTGGGCACCAGGAGGGTACCGGCTGAAGTCACCTCGACCAGGTGAGTGGATGACGTCGGACTCGGCCGTTCCTCGGACCAGGAGGCGCAGCGGCGTCCAGGATGGAGGGCGAGCTGTCCCACGCAGGTGTCTGCTGTCGATGATGCTGGACCCAGGAATGGGGCAGCGAATCTTGGCAGTGGCAAGCCCACGCAGTGGAGTCAAGATGGCGTCTGGAGTGGACCAGGAGGGTCCGTGGTACTCCTCTGTTGAAGGGGAGCAAGAGCCAGTCTGGAGCAACCAGACTAGTGATGAAACAAACGTGGTGCGTCGTGAAGCGGGCCACAAGCCGGTCGGCAAGTGGTCGAACAACGCGGTGAACAGCAAGGAGCGGAAGGGCCCCCACGCAGATCTCGGGGATGCTGGGGAGGCAGACTTCGGTGCTGGAGCGGCTCAGGGTTAGGGCTTCTCAAACCCTAGGTGCACTCACTCGAGGGTCCCTCGGTGGGCGTGCTAGATAAGCGTCGTGCAGGTTCTGAAGATGGCCGGTCCCGCAGGTCTCGTCACACCTACGACTCTCAGCTGGGCTGATGAGGTAGGTAAAAGGTCAGAGATGGCAGGGACTCGGGCTTCGTCGAGCTGGGCAGTCTTGATCCGTAGGAGAGACTTACAGCAAACCGCAAGCGCTTAGGTGGTGCCTGCTGGTGCAGGGTGGCTACTCCTTAGCCACAAGGGAGAGTCTTCAGAAATAGTCAAGAGTTCCTTTCGTGGAAAGTAGTTCAAGATTCAGAATTATCCAATTTGGGAAGGGGACTCGCTCCTACCTTTATTCTAAGAAAAAGGGGCTGGCCCGTGACTAGGTTCTACCTATGGGTGGAGCCAGGAGGGGGGTGGTTACACCCCTCTCCTTTGTCCGGCTTCGCCCCAGCTCAGGGGCTGGTGTGCCCCGAAACTGGTTTGAGCCGGGCTATGCACAGTGAGCACCGGGGTGCCACTGGCAATCACCTTCCTTTCAGCCCTGCCTACCTGGGATACACAAAACCCTGTCTGGGATGGTGCTAACACCGCCCTCGACAGGAAACCCTTTGTCCAAGCTCCCCTCGCTGGAAGGTCTCCCAGCAGCAGGAGGTCAGACTTGTGTCTGGTGGCAGCATCCATTTTGTGATGCTGAGGCTTGAGTCAACTTTAACCGGGGTTCAAGGTTACTTCCATGTCGTGCCCCTCCAAAAGGGGGGAATGCTAACCCCGTCGCCAGAACTGGCGAGGGGTTCGTATTCCAATTCGTATGACACCTTACTCGACATGTGTAGGTGATGCGATGCCAAAGTTAGCAAATAACCGCGAGGATTATAATTCATTTAAAAGTAGTTGGCCCGCGTCACCATGGAACGGCTATTAGGACTTGGTTCCGCAAGCCGTCGACGGGCTCAGCTCGCGCCAGAGCACCGTCCCACATGATTCCCTGCACTCTGCCTTCAGGATTGATAAGGCCTGCCATAGGAGTGACTGATAGGAATCCATGTGTCCATTTTAGGGTTAGGTGTAGGAATACTACACCTACAGCAACGGGTGATTACACCACGTTGCCCCAGCTGTCGTGCAGCCAGTTGTGTCAGATTTGGGCGGCCATTCCAGGGGTGGCATAATACATGCTGCAGCCCCTGGTAGGCCCTGGGTACACCGATGCCCTGGATACCTGTGGTATGCTGAGACAGGGACTGACAAGGCGGCCCAGTTCCAATTGGTGGATGCACCTAATGTACATGTGTTTAATTTCGAGAGAGAACAGCTAGGCTGTGGGTCTGATTGGCAGGCCCACAGCCGGGGAAAGTCATAAACCAATGAAGCAAAAGCAAAAAAATCTGGGTGATCATAGGATTGCAGACCCTACTCTCCTACAGGCCCTACTCACTCCTTTTTCTTTAAAGGAGATAGTTCATAATTCTCAGCCCCCCAGGACCTTTTTCTCTCCTATACTTGCCCATTCCACGGCAGTTGCCAAACCTTTAATTGCCTCTTCTTATTCTCATATAGATATTATCTCACAGTCACCTATCTGGTACAATAAATACTGAAAGCTAAACAATAGAGTTCTTTTTTGGAAAGAATGGATCGAGAAAGGTATTATAAACATCGGCCATATACTTACTGATGGCTCTCTATTGGACTTTTCAGAGATTCAAAGAAAATATCATATATCCTCTCAACACGCCACACAATTTCTACATCTTAAAACTTCTCTTCTCCTCCTCCTCACTCAGGACTCCTCTATGGTTCTACTTAGGGTGTTTTGATGAAAAAGAAAAAATCATACTCACCATAGACACCATTTCCAAGGGTTTGCAAGCAACATTGTCTCAAGTTATTGATTTAAAAAAAAATGTAGCATTTGTCTCTCAATCCTTTAAAGACAATAACTATTCTGTTGTGGAAAGGGCGACGCTTGCTATTGGGTTATAAGATATTTAAAAAACATATCTTGGTGTCTCCCATTTGTTTTTCGCACAGATCATAAACAGTTAGTGCATGTTTCCCCATTAAGTCTCCACATTCGCCACACCCAAAATACCTCTGTGGCTCCTTTGTCTCAAAAAATATAATTCTTCAATTTAATATTTGCCTCGGACAAGACATTTTTCACCAGATTGCCGATATAGAGAACCTCGCTACACCACCAGATTCAAGCTAGCCTGGCTGATGAGGGGTAAAACCCTGAAACCGGTCCCAGGATGCTTGTGTCTGGTCCAGGGAGAACCTGGCCTGGCAGTTTGGGGTGGACTGTTCACATGGGGAGCAGGGTCAAGACTGATTTGCATATGGCTGGGTCTAAACTAGAATGATGTGGCATGAAAAACACGATGGATTTAACCCAGATCTGTGACTGGGGGGTGATTGTTTGATTGTCTTAGCATTCCGTCCATCATGTTCTTTTATTTTAGATAGATTGCCTATCTAGAGAACCTATGTCAAAGGTAGGGGTACTAGAGGAACCCTTAGAGGAATCGGTCCTATCCACAGGTCTAAAAGACATAGATCCCACAGAAATACAATCTGGGGGAGGGAATGATGATTTGCTGAAAGAAAAAAGTGTTCAGATATAATGGTGAGTGGCCTACCAAAGAGAAATTCTGTCATGCAGAAGGGTCCTACTTGCATGTGAAGGATGCAGATATGTTAGCATGAAGTTCCCGACTAAGTCCTCCTGTGTCCTTGAGAGGAAAAACTATTGTTGTAGCACAGTGGAGTCACCTTGGCAGAAGCCTCACAAAAGCGAGAGTAAGAAATTATTATTGGTGGCCAGGTAATAATTCTATCATAGATCGGAAAGTACAAAATTATGCAAGTTGCACCACCAGTGATAAAGATTTTAATTTACATCAATCACTCAAGTATTAGCAGTGTCACTGTCTTTCCCTAGACCTAAATATAAGAGTGATACAGCTAGAGATTGGGGAGGAGAGGGACAAAAGGTGTCTAAGGAGAGGGTGAATATGTAGACAATGAGTTTGAATAATAGAGGGAGAAAGAATGGGTTCTAACAAAAAAAAAGGGCAACGGAGCTGGGGAATAGATCAAACGTGTTTAATCTGGACGGTGGTAGAAGTAGAAAGTAAGAAGGTGGACAGTTAAAAGACAAATGGTGCATGGCTGATGGTACCCATCAGTGTTGGTGCAGAAAGGGAATTTTGCTGACAGGTCAGACTTTTCTTCAGAGACAGAACACCGGTGAGGGCCATCCATACATATACCGAGCACACTATCTGTAGAGCTTTGCAAAATCCCTTCAACTGCAATCATGTCCTGCACTCGCTGCATTGAGGGAGGGGGTAAGCAGATCACCTGCAAGTTCAGCTTCTTGGGTTCCATAGACACATTGTTATTGTGCCACTCACAGCATTAATTTCACCAACACAATATTTAGTCCTTGAAATAGAAATGCCATAGTGGCGACACCTCCTACACCATTTGAGTTTGGAATGTTCTCACACCGATTCCAAAATGGCAAAATACAATTTGTCAAAAGAATGCCTTGCCTTTGGCAGTAATCTTTCTGGTGGATACTGTATTTACCTGCAGATTCCACATATTAAAAATCTCCCGCAGGCACCAGACTGGGTCCAGTAAAGTTGAAATATCTCACCTGGCACTGCCCAGACTCCAGCACTTCCGAATGTGATGTCACAGACTTATCTGGCAGCACAGAGCATTCTTTTGTCAGTGCCCATTCATTTATTCCTTTTATTTAGTGCACAAATAGTACGACCCTACACCATCCATGCATACTATGAATACTAACAAGTGGACATCCTTCCAGATCCCAAATAGTTTTGTCTAGCAAAAGTGAGATACAAAACTCCACAAACCTCAGTCAGTGCAGGAACACCCTCAGACAGAGTCAAAGAAGCAACTTGCATCTAGTGGAAAGGACCAACATAATCTCTGGGGTACTTCTTCATAAGAAAACAAGCATTGGCATAGCCAATAGGTCTCGCTTTTGGGACCTTATAAGTATTTAGTTATGCAGCACAATATCCTTTGTGCAACAACATTAACTGTTACATGGCTAAACACTTATAAGGTCCCAAAGGCGAGACCTATTGGCTATGCCAATGCTTGTTAAACTTGGTAACACTGTATGGGCATTGGTTCAACCTCATTAGTACCAGTTCAACAACCAGATATAGCAATAAGCAACAAAAAGGTGACCAGTCCAGCTTTGCAAAGGGTGTTCCAATGCACGGCAACACGTCACTGCATTTTTAGCAAATGTTTACCCGTTTAAGTTAGACACAAACATTTTTTTTTGTTAAAATCTGGAGATTATGTGGCAGATTATCAATTGTGTGGCAAATGCGGCACATCTATAATTATGCGTAAATCGCCACGACTGTACAATCGCATGATTCCAGTGGCCCTGAATATAAGTTTACAAAGTTATTCTTTAGCAGTCAGAACAGTTTGTTTGTTTTCTTTGTGCGCTATTTTTCAAGACCTTCCATATTCCATGCATTTATAGCTTGGCTAGTCCAGGATTCTAGTTTGAATTCTTATGTTTGCCGTTCTAAATGAGTGATGGGATATCAGAAAATTATGCATGCCAGAATGCAAAGAAACAAACATTGGCCAAGCTATTGGCTTTTTCAATGGCTTTTTTGTGTGCAGTTGTGTCTTTCTCCGATCTTTGGTTTGCCCTACTCATGAATTTTTAAGAGTAAGACATATTTACTCTTGGAAAACAGAGCTCTGGTGTAGCCAACGTCCACGCTGAGGCGCTCATGCAGTCCCGGTTTCATCATTGGAATTCTCGGATCTGTAGTCCTGTATTTTTAAATTAGGACAACAATTCACATGATGCAAAGGGATTAAAAAAAAAATTTACACACCATACTGGAAAAGCTACTTATGATTCCTCCTGAGAAACATTAGCGCTCTGGGAAACAAGCATTCCCTTGGCAAACCCAATGGATCGTGCCTATGAGAGCTATCGGCAATGATTTTTAGGCATGCGTAAATTAGAGCAGTTGCTGTGCAGTATGGCTAAAATAATTATAAACAAGTAGACACTGTGCATGTATGTGGTGGATGCAACCTGAGGGGCAGTGTCAGTACAAGTTGCCGCAAGAGGATAAGTAGGTAGTATCAGCACAAGTAGTTGGTGGGTGCGACCTGAGGGAACAGTGTCAGTACAAGTTGCCACAAGAAGATAAGTAGGTAGTGCCAGCACAAGTTGACAGAGGGCCAGTAGTTGGTGGGTGCGACCTGAGGGGGCAGTGTCAGTACAAGTTGCCACAGGAAGATCAACAGTCGATATGAACACATTCGACGTCTCGGCCCAAGCTGAAATAATCAATTGTAATAGACGTTGCGAGAGCACTCCTGTGGCTCGGTCTGGGTGAGAAGATTAAACAGTTTGTAAGGCAGAAAGACGTTCCTGAGTGCTGCTGGCTGGCCTAGCGAATGGTGGCTGCGCGCGTGCACGCTCACGTGCACGCAAGAGCTAGGCCAGCCAGCAGCACTTTGAAAACCCACATACAAAATGTCTCTCCGAGCAGCGCATGCATATGCAATGCAGTAGGTCTCGCATTGTAAAGTGTGAGCAGTTGGCATTGCTAATAATAATGCAACACTAGCTATTGGCATTGTAAATGATGCCATTTATTTATGTGTTTGTTTTATAAAATAGATTAAAAAGGCATTGTCATGAACAATGACAATAGCTGAAACTTTTGCAAATGTGAGACCTATTGCATTGCAAATGCTTGTTTCAGTACTGCGGGCTTTTTTAAAGTTTTAGTCACTACTCAAAATGAAATCCATTTTATCAGCGTTGCCAGTGCTCCTTTATGTTTAATGCCCTAAATGAAACACAAATTTCTAAGCAGAATGTGAAACAGCATCTCCAGCCCCGATCACAATGTCTCACTTCATGCTGGACAGCGGGCAGCCTGTTTTTATGCAGCGCCAAGACGGGCGAACTAATGCACAGACTGAGGTCTGTCAGCCTCCGAGGCTCAGAGCATTCCTTTCAACAGTCCGCTGTGTCAAGGTATTGCCATGTGTACAGCACACACTCTGCAACAGCAAGTGGTTTCAAAGTTGGGGGTGACTTCCCAAACTTTCCCGAGGTGTTCATCATGTTTGGTGACAGCGTATTTATGGTGACAGCCCAAAAAACTGTTTGTGATTGTGTGTGTGTGTTGTGTGTGTGTGTTGTGTGTGTGTGGTTGTGTGTGGGTGGTTGTGGGTGTGTGGTTGTGTGTATGTGTTATTGTGTGTGTGGTTGTGTGTGTGTGTGGTTGTGTGTGTGGTTGTGTGTATGTCTGTGGGGGTGTGTGTGGTGGTGGTTGTGTGTGTGGTTGTGTGTGTGGTTGTGTGCAGTTGTGGTTGTATGTGTGGTTATGTGTGTGGTTGTGGTTGTGTGTGTGTGTGGTTGTGTGAGTGTGTGTGTGTGTGGTTGTGTGTGTGTGTGGTTGTGTGTGGTTGTGTGTGTGAGTTGTTGTGGTTGTTTGTGATTTTGTGTGTGTGTGAGTGGTTGTGGTTGTGTTTGTTTGTGGTTTTGTGTGTGTGTGTGTGGTTGTGTGTGTGGTTCTGTGTGTGTGTGTGGTTGTGTGTTGTGGTTGTGTGTTGTAGTAGTCTGTGGTGGTGTGTGCAGTTGTGTGTTTGTGTTATTGTGTGTGTGGTTGTGTGTGTGTGGTTGTGGTTGGGGGGATTGGGGAGGGCAGAGGTAGGGAAGGAGAATGGAAGGAGGAAAGAAGAGGAAAGGGGATGTAAAATTAGTGAGAAGTGTGCCAGGAAGGTAAAGAGAGAGATAAAGAGAACAGGAGGTTCAGTGGGGATAGAATGTGAGAGATGAGAAAGTTAAGGGGAAGTGAAGTGAGGACAGCAGTAGGAAGGTGTCGGATTTAGGAGGGGACTAGATGAGGGAAGGAGAGTGGGAGCATACTAGAGGAGATGAAATGGGATCTAAAGATGATAGAAGGGCGGGGGTAAACGAGTGAACATCGATGGAAAAAGAGGAAGATGGAGGGTGGAGACCTAAAAGGTGATAAGATGAGCCAGGATCGGGAGGGGCGAGTACAGAGAGTGCAGAAGCTGTCGAAGGAGAGAAAAGAAAATAGAAATTGAGAAGCATAGGGAGGGGACAGGAAAGAGATGGGGAGGTGAGAGAATAAAGAGTGGGAGAAGGACCAGAAGAAAAGGATGGAAGGTGGAGAGAAGAGGGGGGAGTGGCTGAGATAAGGGTGAGGATGTAGGTGGAAGAAAGAAACTAAAAATAGATGGGAGTGGAATAAGACTAGAGGAGAGGGAGGCTGGAGAAGAGAGGGGCAAGAAATAGATAAGGAGGGTGGGGGGAAGCGAGGCCAGAGGAGAGGGAGGCTGGAGAGGGGGCAAGAAAGAGATGAGGATGTTGGGGGGGGGTAGCGAGGCCAGATGAGCTGTGAAGCATTCAGACTGTCCTGAAGGAAATAAGGTGCGAGGTCGGGGTGAGGCCAGAAAGAGTTGAGAAGGGAGGATGGAGAGGGGAGAGAGTAGATGAATATGTGGCGGTGGGGACGGAAAACGTGCTAGAAGCGAGCAGGGAGAGAATAAAAGAGGTGTGGAGAAAAGAAGGGTTTTACGCAGGTAGAGGGGTAGAAGGATGCTGCAAGGCGAGAAAAGAACATCGGAAGATGAGAAAGAGGGGTGAGGGAGAATAGAAGGAGATGAGGACGGATAAGCAGAGGGAGAGAAAATAAGGACAATGAGGAGAGAGTGGAGAAGATAACAAGATACAGATGAGACGATGGCGGTGGAGACGAAAACAATGAGATACGGATGAGAGGATGAGACGGAGGCTGGAGAAGTGAAGGGCGTGGAGGGCGGGAGAAGGCTGGGGGAGCTAGCATAGGAAAAGGGAGAGAAAAGGCTTCCGAGGGAATAGTCGAGAAGAGAAGAGGAAGGCCGTGAGGCGCAGAGGGAAAAGGTGAAAGAATGAAATGTGGAAGCGTAATAAGGGAAGAAAAGAAAGTGAGGGAGGGGGCTCAAGGGTGGGATATTGTAAGAAATGGGTGGCAAAGAGTAGTGATGGGAAGGAAGAAAGTGGAGGAGAGAACATTAAAAGAGAGTGTTGCTCTAGAGGGGACACAAGGAAAGGGAGTACAGGGCATGAAAAAGGTGTGTGCACACTTAAGAGTGTGCACCTGAAGATGCGCAAAGGTGGTGAGAGGGAGCAAAGGGAGAGCTGGGAAAGTAATGATGTGGAAGAAGTGAGACGTAGGCTGAGATGGGTAGAGGAGTAGGTGCAATGGCATGGTATAATGAGAGGGAGTGACGTAGGAGAGAAGGAGCATGAGAGAGGTTAAGAGAGGGACGTGTGGTGGTGTGCATCAGGATGTACTTGGACAAAGGCAGTGAGAGAACGAGGGAAATGAGGCAGACCATGTGTAGAAAGAGACAGCAAAGTGGGGAGGATGGTTATAGGATTAGAGGCGGCGCAGGTAGAAATGTGGGGAAAGAGGTGAGACGTGGAAGGACTGCATGGTGCACGCGGGAAGGAGGGGAGGAACAAGGGAGGGGAAGGAAGTTGTTAAGAATGAGGGGCTCCTCAGGGTCCGGGCGACGTAATAGGGGTCCACCTCCCGATATCCCCGAGCTCCAACCTGAACGTTACAGAGCCCAGAGGCGATCAGGCGAGGGAAAACAGGAAGGGGGGAAGGGACAGCAGGGAATAGAACCTGAAAGACAAAGGGCACAACAGTTACATAGGAGTCACCTCAAATAGCTACTCTCATATAAGTCTCGCTAAGAAAGGTAGTTACCAGGTGTGGTGGGAATCCTTCCCCGCGATCACTGAGATGCCTCTCTCAGGACCGCCAAAATCTCTCTCCAGTACCCAGGCCTATTCTGGGTCTGTCAGCCACCACACTCCGCCACAGTCATGCACGCAATGGCTTGAGCCTCAGTCTTCCTTCAGACCAACGTTAAGTACTGCCCACTCTGTTGCCCATACAGTTCCTATGTACTGACTGTTGGCTTCCACGGTGTATATACCGCCGCCTGAGATTTACAAAAGTTAGCGCTCCTTCACTCCTGTGAGGATCAACACGCTATGAGTCTTGCCTCCCAAATGTACAACCGCTCCTCGTTGGTTGAACCTCACCACGAGTACAGCCTGGGGGAGCGAAGCCTTTCCCACCCCTGCCTGTAATGAGCGCTAGGTCTACCTGCTCAGCCGAGCAAGTCTTGGTCTTGTCTGTTCCTCCTCCGGACCCGGAGGGGGTCGGTGTGGGGTGGAAGTACCCCCGACCTATTTCCGGTCCTTTGCACCTCCTATGGTGCCCCCAAGAGAATCCGCTCCTCAGCGGACTACTAGTTCTGCTCTCTCGTCAACCCCTGGGTTGCGAGCGCTTTATTTCTGGAAAGGGAGCCAGGGAATGTTTCCTACCTGCTCCAGAACGAATCTCGGCAGTCGCGTGACGTTGGCCTTCCGCTTCCCGCGGGCGTCCGTCTGCCCGGTGCCTTCGACCACTGGTGCTCTCTGTGGAATGGATACGCAGCTCCGCTCCTCGGCGGCGAACACGGAAGTTCCTCCTGAAAGAAGAATAACGCACACCTTCGGCTGTGGGGGACGTCGTTATAAGGACGTCTACTTCCGGGTCCCAGAGGCTGCTGGGAAATGTAGTCTAAATGCTAGGTAGGCGCGTCGGCCTACGAATCCTGACAGAAGTACACTAGGTGGAAAGGGGGCAGGAGATATAACGAAAAAGGAAGAACAAAAACGGAGGTTGGATGGGCAAAGGAAGAAAGAGGCGACATGCGAACTGGAATAAATAAAACTAAAAAGGAGGAAACTGGAGGAAACAAGCACTGGCCACGAAAGTCATCACGATCGCTGTAAAAGCGAAAGTGATCGTGATGATGCGCTAAAATACGCTAGGGATGCGCGCGCAAGCGCGCGTGCTTGTTGCGCGTTCTAGCAAACTGGCTAAAAAGCTGGGGGGAAACATGCAACCGCCGGCCACAGCTTGCGCGCGCCCGCGCATATGCACTGCAAGCTGTAGCCGGCGGTAGCATTTTTTGAAGCCCTCACTTAAGGTCTCGTCAGACCAGCACCCAAGCGCTGGGTCAGGCGATGGGCAAAGGAAGAAAGAGGCGACACGCGAACTGGAATAAATAAAACTAAAAAGGAGGAAACTGGAGGAAACAAGCATTGGCCACGAAAGTCATCGCGATCACAATCGCTGTGAATGTGAAAGTGATCGCGATGACGCGCTAAAACACGCAAGGGATGCGCGAGTACTCCTGTGGCTCTGGGTGTGAAGATGAAACAGTATGTAAGGCAGAAAGGCGTTCCTGAGTGCTGCTGGCTGGCCCAGCGTATAGTGGCTGCGCGCGTGCACGCTCACATGCACGCAAGCGCTAGGCCAGCCAGCAGCACTTTGAAAACTCACATACAAAATGTCTCTCCGAGCAGCGCATGTGCGCTGACTCAGCGAGACCTAAAAAGGGGCCCATATTGCAGATTAAGAACTGGCAGTAATTGATTCAATCTGGCTCACCCTATCCCTCATAGCCGTGGAGAGAGTGACCGACGAGCCAATGTGATCATGCTCTTGTAAACCAACCTAATAGAGAGGTTCTCCAATTTCCAGATGAAATGATTTACCTTTTAACAGGGATTTGGGAATGACAACTGTGATAAGGATAGGTCAGTGTAGTGGCGGGGGAGAACACTCCAAAAATGAAGGCAACATTCGGAGCACCCATGAAATAGAAAAGAATGAAGCATGCTGCATAAGTCCACAGCTCGCCCATGCTGTACCAACACTGTGATAATAGACAGAAAAAGTGGTGTCAAGCAACAACCATAACACAAGCTCAAAAGGTGAACACAGCAGAAAAAGCACCAAATAAAGGGACAAATGAAGCCCAATGAACGGCAAATCATGGAATAAGAGTCAAAATCCTCACAAAAACATCTCATAACTTCGCACGAACAAGCAACTTACAACTGTGCTAATTGCAAAACCTTACCAGGTCAAACAGCACAGAATACAGCCAGATCACTTACCCAAAAGATGCCATACCAATTCCATCACACCCAAAAACAATATGGTCAGAGACTGCTGTCCACAGACCTGGTGAGAAGACCATGTGCAACGGAGACGACCACCACCATCACAGGAGGTGGGTCAAGGAACATAAAGCGTCCAGTACAATTGTCTGACAAGCAGGTGTACATTCTGGACTTCAAGGAGGACCTGGCTTACTCACAGAAATAGGGAAACACTCACAGAAATAGGGAAACACTGAGTGGAAGGTAAGGATACAAATAAGGTGGATCGGGTCGATGCCGAAACCCTCCACAGACAATTTAACTGGATCAAATCAACGACACGAGACCTCCACAGAAGAAGAGACCCCACAGTAAATAAGTGAGAGTCCCCGAAAGAAAAATATAACCCCATCGATCCCTATAAGCTAAAAGGACAGTCAGAGAAAAAGTGAAGAGCCTTACCTGAATAAATAAATCGCCAAAGGAATGCACCGAAAATGGGTAAAAATGAACAGAAACCTCTCTGGGTGGAGGTGGCCAGGAAGATAATATTGAGTAAGCCATGAGCCATCGCTTTAAGTAACTGGGGCAAAAGGAAAGATGGGAAGCTAGCCATCTCTGCTCCAAGGCAGTAGCCCAAGCTTTCCAAAGTAAGCAAGTGCGAGTTCACAGCTTCCTGCATGTAAACAGTCACACAAAACGCCAAAACTGTACCCTGCGTGTGCCAGGCTCACTGCACACAATGAATGGCCATAAGGAGACCATGTCCAGTGCTGGGTCAATGAAGGGAAAGCAAAGACTAATGTAGTTGATGGAAAATTGAAGTGGAGCAAACATCTCAATCTGGAGATGATTCAAAACCAGGTGTTAGAAAGTCAGCTTTCAGCAGTCAGTCAACCAGGTTCAGAGATTCCTACATCCCTTGACGTAGGCTTATGACCCGCAGCCACCTCACACGGCCATCGTACGACTACAAAGATTCAAAGGCATGGCAAGGCCCTACTTGTGTGTGCTCCTTCTAGGATGTGCAAAAAATGGACTGTGGTAGAAGACATGGGAAGGGACCGCTGCGGCTGGTTTTGGCACCCATTGGAGTTGCAACGCCTTCCCTTACCTGAGAGAAACCATTCGGCAGACAGACTAGTGAAGAGCGGTGTCGCCAGTAAGAATGAGCTCTTGAGAAGCCTCAGGGTTCCTTGTACTATTGCTCGGACTGATGATCAAAGAGAGCACCGGCTCTGCGATGAGAAGGGCCTTGTCCCCGTCTATATTGATTCCAGGGCCGAATCGGTCTTTGAGCCAAAGAGGCATGAACCTGCCACAGGCATGCCCAGCAGGTGTTGCTGACTCTCTCCTGAAGCACCATCGGACCACCACCACGCGTGCCTACAGAGGCTAACCGAGGACTCCCGTCCAGGGCTATGATGGTGCTAAGCGGCCACAAGCCTATCGTGAACCACCTCTGCAAAGTGGTCACCTAGATGGTCTACCAAAACCAGAACCAGCATCCACGCCATCTCCAAAACTGAAAGGCGTAGAGGGCTAAACCGCATGTAGGAGTGCAGGAATGAAGAACCAGGCTCCCTGATGAGCAGGCTCCATGATGAGCAGGCTCCCTGATGAGCAGGCTCCATGATGAGCAGGCTCCCTGATGAGCAGGCTCCATGATGAGCAGGCTCCCTGATGAGCAGGCTCCATGATGAGCAGGCTCCCTGATGAGCAGGCTCCATGATGAGCAGGCTCCATGATGAGCAGGCTCCCTGATGAGCAGGCTCCATGATGAGCAGGCTCCCTGATGAGCAGGCTCCATGATGAGCAGGCTCCATGATGAGCAGGCTCCCTGATGAGCAGGCTCCCTGATGAGCAGGCTCCCTGATGAGCAGGCTCCATGATGAGCAGGCTCCCTGATGAGCAGGCTCCATGATGAGCAGGCTCCATGATGAGCAGGCTCCATGATGAGCAGGCTCCCTGATGAGCAGGCTCCCTGATGAGCAGGCTCCATGATGAGCACACTCTCTTCCCCTCTGCATCAATCTGTTTTGACTCCTTATCAGAGCTGAAGGGTAAAGAGAATCAGATTGAACTTTGGAACATGTGCAAGCTTGTAATACTATATTGTCTAGCGAAGGATGGGAGGACAAAGGTTTGGGAAGGCCCGGGCTGGATGACTGCGGTGGCCAACATAGCCGCTGACAGCCGCAGTGGGAGCCATAATCGGTTGGAGAGGGCCTCTCTGAAAGAGAACGGGTCCAGTGTGGAAAATCTGCATTGGAGTATTTCCATCAATAAGTTTATTTTGACCTCCTCAGCTGGCAAAGGCAACTCTAGTAGCTCAGCCGGACTGCACCGGGCCACACTTAAAGAAAGAATGGGCGATTGAAAGACAGAACGAGAAGCATTCAAGATCAGTCACTTAAAGCGGAGTCCAAGCTACTGACACCTCAACAGTTCAAATATAGATCACCCTCAGAATCCAATGAGAGACTGCCAGCTCGCCACCCTCACCTTCTTCATGAAGAACTCAGACTGCGATGAAGTCTGAGGAGTCCAGGGGACATTATCTAGGTGGAAGGGCGATGGGCACAAGGCAGCAGCTCGCAACAAGCCCCAGTCTTACGGCTCCTAAAGTTCTATGACACTCTGAAGCGGATCCGGAGCGTATCTCAACAGGGTGCCAAGGGCGGACTAACTGGGCAGGATTTGTCAAAACTGGCCTGCCTTGAACAGGAGAGCCTCAGAGGACTCAACAGGGTGTCTGCGCTGGGGTAGAATCCACAGGTCATGTATAGTCCAAAGTCCCATAGGTGCCTTGGGGCCGACAGTGCACCAGACTGAGCCGTGGGGGACAAAACACAGCCATGGAGGCGTGGGGAAAACCCACTAACTGGGCTGGGTCAGCACCAATGGTGGAAAGGATGGAAGGTGGCCTGGCAGCACAAGGGGCTGAACCAGAACAGAGCCAGGCTCAACTGAAGCCTAGAGTCCTCGAGAATTGGGATTTAGTCCAAAGACAATGTCAAATGGGCCCGCCGAGCAGGCAGCCTGCTCCGAGGGTGGAGCCACGCTGGAATGCAGGAGGGCTCCTCCGGATCGCCCTCACGTTTCCTTGAAACGATGACCTCGAAAATAAACACATTCGCTTAAATGACCGCGAGGACAGGTAATCGCTCGAGACTTGAAGCCGCGAAGATCTTGTATCCACCACAACCCCCAGAGTGTGTTCACCGCCTGTCACCAGTGCATTTTTGAAAGCTCGAGGGCACAGCTTGGGCAGCACCTGGGTCGTGCCCAGGCTCTAACCCCAAAGACAAATGGGGGAACCTGAAAAGGACTTCAGATCGAGAGTCGAATGACCTTTAAAATCTGACGCCGCCCAAAGAGACATATTTCCCTAAACGGCACCACGAATACAACTTTCTGGATCAAGTCTGCACCTGGAGGAGATTCATGAGGTGAAGAATCCTCGGGTAGAAGAACTGAGCAAAAGCGGACCAACGTGCCACCATCACAAGGAATGGGGCCTTGACAGCACAAGCCAAACTATACTCCTTGATCTAATGGCAGCAAGCTGCTGGTTTCATCGCATTCCTTTGCATTGTCAATTTCTCTCGAGATACTACAGCAATGGATTATACCCGGCAGCCTTTAGTAAACACAACAGGAAGCGCCCTGCAACAGAAGAGAGAACAATGGAAACACGGCCTGCAATGCGCATAATACGGACTTGTATTTTAGTGGTGATCTCAACTCCTAGAATGTTACATAAAAAGGAAGATGAAACCAAACACTACAAAGAAATTCAAGACAGAGCTGGTAAACTAATTTGTCTTTTAATGTAAACATGAACAAACTGTCTGCTCTTAAGCCGTTTGATTTTATACACATATACCATAAGCTGGCACTTTTCATTGTACACTTTCATTGTAGTTGGTAGCGGAGCCTTGCTGGGCACCGATGCGCAGATCCATGGGAAGAGGGGATCAACAATCCCTGTAACTGCCTCGGCCCTATGCAGCAGCTCGAATAATGCTTACAGAACTAAATCGTTTCTCGTTTATATAAATCCAGATAACAGTACTTATCGACCCGGAAGGAGGATTAAAGTCCAGGAGGAGGAAAGGTCTAGCGTTTCAAATAGAAAATCTGTTACCAGAGCACCCTCTGATGTCAACAAGAGAGGTCCCTATAATATTTAAGGAAAACTATGGCAGGATAGATCAAATAATTGTATTTTCCTGATAAAGGTCTGACTTACGCGTGGTCTGTTCATTTCATTTTCTGTTAGACCTGCAAAATAAGGTTTCAAACGCTGTAGCTTGGCATGAAACGTCATTTAGCAGCAGACTCACCAATAGTGGAAAAAGAACAGCAATCAAAGTTGAGGCCTTGGAGGAAAGACCTGCAGAACAGACCAGGCACCAAGTGATTTTCTGTCCTGTGGAATCAAGTTTAGAAGCAGTGGCATCTCGGAAAGGCAGTCTATCACATCTGGCTATCTCTGCCTATGTCATGCCTTGTACAGACCCTCTAGGACTTCACAATTTGCAAAAAATCGCAAAATGTGATGAATGTGACGCATGAGATCCCTCCTGCTTGCTTACAAACACGAGAAACACTCCATAGCACAGACCGGCAGGGGGCAGCAGACATCAGTATATTGCGGCTGGGAGAAGAGAACACGGTTATTTTGTGTGTGTGTGGGGGCGCCACAGGCAAAAAATGCAGGTTTGCCCATGGCACCAATAATCCTTGCATCATCCCTAGCCAAGAAAACATTGTTTCTAAGAAAACATCTTCTGGAGAGAAGCGTACACTTAAGGCGAGACATGGGTCGTCACCTGGACGAGGTAACTAGAGACCATAAAAACATTTGGTTTTCAGTTTAATTCGCACTGAAATTCAGGATAATTGAACTTGCTCAAAAAGGGGTACCTGAAGTGATAGTTAAGTACAGGGTCACCGTAGATCCCATACAGAATGTGGGCACTGGCTGATGCGATGCCACCCATTACAAGCCTCCCCCCCCCCCGCCCGTTTCACTCTCCTGCTGCCTGCAGTGACTGCATTATCAAGCTCACATTTACCCGTCACATTATCAAGCTCACATTTACCCTCACATTATCAAGCTCACATTTACCCTCACATTATCAAGTTCACATTTACCGTCACATTATCAAGCTCACATTTACCCTCACATTATCAAGTTCACATTTACCGTCACATTATCAAGCTCACATTTACCCTCACATTATCAAGTTCACATTTACCGTCACATTATCAAGTTCACGTTTACACTCACATTATCAAGTTCACATTTACCGTCACATTATCAAGCTCACGTTTACCGTCACATTATCAAGTTTCCATTTACCGTCACATTATCAAGCTCACGTTTACCGTCACATTAACAAGTTCCCATTTACCGTCACATTATCGTCACATTATCAAGCTCCCATTTACCGTCACATTATCAAGCTCACATTTACCCTCACATTATCAAGCTCACATTTACCCTCACATTATCAAGTTCACATTTACTGTCACATTATCAAGCTCACATTTACCCTCACATTATCAAGTTCACATTTACCGTCACATTATCAAGCTCACGTTTACACTCACATTATCAAGTTCACATTTACCGTCACATTATCAAGCTCACGTTTACCGTCACATTATCAAGTTTCCATTTACCGTCACATTATCAAGCTCACGTTTACCGTCACATTAACAAGTTCCCATTTACCGTCACATTATCGTCACATTATCAAGCTCCCATTTACCGTCACATTATCAAGCTCAAGTTTACCGTCACATTATCAAGCTCACATTTACCCGTCACATTATCAAGCTCACGTTTACCGCCACATTATCAAGCTCACGTTTACCGTCACATTATCAAGTTCACGTTTACCCTCACATTATCAAGCTCACGTTTACCGTCACATTATCAAGCTCACGTTTACCGTCACATCATCAAGCTCACGTTTACCGTCACATTATCAAGTTCCCATTTACCGTCACATTATCAAGCTCACGTTTACTGTCACATTATCAAGTTCCCATTTACCGTCACATTATCGTCACATTATCAAGCTCACGTTTACCGTCACATTATCAAGCTCACGTTTACCGTCACATCATCAAGCTCACGTTTACCATCACATTATCAAGTTCAAATTTACCGTCACATGTAAAGTTCACGTTTACCGTCACATTATCAAGTTTCCATTTACCGTCACATTATCAAGCTCACGTTTACCGTCACATTATCAAGTTCCCATTTACCGTCACATTTACCCTCACATTATCAAGCTCACATTTACCCTCACATTATCAAGCTCACATTTACCCTCACATTATCAAGTTCACATTTACCGTCACATTATCAAGCTCACATTTACCCTCACATTATCAAGTTCACATTTACCGTCACATTATCAAGCTCACATTTACCCTCACATTATCAAGTTCACATTTACCCTCACATTATCAAGCTCACGTTTACCGTCACATTATCAAGTTTCCATTTACCGTCACATTATCAAGCTCACGTTTACCGTCACATTATCAAGTTCCCATTTACCGTCACATTATCGTCACATTATCAAGCTCCCATTTACCGTCACATTATCAAGCTCAAGTTTACCGTGACATTATCAAGCTCACATTTACCCGTCACATTATCAAGCTCACGTTTACCGTCACATTATCAAGCTCACGTTTACCGTCACATTATCAAGTTCAAGTTTACCCTCACATTATCAAGCTCACGTTTACCGTCACATTATCAAGCTCACGTTTACCGTCACATTATCAAGCTCACGTTTACCGTCACATCATCAAGCTCACGTTTACCGTCACATTATCAAGTTCCCATTTACCGTCACATTATCAAGCTCACGTTTACTGTCACATTATCAAGTTCCCATTTACCGTCACATTATTGTCACATTATCAAGCTCACGTTTACCGTCACATTATCAAGCTCACGTTTACCGTCACATCATCAAGCTCACGTTTACCATCACATTATCAAGTTCAAATTTACCGTCACATTATCAAGCTCACGTTTACCGTCACATTATCAAGTTCCCATTTACCGTCACATTATCGTCACATTATCAAGCTCCCATTTACCGTCACATTATCAAGCTCACGTTTACCGTCACATTATCAAGCTCACGTTTACCGTCACATTATCAAGCTCACGTTTACCGTCACATTATCAAGTTCACATTTACCGTCACATTATCAAGCTCACATTTACCCTCACATTATCAAGTTCACGTTTATCGTCATATTTAAAGTTCACGTTTACCGTCACATTATCAAGCTCACGTTTACCGTCACATTCTCAAGCTCACGTTTACCGTCCCATTATAAAGTTCACGTTTACCCTCACATTATCAAGCTCACATTTACCGTCACATTATCAAGCTCACGTTTACCGTCACATTATCAAGTTCCCATTTACCGTCACATTATGGTCACATTATCAAGCTCCCATTTACCGTCACATTACCGTCACATCATCAAGCTCACGTTTACCGTCACATTATCAAGTTCCCATTTACCGTCACATTATCAAGCTCACGTTTACCCTCACATTATCAAGTTCACATTTACCGTCACATTATCAAGCTCATATTTACCCTCACATTATCAAGTTCACATTTACCGTCACATTATCAAGCTCACATTTACCCTCACATTATCAAGTTCACATTTACCGTCACATTATCAAGCTCACATTTACCCTCACATTATCGAGTTCACATTTACCGTCACATTATCAAGCTCACATTTACCCTCACATTATCAAGTTCACATTTACCGTCACATGTAAAGTTCACGTTTACCGTCACATTATCAAGCTCACATTTACCCTCACATTATCAAGTTCACATTATCGTCACATTATCAAGCTCCCATTTACCGTCACATTATCAAGCTCACGTTTACCGTCACATTATCAAGCTCACGTTTACCGTCACATTATCAAGCTCAAGTTTACCCACATTATCAAGCTCACGTTTACCGTCACATTATCAAGCTCACGTTTACCGTCACATCATCAAGCTCACGTTTACCGTCACATTATCAAGTTTCCATTTACCGTCACATTATCAAGCTCACGTTTACCGTCACATTATCAAGTTCCCATTTACCGTCACATTATCGTCACATTATCAAGCTCCCATTTACTGTCACATTATCAAGCTCAAGTTTACCGTCACATTATCAAGCTCACATTTACCCGTCACATTAATAAAGCTCACGTTTACCGTCACATTATCAAGCTCACGTTTACCGTCACATTATCAAGTTCACGTTTACCCTCACATTATCAAGCTCACGTTTACCGTCACATTATCAAGCTCACGTTTACCGTCACATTATCAAGCTCACGTTTACCGTCACATCATCAAGCTCACGTTTACCGTCACATTATCAAGTTCCCATTTACCGTCACATTATCAAGCTCACGTTTACCGTCACATTATCAAGTTCCCATTTACCGTCACATTATCGTCACATTATCAAGCTCCCATTTACTGTCACATTATCAAGCTCACGTTTACCGTCACATTATCAAGCTCACATTTACCCGTCACATTATCAAGCTCACGTTTACCGTCACATTATCAAGTTCACGTTTACCCTCACATTATCAGGCTCACGTTTACCGTCACATTATCAAGCTCACGTTTACCGTCACATTATCAAGCTCAAGTTTACCCACATTATCAAGCTCACGTTTACCGTCACATTATCAAGCTCACGTTTACCGTCACATCATCAAGCTCACGTTTACCGTCACATTATCAAGTTCCCATTTACCGTCACATTATCAAGCTCACGTTTACCGTCACATTATCAAGTTCCCATTTACCGTCACATTATCGTCACATTATCAAGCTCCCATTTACTGTCACATTATCAAGCTCAAGTTTACCGTCACATTATCAAGCTCACATTTACCCGTCACATTATCAAGCTCACGTTTACCGTCACATTATCAAGCTCACGTTTACCGTCACATTATCAAGTTCACGTTTACCCTCACATTATCAAGCTCACGTTTACCGTCACATTATCAAGCTCACGTTTACCGTCACATTATCAAGCTCACGTTTACCGTCACATCATCAAGCTCACGTTTACCGTCACATTATCAAGTTCCCATTTACCGTCACATTATCAAGCTCACGTTTACCGTCACATTATCAAGTTCCCATTTACCGTCACATTATCGTCACATTATCAAGCTCCCATTTACCGTCACATTATCAAGCTCACATTTACCCGTCACATTATCAAGCTCACGTTTACCGTCACATTATCGTCACATTATCAAGCTCACGTTTACCGTCACATCATCAAGTTCCCGTTTACCGTCACATTATCAAGTTCCCGTTTACCGTCACATTATCAAGCTCCCATTTACCGTCACATTATCAAGCTCACATTTACCCGTCACATTATCAAGCTCACATTTACCCGTCACATTATCAAGCTCACGTTTACCGTCACATTATCGTCACATTATCAAGTTCACATTTACCGTCACATTATCGTCACATTATCAAGCTCACGTTTACCGTCACATTATCAAGTTCCCGTTTACCGTCACATTATCAAGTTCCCGTTTACCGCTCCTCTTGGCAGATGGGGCCAGTGTGTTGCAGCAGAGACAGGCTGTGTCGGGACTGGGAAGGGAGGCCAGGCTTGGACAAGCAGAATGGATGGCAAAGTGTGCGGAAAGCGAGGCAGGCGATGCCGTGTCCAGGGGAACAGCCAGGCTGTGATGGAGGAGAGCCAGGCTGTGATGGAGGAGAGCCAGGCTGTGATGGAGGACAGGAAGGCCAGATGAGGTGTGCCTGGAAAGACATGCGGCGCTCTGAGGGCAGGTGGGCCAGACTGTGCCCCGGGAGAGGGGTTTGTTTTGCAAGATTGGGACCTCACCTCTCTGGGTAAATTGGAACCTGTGATAAGTAGAAACCCTAACGCCTTCGCTTGTCGATAAACCCATAATGTTGCAAGTTTTATGTTGTTTTACCTTAATTGTTGGGCATATGGACAGCGTCGCAGACGATTCCAAGGCAGAATTAAATTACTTTGTATTTTACTGTGCATGGTTCTAACTAGGCAGGTGGTGGGGTGGCCTTTCAGAGCAAAATATTCTGGGGTGCTCACATTGTGGCCTCATCCCAATTCCTGCAGCTCACGTTTACCGTCACATTATCAAGTTCCCATTTACCGTCACATTATCGTCACATTATCAAGCTCCCATTTACTGTCACATTATCAAGCTCAAGTTTACCGTCACATTATCAAGCTCACATTTACCCGTCACATTATCAAGCTCACGTTTACCGTCACATTATCAAGCTCACGTTTACCGTCACATTATCAAGTTCACGTTTACCCTCACATTATCAGGCTCACGTTTACCGTCACATTATCAAGCTCACGTTTACCGTCACATTATCAAGCTCAAGTTTACCCACATTATCAAGCTCACGTTTACCGTCACATTATCAAGCTCACGTTTACCGTCACATCATCAAGCTCACGTTTACCGTCACATTATCAAGTTCCCATTTACCGTCACATTATCAAGCTCACGTTTACCGTCACATTATCAAGTTCCCATTTACCGTCACATTATCGTCACATTATCAAGCTCCCATTTACTGTCACATTATCAAGCTCAAGTTTACCGTCACATTATCAAGCTCACATTTACCCGTCACATTATCAAGCTCACGTTTACCGTCACATTATCAAGCTCACGTTTACCGTCACATTATCAAGTTCACGTTTACCCTCACATTATCAAGCTCACGTTTACCGTCACATTATCAAGCTCACGTTTACCGTCACATCATCAAGCTCACGTTTACCGTCACATTATCAAGTTCCCATTTACCGTCACATTATCAAGCTCACGTTTACCGTCACATTATCAAGTTCCCATTTACCGTCACATTATCGTCACATTATCAAGCTCCCATTTACCGTCACATTATCAAGCTCACATTTACCCGTCACATTATCAAGCTCACGTTTACCGTCACATTATCGTCACATTATCAAGCTCACGTTTACCGTCACATCATCAAGTTCCCGTTTACCGTCACATTATCAAGTTCCCGTTTACCGTCACATTATCAAGCTCCCATTTACCGTCACATTATCAAGCTCACATTTACCCGTCACATTATCAAGCTCACATTTACCCGTCACATTATCAAGCTCACGTTTACCGTCACATTACCGTCACATTATCAAGTTCACATTTACCGTCACATTATCGTCACATTATCAAGCTCACGTTTACCGTCACATTATCAAGTTCCCGTTTACCGCTCCTCTTGGCAGATGGGGCCAGTGTGTTGCAGCAGAGACAGGCTGTGTCGGGACTGGGAAGGGAGGCCAGGCTTGGACAAGCAGAATGGATGGCAAAGTGTGCGGAAAGCGAGGCAGGCGATGCCGTGTCCAGGGGAACAGCCAGGCTGTGATGGAGGAGAGCCAGGCTGTGATGGAGGAGAGCCAGGCTGTGATGGAGGACAGGAAGGCCAGATGAGGTGTGCCTGGAAAGACATGCGGCGCTCTGAGGGCAGGTGGGCCAGACTGTGCCCCGGGAGAGGGGTTTGTTTTGCAAGATTGGGACCTCACCTCTCTGGGTAAATTGGAACCTGTGATAAGTAGAAACCCTAACGCCTTCGCTTGTCGATAAACCCATAATGTTGCAAGTTTTATGTTGTTTTACCTTAATTGTTGGGCATATGGACAGCGTCGCAGACGATTCCAAGGCAGAATTAAATTACTTTGTATTTTACTGTGCATGGTTCTAACTAGGCAGGTGGTGGGGTGGCCTTTCAGAGCAAAATATTCTGGGGTGCTCACATTGTGGCCTTATCCCAATTCCTGCAGGTTCCCCGACTTGAATGTAAACTCTCAGAAATACGAATATTGTAGCAATTACTGCACATCTGAGCTGCCCCTCACACATTTTGCAAGTAAAACCTGGTAGAATCCATGCAGTTAAAATGCATCATTATTATCTTTCCCGCCTCAGAACGGGGACCAAACACGTGATTATGGAACTTTCTTATTTAGCACTTCGTGCAATGTCACAAATATCCGATTTCGGGTACTCATCCATTCGACCGTGGAAGGATGAGAGGCGCTCCTTTCCCTGCCGAGACATATGACTTGTACAAACATATTCGGATGTAACCAGCAATGCCTCCCACCAGCTCTTGCCTCCCCCGTCTCATTTCACGCCTCAGAGACGAATCTTACACTGTCGAGTCTTCGATCTGTGTAAAACAGGTGTATGCGCGGCCTTACATCCATCTTCACCAGGGGTGTCCAGCATAGATCCACGGCGGCCAGATCCATGCAACATGGTCAGGATAGATATTTACACCCACTGACTCTGAGGGGGGGCTCATTCACGTCTTCAGTTCTTTTTTGAAAATCCAGCATGGATCTTGCACTACTGCACACACATTGGCCAGCCCTGAAATCTCAAATAACAACCAGCAATAGTCATCTACAGGACTACACATCTGTGTAAATGTGGCCAAGTCCAGGGTGAAACCCAGGCTACAATTTTTCAAAACAGTAACACATGGGCTCAGAATTTAGTTGCAGCAACACACACTGACAGATTTTGGCGGACTTCTGTATTCGTCCCGACAGACTAAAATTCAGTGCACACATTTCTATTTCACATGAGCGGACTGGGCAAGAGAAGTGATCAGAAGTCCCATCACAGGGCTAAAGGCATGGCAACCCTAAGGTATGTAAGAGGGGTAATCCTGCAGAGAGCTGTCTGGAATCATTTCTGCCCCAGGTACGCCTCATAAGTGTAACTGACAAACAGCTGCCGTCTGTCAATAGGTGAGTTTGCAGGGCCCTCGTGACCCTTCAACCCGTGGCCCGATCCTTGCCAGATGTTTTCTGTATATCCACACAATAAATACAAACAGTTTATGGACATTGTGATTATCCCGAAATTCCGATACCGAGTCCGCCCTCCTGGGCCTAAGCTGGGCAGGCGTGTTACAGAAACTACAACCACTCTAGGAGCCCAGACTATGTGCTCCTGGTTGGAGAGAGGGCATGGGGGGGGGGGTTCATTCCAGCAAGGAAGATATCTGTTTATGGGAACTAAATCTTGCATGTATTGGAATTATTGGGATTACAACTTTGTGTAATTTGGTTTTTCCTACGCTTTTCACATAATTCTTGCACGTGGGAGGCCAGTCAGAGTGGAAAATCACACAAACCACTCGATGTATCTCGCATGATTTTTGTACCAACGAGCAGTCCTTAATTCATTTGCACACAACCACCAAAGTCGAATTTGTGCGACAGAAATGATGTTCATGCAAGTCAACACCTGCACGCTCCTAGCCCCTCTCACTGCAACTAGCTCAACAACCTAGCATAGAAGCAGTTTTTAGGAGGGGGGGGGGGGCTGCATTATAGCAAAATAAAGTGCAGCACAAATGTTGCAAAATTCCTAAATTTGTGCCGCAAAATGTCCTCATTTGTGCTCCATGATTTGCTAATCGATGCCGAAATATCCTAGGGGGATAGGGGGGCTTGTATGTCCTTGCCTTATAGTCTGCCTCGCTTTGCATGCTGGGAAATGTATGAGTACACTTATGTCAAAAGTGACACAAGCTGGAATTCAAAAGTCTATTGCACAAAAAGCTAGGGGTGGCCAAAGCCATCACGCATCGGATGTATCCATTGACTGCTATTATAGCGATCTATGCGTTAGGTCAATTCAACTCAAGACCAAGTTTATTTGGACTCCACAGTCCTTAAACACATAAAAACAACATACGTACCATGCATACAATCATAACATAAACTCATCATCTTAAAATTCATGATTTAAAATACTACACCATGTTTCAGACATAGTAGTTCACTTTACATAGCATATGTCACGCCTTCCATTACTAACTCTGGTCGGGTTTCTTTAGATTTGATATAAACTCCCCCCAGGCGCTGGCAATTAATACATCAATTTACAATTCTGGATAAACCCTTAAACCTTCATTTGGGTCATGTGTCTTATATCGGCTGTGTGAGCAGGGGGCATACAGATATTAGGCACCTTTCAAGTTTTCTTTTACTCTTTGCATAAACCTCCCCAGGGCACAGACTGTATCGAAATTCTTAATTTCAGTTAAAAGTTCTGCTGCCTGTGTCCTATCAGTTATACTAAACTTTTAAAAAATTGGACATAAAATCTCCTTCCGTAACTCTAAACCCAAATAACAATTCAATAAAATATGTAAAGTATCACATGTTGTCCCCAGGATACAGTTGCACATCCCATTACTACCAACCATTAGTCTTTTTGTCTCATTATTACAATAGCAAGGATTGACACCGATTGTCAGCCTTAAAACTTCACTTCTCAAGCGACGAAAAGGCAACCTATCAATATAGGGAAAATGAGCAGCATTTTGCCACGACAAGGCCATAAAGCATACCGATTTTTTCTCCATGAGGTACTCCTGGTCCTGGGTACGAGATCATTCTTTTCCCAGGCACCTAAGTTCCCTCCTCTCAACTTCAATTACTAATGTCAAGGGACTAATTTTGAGACTCAACATTCTACCTGCCGCGCTAGTAAAGGCTTCTGTCGGCCCCTTAGACAGATTGAGAGAGCATTGGGATAAGATTGGGGGTAGGGTCCTTACCGACTCTGAGTGGCGTAAGGTTTTACGTTATCCAAAAAAGGTCTCCCACAATACCCATTTGAAATATATTCAATTCAATTACATACACATGACCTATATGATGCCCCACCGGCTTAACGTGACGTACGGGGGGAGGTGCGACAGTGTCCCAGATGTGCTCACCCAGATGCTGACTTTGCCATATGACCTGGGAATGCCAGGGGGTGCGTCCTTTCTGGGAGGCGGTATTAGATAAGACAAAGACGTGCTGGGAAGGGTGTTGGCTCTTACGATTCAGATGTGCCTGCTGGGTCTTTTTCCCCGGCTGCCTAAGCGCTTAGTCAGGAATCGGCCGATAGATCTTGCGCTGGGCCTTGCCAAGCGCAGGATAGCGATGGAGTGGAAATCATCGAGTGTCACAGGTTGCAACCCGGGACAGGGATGTTATTGCCTGGGCGGGGGCAGAAGGTAGAGTGCTGGCATGGGAGGAGGCCAAGGGAATGAGAAAATGCCCAATTGCTGAGCGATGGAGCGAGATAGTGGGTGAGTGGGAGAATCCAGCGGGCCCTAGCAGTGGAGGGTGCGAGTCCGAGCATGAGCCCCAAACAGGCTCTGTAGTACAAGCCACTCCCTTTCGATCCCCTATGGCATTAAGGGTTTAATTCACGGGGAGGCAGCACATAGGTCTACGAGGTCAGCGGGAGTGTTGGCTGGGTGCAGAAGCAATGCCAGCTGTGGGGAGGCCCCCATCCTGAATCTGCCCATGGGTCATCTATACTGTTAATTGCATTAGACATCAGTGATTCGACATGTCCACACCACTCCTCTGCACAGGGTGTTCTTTTTTTCCTCTTTCCTTTTCTTTCATCCCTTTTTCTTCAGAATCCAAGTTTCGTTACTGGCTTGTTGTGATTATGCTTATGGGCAAATAGGCACATGATGGATCGATGTTGAGCGACTACCTTCAGAATAGATGCATTATAATTGTATTAGTGGAACAAGTACTGGTGAATATAGTCGGCAACTGCTGATGTGAATTGTTTTTTTTCCTTCTTCTCCTGATTTGTAATCGGTCTATTATACAATATAAAATGGCAATAAAACTATCTTTTAAAAAAGTCTGCTCTTGCCAAGCTACCCAGGGGGTGAGCAGGGGTTATCTAAAGAGTGTATCCCCCTTACCTTGACTAGAAGGAAGGGTCCCTATTTTGACAAAGGTACCTGCCAACTAGAGACCCCCATTTCTAACAGCGACCCTGTGTCAATTTGATGCCCAGATATGTGAGGCCTTTCTCTGCCCATTAGAAGGGTGGTGTTGTTGTCATTAGCACCTCCATCTCTGTGTCAGGGAGAGTTAGATTAAGCAGGAATATTTTGGACAGATTTATACGTAGGCATGCCACCACTTCAAATAGTCAGAGTTCATTTTGAAGAGCGGCCAGAGAGTGCTGTGGATCCGGAAGTATTAGCAGGATGTCATCCGCAATTAAAGATATCTTGTGCTCCTCCGTACCAAAAACAATCCCCTTGAATAAATGGTTGGCACATATTTGTGCTGCAAGGGGTACAATACTCAGAGCAAAGAGAAGGGGGGGGGGTGGACATCCTTGTCTTGCCCCCCTTTTCAGCTGGAAAGACTCAGAACTTACTCCATTAACCAATACTCTAGAGCGTGGCATGGCATAGTTTGCTCGAATCACGGCAAGGACGTTCTCATAACACCCAAACCTTCTCAGGGTGGAAAATAGGAAGGACCAGTCCACTCGGTCGAACGCTTTTTCAGCGTCCAACCCAAGCATGACCACTGGGTCGGTCTTCCTGGTTGCCTTCTCTATTAAGTGTATAACTCTCCACACATTATCGTGAATCTGTCTTTCCTTGATAAACCCTGACAGGTCTGGGTAAATCATGTCAGGCATAAAGTCCTCCAGCCGCGAGGCTATGATTTTGGAGTAGAGTTTTGTGTCAATATTAGAAGTGCTATGGGGTGGTAAGAACTACAGGATTTTAGGTTCTTTCCTGCTTTGGGTATAATCGTGAGCATGGATTCACTTATGGATTTTGTTACTGTGCAAGTCTCTGCTATATAGTTAAAGAGGGAGGTCAGATGCTGAACAAGTTCTGCACTAAGGTGCCGATTACGATCCGGTAAAAACCGGGTACGAACCGTCGGTCGGAGCGTTTTCCCCGTCCGACTCGTACCCGGTCGTAAAACTTTACAAACATGGAATTACGATTCGCACGGAAACACCATTTCCGTACGAATCGTAAAAAACACCGACCGACGAAAATATACATACGAATGTGATCCGGGAATGCTGCGACGTGATGTCGGTACGCTTTCAGGCAGCGTTTCACGACCCAGGAATTACGATTCGAACCGACAGCAGTCCGGACGGCAATATTTTCACGGCACCCAAAAAGTGCCGGAAAAGCGAAGTACGGCGCGAATCGACCAGAGTAGGTGGCCCGGTACGCACCCTACCCCCCCCAGCACATATGCGCCGACCCCCCCCCCAGCCCCCATACATACGCGCCGACCCCCCCAGCCCCCGTACGTATGCGCCGACCCCCCCCAGCCCCTGTACGTACGCGCCGACCCCCCCAGCCCCCGTACGTACGCGCCGACCCCCCCCAGCCCCCGTACGTACGCGCCGACCCCCCCCAGCCCCCGTACGTACGCACCGAACCCCCCTGTATGTACACCCGTGTACGTTCGAGTCGAACCCCCCGTGTACGTTCGAGTCGTACCCCCACCCGTGTATGTACGGTGCGTACCCCCAGCGCTGGGGGTACGCACCGTACATACACGGGTGGGGGTACGACTCGAACGTACACGGGGGGTTCGACTCGAACGTACACGGGGGGGTTCGACTCGAACGTACACGGGGGGGTTTGACTCGAACGTACACGGGGGGGTTCGACTCGAACGTACACGGGGGGGTTCGACACGTACACGGGTGTACATACAGGCGGGTTCGGCGCGTACGTACGGGGGCTGGGGGGGGGTCGACGCGTACGTACGGGGGCTGGGGGGGGGGTCGGTGCGTACGTACGGGGGCTGGGGGGGTCAGCGCGTACGTACGGGGGCTGGGGGGGTCGGCGCGTACGTACGGGGGCTGGGGGGGGGTCGGCGCATACGTACGGGGGCTGGGAGGGGGTCGGCGCGTATGCGGGCACGTCTCCATGGTTGCTATGGGAGTTCGGTGCGGACGGTGTTTTTTCCATCCGGTTGTAACCTCGGACGCACGGGATGGATCGTGATTCCTCGGTCGGACTTCACCTTTCACATTTGTACGGTAAATCGTCCGAGGACGTGTCGGACACATTTTCCGACCCGAGGACGTGTGGGGAATGATTCCCAATGCGGTTCGTATGGACTTTTTACCATGCGAATCGTGATTGCCAGTTCGTACGGCACTTGTACGATTCGTACGGTAAAAAGACCGGATACGAGTCGCACGGGGAAATTTTTTACCGGATCGTAATCGGCACCTATATGTCTTATAGAAGTGTGCTGTCAGCCCATCTGGGCCAGGGGGGCGGATTCAAAAAGTTTCAGGTAGCCTATGGCTTGCCACACTTCTTCCTCACTAATGGTTTCACCCAGCTGTTCATTCTGCGTGGGTGTAATTTGTGGCAGGTCTACCTTGGTGAGGTAATCTAGTTGGGACTGGGAGTCGGTGATGTGCGCCTTGTATAGCGACTTATAGAACTGCCCGAAAAGACCTGTCTTATCCTGCTCTGATTTCTCCAGAGGGGTCAGTAAATATCTTCAATGTACTCCTTTTGTTTTCGTATCCTGAGTTGGGCTGCCAGGTGTGCCCCACACCTTGTTGCCGTTTGTGTAGGATGTTTGCTTGAGTCAGAAAAGTTTCAGTTCGGCCGTATTTGTATAGATTGCATTTAGTTTCCCATTCACGCCTGTGACTTTGCGTTTGGAGGGACACGACTGCCTTGAAAGCGTCCCAATTGTTATATGAGGACATGTCCTGGGGCTTGTGCAGCTGGAAATACTCTTGTATATGTTAGCGCAAGTTATCCAGCACTAGTCTGTGTCGCAGTAAAGCATGGGGGAAGAACCAGCGTGAGTATTTCGGGGCTGATTGTTCCACTCAAGAGAAATATGGGTTAGGCCCCGGCTTAAAAATATGTACTCTAGCCTTGAATATGTTCAGTGAATATGTGAAAAGAATGTGTAATCTTTATCTGTCGGGTGGCATTCCCTCCAGGCATCGATTAGGCCTAGGTCACGCATTGCAAGTTTCACAGCTTTTGTAAAGCTGCCCGTGTGTGCCCTATGCGGGGGTGTGCTACCTGAGCCCAAGTGCCAGGTGAGTTTGAAGTCGCCCATGAGCAGTATCTCCCCCTCTGCGAAACCCTCCAGGAATGCTAACAGCCCTGTCATGAACGCTATCTGATTGATGTTTGTTGCGCAGATTGCCGCCACTGTGCACATCTTTCCCCGCAAGTGCCCCTTCACCAAGACCCCCCCCCTTCCTTACCTGTCTTGCATCCTTCAGGTTGGAATTTTAACACTGAGGTAAATAGAACCGCCACCCCATTATGCTTCGCAGAACTGGAGAATTTATAGATCATTGGGTAACACCTATGCTTCAGTCTATGGTCCCTAGATCTCTTAGATGTGTTTCAGTAGTGCAACAATATCATAGTGTCCGTCTAACAGGTACCTCCACACCCTATGGCACTTAGCCGGAGCATTGAGCCCCCTCACGTTCCATGTCAGTGCTGTGACTACCATTGCAGGGGACAGCTGGCCTCTGATCTCCCCATTACCCTCAATCTTCTTATCCACCCCTCTCCCCACAGCCCCCTGCATAAACCCTGTAAGAGCAATATGTGTCCGAAGTATTCCATGCACAAATCTCATTTGCGTACCTGTATATAATAAAAAGTTAGCCTTCAAAACCAAACCTTTAGGGACAACAGTTTCCAAAACTAGTCCGATGTTGCCATTCATAGGGATCATAGTAGGCCAGTTGGTACATCATCACAGCTGTGGCTATAAAGCTGCAAGTACATGCAGGTGTCTGCATCTTTGTTGGCTATATTTCATGCGAGGGTCACTCCCTAGCCTCGTCTATCGTCTGGTCGGCTTGGAAGGCCACAGGACCACAACAGGTGTTAACTGCAAGGCGGTGGTACACCCTGTTCCTGCGGAGTCAGCTCCCACCAACACCTAGTAACTGCTGGGCTGGTTGAGCCTGACGAAATGATCACCAGAGATCACAAGTTGCAAGTGGTCAATGTCTGGTCATTCAACGCCTCCTTTGGTGTTTAGGGGCCGCTGGGCGAGCCAAGGGGAACTTTCCCTGGTCCTCCCCTTGGCTGCGCTCTCCACGCCCCGGAGTAGCCAGCCCCCTGACCATCCTCCTAGGAGCGTCATGGCTTCCTCTAGTTTTGTGATACGGTGCGCTCTATTACGGAATTCGAAAGCTAACCCAGAGGGATATGTCCATACGTTTCAGATATTTTCTGAATTGCTGGAGGTGCGCAAGTGTTGCTGGTACAATGTCCTGATACAAGGTACAAGTGGCTCCCTGGAAGCCCACCTTCTCAGGTTTCCTTGCTGCTTGGAGGATGGCCTCTTTCTTTTTAAAAGAGTGCAGTTTGGCCAAGATGTTTCGTGGCCGCTGTTTGTCGCCACTGGTGGCTTCCCAACTCTATGAACTCTTTCTATTTTGACTTTGACAGTGGCTGAGCCAAGAGTCTCGGTGAAAAGGCCCATTACAAATGGTTCTTTGTCTGGGCCCTCTGCACCCTCCTCTAGGTTTCTAATTCGTATGTTGTCCCTTCGAGACCTATTTTTCAGATCTTCATTTTTAAGTAGGGCTGCTTGGAGTTGTGTCTGTAGGGTTTGCGTAGTGGCGTTAATCTGATCTGTGCGTTGCTTTAGTTCTAGGGTTTTCATTTCCAGTTGTACCACTCTACTTCCTACTGAAGCCACATCTTGCCGTAGAGCAACTAGCTTTTCATTCAGATCTGCCAATGTTGCCTGGGATGTGGACATGTCAGTCTTGAGCTCCTCCCGTAATTCTCTTTTGAATTTGTGCAGAGAGCGGAGGAGATCCTCCTTTGTGAGGGCCATTGTGTCTTCCACTCTGCCGTCTGTGGGCTAGCAATGACGTCTAGGGCTGAAATAACTGGATACCCTATTGTTTTGCTGTTTCTTTGGCAGCATAGGGATAACCTCCACCCCAATTACTACAGGAGAAAAAGCGGTCTCCAGTGAAATCTACTAGGGGCTCTGCCTTTGTTCCGAGGCCGTTGTGTCCTGCTCTTGGTGTGTGGGCCTCCCCTCGCGGTCTCTTAGGTGTGTCTAGGATTTTCTCGGTGTCCGTTTCGAGCTCCGATGTAGCTGCTGGCAGGTTCGGGGCATCAGCCCTGAGACGCCATGTCAGGGTCAGGTACCAGGCTCATTTGCCCAATCTAAGCTCTCGTATGTGGCTGAAGAAGTCTTAACTTGGAGATCCCTGGCTTCAGTTAAACTGGCCTCCTCCCAGGGGCACCCACCGCCCGGATCCGAGGCGCATCACTCACCGCCTCTCCACGAACTTCCCAGCCACCATCTTAAGGTCAGATGCGGCACTGATGTCGTTGGTGTGGTTCCTTTCAAACTTCGAGGCAGCACCTCACCAACAGGATTTTTACCCATGATGCTGCAGAATCAGGTATGAAGGTCCCCACTAGCTGTAGTTCTCTCACTCCGACGTTGCACTCATCGTGATCCTCGGTGTGTGTCCGGTGCCGGACGCTTCTGTGTCTCCCACCGGAGGAGGCCACCACGATGGAACAGATTGTCCTGTGCTTTGCCTGTCCCCCCTGCAGGGGCTGCACATGCCGTGACTCGGATACTCCTCCGTCTCAGGTCCCGGACCATTACCAAGAACCACAGGCATCCTCACAAACTCTCGCCGACTGGGCCCCAGCTCCACGTTTATTTCCCTGAAGTTTCTTTTTGGTGACAACGGAGCTACTGTGGATTACGTCCACATGGCCATCTTGGCTGGCCATGGCCGCTTGGCTGGCCACGCCCCTCTTGAAGATTCTTTTAAGCCCATAACAAGACTTCGCTTTTATTTTAAAGAATAGACTGCTAAAGCAGACTCGTTATATGGGAAATAAGATAAATACAAGATAAACATTTTTTTGGGGGGGAGGTTATTTAAACTAGTCAATGTGGCTCTAAAAAGAACTTATTTTTAGCACTTTTTATATTTTTGTTGAATTTTTGTATTTTTTTAAAGGCAATTTAATAGCAACAATGAGCAGTCAAAAACAAATTTAATTGGTGCACCATCTTTATAATAGTAGCAGTGTACCATTCTCCAAGTACAATTTTGCTATATGTGCGACAGTAAGGTGCCATGTATTTAAATACTGGTGGATGTGGATATGAGCAGTATCTCCAATTTGAACCGCTTGTCCAGCTGTAGAAGTTGAGGCTTCTTCTGAATCGTGCTCCATTTCAGCTCTTATAAGTTGATATGTGTGAATGGTGTGCATATGCTTCTACATTCCAGTGGTACAGAGAAAATATTCTTTGTTGACTCCATTGGACAATTTCTTTTGGAATGGGGTACTGCACATGGTTTGCAGTTACTTTTTTTTCCCAGAGGGGAAAGGAAAAGAAACCCACATCAGGGATTCTTTCTTCCCTCCGCATCTTTCTCCTCCACCACAGCAAGCTCCTCACTTGGCTTTCTCTCCTCTCCTGATGACATTTTTAAATTCCCTTTTTTCAAAAATCACAAACCTCTTCCACAAAGGAGGCAGGAATGAGCTGTCCGACTGATATCAGCTAAGTACTAATCCAAAATTACTTTCAAAAGGTGGGTACTTCCTCTCATAGAAGACCCGAATTGGAACCAATCAGAATTCTTTCTGGTCTGTGTCATGTTTGGTATAATGGCCAATGCTTTCGCTGAATCACAAATCATAACAAGCATTATTTCAATAAAAGTACTTAAGGGATGGTTATGAAGAGACCTAGGAAGAAAAGCTCTTGAAGAAATCTCCATTAAACATGAGTCTTTTATACAAAACACAACGTTCCCTATTTTACTGCATTATTGAAGAAGTCTTTCAATGCTTTCGCGGAACCACAAATGGCAAGTCGGAGGCCTTTTCCTCACAAACCCACTCAATGAACCTTTTAATTTCACCCACTCCCTGAACCTCTAAGGCCAAACTTAAATAAAAATGGCCTAATGATACTTAACTTTTTTGTATTTATAGCCGTTCCGCTTACCTTTGCGAAACCATAACAGGAAGTAAAACCCCATCGCAGTTGCCAGAGGCGTGTCATATTGTATCGAGTAACTACTGCAAAATCATGGGAAAGGGAGGTGAAATTCACACTGCAAAATATACATTATTTTTGACTACACTACTATACATAAAAAATACCAACGTTAAAGTAACGTTTTTTTTTTCTTGTCCTCCTTTGCCGTTGCACTCTCAAAGGAAACACCAACCACCTAGTGTGTCACGAACTGAGAAGACAACTCCAGATTTTTTTTATTTTTTGAAACCGTTTATTACAAGACTCAAAAATATACAAATATGGGCCTACAACCTTCCGGCCGGCCGCTAGCAATGAAAGGAGCATACGATATACATTTATAAAACACATGGTGCTGCGGCTGAGCATGCACAGGAGGTAACATCGTTGCGAGCCACACTATCCAGACCCCACTACACGGTTCCATTTTAAACTTAAAGAACAACAAATACAAACAAACCCACAAGGTAATCCTCAATCGGAAATAGCAACACGTGCTCCCCTAGAGGGGGGATCCTAGCCATCTATAGGAATCTCAAGAGGGGGGAGAGATCAGAACTAGGGCTGGGTACACCCAATGCCCAGGTACCGGGGGGATGAGTTGGCTAAGGGGACGGGGCCGGCGACGGATCAGGCAATAACGGTGGAGCACAGATTCCCCCGCGGTAGGCGTTCCAGGGGCCCCATACTTTCACCCATGTCGCAGGCTTGCCTCTCGCCACATACACCACCTTTTCCCGAAACATGCACCAATCCATATGTTCCTTCCAGGCCGAGACAGTCGGGGGCCTCTGGGATCCCCACAGTTGGGCAATATCACGCTTGGCAACCATATACCCCAGAGTCACCCACCACGTCTGCGGCACCGAGTAATCGGTAGGCTCCCACACATTCAACAGGCATCTCCTCGCTTCGGGCAACAGCGCCACATGCGTGACCACTCGCAGCACCTCATGCACACCACGCCAGAACCCCTCCACCTCCGGGCACTCCCACAAGATATGCAGAAAAGTCCCCAGCGCACCACACCCACGCTTACACAAACCGTCCTCAGCATAGCCCATACGCAGGAGCTTTGGCCCCGTCATGTAGACCCTGTGGAGTATCTTGAGCTGGACGAAACGAAGGCGAGCCGGTATGGCCACCTCTTTCGGGGAGGCCACCGCGGAGGTCCAGTCCTCGTCGTCCAGCTCCAGCCCATCGGCTACCCAAGCCTCACGAAGGGCAGTCAACAAGTCTGAGCGGTCGTTGATCAGTTTTTTGTAGATCAGTGAGATCGTGCTGTCAGGGACGTGTCCATCCAGCACTCTATCCTCCAGGGGGGGAACACTCCGGGATGGAGGCAACGTCCGGAAAGACGGAGCCCAGCGCATGCCGGACCTGCAAATACCGAAAGTACTCGCTGCCCTGCAACTGAAATTCCGTCTGCAGCATCTCGAACGTTTTAAATCCTCCCCTCGTCCAGAGATCCCCCACTTTGCTAATGCCTATTAAGTCCCACTTCTCAAAGCCCTTCGAGGTCCACAAGGAGCCCAACCGCTCAGACGCGTATAGTGGTGACGCCCGGGTCAAACGGTCCTTCTACCCCATAGCTGCATTGGCCGCATGCCACACTCGCACCATGACACGCGTGGGGCCCGTTAGGCAAGCGTCGGGCGCGCTAGAGTAGAGCGCTCGATTATGGTCACCACCTGGAAGTAGCATCCTATCCATTTCAAACGCCGGGTTTAAGGCGGGCCCATATAGGCCCTGATTAATCGCAGCTAGCTGGGAGGCCCAATAGTACCGTTTAATATCCGGGAGGGCAATCCCCCCGTCATACCATGGGAGCGTCAGCTTAGCCAGGGCAATACGTGGCCTCCCGTCCCAGAACAGGCGGCGCTGCAAACTCTCCACTTCGCGGAAGTAGCGCGCTGGGACGAGGTCCATAGTGTTCTGCAATGCGTACAGGAAACGCGGCAGCGACATCATTTTAAACAATGCCGCCCGGCCGAGCGGCGAAAGCGGCAAACGCCGCCAGCGCGCGACATCCTCTTTCAGACGCTGGAGGGGGGGAAGCAAGTTCCGATCATACCGAGCCTCCGGGTCCAGAGTAATGAAGACACCCAGGTACCTAAATCCCTGCGGGGCGACCTGGATCGGACAGCCCCGCGGGAGGATAGGAGCCTCCCCAGAGAGAACATACACACACGATTTAGCCCAGTTGATGACCAGACCGGAGTTACGACCAAATGAATGCAAAACATCAACCAGTACTATGAGTGATTTACGTGGGGAAGCTAGGTACAAGAGGATGTCATCAGCGTATAGGGATACGCGGTCCTCATACTCAGGGGTCCAGCGGAGACCACGGATGGAAGGCTCCCACCGCAGCCACTCCGCCAGGGGCTCCAAGGCAAGTGCAAAGAGGAGCGGCGATAAGGGGCAGCCCTGCCGTGTGCCCCGGCCCAGCTCGAACGGAGCCGATACTCTTCCGTTCACCACCACCTGCGCCAATGGGCCCGAATACAGCAATTTGACCCAACTGATGAACCCTGGGCCAAATCCAAACTTCGCAAGCATCGCCCAGATATATGGCCATTCAAGCGTGTCAAACGCCATGGTGGCGTCTAAGGACGCCAAAATGGCCGGCTCCCGTATGAACGGGGCACGTGCGAGCACACCGTGCAAACGCCGCAGATTAAGGGCTGTGCTGCGATGGGGAATAAAGCCAGACTGGTCCTGATGAACCAAATCGCCCACCACGCCGACCAGCCGATTGGCCAGTACCTTGGCGAGAATCTTGGGCTCCGCATTCAGTAGCGAAATGGGCCGATAGGATGTAACCCGGTCCCGAGGTCTCCCCTCCTTGTGAATGACCACGATTGTAGCCAGACGCTGGTCCAGCGGGAGGGAGCCCACCGAGTGTGCCGCCAGGAACATAGCCCGGAGGTGGGGTGCCAGCGTATCCGGTCGCAACTTGTACAACTCGATAGGGAGACCATTCGGACCCATGGCCTTGCCGGAAGCAACCGAGCGTATGGCGAGGGCGATCTCGTCGGAGGTGGGAGCGGCGTCCAACGACACCCTGTCATCCCCGGAAAGGGACGGCAGCGCGATATCACTGAGCAGGGCACGGGAATCCTCTTCCGAGCAGGGAGACACCGGGGAATACACCCCACGGAAATAATCCGCGAAACAGGAGACGATTTCTTCTGGCTCAGTTACACACACACCATCCGTTTTCTCAATCAGCGGGACCACACGATTCGCTCTCTCTTTTTTGTCCAACCACGCTATAAGTTTACCAGCCTTATCACCCACATCATACAGTCGCCCCTGTTGCTCTCTACTGAGGCCCCTGGCCGCCTCCGTGACGAGGGCCCTATAGGCCGCTTGCTTGAGTTGGAGGACATGTAATGCGGCATCCGTCACCTCACCTTCTAAATTACCCTCCAACTCGGCTATTTCAGCCTCCATCCGGGTCACCTCCTCCCGCTCGCGCCTCCGGGCGTGGGAAATAAGGGATAGGGCCTCCCCTCGGAGTACTGTCTTGAAGGCCTCCCATAGCGGTACAGCCGAAGGCACGGACCCCACATTCTCATCAAAATATCGCTGAAGGGATTTAATCAATTCAGCGCGAATGGTGGGGTCGCGCAGGTACCAAGGATTGATTGGGACCACCCTACCCTCACCCCTCGGAAAGACATTAAAGTGCAGTAGGAGCGGGGGGTGGTCCGAAATACCCCGTGGCAAATGGCGCACCTCTCCCACCCTCCCAACATAGGCCGCCGGGACAAGGACATAGTCTAGTCGTGAGAGACTACCATGGGCTCCCGAGTGGAAAGTGTACTGCAGCTGCGTGGGGTGTTTTAAACGCCAGCAGTCCACTAATCCAAATGTATCCAAGAGGCCGGGTAGCCACGCCTGCGCCCGGGGGAGGTCCCTAGGGGGGTGACGATCCACAGTCCCAGATACCACCGCATTAAAATCCCCCCCCACAACCAAAAGCCCCCCCGGAAGGCCAAGGAGAAGGCGCCCAAGGTCCGCAAAGGTGGTCGACTGCAGCCCCGGTGGGATGTATACTGACACAAAGACAACCACTTTGCCCTCCAGTCTTCCCACCAAGACCGTGTAACGTCCCCTGTCATCGTGGAGCACCTCATCAATCTCCAACGGGAGCGAGTTCTTCACCATGATGCCCACACCCCTTGAGCCGGACGTGAAGCCCGAGTGAGCCACTAGGCGATAGCCACGCCGATTTATGGCGCAGAAGGAGTTGCCAATGAGGTGTGTCTCCTGCAGAAAGACTACATCGGGCGAGATTCGCTTCAAAAACTGCAGGACCACACCTCGTTTGATCCTGTCCCCCAGTCCATTCACATTCCAAGACAACAAAGTTAATTCCCTGCCCCCCATCATATACAGAAGCCATCATTCGTCCCCCGGAGAGCACTTTAGAACTAACACAAAAATACGTTTGCCTTGTGATAAAAACGAACAACACCCCATCCCTACCCACCCACCCCAACAGAACTCCCCCCTCCCTGCACCCCTGCATGAGCCCGAACAGCCCCCCCAACGTGCAGTGTGCCTGTCTCCCCATATATAGTTAGACTAACTAGACCCCCTAAAGGAGGAGGGAGAACCCCCAATAGACCCAACACAACCTCCATAGGAGGGGAACTTACAAAAACTGACGCAGAATCGAAAGTGGCATCATTTTCGTCCAGAGTGAGGCCCAATATTAGACCCTCAGTCCCGATCCAGCGTGCCGTCTCCCCCCGCCGCCCCCCCCCCACCCCCCCGATCACGATCCCCGGGCAGAGTATCCAGCCAGTCCCCGGCCGCTTCGGGACGATCAAAGAAGTGCGTGCGACCATCCACCTCCACTCGTAGCTTGGCTGGGAAGAGCATGGCGTATTTGAGGTTGAGGTCCCGAAGACGGCGTTTGACGCCTAGGAAGCTCAGTCTCTGCTTCTGGACCGCTGGGGTGAAATCAGGATAAAAATTAACCTCCATATTGTCAAGCTTGACCGGTCCATGCAGTCTGGAGGTTTGCAGGATAGCGTCTCTGTCCCGAAAATTGAAAATCCGGGCGATGAGAGGTCTCGGAGGGGCTCCGACCTTCGGCCTTCCCCCGGGAACCCTGTGGGCCCTCTCCACAGCGAAGAGTTTGCTCAGCCCCCGTGGCTGGAGATGGGTAGCAATCAGGTCCTCCACAAAGAGATCCGCCGCCGCCTCCTCGCGTCCCTCGGGCACCCCGATGATGCGGATGTTGTTCCTCCGTGCCCGACTCTCGGAGTCCTCCAGGCGTCGATCCATAAGCGCACTCGCCTGACTAAGCCGGCGCACCTCTGTTTGCAAGGCCGCCACATCTGTCGTTAGGCCCGATGCGGTGTGGGCCAAAGAATCTACTCGGTCGTTGGTTTTGGAAAGATCGGCCCTCACCAGGCCAACATCCACGAGGACCGAGTCGATCTTCTGCGCCAGTGTATCAAACCGCTGGCCCACCGAGGCCTTCATCTCGGCAATGGCGCCCATGACATCTCGCAGAGTCAGATCTGCGGGCAGGTCTGGGGCATCAGGAGGGCTCTCAGGGGACTTGCGCGGTCCATCGGGAGATCCCTTCTGGAGGGTACAGCGGTCCATACTGTTGGCCTGATGGACGGCGCCACGCCAGGTCGATTTGGTCTTTGCCCGGTCTCCATCTTGTTTCGTGGCCATGGCCACCAGTCTCCCAGTCGCACCAGCCACATCGTGTAGGGCAGGAGAGCAGGGCCACGAGCTCCGGGGGGGGGCCCCCTCAGAGCAGCGGGGTGGATCACAGCCTGCAGGCAGGCAGGGTCTCCCAGCAAGGCCACACCAACACCAAGGGCTCCGCGACCCAACCTCGCAGAGACGACAAGGGGGTGTGAAAGCGAAAGTGCGGGGTACGCGAGTCGCCAGGCCCTGCCTGCCGCTGTTGTTCACTTTGTCACTGGATCACCCCACAGCGCAAATCCGGGGTCCGGCGAGGGGAAGGCCGCAAACCTCAATCGGTGCTCACTCCGGTATCCGAGGTCCGATTCGGAAGCGGGAAACGGGTGCCACCTCAGCTCAGGTTCACCAACATAGTCCCCTCATCCAGGGCAGGATAATTTCAGGATAATCGTAGGAGGTTGCGGAGGTCCTCGGGAGCCTCGCACCTACGCGGCCATCTTGGTTGCGCGCTAGGCCTACCCACACAACTCCAGATTTTAAGGTTAACTCTCGTTCCAGGACACAATTTAGAGAATGGCGGAAGATAGATCCGCGAGGAGGGATGCTAGTTAGCAAGGTTACTCCGTCAAGGTATCTTTCAACCTGATAGCAGAATCATTGAGCAGGGAGACCGGTGTTCAAGATCCATGGAGTAAAGTAGGCATAATCATAGGACCTGAGGAAAAAAAAAAAGAAAAAAAAAAAAACCCTGGTGTACCTATTTCCACTTTAACAAAAAGTCCCAGAAAGCCAAGCTTTTTTTTGCTAGCACATCTAGCCAGGTTCACCTTAGATGTATCATATAAGGATGTCAACCAATCTTCATGTGATGGAGCAGTGGCATCTACCCAAAACCTACATATTTGTTGTCTAGCCAGAAGGATAGCATAGAAAAGAAAGGATCTTGCCTGGCCAAGAATATATTCGTCTATACCGAAAATAACTAGTGACAAGGTAATGGGCACGGAAGAGTTGAGTATGGAGTCCAACGTCACCTTTATTTTCTCCCAAAAAATGCGGATAGAAAGGCAGTCCTTGAACATGTGTGTATCTGATGCTTCAGGAAGATTGCATATGTTACACCTCTTTCCTGGTATAAACTTTGATAGTCGTAGAGGAGAGAGGTATGCCCGGTGAAAAGGTGGTTACGCCTTAGCCAAGCAGGTTTGACTATTTTATGTAAAAGAGTTAATGAGATAAGCCATAATTGCTCACACTGACGGCCCATTTCCTCCACCCATAGTTGATCTGGGAGATTAAAGTCTCCATCCACCTCCTCTAAAATACTCCAATACCAAAAGGCCACCTCTTTACCGCCCGCCTGCCTTACCACAAGCTGATATTCCAGGTTGCAAAATTTTCCCAGCGGGACACCTTTCCTAACAAGAGCCCGGGCCCAACTATCAAGCTGTATATATTTAAACCTCGATAGCCCGGGGCCTACCTTGTCCCGCAGTTCGTCCCATGTCACCATTGAGCCCTTTACCAACAGCTCTCCCCACCTTACAATTCCAGCATGTTTCAAAGGAATCGCCAGCCCGTCCCTCAAACACATTGGTAGACCCGGGGAGTCCCACACCGGGGCATAGTTTGAAAAATAGGACAACCCTATTTTCTTTTTAATCTGAGCCCAAAGTCTAGCCATAGATTGTAGAGTCTTTAGTTTAACTTTCTTAAAAAACTTTTGGTCTCCAAACTTAAACAAAAATCCCTGAGATGGTAATTCAGCCCCGGCCAACATGGCCTGAAACATTAATCCTATCGAAGTGGTAGTTGGCGATTTCAAAAGCATTCTGGAATAGGACAATTGAAAGGCCCAAGCATAATACTGTAGGTCGGGTAAAGCCAACCCACCCTTTTCCCTCCTCCTTCTCAGTTTCTTCCATGCCAATCTAGTGGCTTTATCTTTCCAAAAAGAAGAATTAATTCCTCGCTGAGATTTATCTATTTGTTTAGAGTCAAAGGCAAGGGGAATGGTGTTAAAAATAAATGTGAACTTAGGAAGGATGGACATCTTCACTAAATTGACTCTCCCCAATATAGATAGAGGGAGGTAGGACCAAGCTTTTAATTTTTTCTGACACTCTGTAAAGACCCGATCTAAGTTGTTTTGCGCAATATTCCCAACTTCTTGGGTGATCCGAATACCGAGATATCGCATAGAGCAAGTAACCTCAAGTTGTGCATTATTTATATTCCACACCATTATCTCCGTTTTACTTGCATTTATCTTGTATCCGGATATCCGCCCGAATTCCTCTGCGTGCTTAATGACGGTTGGGAATGCTAAGACCGGGTCAGCTGTAAATATAAGAATGTCGTCCGCATACAGGGCTACCCTCCTTTCCCACACCTCGTAATTAAAAGGGGGGATATTGACCTCTTCTCGTAATACCTGAGCAAAAGGTTCAATGTACAGATTGAAGAGAAGGGGAGAAAGGGGGCAGCTCTGTCTTGTCCCCATTGTGATTTTAACGGGTTCTGAGAGAGTGTTATTAACTAAGAGTCTAGCAGCTGGGGCCTTATACAGAAGAGAGATCACCCGACAGAAGTTGTCTTCGAACTTAAATTTTTTCAAGACCGCGGCCAAGTAGGGCCAGCTCACCCTGTCAAAGGCCTTAGTTGTATCTAGAGTAAGAGTATCTAACGGGAGGGAGAAGTTGGAGGTGATGTCAATGGCCCCGACTAAATCATGCCTGAGGTCTGCCAACTGACGGCCTTTTATAAATCCTTTCTGATCCTGATGTATAATTGAGGCGATGACCTTCCCCAACCTAGAGGACATAATGGCCGCAAAAATGTTGTAGTCGTTATTGAGGAGTGAAATCGGACGGTAAGATCCGCACTCAGTTAGGTCTTTCCCAGCTTTCAGTATCAAAACTATAGTAGCTTCACTCCACGATTTTGGAGGGTCATCACCTCTTAAAAGAATACTGTTAAAAAGGATCGTCAGAGTTGGTATGATAGCCTCGCTCATCGCACGATATAGTTCTGCTGGTAAGCCGTGGGGGCCAGCTGCTTTCCCTTGCTTAAGTTGCCCGATAGCTTCTCTGACCTCTACTTCTGAAATTTCAGATTCCAAGCAGCTACTTTGAGCATGTGTGAGACTTGGCAAGGATACTTTATCCAACCAAGAATCCCTTATAAAGTGATCATCTAAGATATCCTCTTTATAAATGGCCTGAAAAAAATCCTGAAAAGCTCTCCTGATATCAGAGTTTGAGGTTCGGGGGGATTGTTCGCCTTCCAGCTTTATCTCTCTAATATATTTTTTTGTTTGATCCGATTTTATTTTCCAGGCTAACACCTTCCCTGCTGCTTCCCCGAACTCAAAGTGGGAATTTTTACTTGTCTCCCATCTCCTAGCAACCCTTTCTTGTAGAATACTCTCCAATTGTCTTTTTAAGTCAGCTAATTTTTCTTGCTCTCTTTTAGACCCTATAGGGGTACTGAGTTGTTGTTCAATAGATTTCATTTCAACTTCTAGGTTTGTGATCTTCTCTTAGGGTTCAGCACGATACTAAAATCCCCGCACCAGATAATCGGGTCATTAACTATTACCAAGTGATTGCGAATTATGTCTAAATACGAGGGATCATCTTGGTTTGGGCCGTAGTAGGCGATTAGTGAGTATATCCTCTCATCTAATGAGACTCTTAAGAGAAGCCATCTCCCACTCTGGTCCTCTTTATGCTCTAAGATTTGGGCATTAGCACGCTTTTTAAAAATAAGGACAATCCCTCTTATATTCGCCGATTGATCTGTGACTACAAATTTATCAATCCATATCTGATTTTTTTAATATATCCGTAATCTCTGCTTTAATAAGGTGTGTCTTCTGTAAGGCAATGACCTGCGCGGGAGAGTCCCTTAGATATTGAAAGATACGGTCTCTTCTATCCTTACCGCGCAGGCCATTCACATTCTAGGATAAGTATTGAAGGGAGTTCATCTCAAATTTTCACCTCCCACGTCCCGCCCAACCAGCAAACCGAGCTGGAGTCACATATCACTACCTCCAAAAGTAACATGATCTGAAAGTATAGAGGTGAAACATCATCCTTGCCTGAACCTACAAAATAATAAAAGAGGGTTGGCATGTGAGGATTATTTTTGATTTTTTCCCCTTTCCCCAGTACACCCAGTGTCCCCCCATTCCTCTACCCCAGCCCTCCCCTCCCCTAGAGGACACCACCCCTCTTAAAATGGCTAGATGTATGGCCAGTTTGACGCCCTCTGACATTCTCTGCCCCCTTACACACCTGACGCTACTAAAAATGTTTTGTCGGAGAAATGAAGAGTAAAGAGTGAAGTGTCGGGAAGAGAGAGAAAAGGCTACCTTCGATTTAATTGTAGCACCTAACGTCAATATTGTGTGTTGAAAAACACCCGTATATAGTGTAGATTATATCTTATGCTTTTTTTTTGTACTTGTATATCCCCCCGCCTCTTAAGTTTCACCATTGTATTTTCTTTTTCCCTCCCTTCCTTTTTTTTTTTTCCCTTCTCTCCCCCCTCTCTAGCTCCCCTCTTTCTCCATTTTCTTATATATTTTTTATTTTTTTACTTTTAGGTTTGGAAACTTTATCGTTTTCTCACCTTCGAGAGGGACCGAGGCAAGGGATAAGAGCTATTGAATGTATCTCCGTCTAAAATACCGATCTTATATCGCTCTTAAACCCGAGGAGCCCTTGATAAAGTCCAGCAGTTGTTCTGCGTCCAAGGGGGATCTGATATTATACATTTTGTTGTTAAACATGATCCGCAAAAATGCGGGGAATCTCATCTGCACCGTTGCACCCAATGATCTAAATTTGTCCATCCTTTGGCCAAGTTCCCACTGCCGCTCCAGGGTGGATTTGGACAGGTCCGACCGTACTTCAAAAGAAAAATCTGGGCCCTTTAATGATTTAGCTTTCAGTGCTAAATTTAGGATCATTTCTTTGAGTGTGTACGTGTGAAGGTTAACCAGAATTTTCCTAGGTTTACTTCTGCCAGGGTTTAGTCGAAAATGGTCCCTATGTATCCGCTGGATATCTTTCAGCAGGACATCGGATGACTCATCTAGCTTTAAAGAGTCTTTTAACAGAGAGACCACAAAAGACCGTAAGTCACTCCCTTCCTTGCCCTCCGGAACCTTCTAGAGACGAAGATTATTACGACGGGAGTAATTTTTCAATGACTCGACTCTTTCCCGCAAAGCATCCCCTTCCCTATGGAGACTTTGAATCTTTACCTCAGCAGACTCCACGCTAGTTTTAAGAGAGCCCACCGAACCCTCAAGAGATTCAGTACTTGCATATAGACCATCTACTTTCCTCTCCAGTATTTCGCATGCGGCCCTGATCTCGTTCTGATTTTCCTTAGAGACAAAAAATCCGCTCCTTATCTCTTCCCTCATAGAAGTGAGAATAGCCTCCAGCGAAGTTCCTCCCCCATTCACTGTCTCCGCCTCAACGATCAGGCTCTGTGAAACCGGGAAGACAGAGCTAGGGACCACAGGATTCACCGCCCTCAATGTATCACCTTCTGGACCCCCTGAGTTTCCCACTCTGGGGCGGGGGCAAGCGAGGCCTTCTCCTTGCGTAATTCCCCACCCTGTATTGGTGTCCTCTACAGGAGGTGGCGATGAGACCAAAGCTGGTGAGAGTATAGAGACCGGGGAGGGTTCAGCTATACTAAAAGTTTGAATACTGGAAGGATCTGTAAAGGGCAGAGGGTGTATGTCTAATATCAGAGGTAAAACATTGAAAAAGGAGCGCAGTTAAAGTAACGTTATAGTTAGATAAAGAATGAAGTCTGTACAATAATTAAAACTTTTTTTATAGAAATTGACTGAAATAAACCTACATGTTAGAGAATTGTTATAGTTAGGTTGAAGTGTCCTTAACTTTGTGATGATTTAAACTTGGAAAACCATAGAAATTCGCCAGTTCTAGTTTGCTCAACTCACTATAACTTGCACATCCCATTCACTGCTTACAACATAACTCGTGGCATGCTCAATGATATCATACCGGGCATCTTAAATGACATCACTGATGCATCATCTACCATTTTACTACCCAAATCAGACAACAAAGAGATAGAATATTGAATACAAAAAAGGTAATGAAAAAACAGGAGTCCTTCAACACACACCTTAATACATAGAGTTGTACTCCTGCACAGAGCTGTTATTGGAGAAGCCAGTACATCACAGTACCATAATATGCAGGATCACACGTCTAACCGGACAGACCAAAGTGACTGACACTACAACTGAACTAGAACATCTTTTTAACTTTTAGGGTTTTCAGTAAACAAAACATATACATATATATTGTGTGTAATGGGCAAAAGTGAGGAGATAAAGCCAATAATAACTCTTGGGGGAAACGCAATAGATCACATAATCCAGTAGTTAAAGTGAATAGGCACTAAAATAAAAGTGCAGTATGTAGGATTACCTACAGTGGTATGTACAGGTTGGAAACTACGTCGAACAGAAGCACCCAATCAAATTGTCATGGACAAGACAACCAACATGGAGCACAGTTTTAATCTGGAGTAGTGCAAACATTCTCTAAAAACGACGGAGACCTTTAGCACCAGTGAAGCCAGAGTACGGAATGGAAAACAATTCGAAGAAGAAAAAAAAGCACCCAGTGATCGTCCTAGTTAGCACCAGCTGAGATTGAGACAAATAAATTGTTTAGAGATTATGTGGCAATTGATGACCTGGGATCAAGGAGAACAGCAATATTGTTGTCTCCTAGGGACAACCAACACTGTGGAGCTGGGGTACCCAGTGAATGTCCACTAAGAACGGAAATGGGTCCGGTTTTCAGGATAACCAGTCAATATCTAAAGGAGGTCCGATTAGATTTAGATTACATTATAACGTTTCTTTCTTGCATGCACATTTGCCTTATGTGGCAATCCTAGAGGGCTAGACACTTTCAGCAGATCCAAATAAATATAAATACAATAAATTTACATGGATATAATTTATATAGTTATTGGTAATCCTGAAAATCTGGTCTTGAACATGACCCCTTGACTACTGTGTGAAACATCTTCCGTAGCTTCCTCTTTGTACAGCCATGAGAGGCAAGAAATTTGTTCAACAGCTATGTAAAAAAGTATGCAAAATTAAATTGTTTTAAGCACCAACATCCCTTGCCTGGTTATGCTGGATTATTATTTTTGAGCCTAGTCAAACAAGTGACACACTATTATACATGGTCATATGACTTCAGAGTGCAAGAGTGCTGGATAAATATACAATACTATTTCGTATTCTAATGAAGCAAAGGTTTCCTGTGAAAATATGCTAGAATAATGTCGACTGACGGTCTCCTCATAGATCAGTGTGCTGGTTTGGGAAATTTGTACACCTTATATTGGTTTAAAAAGGTTTTTAATTACATTAAGAATTAGGATTCTTGAGTGTGTGATAGTCTGAACCAGACTATGGAAGATTCCACTGTGTATAGAGAGACAGATCACTAAGCATTTTTGACTGGCACCAATGCATATCCCTAGTGGTAAGTTCATGCTTGGTTCAAATATCTATTAATCATCTGTTACGGAAGCAGGTTGGGGAGGCAGTAATGCAGGACAAGAATATTTAGGCACATTTGTTGTATTGCTTTCTGGTGTAGCAAGGTTGTTTTTTGAGCTGTGGTGTTTTTTTTACTGCATTATTTTGTTGTACTTTGGTTGTTATAGAATGCCATGGAATGTGTCTGTTATTTAGCTTTGTGTTTTGTTGTTGTGCCTTGTAACGACTTTAGAGATGTCAACAAATTGTTACTACATTTACAGCCAGAAGCAACACATTCCCCTAAACGTCCACTGACAAACAAACATTTACCGGTGGCAAAATAATGCTCTTCAACCACTGAAGGCACCCAATTACAATCTTTTGGGCAAATTTAGACACATTTGGCAAAACCATCATGTGTGATTTACCACAACAGTGATGCAGTGAAACCAAAATCAAAGCACAGTAAAACTGTCTCATTAACACCAGCAAAAGGCTTGTGGGAAGAAATGTACACAAATGTTCATTATGCTCATATAGTGGAAGTTATCTTGAGGTAGGCAGGTCTGCTAGATCCTAATCTGGACTGGTGACAAATCAGGGCTAATACTAGGTAAAGACTAGAGTTTCTCTTGCAGAATTTGAGAGCAAAATACAACAAGCATCTTGTAGCAATGACAACCGCAGGGCAAGGACAGTACATCATCCATCCATCTAGGGCAAGTGCATTAGCAAAGGACTTCACAATCCTTGCAAGAACAATGAGTTGTGGAACCTCAATCTCTCTCGAACCACACATTGCGTCCAAGCCAGTGTTTTGGTGGCAGATGGCAATCAATGTAAGTTAATTAGATTCATAACATTCGTGTCCATCAGTTTGCGGTGTTTAAACGTCATCAGTTCCAATCAGTAAGAAATTAAATATGACCATGGAAGTCACAGTAATGGCCAATAGCGTCTATAGTTGAAGCTTGACTGCAGCCATTCTTGAGAGAGTCAGTCTGCTTCAAATGGATTCAAGGTCAGAGTTTGGATGGAGGTTTGTCAGATAACAGCTTCTCCATAGCCCGTGCATTTTCTCCTTCTGGTGCAGGCGGCCAGTTTGCATGGTCTGTGGAAAAGGTAAAAGGAACAGTAATAATAATTAAAGAGAATTTATGACAGATCTCAAATGCAAAGTTATGCTCTCTTGTCAATGCACTTAGATCAGGGGACAATGTCTCCATTAAAAGACAACTTGAACTTCCCTTTTGAAATGCTATAGAAACCTGACCTTTGCAGACTGGTGTGAAAACCTCAAACAAAGTGGTCATGAAGATCATCTCTCGCCAGTGTTGCAGGTCTACAGATTTGTGGATCTCAAATTTTGTACCTAAACATAGCATATGGATGGATACATTATATGTTTTTCTAATTTCTTTTACAGGAGAAGTTTGTAAACACCAGGGAAAGATCATAAGATAAGACCAACCTAATGTGCAGCACAAACATGTACAGAAACCCCTCCAGAGTTGGCATCTACTCATCCTTGTCATTCACATTACCAGCAGCTGGCTGCAGGTGAACAAACTATATTCAAACCAGTCATCTCTCAGGTTTTGCTGTAAGAGGACAGTGCTACGATTACATTCTTCTCACTCACTTCATCGTGGGGCCATGCGTTCATACCACATACATCTGTGCTGGTGGGGGTACTACCATACCCTGGAAATACAAGACTTTCAGTTTAAGCTAGCGCTAAAATGACAAATGCTGTGCCCGTGGCAGGTACTTTAGGTATCTAGGGGAAAAGTACCATCAGTGGGTTGAGAATATGTTAGATACACAAGTTAGCTTTCATCCCAGTCAAAACTCTACCACAGAAACCCATCAGCAATGACTAGCTCACACTAGATATAGAACGTGTGCACCTTAACATGAACAGCTGGGTTATGTTGGCAGGCGCCCGGCCACAATTTGTGAGTGCAGTGAGAGGAGATGTAGCTTGTCATGAGGAATCTTACAGACATCACATTCATCGTGTGCCCCTATGCTTTGAGCGACTGCTGCTCTGGCATGTCACAGATGAGACAAAGGTGGCTTGCAGAACATGCATCCAGGATTAAGATAAAACAAACGCCGTCAAACCTGGGACAATCACTGGTGTACACAAATAACCAGTGCAGTCATCAATAGCGATTGTTTGGACTAACCTCACCGGACTGCAATGGTATTTCTTAGGTGGGCAAGTTTGTGAAGTGTTCCATCCTGTCCTCCAGTGCTCCCAGTTTTATCAGGGAAAAGATCACTTCCAGTAATTATTCAGTTCTGAACATAAACCACACTTCTGCACATTTATCATCTATGGCCTGAGGGGAAGACTCTAAAGTTTGATTTGGAAGATATTTTGAATTTGCTTGAGCAACATTTAGGCATGCACGCCACAAACGAATACATCCCTAAATATTTATGGTTGTTTGTAGAAGACTGTCAGTGTGCTGGATGCCGTATGCATGACACCAACATAGCTATGTATACTTGCCAATTTACCTTTCATTTTGTGTTCTGATCTTGTTACTGTCAAAATAGACCTCCTACCCATACGCCAAAATAGTTAGTAATGTGTTACATTTCTGAAAGATGAAATTGGGGGGCCAACACACTACCAATGGCCCATAGGGATCGTTCAGAGGTTTGGTATCGATAGTTACCTTTCAAGCAGAGCTAATTCAATAGGGGAAAAATATGCAATGGAACGGATAGATAATTTTGTTATTATCTATCGCCAATAGCCGAGTTCTCCATTCAAAAAATGAAGGGGGTATCGGATCTATCCATGCTGAAGCAACGCACATCCTGAAAATGGCCATACCAACAAAAATCAGCCCCTGTATCTCACTAGATCGAATGTTATCAGAAACGCCCAGCAATACTTCTGTATTCGTGATATTAACCTTACAGTGTAAAATCCTTGATAAAAAGTCGGATAGTTCAGAAAGGACTTTAGTTAAGACGGGGCATGAAGCAAACATATGCGTTATATCTGCTGCTGGAAGAGCACACCGAGGACACAGTGTTTTTTGCGGCAGCTTTTAGGTTTTTGATTGTTTGGAGTCTTTGTGCTTTAACTGACAATTCCGTATCAGAATTAGCCTCTATGTTGATCCTCTCCTCATCCGGATTTTCTTTTTGTCTTATTTTTGTCTTTACCGTTTCATTTTCTTTTTCTAGGTTTTTTTCTTTTTCTTTCTTTTTCTCTTTCTTTTTGTTTCGCTCTTGGGTTTCTTGGGCCTTATATCCTATGTTTCTTTCAACATTAGCCTCTTTAGCCTTAGACCCTCTTGTTTCCGGTCCCTTGTGCCGCCCATAATTTTTTTGCGAGATTGGCGTCACTTGTATAATCATAGAATTTCCAGCATCAAGTGCATCTTCTATGTTATCAGGATTTTTTTTTGTATTTACGGATAATTGTATATCCACCTCTCTTTGTTTCTTATGTGAGTTTTGCTCACTACCCATCACTTGAATAAGCATTACAGGGACATGTTTCTCAACAGGTTCTATGGGCTCAAAGTGCATCAAAGTACTCGAATCTTCAACTTCTGCTGCTGTTGCCATATCTCGTACCGTCTGTGTCTTTATCAGTACCTTAATCTGTATCCGGCTTTTCTGTAACTTGCTGGCACGTTTTATTAGAGTTTCTTCTGTCCCCTTTGTCTTCTTTGTCCCTTTTCTCGCTTTTACTGAGGATAATGTGAGTGAGCAAGTCCCTCTCACAATGGGCAAGAAGGACTTGGGAGTGATCTGATCGATTATCCAATTTATTCAGACATTCCTTTTCCTTTTCTGCTTGTTGGTTCCATGTATATATTTTAGATAAAGGCTTAAACTTATTTTCTTTTTAACACCGTGCAATCAGAGGGCTCAGAGGATTCAACAGGTTCAGCTCCTCGTTGTTGTCTCACACCCTCTCTTTCCCTCGTTATCTCTCCCCCACTCCTTGAGCTTTTTTTTTTTCTTAAAAGCATTCAGAAACACAGCGCGTTCCCTTGACAACGCTCACAGCAATACCGGGAATACGTAGGAGTGCGTAACACGCGTAACACGCTTGCACGGTGACTAATGTAGACGCCCTGAGTCTGCAGATGACGTTCAGGGTTGTACGGACACGCGAGGACGCAAGGATGCGGGGTGTAAGCCGTGCGAGTACGAGCCGCACAACTAAAAAACCATGCTCGACCCGTGCACAATCCAAGACATCCGCAGGTCCACAAGACAATTCTCCACAGGAACCTTCAGAAGCCTTTACAAAAACCACAAAAATGTGAGTTAATCAGTAATCATTAATTAGTTGGTCAGTTATACATAGCTTCTCTGGTGGCAAAAAGACGATGACCGGCGACCGGCAACAGATAGCAAACAAACAAATGGGCGAGCGGCTATGTGCAGGCTAGGTGCAGGCTCAAAAGACGACTCAGGGGTGTAGGCAGCAATAATTCACACAACGAGCAGTCGCAAGTTGTAAGTCGTAGGTCTTACTGCTTTTCACTGCTTCTTACTACATCGCCGCTTTTCTCAATCAGCTCAGTCCGCTCAGCATAGCTCATCTTTCTCGCCCTCTCGTCCTCTCATCCTCTCCTTTTCGAACAGAGAAAATCCTCACACAGGAGTATGGCACAGCAGGTAAGGCTATTCACGACCTCTCACTCAGGCGCCATCTTGCCTCTTCCCAAAAACACAATTAAAGTAAATCAGAAATGTCCGATTTACTTTAATTGTGTTTTTTTTTTTCGCTTCTTTGTAGCCTCCCTAAATTATTGCTGGAGGCCAGCTACCCGAGCCTTTGCAATTTCAACAATTTTAACCTCAATACACAAAAACAAGTATAAAGCAAAAAGATACATAAATTCTGAAATATTGTATTTGATTCAAAAACAAAAAGCTCAGGTTTAATTTTAATGAGAAGGTTGTACCTTTCCAAAAGTTAGATTTGGTTCTAAAAGACGAAATATGGTAGATTCTAGCATTTCGCCGTCTCCGTTTGGTCCTAGTGTACACTCTCTATCGGCGCAAACTAGTGCCCCTTCAATTGAGGCTGCTACTCGTCCCTACTAGATTCAGTTTACTGTAATTGCTCTGTTCCTACGAATCAAGATAAGGAAACCAACTTAATTTTTAAAGCCTTTGATTACTGTTTATGCGAAAGAGGGAGGAGTGCTCTCTGTGTGGCATGTATGTGGCCATGACAGCTGTAGCAATATAGAAGTCTAGGTGAGGACTGACTTTGTAGATAGAGCAGATAAATTATATTTGTAACACTATACTTGAGAAACAAGGTGATTGGAGATGAAATAGTGCTCCTAGCTCTTCCACTTTGCTGCATAGAAGGCCCACTTTTAGCCCTATGGGATTTATGCAGGATGTCCACTCATTCCTGCGGGAAACGCAGGTAACCAAACTAAAGGATCTCAGGTGCCAGACTGAGCTGTCTAGGTGCCTGATCTGACCTTGGATGTCCAGCCTATTGGGAACTTCTTGTCGGAGCTGATGGATATCTCAAGGAATGTCAAGTTCCAGGGTTGCCTGGCAAAATCAGTCAAGAGCATATATGTACAGCGTCTACTGGACAGGTGGTAGACTTAGTGACCTTTAAGATGCCTTTAATATCCTTGATAGAAGGGAGGAAGATAGCTGATAGGCATTCTGGTTATACAGAATTAGAATTTTGGTATTTACTAGTCGCAGCCACATATCCTATAATGTTACTGATTTTCTCTATGAAAAAGGTGTTAAGCTCCTCGCGTAGTTGGGATGACGGCATAACTGTAGAAAAACAATGAGCGTGGGTACTGGGCGAGTTAACTCCTTTAATTAGCCTCCAGATTCATTAGACACCCTGTGTATCGTCTCAGTCCAGTAATGTTATTTGCCTCCATGGAAGCATGTATATATACTTCAATTGTACTAATGTGTTTCAAGAGGTCTGCTGTCCATTGAGGTTTCCCTCCGTTCAGTTTCAAGAGGATTGGTTTGCGTCAAGGTGTTCAAGTGTAGCGTTAAACCAAGGAGCAGTATGGGATTGGAGTTAAGATTCTTCATTACGGTTGTAGTTGCAAGCAATTAAATACATTTTGTTAAAAAAAATAAAGTTTTAAAAAGGTTTGGCGGATCCCACAGCTTCATCTTTAAACTGTTGGAACTAGAAAGATGTTTCAAAAGTACAGGGTCAATGTTAGAAGAGCATTCAGGGACTATTTTCTGTACTGAGGCATAAATTATATTTAAATGCACCCTCAGCTGAAGTTAAGCAAGCGATGGTCTGGCCAGGCTGCTGAATCCTGGATATGGAAACAGATTTTTTTTTTCTTCACACACAAAGATACTAACAATCATGTGCCTACTGCAGTGCGCAGCACTGGTTTGAAACCTTTTTCAGACAAAGCATTGGAGAAAATAGTAATACAATTATTGCTGCAATCATCCAGCCATGGGTTAACATCTCGCAGGACTAACACGGATGCACAACTAGTCCTAGGCATCAATCAATTTCAAAATGCTTGTTAGTTCTTCAAACAAATCTTCTTGTTGTGGGTAGCACAATACAATGTTGTGGATACTTTGGATCAGGGGTCTCCAACCTTTTCTGTAACAAGATCTACTGATGTCCTGTAATAGTGACCCTATTAGCCGATTACATTAGAAGCCGTCATATGCAAGAGTACCAGCAGTAATCACCACAGTGCATCGGCGCAATCGGCAGCAGTAATGCAAAAAAAGAAAATGCTCTGTCCGTTTGGAATGCCTCTACAAGGGCAGTGCTTAACAGCCACAGCTGCAATGTTCCAGGCACCAAGTTAATAATATTAGTAATAAGTGGCGCTGCACCCAGTACACAACCTCCACCCCAAGCCACACGATCTATCATTCAAATATAAGCTTAAAATATATTTTGGAAATTCAACTAGTTTTTTCCCCTCCAAATATCAGCTTACAAGTTTGGAAAATACACACATTTTTATTTCTAATACACAATTAAAAATTTAGGTTTTCATATATTACTTTCGAGCAAGCAAAACCTCTAATTTAGAAGGCTGGGGTGCGCACAGGAGAGCTACTTACAAGTATCTGAAGAGCTAACAGTAGTTCACTAGCAACCCAATGGAGAAGCCTGCTTGAGATGGAAAACCTTGATAGAATACAAGATATTCACAGCTTATTTTAACCCTGTAAAGAGGGATAAGGTTCTATTGTAAATATCTGCTACCTACCCCTCTTCATCATGGTTTCCACTTTGTGCATATTGCAGTAATCAGGAGGAATGAGGTTTGAGATTAGAGCCACTCTACTGGAATTAAACCAAGTCTCTACCAGACAGTAAATTTCTGGTTGATAATCAACCAGTAGATCATGAACTGTAGTGTTGTGCTTCATGGTGGCCCTGGTATTGAGGAGGTAGTGTAGATTGGTTGGAGAGGGGAAGGTTTGTGTTTATTCAAAGTAGACGCAACGTCAGTCAGTGCTGTAGATGAGACAATATTGGATTCAAGTAAGGAATGCATTACCATTACAGGGAAGGGGTAGGTCTCACAAAAAGTGACAGCAAGCAACAAAAGCCAGCCAACTGCTCTTCGGCCTTAGCTGCCATATTTTGCTGCAGAGCTGATGCTGCTCAAATGGATAGAAGGAGGAAACACTAGATGCCAAAACGCACTCTGGAGCGTGCACAGTATATCAGGGATGCCTAACTTTTTAGGTCTTGCCTACATGGCACATGTGCTGCTCGACATATTGTTTACAATTCAGGGGGCTTGCAACCCACCCACAGTATACCATTTGTTTTTTTCATTTTCATCCATTTCCAATCTTTCACTTGCTTAGCTCCCCCAAGCTTCTTTTTTGTGTTCTCACCTTCCCTGGAGCATGCACCAAGTACAGGTGTTCTTCCCTGTCTTTGTTCTTTCTTGTCTTTTTGCAATGCACACTTATTTAATTTTTTTTAATAAGCTTTTCGTATTATTCCTGGACGTGCAATGTGCTCTCCTGCTTTTTCTTTAATCTAATCATTTTTATTTTGTTGATCTGCACAATAACAAAAAAGACAAACAATTGTAAGACAATTACACAATACTCATTTCTTTTGGGGCTCTCCTACTTTTAACACAGACATTCCACTTATTTATGTTGCTTTCAACCTGACTGCAGTCTTTGACGATTTAGTTACTTACACCCACAACTGTACAACTCTATGCCACTCTACACCACGCCATGCCACTCTACTCTACACCACTCCAGTAACTTTTAGCCATGCGGCAGAGCAGCCACGCTGCTGTACAACATAGTTAAAAGTCATTTGTAAAGCCAATAGCTCTCACATATACAGGGCCAATTGGCTTTGCAAATACATTTGTCCCAGAGCACACTGAGATAGAGTTTGTCATGCTGCATCAGGCAGTGGTCTTGCTGCCAAGAAGAGAAAGTATGTTAGTGAGGGTGCCACTGTTGTGATGGTGGGCTAATGGCAATCTAGAGGCAGGCTCCAAAGGCATAGGAAGGAGAAACAAGTAAAGAAAAGCATCCAGAATAAATCCTTCCAGCACCAGGAATCAGTAAACCAGGAAGTCCGGCAGGTCTAACAATGACTACATGCTGGGCATGTAGGATGGCACCATACAACACACGCATGACTAGGAATACAGAGCAAGTCGGGCTGCCTGCCTTCCTGCTTTTGTCTCAAGGCGCACTGGGAGATTTAATTATGCAGTTTTACATAGTACAAATAAAGGCAGTGGGCGTATGGAGCACTAGGTACAAAATAACATGTTACATGAGATGGTGAGTCGACCATTGTAATTAACAAAACAAACCGCTCATAAGAGCATCAGTTAAATAAAAGGGGGAAGACATTTGGAATATACACTGAACACTTGCAACACACTAATCTGATAAATTATGTAAGAATGAGCACAGGGTCCCGGATAACTAACATGAGCAGTAAGTATAAAACTGGATAATCAGAGATCATGCAAATGTGATGTTCATGAAAAGAAGGCAATGTCAAAGTAGTACGGGGCGACAAGGCAGGATAATGGAGTAGGCTGAAGGCAGGCAGAAGATTCAGCTAGAATATAAGTGAGAGGAAGAAGAGAGAAAGGGAGGTAAATGCCAGAGAAGACATAGGGTAAGTTAAACAAAAAGTCAGAAGCACAACGTTAACTGAAGTTTCTCAAACGTGTCAATGTTGCTTCCAACCGGCTGCTTTCCTGGAACCATCTCAACTTTGAATGCGTTGCAACATAAAGGACTGCTTGTACAGCTGTAGGAAACATTTATTTTGTATGTGGTCGCCACAGATTTTTGGTTGACCCTATATTTTTGCAGAATTTATGGATGCACTTTTGTTCCTGATAACCAGCATCTATTGTGCCATTCACTACAATGCTTGTGCAAATATGGCTTTAGGCCTACCAGTGTAGCCTGACTAAAGCAGTGTAGAAACTGCAAATTGACCAACCAAAATAAACCCTTTTGACAGGTCAAAACCTTGTTTTAAATATTACTAATGCACCCCTTATATAGCCTTGTAGCCAACAAAGCAGGATTCATGGTATTTATAAGTAGGGCCTGTAAAAATTTAATGTTAACATAGGTTTACAGGGACTAGCACCTTAAACTGTTTTTCACTGTGGCAGAGGTAGCGGTCCTATGTAGAAAACCAGAGTGCAGATTAAAATATTATTACTGTATTTAGGAAATGGGACTATCTAGAAAAATAATTGAAGTATTGATGAAGTCAGATTTGTTTTACAAATATGAAGGAAGAGTAACCTTTAGCAAATTAGCTTTTCTCAGCCTGAAGTTACAGAGCGCTACATTTGGTCTCCCACTTCTGCCAGCCAATAATTAGCATTTGAATAGGTGTGTGAAATGCCTTCCAGGAGTAATCTACAGGCTGACCTGAACGGGCAAAGATGAAGCCTCTGAACCCGACAGAATATGCAGGGTGGGGCTGTTAACATATTTTTTTCCCCTTCACATTCCAGTGTCAAATCCTGCTTCAATTTCAAATCCTGCTGGACAGGTCTGCTGGGTTTTACATACAACACTGACGTAAGTCACTGGAGTAGAATGGTGCAATGTACTCACTGGAGCTGTGGATCCCATTTCCCTGTACAATAAGCAAGACTGAAAGATGACGTTCTGTTGGGCAGCAGAGGAACACTGCACTATTAAAGATGGATTATTTAAATAAAAAGGCGCTACTGCAATTGAACTCATGCAAGCAGAATACACTGTGGACTCTGATGATGGGTCTTCCACTAAAAATTGGTTCCTTTCGCAGCAACATGAGAAGCTGCATTTTCTGAATAAAAAGAAAATACTGCAGTAAAAACAAAAAAAAAAGGGGGACCTTTAGTGCATCATTGTGTTTTTTCACATGAAGATGGGTTGTCAGACCATCGCTGTAAGGGACATTGAGGGGAAAAAACACTACTCACTTGATGGATAGCTGTAAGACATTCTTAATTTAATATTTACCTGGCACTTCCCAAGGGGAATGGTACAAGCTTTGTCCAGCATCAACCTTCACAGTTTCCCCGGTGACGAAGGAGGCAGCAGGAGAGAGCAAGAAGCACACCATGGGAGAGATCTGGTATAATCAAAACAAGCAGGTTAACATACTCGTCCAAACTATCATATAGCCTGCTTGGATGAAAATGCAACATTTATCTATGAATAGTGGATACGCTTATGTTATGTAAAAGCAACATAACTTGAATTTGTAACGTTAAATAACATTTGCACAGTATTTCTGTTTTATACCGCAGTATCAATATGTAGATGGGAACAAAGTGATTAACACTTTTACCAGAAAAGTCTCCTACAGACCCTTCTGCCAAATCAGACCAGCACCCATAGATTGCTGCAACCAAAAGATGAAATTATTTCTCAAAGGAACAGCCACAACAAACAAAGAAAACTACACTTTCAAACCTAACTTCAGTGCCAACCCAGACTGTACTGCCACAATTGAGCTGGAGTGATAGCAAGGAGTCAATTGCCACTGCTAATCAATCTCAACCATAACAGCAATGGCCAATCAATCAGCAATATCTCTTGAACTACTGGCACTTGTATACCTTTAATTAACAAGCATTGGCATAGCCAATAGGTCTCGCCTTTGGGGCCTTATCAGTGTTTAGCCATGCAACAGTTGCCTAACTAAATACTTATAAGGTCCCAAAAGCGAGACCTATTGGCTACGCGAAAGTGAAAGTAATCGCGGTCAAGCGCAGCGTGCGTACCCGCGCACATGCACTGTAGCTCTAGGCTGGCCTGGTAGCACTTTTTGGAGCCCTCTCAATAAGTCTCGCCAGACCAGCGCATGCGCTGGGTCAGGCGAGACCTAAAAAGGGACTGCAGCCACTGTCTGTCTGAGGTGATGTCCCGGAAACAGCAGTGCTGGAACAAGCGGAGCGGGAGCTGCTGCCACATCCACATATAACATGAGAGATTGAACTATGAAGAGGACACTCAAATGTTTTTCCTCTGGCAGAATATTTGTTTGGTTTTAAAGACAGCCTGCCACATATCCCCTATACATTCAGTGAGTTGATGTTACAGCCAGCAATCCCACTCTAAACATTGCACCACTGCCCTCCACAGGAGAAAGGTGCACAGCGATCAGTTAGGTATGCTTCCTGAGGTAAAAACACAGCTCACAGGATTCCCAAAAACATGCACCTATCTATTGCATCTTGAGTGGATTTAAGGTTGTATTTCCAAATTTTGAGAATTGTGTACATCAATCATCCAGTCATCCAATGTCTTGAGTCAACACTTCTTTGTTGTGCAGGATCCCAATCATGGTGCCAGGGTCTTGGTGAAGAGTCTAGAGTTTATCTGAGACTAAGACAAGAATCTGTACTACGCGTCAAACTCCTGGACACAGAACATCGGAAGAATGTGAAATTCTCATCCTACAGTTTCATAGCCCCCTGGACAGATTATTAGCAGCCCTTTCTGGAGCATCTCCATCCTTTAAATACCAAGTTCCTGTAAATTGACTAACCCAGTGGAGTTCTATGAATTTGGGAGGGATCTCGACACTGGACACGATGAGACCCTGATGTTTGATACTGGCTATAGGGCCATTGTTAACGCCATGGCCCAACGTATCGATAGAGCGGAGGGTAGTGCAGAGTATTTCCTAGCCTCCAGGCACACTTAAGGGATCTGACATTTACAGGTTTTTTTAAAAAGTTGAAATAGGTTTTACTGAATGATCATATTTTGCATACCAACTCTCCAATTCAAAAAAGGCATATGTATCACTTCCCCCATAATGCAATGTAAATGAGAAAAGCTTCAGTTTTTGAACATCTGATGGATCGAAGCCATAATGAGATCTCAGTACCCAAGAACATGCGGTCCCACTCAACTAAGAAGCAAGGCAGGGACAGCACCAGGTAACAAACATACACGTATGATACCTCACTAATAACATAACAAGGAACAAATATGACCTACTACCGAACAATTATTCCTAATAAAAACCACCCACATTGACAGCTGGGCCACATTGTTAGGCCAGATATGTATTATTTCTATACATCGACGTCATCACAGGTGGCACCTGGTTATGCAAAAACATGAACCTTCTCTCTTATGTTGAAAACTCAAAGTAGCCAACAGCCAAAGGGAAGCCTGGAGCCCAGAGGACAATATTTCCTTCTTAGGTGTACCTCTAAGAGTTATGAGAGTACGGTATGGTCAAATCCAATCTTTCTTTACCCTACTTAGAGTACCATTTTCAATTGTCCAGCGCTGGTACGTTACATCAATTGCCAGTCTTAGAACCAGCAAACAGTCTTGAGGGTCTGATCACTGCCTTAACAGAAGTAGACCCCAATGTTTTGTTTATAAAATTTCATCGGCCATAGGAAGCCTGTGTCAAGAGTAAACCAGGCTCCAAGACATCTGAACGGAAGATTGCAGAGACTACACACTAATCCAAGTGCTTATTATGCTGGATCTTCCATCTTAGTTTTCATTCTAGGGACCTGCCAAATCAGACTTGCCCATATGAAATTCGTTTTGGTCATACAACCCTTCACATCCTCCTGAACCTCTTATGGGTTTTACATTTGTCTCTATCTGCTGGGAAAATTGTTGAAGTGCCTCAAACTTCATTTAGCTTACCCACTTATCCAACAGAAACAAATTGGGCACCCTGTTCAGCAGATGTTGGTTGGTCCTCTAAGAACTTTGTTGGATGTAAAAAGCAATCACCCTTTACATCTGCCCCATAGAGAAAAGCGATCTGTAAAAAACCAACAGCTTCCGGGGAACAGGGAATCGCATGTGAATCTACAGCACTACATTACATGAACAGACTCTTACAGGGTAACATTTTCTGTTACTGGCATGTGTAGCTGTAGCTACACAGGCTGTAAAGCAGTTTCCCCTCTAAAGCTGTGGCTAGCCGGAGGATGTTGCAGAACATTGGAGAGCGTATGCAAGACTACTTGGTCCACTTGGGCCTGCTCTCTGTCCAGGACATTCACACAACAGTGTTTGGTGAATGTGTGCGGTGTGGATCAGGTAGCTGCTTTACAGATGTCCGCTAATGGGATGCTGCTTGGAAAAGCCATTGAGGCTCCCTTTTTACGTGTATAATGTAGTCTTGGAAGAGCAGGGAGCTGCCTTTTAGCTATGGCATAGCCGATTTGAATACACTTGACTAGCCAGCAAGAAATTACTGTTTTTGAAACAGCAGTGTCTGTGCGTGGTTTCGTGAAGGCCACAAATAGTTGTCGAGTCTTACAAAATAGATTTGTCCTATCAACGAAATACATGAGGACTCTCTTTACATCTAGTGTGTAAAGTGCCTGCTGTGTACAGGGTCTTGTCTGTCAGTCTCAGTGAACCTGGCATTTCTATGGTATGGTTAAGGAGGAAGCAAGAGATCACCTTGGGCAGCAATTTATGTTTAGTCCTAAGAACTACATTGTCAGCGTGAACCTTGAAAAAAGGTTCCTCTAAAATCAGCGCCTGAATCTTGCTCATGTGTCTAAGTGAGTTAATGGTGACTAAGATCACCTTCCAGAATAGAAATGCTAGAGAGCAAGAATAAAGGGGCTCAAATGGGCCCCCATTAGTCTTGTAAGTACTATTATTAAAATTTCAGGATGAGACTGGGGGGGGCTATGTTGGGTTGTTTTTAGTTGATTTGCCTCTGGGTCCCCTGGTGGTGCATGAGTTTGTCGCCCTGTTGGGAGAACTTCTCATGCGGCACAACCGAGAGCTCGAGGAGGTTCGAGAACCAAGGTGGTCTGGCCCACATGGGAGTCACCTAAATGAAGGTGAGGGAGATCTGCTGGTGCTTCTGTCCCACATATGGAAGGAGTGGGAGAGCCGGAAAAGCATAGGCAAATATCCATGACCAATTCATCCACTGTGCCTTTTCCCATAGACTGTGGGAGTGGAAACCTGCAGGCGAAGCTTGGGCATTTGGGGTTTTTGGCGGTTGCGAACAGAGCTATGTCAGTAAACCCCCATCGCTGAAAATAAAGAATGAGGACTTCTGGGAGTAGTTCCCACTCGTGGACTTGTTGCTGCATCCTGCTGACAGGTCTGCAAAGTCATTGTCTACTCTCGGCAGATACTCTGCAAGAAGGTGAACCTTGTGGGTAAATGCCCATCGCCAAATATCCTGTGCTAGCCTCGACAGGTGGGAGAAGGGAGTGACCCCGTTTCTGAAGGTAGTACATGGCAGTTATGTTGTCTGTATTGATCAGGACGGTTTTGTGGTGATTGTGGTAGAAAAATGCATTGAGCTCCAATTGGACTGCCAACAGCTCCAAGTAGTTTATGTGATGTGTCTGTTGGGGAGGAAGCCAGAACCCCTGAACAGTGATGCCTTGTAGATATGCCTATGAGAGGCCGTGGCAATGGTCACTCCGGAACAGGATCCAGAAAAGGCCATTTCCTGTTAAATTCCTGCAGACAGCGATGGGTACTGGCCTTTACCAACACTAGATCTTCCCATTTACCTTCCACTTGTCACCACTGTTCTGCTAAGCACTATTGTAGCAGAGGCGTGTGCTGCCCAGCATGCAGTACTATGTACGCATCATTAGCTGATGATTTGGTTGTCAGAAAGGCAGCAGGGAAAAGCTTGGACTCAACTCAATTACCGGAAAAGCTTATCCCGTCTTACCTAAGATTGTACCAGAAAGGGTTGAATCTGCGGCTGTGAATGGAAAGTCTCCCATGTTGGTAGTGAAGCCCAGGTTAGGAAGTATATCTAAAGTGAGCTGCAAGTGAGCGAGACAGTGGTGTATGCTTGAGCTCTATATCAGTTAATTGTCAATGTAAGGGAAGACACGGACACCGCTCCTCCGTAGATGAACCACGACCACAGCCAGACATTTGGTGAAAACCCGTCACCTCTACCCGCCCCCTCCCCCCCAGCACTATTTCCCCTGAAAGGGGGAAGTTGACTGTTAAATAGTACATAATAGCTGTAAAGTATGTGGCTGCATTTAGGTTTGGCTTGAAAAGCAGTACGTTACACTGCAGTGATTCTACAGTGCATAAGGAGTTGTGGCAGAAATGGGCTCTATTTTGGGAAAAGGGCTGGTGGTGGCCAATGGCACCCAAAAATAGCGATCTGCATACATCAAACCATGAAGTTTTCTGTCAGTAGGGCCGCGAGAAGGAAGTGGTTACCTAACAAGACTGTCAGTTTAAAAGTAAATGGGGACAATAAGGGTGCACATCTAATGGTTAACCTGAAAGGCAACAGTCTCAAGTAGCTTATAGGATGGATTCTCAGACAAACATGTGGAATAAACAGATACAATTCATCCAAGGGGCAATTATTTATATAGTAAATGGTGTTCCTGAAACTCTAGCATGGATCCAGTCTTCACAGGCTAAGGGTATGTTATAGGACAGCCGGTAGCTACCATTCTACAAACTATTACCCTGATATGAAGAAAAAAATACACACAGTTTAAGATGGGACAAAGGGAAAACCCCTGTAGAAACTATGACAAAGTTGACATCCATTCTGTAATTTAACTGGAACAGAATTGAAAGTGTAAAGATGACAGGATACTGATAGCACAAAGTACAGTCAATACTAATGAAATGACATGGGTTGTTAAGATGTTTTCACAGATGTTAAGTAAATATATTTAGTTGTATAACATGTAGCAGTGTAACAGGAGGTTTAAGCTTAAACAATGGGGATATCAACTAGAAGTGGGTGCCAGGTAGCAACAGTTACTTGAATAGTGAATGCAAAAAACACACGTTGCCATCTGGCCACAGCAAGGCACTAGCACGTGAGAGAAAACTAGCAGATGCATTTGCACATTTCTGTAACAGGTACCTTTTCCTCTGAAGAAAGATGTTAGGACACTCCGCTTCTTCGGCTTACCAAGAAGGCACCTGTGAATGGGTCACCGGTTTTTGTGGCTTGGTTCCACATTGTCTGGCAACCCCCTCTGCTCAACCAGATTATTTTTATGTAGCAGTTCCTCTAACCTCATTGGTAGGAAAGTAGGATCTGCTTTTATGGTTACCCTCACTTTTTGCTTGATTGATGTCAGTGTGTTTTTGACCAAGTCTGACTGGGACCCTGCTAATCAGGACCCAAGTCACTGTGGTCTCTCCCTAAGTTGACCAAGGTAAGCACTTTGGCACTTCCACAATTGGCTACTGGTGTACCTTTGTAAGTCGCTACTGACACTGAGGTACCCGGGCCATAGGTACACATGGAGTCTCCTATAGGCTTCAGCATGTAGTGTGCCCACCATGGGAGTCCACTTAAACAGTGAATACAGGCCTGCCATTGCAGCCTGTGAGAGTTGGTGCTTGCACCTCTTACACCAGATATATGTTTCCTTATATCTGGGGTGACTACACTTAAAACCTACAAGTCATACCTATGGCAGGCTCTCCAGTCCTGACAGCAGGGTGCTTGGTTAGAAGTGTGAGGGTGCCCCTGCATGAGCAGGACACTTCTACAAACCCCCTGAATCGATTCTCCAGGCTTTGTAAATTGCAGTCAGCCATTTTAATACATACAGTGGACAGTCATTACAAGATTTCTAACTATAAGTGGCTGCACAGATCCCAGTCATGTTTGGTATCCAGCATGTTAGAATCATACCACAACACCAATTCCAGTGTTGGAATTATGATCCAATGTCCTGGGGGGCTCACTTGGGATACCCCACCCCCCTCATACTACCGGTAACACTTTATGGGTCTGACAGAAAGCTAGTGCTGCACGCGACCACAGGAACGAATCTGCCCTCCTGCTGCCGAGCCAAGCTAGAGCAGGGGAAGGTAGAACAATATGTTTACTGACACAGGGAGGTGTGACCACCTCCCAGACAGGACTTAGTGTATTGGGCTGGGGTGGAGGTGCTTGCCAGCACCACCAGATGGCTTTGAAGGGCACAATTAGTGCCCTCCTTGCATTCTCCAGTCAAGCCAGTTCAGGGAGCCCTTGGCTCCAGCTCTGGCGCATAACTGGACAGAGGACATGGGAGTATCAGCCCCTCGTTCCAACCCTTTCCCTAGGGTGCTTAAGGGCTTACCTCTGGGTGGTTCCTTAGTTTCATTGTGGGACAAGACTACAGCCTGAAACCACGTCACTCTTCGACCGTCTGAACACTTGGACTTTGCCTGCGACAGAGACTGCACCAAGTAAGACTCCTGCAGTTCCTGGTCTCGCTGTTCTGCAAGTCTTCTTCGTCGTCTGGGTCTGTGCTTCTTCTAGATTCTTAAACAGCGGTGTGGGGCATCAAGCACACCCGAAGTAATCTTCCTTCGAGTGAAGGAGTCACTCCCCTGCATCTGCAGGCACCGCAACAAAGCTGACCAGTCTGCTGCTCTTGTCGTCCTATGGACTTCCAAAGGCCCAGCAGCACAGGTGGTGGTTTTGCAACTCTCTTGAGGCCTGGCCTGCCCTCTCTGTAATTTTGAGACCAGTATCCCTCATTGGAACAACTAGGACCGAACCCTGTGCACCACTTCGACTTGTCGTTGTCAAGGCTTGTTGGCTCTGTACTCTGAAGATCTTCGGGCTACAAGAAGCTCCAGCATCTCTTCCTTCCAAGTTTCCTCACCACATCCTTTGCACAGTGGGCCATCCTTCTTGGTGATCTGCTCGAGGTCCACATGCGACTCCTATGTCTCTGCCCTATGGGTCCTCCTGAGGGTGTTCTTCTACTTCAGTGGGCTCACCTGCTTGCTCTGGGCCTGCTCTGACTCTCTAGCTGTTGGCGAGTCCCTTGGACCTTGTTGGTCCCAACGTTGCTCCTTCTTCATTCTCCACCTCAGTTGTGGCTACCAAGGCTTGTTGGTGCTCCCACTAGACACCGACCACCTACTCACGACTTCCAACATCGGACAGCTCGTGCACGGCTCTTGGTCTTCCTCAGCGTCACCGGGTCCTCACAGCTGCAGCATCAAGGTCAACGTCAACATTTCTGTACCGTCTGACGACATCGCTGGGCATTGCTCTGTCGAGCTTCCTGGTCACCACTGAGTGGCATAGACTGTCTCCTCTGCTTGCAGGTTCTTCACTTATAGAATCCACCCTTGGATTCAATTGAACTTATTCACCTTCTTCTCCAGAGGCACTTTTCTCCATGTCTTCCACTGTCATCTACGGAGGTTTCCGACGTCTCTTCGCCCCTATGCACCTGGCTTCCCTGGTGTAGGTAACCTGGTTCCTGGGGCTCTCCAACCTTTTGTCCTCCTAGGGAATTATTCGGGATCCTCTGGGAAGGGTCCTTCTGCAAAACTGCAACCACAACTTCTCTATTCACTTCCATTGGTCACACGGGTGTGTTCCCACTCTGCACACAGCCTCCATGGGGTACCTGGGTACTTACCTTGGGTGGATCCATGTGTCCCCAGCTCCTCTGGGTTTTCTGGTCCAAGGCCAGTCCTCTTCTGCAGTTTGCATTCCCCTTTCTCAATATATGGTTTATTCATCCCCTGGAGACCACCGTATTTTGTGCTACTTACCTTATTGCATTTGAAGTATTTTTAAGTATTGTGTTGATATCTTCGGGTAGGAGATATACCAATGCGTTAGTGACTGTTGTGTAATAAATAGAAGTATTTTTATGTAAACACTGTGAGGGTTTTATTCGTTTAAATTACATTGCATGATTAAATTGGTAAAACAAGCTGCTTAACACTCCTTCAAGAAACCCCTGAAGTCTGCTCTCCACAGCTCCCACTTTGAAAGCTTTCTATAGTTATCAAAGACCACTAAAATCACCATAAGGGTCGCCTGGATTAGTGCAAGGTGCATCACTTAAATAAGTGTGCACCATATACTAAGTCAGCCTCCTACATCATTGTTTTAAAATCAAAATAAAAAGGTTGGGAAGAAAATATACCAGCAGAAGGAAAAATCAGTGAACTTTGGGAGACAGATAAGGAGGGAAGGGTTGTTTAAGGCGGTGAAGAGAGTTGGCCTATGGGAGCACATTGCAAACTTCTGGCTGGGTGGGAAGTCAGTTAATTAAGCTCCTGCCTCGGAATATCTCCTATGGCTTCCAAAAGTCTCTACTTCCTTCTGATTAATTGCTGTTCATTTTTGGAACCCTTAAAATGTATTGTTGTGAAATATCATAGAATGTGTTATGTGCCGTTTGCTGGTCAACTAGTGAAAACTTTGGAGGGCACGACTACATCCAAGAAGGCGATATGAACTAGATCGGCTCCCAGTCCTTGCTCCAGTAAGACAGCAATATCCACAGAGGTGAGGCCAGGAAAGTAAATCAGTGTTCCAAGTAGTAGATTGGTGTCCTGGGAACCTGCACGGTCGAGCAGGAGCGCTGAGCTGCTGTAGGAGAGGACTGCACGGGACTCAAGTGGTAGGCCTTGTCTCGCTGGGGCAGAGCTTGTACTGCCCAGAGGTTGGAATCTTGCTGTCATCCAGCTACTACACGTGCCCTTGCACTTATCGAGTGAGCTCCCCAATACAGTGCCCAGAGAGGGACATAATACTTAGCCAGAGGACGCAGTGCTGCAACAAGGCCCGGCACTGCAGTGAACACTCAACCTGGTGGGACACTCATCACTGAAGGCTGAGTGACCCACCAGCTTCTCTGAGCCCACAAGAAGAGACCAAGAGACGCTGAATCAGGCAGCCGCTGGGACCCGCTTGCTAACCGTGGCCTACGCTGGCTGCCTGGAGTACCTGCAGCGCTGCACAGAAGAGAAGCACAGTTTCAGAAGATTGGCCTGTGCAAGGATGCCCTGGTACCACTGACAGACAATAATTAAAACAATACAATATTGGTGCATTTAGCCTGCTTGGTGTGCAGAGTCGGACTATTTGGAACCCTAATTGGCAAGTGAATAGGAATAAGCACATGAAAGACTGCAGAGTAGTTCAGACCCAATAGGCAAAGCCAACAGGATGTATAGCTGTGTAAGTTGCTTGTGCCTGCCCGGGGGAACTCACCAAGTTAACAGTGCATGAATGGAGGAAACAAAGGAGCCGATTCTTCACCTATTCATACATCTGCATGAAGAGTGCTTCTTTTTCTTCAATACCGTACACCGCCCTACCAATAATCTCATAGGAGTAGATCCAAAGACTCCTGGGAAGTTGAACAGGTCAATATAATGCAAATGGAAAGGCTCAACTCTGCTGAAGTGTCACACATTGAGAAGTCCAATCCTGGCTGAGACAACACGCACCTGATACACTTGACTTTTCATTGACAATTGTGGATGTAAGACCAGCTCCGGAAAGGAAAATAGATGCAGTGGCATGATTTCTCACACTCCCCCCTCACCCGCACCACTACATTTTATTTGTGTCGGCCACCACTGGCCCCAAGTGGAAAAGATAAGTGATGGGCATATGAAGGGACAGAATAGGAGGAGGGTCTGGGCTACCTCAAGGCGCACAGTTTTCTGAGGCACACCTGTGGTTACGACTCTGCTCCATTGGCTTAAGCATGGCACACCACCCACAAGGGCACTATTACCAATGTGACCTATTCACTGGAACAGTAATGGAAGGGTTTGGGGAACAGGACAGGGGATAGTAGGATTGTGATACAGATGCCGGGGAGCCGCAGACTGGAGAGTCCCAAGATGGGAACATAATCAACAAAACATTTCACGGTTAAGCAGAAGGTGCAAAAAAATCCTTAAAAGGGTAAGAGAAGATATTTTTCAGCTGTGTTTGAGATGCATATCATTATACATGTCAGAACATGACAAGTATAAGTAGAGGAAGCAGGTGAGGGAAATCTACATCAAAGAAAGTTATTGGAAGCATTGACAGTCTAGAGACGCTAAAGGTAGAGAATAAATATCAGCAGAAAGGAGAATCCAGTGAAGGCACACGGATGTGTGCACAGTTTCAGCTTCTTTCGGACACCTCTACGTAGCACAGTCAGCAACACTTGCACAATAACATTTGTTTCAAAATACGCACTTCTTCAGGGAGTCCCAGTCTCTTGGCTGGAATCTTGGGGATATATCTCTTAAAGATGTGTGGCCCGAGTTCTTTGTAGTTTGCAACAGCAGTGTCCGAAAATATTGTTCCCTGTGCGAAAAGAAAATGCAAATCAAAAAAGGCAGTCAGTGGAAATGTGGAAACCCATCTTCCTAGTACTTTAAAAAAATCTTTATTGATTTTATTCTAACGAAAGACCAGCAGACAATGAATCAGCTCGATAACAGCTATTGCATGCAAGACAACAACATAAGCCACACAATGGGACTAAATAGTCACGTATACCTTGCAACGTATTAACAAAGACGTGCATATATAATATCAAAGTGGTAGCAATGTCGCAACCGTCTCAGAAGCAAACAGGGGAAGACAAATTAAACCAACCTTACTACTGAATCATCCAAAAACAACTAAGGCCATTATCGCCATCCTCATCCGTCAGCATCTCCCACCCCTCTCCACCGCATACCCATGATGTGCCATAACAATGTCAAAGGAGTCCGGTGGCTCGCTAAGGCATCACCACAAATCATAGGACCCCATTCACTAGGCCTTTGCCTGATGCTATGATGAATAAAATCAGAAACTTGCTGTAGCTAAGCTACTGAGATTGCCAGGGTGCAGAAGGTGAAAATAAAGACAGATGGAGCTCTAGATCTCAAGGAAGACTTCTGGCCCCTCTAGGGTGATTGGAGACCCAGAAAGCAAACAAAGAAATAACACACACTATCTTAATGTACAGCCCTACTCTCATAAACAATCTCACACTGACCAACTCTTCGACAATTTACCCACGTCTGTTACTGTAACAACTACCTCCAACCTATCTAGCTTTGCACCATTGACTTCTGTGTCCAAACCCTCCACTCCTTTTCATATGTTTTAATTTATATTTCTAATTTGTTTTCACTGCACATAACCCAGCACCTAAATGGTCAGCAGTTTAAGGTCTGTTTCCGTGTTTTGATCACTAAACACATTATATATTTTCTCATCGGGGCCAGCGTTGTACCACATTACCATATACGCGCCTACAATCCTTCTACAACTGGAAACCAATCAACACCCCCATTATCTGACAAATCGGGTGAGAAAATGCAAGTTGCTTACATATGCCTCACTACTGAAGTCACTGTGCATCGCCGGTCCACCTTAACTTAACTCATCCCAGCTGTCAGAATGAGTTTCTACCACTTGATATGTGCAGCACTTGTTAAAATAGATGTTAACTCCAAGTGTTCTGATTTATTAGGTTTAATAAATGTTAATATTTGATTGGGAGCAGGTAGAAAACTCATTTTTGGTGTCTGAGGAATAGTCATTCAAAATCCTTTAAATGGTAAAGTCTGATTTTAATTCACAATTCCGAAAATGCCACTTTTGGAAAGTTAAAGACACACAATTGATGGACGGAATGCTTAACAAATCAAAAGATTCCCCCCCCAGTCAAGAGATCTTGGATAATTTAATCATTCTTTTGCTTACCGTGCCACCACAGTTTAGACCTAGCCACATGCAAATCAGTCTTGACCCTGTGCCTCACGGGAACAATTCAGCCTGAACTGCCAAGTCGTGGCCCCGTGCTCTCCATGCGATTGGAGTCAAGTCAGATCTCTGTACTGGGGTGAATGTATGACATTATTCTGCATTCTGTCCATCAATTGTTCTTTTTGAAGTTGTCACCCAGAGTGTGGCGGTGATGCTCAGACTTGGGTCCTCTGCTCTTCATGCCACTGGAGTCAAGCTATCCTGACTGATGAGGAGTGAACCCCCGAAACCGGTCCTAGGATGCTTGATTCCGGTCCAGGGAAGACCTGGCTTGGCAGTTCGGGCTGGACTGTTCCCATGAGGCACAGGGTCAAGACTGATTTGCATATGGCCATGTCTGAACTGGGGTGGCATGGTGAGCAAAATAACGATGGATTAAACCCAGATCTGTGACTGGAGGTGAATGTTTTGCCTATGTGCAACATTCCGTCCATCATCTTGTGTGTTTTGCTGTTCGCCATATGTGGGAAGGGTATGCCCAGACGTGGGTCCCTTGCTCACTACGCCACTGGAGTCAGATAGCCCAAACCCAAAACCTGGAGCTAACATAATTTCTGCCAAAAAGTGCTCTGAGAACCGCGAGGAGTGCAGGACCTACCCGCTCGCCAATGCATCTGCATTACTTATTAGTCCGGATTGGTTGCACGTGAACCCCATCAGGCATTCTACCCCACAAAACTCTTTATCTATTTTGTTTTGTGTCAAACCATTTAATAAAATGTACTTATTTTTCTAATGTGGTGGGGATTTTTTCTTGTGTTCTGTTTTCACATTATTACGGTTTGTGTGCTGTGTAAATGCTTTATACATTGCCCCCAAGTTAAGCCGGATAACTTTTGTGCCAGCTATTAGAGGGTGAAGCACAGGTTAATTTAGTGACTTTTTGTGCTTCACCCTGACAAGGTTTGTAGCGGTTGCTGGAGTGGGGTTTCAACCCTCTTCAACAGCAACCCAATTCCTTATTAACCCTTTGCTCAGTGACCCAAAGGGCTGGGATACACTTAGATTCTGAATATAGCCCAATCTCCCCCCCCACACTCTCACAGACATTGGTCTGTGTTGCAGGGCATACGCCCACTTTTAGGTCACACATGCTCAACAAATAAAGGCAAGCCTTCTCCATCCAGATTAATGTCAGATCTTTCCTAACCCTCCAGCAATTCAATACAGATGTGAGTAATTTCCACACAACACAATTCATCAACACAAACATCCTGCTGTACTGTAAACTAGAATAAATAAGATCTCAAGGCTCCAGTCCTTATTCAGTTCTCCATTACTCCGGCTAGGTATGCGCTCTACAAATGCTTAGGCATAGATACAAATATACATACTTCCACCAGTTTTAGAAGGTAGCGCAGTGTGCATAATATAGTTGGTGTGGAATGTCTGCTATATTCACAGGAAGTAAGCATCTACATTTCATGGCATGTAAAGCTGTATATTCACATGCTCTGCCTACTCTTGCAATCTAGTGTTGGGCTCGGACATGTGCAACTTTTTTTTTTCCAAGGAAGTCTTTTGAATCACACGATACAGTGACTTCATCGATTGTTGATTATGTGCATGGCTATCGGTTCCATTGTTACATCTTTTTTCCTCATGAAGATGAAGCACAGAGATACAGAATAAGAGGAGTATGCAAATGAAGATTAAAGATGAACGAATGAGATCTTGAACATCAAAAGGCTTCCGAGGAGGAGGGTGGGCACATGTGAATTTCATCCCAGAGAGCCCTTTTGAACTGGGAGAACAAACCTACAGAACTGGCGATACAGCATTGCGTAGCCAATTGGGCAGCGACACGTTTCCCCTCAGCATCTATCTTTTTACTCTTCCATTTGGGAGGGGACGCATGCCCCAAGAGTTGGCACGATTTCGGGCGGTGTGAACCACCATGAATCAAAAAGGAAGGGAACCCATAGGTGAATCAGGTGAGAGGTCTACTGGTAATAGTGGGATGGGATGATGTGGAGCGGTAGGCAGAGGAGGAGGAGAGGAATGGAGGAGACAAGGCAAAGGAGGGGGTGGTAAAGTGCCTCCGTCATGGCACCAAAGCTTTTTGGCTTCCTTAAAAGTAATTTTCTCATGGGAGCGACAGGGTCCTTTGCCTTAGCAGGAGGCAGAGTGAGCATCTGTCCGGTCTCAGAATTAATCAGGATTCTCTGCTGCATGGCATCAAGTTACTCTTGCAGGCTTTGGAGGTTGGGCTGTTAGTGATCCTCGGAAGCAGAAGAAGCTGCCCTGACGCCAGTTGTTTCAGCATCAAAGATGGCAGTTGTCCCAGCGGCACAAAGCCAGTTTTCGGCTCTGAAAGTATCGTCTACAATGCTGGCTTCTAGGGTGGCTCCAACGTTGAAACCGAAGGGGTGGTTGGAGTTGTAGGGCATAGCTTCAAGGACTGAGTTCCAGATAGCTGGAAGGGTGCTGGGTCCGAAGAGGTTCGGTGCTGACCATGGGCTTTTGGCAATGGCAGAATGGAGGCATCATGACAGGCTTGTGACTTCAATGTGCGACCACCTCAAGGACAATGCTCAGCTTCAGAGTGGTGTCTAGGGGTAGGAGGCCACAAGTCTGTATTTACTGCGGCCAAGTTAGATGCAGGATTACGGGCAGGTACAAAAGGGGGTGGTGATGGACGGAGCGTCAGAACCAATCAAACACTCACACCCAGTCAACAGATCTGGGTTTGATCCATCACCGTTCTTTAGCCCACTCTGCCACCCCAGTTCAGACATGGCCATATGCAAATCAGTCTGACCCTGTGCCTCATGGGAACAGTCCAGCCCAAACTGAAAAGCCATGTCTTCCCTGGACCGGAAACAAGCTTCCTAGGACCGGTTTCTGGCATTTCAGCCGTCTTCAGCCAGGCTTGCTTGAATCCAGTGGCAAAGTGAGCAAGGGACTCACGTCTGAGCATACCCTGCCAACTTATGGCGAACAAAGCGGTACAAAAGGGGGTGGTGATGGACGGAGCGTCAGAACCAATCAAACACTCACACCCAGTCAACAGATCTGCAGGATTACGGGCAGGCATCGGCTCATTCCCTTAGGAATCAGATCCGGAACTCTCTTCCAGTGTGAAAACCTAGGCCTCAGAGCTGGAAGTACCAGCTATAGGTCACTCTCGATGTCTTGGTCCCTAAAGAGTTCCAGAGTATCCTCTGCTTGTTAATGTGCCATCGAAGCAGAGGCGTTGTGTCAAGCACAACAGTAGTAGAGGGTCTCCTTGTTCCGGAAGGTGAGGCATGTGGAGCAGGAGGTCACCCGATGATCTGGGGATAAACAGAGGTTGCAAACAAGATGGAGGGTATAGGTACTCAAGTATTTTGCTCGACACTTCGAGCAGTAGCGTAATGGAGTTTTTTCGATCATAGGCACATTCTTCGGTGTAGAGAAACAGATGGAGCCCCGGAGGGTGAGCCCCCGTGTGAGGCTTAGGGTTTTGATCACGGAGCCGGATGCTGCCTGACGAATGGAACCGAAGAGTGCACATGAAGATTGTTATCATCGAGTGTGAAGGATCTGAATGGGCCTGGTGACACCATCATGCGGTATCGACCCGGAGCTCGTAGGGACACACCTGAACAAAGCGGTGTAGAAGAAAACAATTAACAAAATGACTAACCAACATGTAAGAGCAGTGAGGGTCAGAACTCGTGTGCACAGGTGAGTATTCTAAGTGATTATTTCTGGGGTAAATATTCAGAACAACGTTTAATGCTCACTTCTAATGATCCACCACCCAAAGGTCATCTGACAAAAGATTCAATGTATACAGAAGGAGCATACAATTATTATAATTTTCTCCACAAATAGTTATTGAAGCCCATAAATAATCCAAGTTACAATGCAAGCTTCCTTGTTCACTTGTCTTTATTGACAATTATTCATCTCAGTTGACACTTGTTGCAATATCTTCACAATACAGATCAATCAGAAATTTCTATACAGCCAGCCTACGCGTTTCGTCCGCCATGGGACTCACGTAGTTCGGCTATAGTCATTATTGAGCTTTTAATGTTAGACTGTACAGTAACAGCTTTGTTAATCATAGAAAATAAACTTTAATTTCATTTTTCTAGCAAATCTGAACAAATCAATTTCTAAATCTGTAAAATTACAGGCAGTTTTTGGGCAGAAAGATAATCCTTTTTTCAAAACAGACAATATACTATCACTTAATGTCATGTCTGAAAGGTGAATTACTTCGAATTCCTATACTGGATTCTCCTCAAGCAAGTCCTCATCACTAATGTTTCTTACTATTTTCTGACCTTGTCCTGACTTTATGAATTAACAAAATGAGCCGATGACCAGCAATAGGTGAAGCCACTGCACCTTGCAAGTTGAAAAGACTTGAAGAAAAACAACTTTCACACGTCCAAGCCTAACACTAGATGGCATCAATCAATCAATTGTAAAGCGCACTACATACCCGCGAGGGTCTCAAGGCGCTGGGGTGGTGGGGCGCTACTGATCGAACTGCCAGGTCTCCTGATGGTCAGTAGGTCTTGGGTCTGTCATAGGCTCAGTGGGAGGGTGTTTCATGTCTTGGCGGCGGAAGAAGGAGGAGGAGGAGACAGCGTTGACTTGCTTGGTCCTTGAGAGCGTTGAGTCGAGGATGATTCCCAAGTTGCGTGCGTGGTCAGTGGGTGTCAGGGCTGCCCCCAGTGCCGTCGGCCACCAGGAGTCGTCCCAGGCTGAGGGGTTGGAGCAGAGGATGAGGACCTCCGTCTTGTCCGAGTTCAGCTTCAGGCGGCTGATCTTCATCCAGTCGGTGACGGCCTTCATTCTTTCGTGGAGGTTGGCTTTGGCGGTGATGGGGTCCTTGGTGATGGAGAGGATCAGTTGAGTGTCATCTGCGTAGGAGATTATGTTGAGGTTGTGCTGTCGGGCGACGTGTGCGAGCGGGGCCATGTAAATGTTGAACAGTGTCGGGCTGAGGGAGGATCCCTGGGGTAAACCGCAGATGATCTCGGAGACTTTGGAACGGAATGGGGGGAGGCGGACGCTCTGGGTTCTGCCGGAGAGGAAGGTGGTGGTCCATTCCAGAGTCTTGTCTCGGATCCCTGCGGCGTGGAGGCGTGCGCCTAGTGTGCGGTGGCAGACGGTGTCAAAGGCGGCGGAGAAGTCTAGGAGGAGGAGTGCTGCGGTCTCACCATTGTCCAGCAGGGTCCTGATGGCGGCGATGAGGGCAGTCTCGGTGCTGTGGTTGCTGCAGAAACCTGACTGGGAAGGGTCCAGGATTCTGTTTTCTTCGAGGTATCGGGTTAGCTGTCGGTTGACGATTTTCTCGATGACCTTGGCCGGGAAGGGGAGCAGAGAGAGATGGGCCGTAAGTTCTTGAGGTCTCTTGGGTCTGCCTTAGGTTTTTAGATTAGGGTGTTTATCTCGGCGTGTTTCCAGCTCTCTGGGAAGGTCGCAGTCTCGAGGGAGAGGTTGATGACGTTGCGCAGGTGGGGTGCGATGGAGTTGCTTGCTTTGTTGAAGGCATGAGATGGCATGAGTATGCACAGCATATGTATCTACAGCTACACATGCTACTAAAATTTTTACTCATTTCCTCCTTTTCAATTAGATGTAGAGATGTACTGGGAAGAAAATAGGCACAAAAGTTGGATCATTGGCCTCCTATTACACTGAATGAGCTAGAATGACTATAAAGCACAAACATCTCAAAGTCATTTTCTAAAACATGGCTGCAAATAGTTAAGTTCATAGGATGGCTTTCTCAAACACGGACTAAAATGCTTGTGGTTTACGTGCCATTTTGGAGAGTTTGTTATTTTAATGGTAGTATTTACACTGCACAGACTAAGCCCCATGGTGCAACAAAGTGCCTTACAGATTAAGATGTGCAGGGTACATTAGCATGGGTGAACTCTAAGTAAGCTATGACATCGTAGCCTGTGTGTGGATAAAAACAAACGCAAGTGCATAAATACTAGATGGCAATTGCAGTTAGTCAAAGGATCAATCTTGAGGTCTCAAAGATGGCGACATTCTCAGTGAAGATGGCATAGAACTAGCTCTTTCACAAGCAACACCTCCTAACCTAAAAGTAGAATGGGTGCTATGGAGGAGATTAGCAGGGACAAAAGACCTTGCATGGACAAGAAAGCTGCGAGTTGCTGCCCGTCACTGAAGTTCTTGCCAGCTCTCTAGTCCTCTGCAAATGTTCACAGCAACCAGTGGATCCAGTGGAGGAGCTTCAGGTGTACCTAGACTATTTGCCAAGGCTGGCTACTGCCCTATAAAAATACGAGACTAAGGGGTGAGCCATTATCAGCAACAGCTTACTCCACAAAAGGGGCTCAGCCCTTTTTAGGTCTCGCCTGAGCCAGCGCATGCGCTGGTCTGGCGAGACATTTAGGAGTGGAGTTTTAAAAGTGCTGCCAAAGGCTTTTGCTGGCCTCAAGCGTGCAGTTACGCGCATGTGAACGTGCACAGCTGCCATCTGCCTTTCTGTAATGGCTCATTAAGCCTTACACCGTGTGAATCATGCTCCTTACCCCCCCTTGATGTTTGCTCTCACTACCCCCTCCTTTCTCCCCCTCCCTTCTCGTCAGCTTGTTTTAATTTGTTTTGATGAATGACTGACAAGCTTGCGGGCATCGCTCGCGGGCAGCACGCAATCGTTTTCAGTTTCATGGAGTTTTGTTTACAACAAAACTCTTCCTATTCTATAAAGTTGCTTGAGGAGTTTTACACTATTGTTGTCAATGCAATGCCGTTATTTTAAACGGCACCATCACTCTGCACGTCACGCCTCTTTCACTTATTGTATGAGCACCTGAATTCTATTGTTGTGGAAATAAATGTTTCACATGAACTGACTTATGTCCCTATGTACATTATTAATTTTGTTGCTCCTTTAAAATAATTAATCTTCAACTCTCTAACCATAAGTGCTCTCCTTAGGATCACTTTATTATTGGACCTTTTGGCCACACCCAAACCATTGTTTTTTTTACCGCATATTTCACCCCAGGTTCACGTATTGGGGTACCCATGTTTTTCTTAAAACTCATTAAGCCTTACAGCGTGTGAATCATGCTCCTTCACTGCCTTGCTGTCTGCTCTCACTACCCCCTCCTTTCTCCCCCTCCCTTCTCGTCAGCTTGTTTTAATTTGTTTTGATGAATGACTGACAAGCTTGATTGTTCTGGACTCACTTTCCTTTCTATTTTTTGGATACCTGCAGGTCCAACAATTTATCTTGGTGCTCCTGCACTCCTCCCCAGCCTCAGGATCGAGCAGGCAGCACTGCTGCTGTGATCACCGCGGACAACTTGTTCCTACGTGTTGAGTGCCTTGGGCTACCATCTTGTCATGGGGCTTCTTCCATCATCACCCTGCAGAATGCTTGCTACAATCTCGATCTGTTGTGCGACTGCGGTGTCCTCCGACAGAGCAACATCTTCCCTTTCTTCAACCGCATGGGAAATAATTCTCTGGACACGCATGGACTTTGATTTATCAATGTTGCGGACACCAGCCGCCTAAATACGTGTCAATGTCCGATCGCGGTCCCACCTTCCACAATGACCTCACACCGAGAGGGAGGAACCCTTTCATTTGCAAGGGGGTGGGTGTGTGTGTGTGTGTGTGTGTGTGTGTGTGTGTGTGTGTGTGTGTGTTCTAGCACGCATTTGCCAGTTTATTACATATTACTTGAAAGCCTGCAGCTTCTTGATTTATTTTTACCCAAAAGGACTGTCTGTGGGAGTTTGCACTTCGGGCCCAATGCGAAACATCTACATAAAAGGCGCCAAACATAATTCGGATTGTAACTTCTGTTAGACATTTATATTACCTAGAATACAGATTTTGAAGTCCTTAAAATTTTCCCAGTCACAGTTGCACCACGTTCACCAACAATTATCTTGTTTTCGAACCAATATGGATGGAACAATAAATACACTGTATAAAGAAATTCGCAAGGGTAGTTTGTATTTAATGTGAATTCCGCCCTGAATCATAAAAAGGCATGTTTGGGAGAAGCGAGCATGCGCCGCTTTCAACAAATCAAATGATAGATTTATCATGACCTATTCCAAAGCACATTCCTTAAGAGCCCGTTTGTGCCTGTGAAATCGAGTAGCATAAATTAACATGAGCAGCAGCGGTTGCCATGGCTGCGACTTCCTAACCACAGAAATTAGTTGTGTAATATTTCAGACAATTTTTGATGTGTCTATTAGGGCTGTCTCTGACCTGCAGCTTATTTCCTTTATGCCTCTGCCGTTTGTATTTTTGGGGGTTTCCAGTCACCCGTGTGTGTCTTGTTTCTGGAAATGGGTGGGAATTGAAATCCCCTGGACCTCTGCCGTGAGCACTTATCTCGTCACCGAAAAAAAATGGAGATGAAACTGTAGGGAGTGCTTCCCTTCTGTGGCTGGAAAGTCTGAGTTAACACGTTGGGTCCGTTAGAAAAAGAAACTAAAAAGTGACATAATTGAACAAACAAAATGCCTATTAGTTTGATAATGAAAACTCTTCCATCTCCGTAGAGGTTCGAATGCGCTGGGCGCCTCGAATGAATTATTATTGCTTTAATGCAGGGAGTAATATCTTGTGTGTATCCCTGTAATTTTAACAATTGAAGGCTTGGTTTACAGAGCGCCAGATACAGGAATACAACAGTATGTATAATTCAATCGCGGAAGGAGACTGTTGTGGGCGCAAAGACCATCCTTAGCAGTGCCACTCCTCACCCTCCGGGTGCTCTGGCATTTTCATAGTCCGCTGCAGACTATATAGCTGCAGCCTCGTGACCCCATTCTAGCCTCAGACCTATGCCAGTGCCCAACCTTTATGTGTGAGCAACCTTCTCTGCCTAAAAGCAGATTCCCTTTACCTCAGAGCACAAGTCCTAAACAAGCATTGGCATAGCCAATAGGTCTCGCATTTGGGACCTTAGAAGTGTTAAGCCATGCAACAGTTGATGCTGTTGCACCAAGGATATTGTGCTGCATAACTAAATACTTATAAGGTCCCAAAAGCAAGACCTATTGGCTATGCCAATGCTGGTTATATCTAGCCAGCTGCCTAAAATCAGCTATCAACCACTGATCTGTATGCGTGCACAGTGATAGGTTGTGCAGCATGCTCCACAAGTGTTGTGTGACAGAGAAGAAGTGCAGAGTGCAAGGTGCAATATGAAGGACAAGGTAAGTATGCCCAAAATGGTGGTTGCGTTTCAGGTGCTCTTTGTCTTTCACTGTGGACATGACAACCTGCATATTGAGTGTGCCAGAGTTCAGCCCAGAAAGCCTGCAGATATTTGGTGCACCAACCACTTCTCCTTCCGCAGTGTCCAAGCTCACCTTCTCCCCGCTCCAACCATTTGTGCTGGGCATCGTAACCTTGAAACCATGAAAATGACTAGGACTCTAAAGAAACTGCTGCTACAACTGCCTTGGATGAGGAGGATGTTGTACTGCCTGTTGTGTGTGTAGAGAGGCACATGCCTCAATCCAAGAGGGAAAGGAACAGAACAGCTAGTGTTGAGGAACAGAGCCGGCCAAGAGACCGTGCAGGCCAGCGGGCCCTAACCAACTCATGAACCATGTGTTTGACTGACTAGGGGTTGCGGGCTTGTCGAGAGTCTACTGTCATCAAAGTGAGCCCACACTCTCTCCCAACCACTATCCCCATACTTTGCCAGACACTACGAGAGCCTGTAATGCGATACAAGATACTGCAAATTGCATTGGAATATCTGTTGAATGTGGTTGTGCCCGTTTTCCTATGATTGGATCACAACAAATGTTAATAAAAATAAATTTAAAAAAAAAGAAGAAGAAAAAAAAAAAAAGCCTGTATGGACGAATTCGATATACATCAGTTTTTTTGTGTCGCCATACTCTTTAGGATAATGGACAGCTGGCTGGGACTAATGGTCATTGTCCTCGTGTGGATTAGCTCTATTACCGTCATAGCTCCAGGGATTATATTACCAGATACAGTTGTTCATACCCCCACAGGTCTAGACTGAATGAAGATGCGACAGGGTCAGATTGAGACAGAACACAGACATGCCCACATAAGTAAATGTGGACTCCATTTACGTAATGGGTAGTAAATGTGAAGCGAGTTTATGCATTGGGTAGTATATGTGGAAACATTTATAAACCGTGCAACTCAACTTTGTAAGACCTGATGTCTGAGTGGTCCCATAAGCTTAGAGAAACACAGGAATGTGTTCTTACTGCATGAAATATATACAGTAATATTAGGGGATGCAGCTAGAAAACAGAGGCAAAGCACGTGGGTGGATGGTCTAAGTCATTCCTTCTTCCATGTCTCCTACAATTAGATTACCAGCCCTCTCTTACCCAAGTTAATTTAAAACAAAATGACAACTCAGAAAAGGGGGGGGGGGAAGGGAGGATTTGGACGAGGAGGAGAATTCACAGGAGAATTTGAACGTGGTGGAATTTTGGGAAATAGTTCTTTGCACGGATTGCATATAGATCAGGGGTTGGTTACTTCACTCAAGACAGAGTGGAAGACGTCACTGCTGTCTCTATGTGATTGCATCATCTGCCTTCCATTCTTTCAAGGGCAGACTGTGGTGAAGGAGCTAAGAAAACAGTGTGGCCCAGAGAATGGACAGCACAGTCTCAGGGTTGTTGGGGAGGGTAAGTAGGGTGGCCTGGGACTAACCCACATTCTTCCTTTATCCATCTGAGGGGTGGGCTGCATGCTTTTTGTAGATACTGTCCCCCAGAAAACGGTAAGTACTACCAGAGGGTGAGAACATGGTATAGGGGTATGTGGCTGCAGGCAACAGCATTGCACGTATAACTATGCAGCCCGCGATACAGGGGTCCTACTTCTTCCCCTCCCAGTCTGTTGCTAGCTAATAGAGTAGGGAGAGCCCCCACTGTGTCTGCACCAGGATGTGCCCCATGTGTACAGAACTCACTCCAATGGCATGATAGCTCTGACCAAGTAAGAGGGTGGATAGTGGAGCATTTTACCTGTTCACGCCATCCTTTTTCCCTCATTGATCGGTTGACATTCTCATTTGGAATAGCATAAGTGGTGTATGGGAGGGCGGGAGGAGAGGCCAGAGACTAGTGGAAAGGAACATGGGATAGCGGAAAAGGAGACGTAAAAGTTGGGGGTAAATGTAAGGAAGAGGAGTGACGCTGGCAATCGAGGGGTAGTGGTCTAATGTAGTTTTCAGTCGTTGACTTGTAGGGATGAATTTCTTACTTGCACTGGGACCCACACCAATGAAAGAGTGCTGTAAAAAAGTATCTTTCTTCCATCACAGAACACTGCATTCCACAGAATCTAAACTCTGGCCTTCTGATTTCACACAACTATGTCTGGGCTCACCGGACCTCGTTTGGAGACACTCCTCTTACTCATGTATGCCTAATCCCATGGAGACCAACCAACAGTTCAAAGACAATCTTCACCAAAGACATTTGTAGGGAGTTTGCCAATAGCATAGACCTCCTTCACCATGGACTGGCTATTGGAACATGTGCAGGGAACGAGACTAGCTTTATGTTTATATAGAGCACTGAAAGCGGATAGACCACTGTCCGTACTTAAGGGAGGGCTGGAAAAGAGAACTGCATGCTCCCCTGGCGAATGCAGAACGAGCGAGGACCTGCGCAAAACCTAATAAATAACACTAGCTTCAAAGTGAAGCACTTTAACTACACTGTACATACCTGGTGCCTACCAGACTACATAGAATATACACCAATAGATCCCCAGAGTGCCCAAAATGTTTAGAGGTTGTAGGCTTCCTGCCTGCATATGACCTGGACGTGCAGGGTATTATCAGTGCCCTGGGGAAAGGTAGTGTCAAGGCTCAAACAGTTCACGGGTGCCAGGGTGGAGTCATTATACAGCATAGCCTGCTGGATGTTATCCCTAAACCCAAATTAGGAAGAGTACAATACAAATCCGCAACCTTAGGCTTAGCGATGGTTGTCTAATAAGTGATGGTGGTCTGATAAGGGGCGAAGATGTGAGGGGAGTGGTGCCTGGGGGAAGAAATTAGTTTGACAATCATTAGGACAGATGGGAGCGCAGTGGAATACTAAATTCCACAAAAACCTTTTCGTACCTATAGCGGAATGCTAACCCTTAGTCTAATGACACGCCGCCTGGTAGACTCACATGTGTTGGCAAGGCTCGGAGCCCTCTCCACCCAAAAACGTTTGCTCTAATTGAAGAAGTCTCTTCCAACAGCCCCTTGTCTGAAGGCCCTCACACAACAGGTAGTGCCCCCTTTACCCCTTTGTTAGTTCTCCCACTTACTCTTGATGTATTTGAAAATAATCCTGCCAGTCCTGGGATGTTTGTAATGCGAAAGAGGTTAGCCTGGGTCTCACTGCACGGTTACCATTACCAACCAGACTAAACACCTACCTCCCTGCTCATGGGCTGACGACAAACATGCCATCATCGCCCGGTTGTAAAGAAAATCTGAGGTGCCTCGATAATCTTCCAAACTACCAGCCTTTCCCTGACTTATCCCAGATTAAAGGCTCCTGAAAGAGCAGTCCACTTTCAGCATGAAAGATCTTCAGTGACTTTAATCATGGTTCTGACCCTCAGAAGCACAGACTCTACACTGCTAGATATCAGGGTACACCGGTCTGGTTTCTTTGGCTGAGCGCTGCACTGCCATTTCAGTTTATACATTTTTTAGAGCTCTGCAAAAATCTTTGTATTAACCTGAGAGAGCCATGAATCAGACACACACGTCTCTACACTGAGTAAGTTCTGTATAATAACCGACCTGCCCTCATAGTGGCATTATCAAACGGAGGGATAGTAATCTTTTCGATTCGAGAAAGACATCTGTAGAACCCGAGCACTCCACGGAGATCGGCTGTGCACATGGAGGGTTACTCCCCTGAAAGACGTCGAAATTGATAATGTGACTTTAACACAGACAGCCTCCACCAAGCTTTGATAAAGCCCAATAATCCACAGGCGTAAGGCGAAATACGTGGCGACTGATATATCCATGTAACATCTGAAGAGAAAATGAATGCTTGCACATAAAACTACAATATATAAAGATAGAATTAAACAAGTAAATAAATTCAGACTTGCATACATTTATTCATCAGTGACTGACATAAGTGCCTGTTTACCCTCTGGGGAACAGGGCATGCTATTGACAAACATAACAGTGGCCAGATCTAAAAAATGTGTCTCACAGCTGTGTGAGCTGTATCATCTGTAAGGATACATGAAATATATTTGAATGGGTAAACACCACTGCTGCGGCTTACAATTGTATAGGTATTTTTCTAGGATAGATCCGGACTTCTATGATACTTAATTCCAACCTCTCCCCTTGTACCTCTGTAAAGTTCACACTGCCTAGGACAAGTGACTCTAGCCCACGCGACCACTGGCCCGCACGGACCGCCCACACCCAGGTAACTGGCTGCTATTGGTGGCAGGGACCGCCCACGCCCCAGTAACTGGCTGCTATTAGTGGCATGGACCGCCCAGGCTGCTACTGGAGCTTTAGGTGGGATTTATTGAGGATACAGTCAGAGAGAGGGGGACTTGGGGAAGATGTCTGTATTTATCAGATGACACGCCCACGCTATCAAGGCAGCAAACATTAAAGATGTACAGAACATAGGCAACCTTAATACCAAGAAATAAAGCAGCCCTGGGAAATAGTGTGAGTTAAGGCACGACAGCCATGTTTAACGAGTGTTCAAACTGGCCTTTACAATCGGCTGGTGTGCGTAGGTGGCACATTCAATAAGGCAGAAGATGCCACCGCCTGTCTCCAGCTGCGCTCCGTAGTTTAGCCCCTGCACTTTCCTGCTGCCATTGGGGGACTAGCACTTTGGATCCAGAATCACACCATAGGAGTCCGACAATGGAACTGGAGTTAATTTGGACGGGATGGTCCAAGTAAACCACGGAATCAGAGGACTTCCAAGACCCTACTTCACCTGTGCGAGGGGGATTTGGCATGTTGACAGCCAAACACATCTTAATGCTGTGGGACAATCCGCTCGGCAGTAGGAACTCCGCTTTGCCGGCATTTAAGGTCATAATCTGGCATGGACCTGCTCAGGCAGCAGTGCAGCAGCCATGGTGGCTTCGGTTGCAGTCGATTTATTCTCAAATCAGAACTGCAAACACCTTCCGCGATTCAGCAGACATGGCATTAAGCAGCTCTGTGCACATCAGGTAAGGCACAGACATTCTGCACTGGTCTCCTCACATAGGGCAACCTGCCACTGCTTCCACAGTACTGCTGGCTACTGTAGACAAATCATTGCTTACTGACGTTCACAACACCAGCCCACACAGCCACAAAACCAGCACCGAATGCCAGACCTGCCCCCAAAACCACACCACACACCGACCCGTCAGACGGGCCCATCTCCTAAGATCAGTTGCACTACAGAGCAGTCTGCCTTATCCTTCCCTTAGTTCAGTTAACATAGTAACGCACATATCTATGCTGGGGTGAAATCCTACTAGAATGAGTCTTTACAGGGCACGCAACAAGCGAGCCACTCCCTACGCCTTGAATATGTTATTAGAGTGAATGTTAGAGTTAGCCGTGATGACCTCCATTAACTGGTCTATGAAGGTAGCGTTATTTCCTGGTGGGTGGTAAATCGCATGCAGGTTGCACCTTTGATTATCTGCAGATTTTATACTGAGACCGAGGTATTCACAGGATTCGAGTGGGCCGGATTGTATTTTGCTGACCTCTATCTCCGATCGGTGAATGCAGGCAATACCGCCTCCTGGCTTTTTTAGTCTGTCTAATCTCACAATGTCATAATGAGGGGGCACCAGTAGATCCATGAAAGGGGAAGAGGATTCCATAAGCCATGTTTCTGTTAGGATTGTCACGTCAATTTCCTGGCTAACGATGAGGGCAGCGGTGTCAGGCATGCTTTGCTGCAGACCGACAGTTGGGCAGTAGGCATCTTAGTGGTTTCCCTGTGCTACTAGGGTTCAGCTCTTGAGGCGGTTAGGTGGACTGGTTGTAGGTTAAGGTTGGCTTTCCTCTTCTTAGGCCAGGATGTTCTATTAGCATCGATCGGGACTGATCTAATTTCCTCACCCCTGCTGCTGTCTTTAGACTCATGACCGGAGTAAGTTTAAGGTTTCCTCTTCCGATAAGTATTTAAGATTTCTGTCTGGTCGATAATGCCCATTTGATAATGTCATGGCTGTCTCACTGCTTTTTCCTTGCAAATTATGCACTAATTTTTGGATGTGCTCGACTTTGGAGTGAGTGCTTACACTGATTAGTATTTTTTCCATAGCTTGCAGTGCGCTTAGAATGTCCTGTGACAACTTGCCCACTTGTGTTTGAAGAGCTTCGATGTCTCTCGGAGTCTGGGGAGACATATTAGGAGTGCGCATCTGCCTATTTCGGGATTTGTTGTTTGTGTCCCAGTGTTTTAGATCTGTGATTTTTCCAGAGTTCCTTTTTTAGTCATTGGTTCGGTTGTCTGCACCTCCTCTATGTGCGATGTGAGATGCGCTCCCTGTGTCCTGTGATCTTGGTACCAGGTTCTGGGGAAATGAGTTTCGTAAGGTCATAGATGCACTTTGTGTTGTTGTAGAGGGGGGTATGGAAGGGGTGTTAGTCTCCATATCCTTTATTTCTGGATGGAGGTTCCCGTTGAATGGCCTACGTGTGGGAGAGGCGCCGATTCTTCCCCATGTAACGGCGTCGTGGCAGTATTAGCATATAATATAGATTTTTCGGTTGTCTCTGTATCCTTCCTGTCCAATGTGCCTCCTGTCAAGGTTGTGTCTCCTGGCAGCATTGTATGTTGTGGTTCTTGAGGGTTTCTAGGTATTATGAGGTCTGTGGTGGTAGTGTTGGTGGTGTATAGGGTGGCTGCTTGTGTGGTCCGGTGTTGAGAGCTTGAATTATCTACGCACTCTTTTAGGGTTAAAAACAGGTTGTCGAACTTTTCTAACTCGTCGTTGGCTGCTTGTATAAGCACAATACCGTTCTTGTAGATAGTTATGCATAGGTTTGCTCTTAGTTTAGGCGACGGTGTGATTACTAGTTTTGTACCATGTGGGATATTGCTTAAATTTTTTATGTTGAGCATCTTCGTAATGACCGCGCGCCATTTAGCCGTCTGGTGAAAAATATCAGGTCGTTTACAATAATGCCTTTGTCTGGATTAAAGGAGGGGTCAGAGATCAGCGTGTCTGGGTTTTTTCCAATTAGATGGTGTTTGAATTTTTTGGCTGCATTCTTGGATAGGTTAGTTGGGTACTTTATAACGTAAGAGTTTGTGCCTGCTGCTTTTAAATTGGTTCCGGTCATATTGGCTGAGTGGTGTTAAAAGCTTTTCCGAGGTGTTCCTGCAGTGTTGACCTCACTTAGATGTCATGATCTGTCTCTGGCTGTTTACAGGTCTATTGTCGTTTGTGGTGTCTCTCCTCTCCTTTGTTTCCTTGTTTCCCACTTTGATGTATCCTCATGTCTCCTGGGTCTTTCTGTGGTTTCTGCTACAGTCTTGGCTCTCTATTTGTACCTTAGGTTTGTGATCATAGAATTTATCTAATTCTAGATCATTTGGTTAGGGCGTATGGCAAAAGTATTATTCAATGTACTTTCCCAGACCATTCCACATTTCCATTCATTGGTGCTGTATTGAGTCATTCCAAGAGGTCTGCCGTCTTAGTGGTTTAAGCTCATCTACTAGCTGAATGCACCTTTTCCATTTCTATGCATAGTCTTCTTTCACTTGCCCTTTACTGGTTACTTCCATTTTGGAGATCGATTTGATGCCTTATGAGGGAGCAATCCTCTACTCGAAATGGCCGGGGCTATAAGGCAGGGAAGAGGGAGGCAACGTGTGAAAAACGAAATTGAAAGGAGATAAATGTTTCTTTCTATTTTCTGCCTTGCATTGCATCACACCACTTTAGATCTGGTAGACAGCGGCGGCCGCCATTTTAAAGTCAGGCAAGCTGCATCCAGACTACCCAACTCGGTATGTGTGGTTTAGCCAGCTTTATTATTATGGTTTTCTTTTTACCTTTAATGCGGTTCCGGAGCGGCCGTGAGGCAGTGCAGAGATGTGAGATCTACTGTTTGTTCCACAAACAGTAGATGGAGCACCAGACTCATGTTTAGCAAAATACATGCAAGCAGAATTGATAAACCCAAAGAATGGTATATACACAAATATAATGATATTGACGTAACCCACTCCTAAGACTGACAACTGGCAAAGTGAAATCAATACATGTACCGCATAAATTACAAAACCAGTAAGGTTTGTGGGGGAAAAAACAGGCCACGCAACAAGTCTTGCAATGTCACTTGTCTTCTTCAATCTACCACTCATTCCATCGCTCCTCTCAGATGGTAAAATGACTCTTATTGCCACGAGAACCTTCTCCGGGACTAACTAAGTTCTACATCAGAAGCTGTAAACAATAGATCGCATATGTTAGTACTTACGGGAGCGACAGAGTTCACCCGGACTCCTTGGCTGGCCCACTCGATGGCTAAACTCTTGGTCAGATTATCCACTCCAGCTCTTGCAGCACCGGTATGCCTGTACGACAAATATAAAACAAGTCAGGACAGCTCAATAGCAGGACCACAATAGTTAATCCGATTTCCCTCCCCTCACTCCTTCCTCCCTGCATCCTACAGACAACTCCATTCTCTAAATGGGCTAATGTGAAAATGATAATTTAATTTGTGCTGATATCTGAAATCAAATACAACGACTTTAGTCTGAATGATGGGTAAAAGTTGATACTGAAAATATTCAAAATATATGGCTCTAAAGAACCATCAATGACCGATGCTGCACATAAAAATATAAAATTCTAGGTGTCAAATTGGCAAAGATGCGAATCACAATCAGAACCCTGGGTGGAAGGTAAACTAGTTACAGAAGTCACATGTTTATATTTTAGGTATATTGGTAAAATCAAGAAGTAGACAGACAGTGGGCATAATTATTTGCCTCTGTAGAAGCAAACTAGATGTTGGGATGGAAAAAGTCATCTTCATGGTAAAGGACATGCACCCTTGCCCTGAGGGTTCAACTGTACTGATGTCTGGATCACGAAGGCTGATTTTTGTCCTCGTAAGCAAACAGATCATGCGTGTGCGCCATAACATAGGCATGTCTCGTGAATTGCTGTTCTGTTGGAGAGGGGGAGCCCAAAGTGACTTTCATGGTGGTGGGAGGCCACCACCATCACCAAGAGTTAAGCAGCACAGGCGTGGTGGTAGCATACCATGTATCAGGAGTGAACAGGTCCTTTCTAACCGAGGTCACTGGAGAGAGCTCTACTGGCTCACTCGCTTTCAAAGTGCATGCTGGACAAAAGCATGGGCTGGGTGTACGTGTACCTATGAGTGGTACAATACAGGAAGGATACGGTGAGTGCATGTTTGGTACATATGTAGGGTGTACGTGTACCTATGAGTGGTACAATCCAGGAAGGGTACGGCACGTGCATGTTTGATACATATGTAGTGTGCCTATGGGGGGTACATTACATAAAGAATACTGTGCTGGGGAGTGCATGCATGTTAAATGGTGATACTGGACTGTAATTCTTCTTTTGTGAATGTCGTATTTCTCCGTTGTGCTGACAGCAGTAAAAAATAAAATACTTGCCTTTTTTCATAAAAAGGGAGCATTTGGCTGTACCAGGATTTATTGCTGCTGTGCGCGTTGAGTTGTGTGCACGTGTTCACTATCCTGTATCCACCTCCTCCCGGGGGAGCATTTAACTGCTCGGAGCATGCTATCCTGGAAGTCTAGCGCAAACGCGCTACTTGGCCTAGTTGCCCGGAATCCATTGTAGGTCAGGCCCTGGGACATCATGAGTAAAAGGCCTCGGTCCCTATGGTTAGGACCAGTAGACCCTACATGCTCTCAGAACGGGGTTCTGAGAATGGTCGGGTGCAACAGCCATAAGGCTATTGTCACCCGACCAAAATTTTGTCGGGCACTAATGGATACCAATTTCCCTTCCTTAAATTAAACATTTGACTTGGACCTATAGTTGTGGAACAGCCAATTAACCGCTGTTAACATCTGCAGAGGGCAATAATACTACCTTCTGACACCAACTAATGCCTCTGTCAATGTCCTAAACATTACACAAATAAATAGGTTACATAGTCGCAACAAAAGAACAGTCAAAGTGCAGAAAAAAAAAAAAAAAAGGTGCACGGACATTGGGGCGAAGGGGACAAAAGTAGTGTTAAGAGGGAGGGAGCAGGGATAGGAGGGGATGGAGGAACGGCAGACCAGAAAAAGGGAGAAACATTAGAGGATCGTCATGGGGGGGGGGGGGGGGGGGGGGCGGACGAGGGGACAGGGGAGAGGACAAAGGATCAACAAAATGGCGGATCCGGGTCCAGAGGAGTCGGCGGAGATCAGCGACAAAATGGCGGGCAGGGCGAATAATCTCACAAGATAAGTGCTCTATGATCATAGGATCTCAGAATTCCGTCTTTATGACAAACTAAAAAAGAAAAAAAAAAAAAACAGGCTGACAAAATTTCAGTTTAGAATAAAGCTGCAGTGTAATAAAACACCTTTTCCATGAAAATTGAATATTTTTGTAGAAACGGTACATCTGGCCCAAGATTATATTCCGAGACCGAGAAATATAAACCTTACAATACCAATCAGGAATCATAAGAATAAAGGTATTTTTTTTTTTTTTTTTTTTTTTTTTAAAGAGTAGTGGTAGTCTTTTTTAGGTCTTCCACAACCTGGTAGTAAAGAAGAAGGCAGAGGGAACAAAGAGAAGACTGTTTTTTGTCTTCTGTGCCTGTTCGCTCTCCTGCCCTTCCTACCGCTGCTGACCCCGCTGCCCTACCACCCCCTTGCCGGTTCCCACGCTTCCCTACCCTACTTAATGGTGGCCGCTGCGAGGCAGCGCGAGCAAGACCTCTGACCTCCTGGTCAGGGACCTGCTCTCCCCCCGCAGCTCCGTTGTTAAGTGCATCTGCTCCGTGCACTGTGCTCTGGCTGGTCAGGTAGGTGTTCGAGCCCCTCCTCCACCCCCAGGTTCCTGCCTGCGCCTCATCCCTGGTGGTCCAGAGGGAGAGCCTTGCTCTTCTGCTGGCTACTGCGGTCTGTCTCTGTGCCGTTTTTCTGTCTTTCTGTGCCCGTTTTTTCTGTCTTCCTTCTAGCATCTTCACTGTATTTTCTATTGTGCCGGTCTGGTCATTGTACCTGTGCCTGTGTGTCAATTAGCAGTTTTTCTGTCTTCTGTGCCCTTTTGCTCTCTGTACCCGCCCCTGCTGCTGCCCCTGTGGCCCCCCACCACCGGTTCCCACGCTTCCCTCCCCTACTTAATAGCGGGCGCGCCAAAGGCAAGCCCATCTGCGCCCGTCCGCGACCCGACTGGCCAGCGCCAGGAACCCTGCATCTGCAACCTCTCACCGCTACAACTCTGCTGTCCTCCTCGCACTTAACCCCCGAAAGGAACAACAACTGCCAGCGGTCAACGCCGAACACCACCCACGGTCAGTTCTCCTGTCGTCTCTGCCGCCAATCCTTCACCTCCGACCACACCCCCACGGCCCCTGCACCGACCGCCAACAACATCGAAGCCCTGAAGTGCATCCTCCTCAACGTGCGCTCCCTGCACAGACACACACGCCGTAGAGATCTGGGACCTCCTTGACACCCTCTCGCCATACGTCGCCTTCTTTACAGAAACATGGCCCAGCGCCTCCTCCGCAACCGACATCGCAGCCATCCCCAATGGATACAAGATCCAGAGGATCCCTCAGCGCCATGACACCCTCACAGGTGAGTAGCACGCTTACAATTCCCTGATAGATTGAGGGAGGACCGCCCCAACCGCCCAGGAGGAGAACTCGCCATCGTACACAAGAGTTCCCTCCGACTCTCCACCTCAACCATAAAGGACTCCTTCCCCACCACCGAACACCTTCATTTCCAGATCCAGACCAGCCCCAGTCTCCGAGGCACCCTCGCCTACAGACACCCCCGTACCATGCGCTTCATTTGCCACTACCATCGCTGACCTCATCACACCCCATGCAATCGCCTTCATGGACTACATACTCATGGGAGACCTGAACTTCCACCTCGACAACCCCAGCGACCCAAATTCCGCCACCCTCCTGGACAACCTCGCCAGCATCGGACTGAAAAAGCTCGTCACCACGCCCCACACACAAGGCAGGACACACCCTCGACCCCATCTTCGCAGGAGGAAACAACATCCACTTCGGCCACACCACGCAACCCCCATGGACAGACCACCACTGTGCACACTTCCACGTCGACAAACCCACGCCGCCCAAACCTGCACCGTGCAGGAACTGGAGTAAAGTCATTGCGGAACAACTCAACTCCACCCTCACCTCCGATGCCCCCACCACATCGACCGACACCAAACTCGCAGCCAAAGGACTCCACAGATGGATCTCCAGCTGCGCAGACAAGCTTGCACCACTATGCAACCCCTACAGACAACGCCCCAGGAAAGCCACCTGGTTCACCGCCAACCTCCAAGAATCCAGACGCACCTGCAGACACCCCACTCCGAAACCACTTCCTGCTCCAGCAATGCCATCCAGCCCACCATCTCCTGCTGGACCCCAGTCACCACCGAAGACACCACTTCGACCATGAAAGGCATCCACTCAGGGGCCCCCCACGGACCCCTGCACCCCGCACATCTTCCACATTGCCGCCATCGAACTACGACACACCATCAACACCACCTTCAAGACTGGCATCTTTCCAGACAACTGGTAACACGCAGAAGTTCAACCCCTGCTCAAGAGACCTCAGCGACCTCAAGAACAACCGACCCATCTCCCTCCTCCCCTTCGCAGCCAAAGTCAGAGAAGACCGTCAATGCACAACTACCCAAATTGAAAGAAAACTCCATCCTCGACCCCTCCCAATCTGGATTCCGCAGCAACCACAGCACCGAATCCGCTCTACTCCCCGCCACAGACATCCAAACCCTCCTCGACCAAGGAGACGCCGCAACCCTGATCCTACTCGACCTCTCTACAACGTTCAACACCGTCTCACACCGCACTCACCGCCAGACTCCACTATGCCAGCATACAAGGAACCGCCCTCGACTGGATCCGCTTGTTCCTCACCGGCAGAGCCCAAAGAATCAGACTACCACCTTTCCTCTCCAATCCCATGGAAATCAACTGCGGAGTGCCCCAAGGATCATCACTCAGCCCCACGCTCCTAAACATCTACATGGCCCAGCTTGCCGCCATCGTCAGACAGCACAGACTCAGCATAGTATCCTATGCTGACGACACCCAGCTCATCCTCTCCCTCACCAAGGACCCAATCACCACCAGACAACTTCCAGGAAGGAATGAAGGACGTAGCACCCTGGATGAGCAGAAACTGCCTGAAGCTCAACTCCGAGAAGACGGAAGTCCCCCCACACCCATGAACCACGTCTGAAACCTCGGCATTGTACTCAACTCCTCCCTCTCCATGACACAACAGGTCAAAGCTGTCGCCTCCAGCTGTTTCAACACCCTCCGAAAGACCTTCAAGTGGATCCCTTTCCCCCTCCCCCCCCACCCCCCCCCCCCCCGAGTGAAGGAAGGCCATCACCCACGCACTCATAACCAGCAGACTGGACTACGGAAACGCCCTCTACGCTTGGATCAACAAGTCTCTACTCCGCAAGCTCCTGACCATACAGAACACCGCAGCCAGACTGGTCCTCTGCATTACTCAACACAAACGCGCCTCCCAACACCTACGGAACCTCCACTGGCTCCCCGTTGAGAAGAGAGTCACATTCAAGATACTCACCCACGCCTACAAATGCCTCCACAACACCGCACCCCAATACCTCAACGAGAGGATCTCCTTCCACGTACCCAAGAGAAACCTCCGATCTGCCGACCTCGCCGAAACCTTGTGTATCCGCAGAGTCAGAAAAGTGAAAGAACCTTCTCGTACATCGCAGCCAAGACCTGGAACGAGCTCCCGCTCAACCTGGCTTTGACTTATCGGGAGCGGCTCTCCCCCCCCACCCCCATGAGACCCTCACAGGTGAGTAGGGTGCTTACAATTCCCCTGATTGATTGAAGGTAAGAAGTGAAAAGGGAGTGGGAACTTATGATGGGGTGGTATGGTTTGCACTGCTAGGAGGGTTTGAATAAATAACCCTTAGTGGTAGGGGAAGGGGAAGTTGGAGCAGTGCATGTGGATTAATAGCAGAGGGAACCTCAAAGTATTGGTGGGCCTTACAGAGGGGAACCCCTCTGAATTAAAAACAAGTGGCCTGGTTTTGTCAACGTAGCGAGCCATTCTTGCAGAAAAAAAAAAAAATCGGCAACAGTGGTTCTACAAAAAGATTAGTTAAAATCAGTTTCCTCAGGCAGGTATTTTGTTATGAAGACATACAACTAAAATCTCTAGGCAGTCTTTAATCTTCTACTGCCTTCTTTTTTCTTTTCCTAGCCACCTACATGTGTTGTGGTTTGTATACAAAACAAATGCACAGAAATTGTTGTTGACTACTGAAATAAAAGAACATCTGATAACACGGGTCATGTAGAGAATAAGCCATTTGTTTTGCAAGTCTTTTCATTGCGAACTTCTGTACTTTACAATTCACTTTGTTGCCAATAACAAAATAGGTCAAAACATCTTAACAGCAAACAATCCAAGGGCAAGCACTCCAATGGATCTTCTCCTTCCTGACTGGAAGGACCCAGTCAGTCAGCCTGGCCCAACACAGCTCAGATGTTCGCGATCTCATCTGCGGAGTTCCACTAGGATCCTCCTGGAGCCCGACCTTCAATGCATACGTGATCCCCCCTACCCAGCATAATCCACAGTCACAAAATCAACGTCCTCTCTTACGACAACGGCACACAACTCATTCTCTGTCTCACAGTACCCGGATTAAGTTAATTGCTTGCATGACTGAAAATCGCCCACTGGAAAAAGAGCAACTGTTTGAAGCTGGACAACCGACAAGATCAAAATAATGAGCTTCGGGAAAAGCATTTCACCGCTGTACTCCACCTGATGGCAAACAGAACTGGACCAACACCCAACCGCACCAAGGACCTCAAGATTCTCATCGACAGCAAACTGAACATGACCAACCATGTCAACGCCATTATCGCCTCATGCTTCCATACCCTAAAGATGCGGAGGGATATTTCCAAATGGATCCCAGTCAGCACCTGGAAACCCATCATGCACACCTGAATCACAAGCAAGCTGGACTACAGACACACTAAGCCGGGAACAGCAAAAAGATTCACCAGAAGGTTGCAGACCACTCAGAACTCAGCAGGCAGAAAGGCTCAACCTTCTGTGCCACACTCACATCACCCCCACACCTGAAGGAGCTCCACTGGCTCCCAATACACAATTCAAACTCTAACCCACACTTTCAAGGCACTAGCATACCTCAATCGCATTTGCTTTCAAAAACCTGCCAGACACTGCAGTTAGTCTGTACTCTGACTTGCCTTTTCCTACCGCGTAGAATGATCTGACTCTACACATAAGAGCTTCCTGCTCACTTGTTGACCTACCTAGCGTTGAGTAGTTCCACTAGGCCCTGGTTTGGCTAGACCCACATCTGCTCAGAGTTAGGATACCCTCCCAGGTGATGGTGCACTCTACAGATCTGAGATAACGAAGCGTACTTTGTTTCTGCTAGAGGAAATCTGATACACCCTACTTATTCCAGCTGGTTAGTATGAAGCCAGGCTCTAGAAATAGTACAGCACTATATGGCAATCCACCATAAACCATACAAGTCACTGATGCATCACCACACTAGTAAATAAGACTTTAAACACCAAGGAGAGCTGCAGCGCGTGTGCAAAAAGAGTTATTTTTCTGAAAACACCCAAAAAGGAGTGAAATGTAAAGATCTGTAATCTAATGAATGGAGGGGGCAAAGTCTGGAGCAGCAAAGGATTGTGGGGCGGAATGGCAAATTACTTTAGGCATATACATAGTGAAGACTAAAGTAAGCTTGTCACACATCTGTGGCCTCGTCTCATGCTCGGCGAGTGCAAAGTAACGGTCATATTAAGCATTATTTGGCATAAATGATAGTGTCAGCAGGTGGGAGGTTGTTACAAAGTACAAGTAAAGCACCAGAAGTGCAAGTAGAGCTCCAGAAAGGAACAGAGGGTCTACACATGGTCAGAAAGGAGCAATTTGAAGACAAACTGCAGTATTGTCACCAGGAGCGGTGATTGTGGTCCTTCAAAGGGTGACTCAAATGAGGTAAGAGGTTACACTAATGTAGAACACGGAGGTAACAAAGCTTTGGCCAACAGCTGTACATTACACCAATGAACAGTATCCTTGTACCCAAGAAGTAAAAAAAAAAAAAACACCCTTTACATTTCCCAGTTTAAGATACCATTACAATATCAAAGGCTCACATCACTTGTAGGGGTGGTCAATTTCAAAGATCTTCTACTAATAAATCGACCATATCGTATTATAATGTAATTTTCCTTTAAATTTTCTTAGTTTTGTAGCAACATACCGGTGTGATTAAGACTAGTGTAATTTCAAAAATGCAGTATATCGTTATACTACGGTAATCTATGGTCTCCTACATCTTTCAAAGTCCTGGCCTGTTACAAACTACAGCCCTAGAAACGCTACACCAAATGCAGACATTTGGGATATGCCCATGTTCCCTTTCCGCTATTTAAGCACTAAACATGTTTCGGAGTAGGGGAAAACACTACACAGCAGCAGGTGAATAAATGTTTTTTTTTTTTTTAAATAATCAGCCTTGTAAATGTCACAGACTCCTAGATCCTCCACAGGTATCCTAAACACTTCCCGTCAACTCTACATTTTATTTTTAAAATCGCAGGAAAGCTCTTAGCATATCTACACCAACATTTTAAATTATTGTTCGATCCTGGGAGGTTTACCACTAATTGATCAAATCAAGCTTTTTCCCCTGCACATTTCTTGCAGATCTGTTACTAGCAAATTAAGGAATATGCTACTTACAAGTATGCATCTGTTCTTGGCATGTAGAGCTGCAGATCTACACACTGTGCATAGATCGCCATCTGGTGTTGGGCCCAGATGTTTGCAGTTTTTCTCTTGGAAAGTCTTTGGAAGTCACGAGGTATGCGACTCCTCCTTTGGATCATATTGCGCATGGGCTTCGGCTCCATCCTCAGATTGTTTTTCGCCAGCGGGGAAATGATGGAGCTTTGTAAGGAACAGGAAAGATGCCTATGTGTGCTGTATATAAATAAGATAAAACTGGAACAGATAAAAGGTAGCCGGGGAGGCGGGTGGGCGTGTGTAGATCTGCAGCTCTACATGCCAAGAACAGATGCATACTGGCAAGTAGCATATTCCGTTCGAGGCATATGATCTGCAGATTACACACTGTGCATAGATTATATAGCAGTACTTGCTCCTAGCGGCGACCACCAGTATCTGTTGCAGTGGTTTGAAACAATGTATTGAGGACAGCCTGGCCCACACTAGCTTGTTGCTTAGTTTGCACATCTACACAATAGTGTTAAGTGAAAGTGTGCGGGGTAGACCATGTAGCTGCTCTGCAGAGATCATCTAAGGGGATGGTCCCTAAAAATGCCATGGAAGCCCCTATCTTACGTGTAGAGTGGGCTTTAGGGGGAACAGAGCGTTAGTTTTGCTTTGTGGTAGCAAATCTGTATGCATTTAACAATCCACCTAGCTATCCCAGATTTGGAGATGGGGTTGCCTTTGTGTGGTGGTGAGAAAGACACGAATAGTTGTTTGGTCTTACAAAAAGGTAGTGTTCTCTCGATGTAGTAGAGTAAAGCTCTTTTGACATCTAGGGTGTCTAGAGCTCTTTCTGCAATGGTTTGTGGCTGCGAGAAGAATACGGGTAGTTCCACAGATTGATTGAGGTGAAAGGGAGAAATGACTTTAGGAAGGAATTTCGGATTAGTGCAGAGAACAACCTTATTATGATGCATTTGCAGAAAGGGTTCTTGAATGGTGAGTGCTTGTATCTCACTGACCCTTCTGAGCGAAGTAATGGCTACAAGGAAAGCAGTTTACCATGTTAAAAATTGATGCTCACATTATTGTAGAGGTTCAAATGGAGGCCCCATTAGTCTTGTGAGAATGATGTTTAGGTTCCACACAGGTGAGGGTGGCACTCTGGGGGGAATTATTCTCTTAAGGCCTTCCATGAAGGTTTTCATGGCAGGTACTCTGAAGAGTGATAGATGCTGTCTATTTTGTAGATATGCTGCTATGGCAGCAAGGTGTAGTCTAATAGACGTGTAGGCTAGGTTGCATCTTTGTAGGTGTAATAAGTAGCCTATGATGTGTTGGAAAGACACATCTAAGGGATTGATGTTATTGTTGTGACAATAGGTCACGAAACGTTTCCACTTGGCTGCGTAGCAAGCTCTAGTGGTAGGGCGTCTCTAATGACGGTCAGGAGGAAGATTAAGGTAACCAAATTCTAGGATTTCAGGTGCCAGATCGCAAGGTTGAGCTGAGCTGGGACCGGGTGTCTGATCTCTCCACGGTTCTGGGTTAAGAGGCGTGGAGAGAGGTGTAACTTTTGGTGCGGAACTACGGAGAGTTCCAGCAATGTGGTGTACCACGGTTGTCTGGCACAAGTCGGAGCAACTAGGATGAGAGTTAGGAAATGTTGCTGTAGTTTGCGTACCACTAATGGAATGAGTGGGAGAGGCGGAAAGGCGTATGCAAATCTGCCTGACCAGTTCATCCATATCGCATTGCCTTTGGACAATGGGTATGGATATCTGGCAGTGAAGCTTGGGCATTTGGCGTTTTGGTGGGTGGCGAAGAGGTCTATCTGTGGTTGCCCCCACATTTGAAAGAATGGTTGAAAAATTTGTGGATGAAGTTCCCACTCGTGGATCTGTTGTGTTTGACGGCTCAACAGAACTGCAATGGTGTTTTGGACTCCTGGGACATGTTGGGCTAGGAGAAAAATGTTGAGGTATGGCCCACCTCCATATGCTCTGTGCTAGCTGAGAGAGCTGCAGAGAGTGTGCCGCCCTGTTTTTGGATGTAGTACATGGCTATCATGTTGTCCGTGAGGACTAAGACAGCCTTGCCTGAGACGTGTGTTTGAAAGGCTTTTAGGGCTAGGAATAGGGCCAGTAACTCCAGATGGTTGATGTGGAGTAACTTTTGTTGAGGTGTCCACCTGCCCTGCATGGTGTGATGTAGTAGGGGAGCTCACCAGCCGGACAGAGATGCGTTCGCAGTTAGAACTATCTGAGGAACCGGCTCTAGGAACGGTCTCCCTTTGGAAAGGTTTTTGGTGGTACACCACTGCAGAGAGCGATGGGCACGACCGTCTACCAACACCAGATCTGATAATTTACCCTGAGAGCCTGGTTCCATTGGCCTGCTAAGCACTCTTGGGGAGGACGCATCTGGAGTCTTGCATGAGATACTACGAATATGCAAGAGGCCATCATCCCTATAAGTTGCATGAACACTCGGGCTGGAAGAGGGTTGTGGTTGAAATTTGGCGCGAAGAGCTTGTATGCTTGCTATCCTGGCAGGACTGGGGTAGGCTAGCGCTCGAGGGGTCTATGGTGGCACAGAGGTATTGTTGTACTTGGGATGGATGCAGGTGGGACTTGGCGTGGTTTACTGTGAAGCCCAGGTCATGAAGTAGTTGGATAGTGGCGTGAGTGTGTTTTACACACTGGTTGTATGAGCTAGCTTTTATGAGTCAGTCATCTAGGTATGGGAAGACGTGGATGTGTTGTCTTCTCAGGTGTGCTGCCTCTACTGGGAGTACTTTGAATTGGTAGTACTGACCGTCCACTACGAATCTGAGAAACTTCCTGTGAGCATTGCGAACGGGAATGTGGAAATAGGCGTCCTTGAGGTCTAGGGTGGCAAGGAAGTCATTCTGGGAGAGCAGAGGAAGTACCTGCTTGAGTGTGACCATGCGAAAGTGGTCTGAGTGTATGTATTGGTTTAGGGGTCTGAGGTCCAGAATGGGTCTTAGAGATCCGTCCTTTTTTGGTATGAGAAAATATAGGGAGTAAACACCCTTGTTTTGTTGGTGGGTCGGAACTGGTTCTATTGCACTTTTTTGTAGGAGGGAGATCACCTTCTTTAAAAGTGACAAATGTTCCTGTGACATTGGGCGCTGTTTGGGTGGAATGTTCGGGGGGGGGGGGGGTAGATGTTAGTTCTAAACAGTAGCCCAATTGAATTATCTGTTGCACCCATCTGTCTGAGGTGATGGTAGCCCAGACAGGAAGGAAATTGTTGAGTCTGCCCCCGACTGGAGTGGAATAGTCTGGGGGGAACGGAGGGAAGTCATTGGGTAGGGGTGGAGGCAGGGCGGGAGGTGTTAGTTTTGTCTTCCTTTATTGTTGTTACCTCTGTAACCGCCTCTTTGGTAACCCCTAGTGAAGGTGGATTGGGTAGGGGCCTTGTAGGAAGAGGAGGTGCTGTCAGAGGAGTAGCCTCTGGTGGTGCTTCAAAAGGAGAAACGGCGAAAGGAGCGCCGGGGAGCTTGCGACTGCAAGGCTCCCATAGAGGTTGCTGGGTCTGTGTCCTTTTTCATTTTCGAGGGCTACGTTGACATTAGGGCCAAACAGGTGTTTCTCAAAGGGGTGGTTGAGGATGGAACTCTGAACCTCAGGTTTGAACCCTGAAGTGCGTAGCCAGGCATGCCTACGCAGAAGGACGCTGGTATTTATGCCCTGGAGGCGGTGCCAGCTGCATCAAGGGCACAACGGATGGAGGTATTAGTGATAGATTTACCATCCTGAATTAGTTGGTTGGCCCTATTTTTGTATTTGTCAGGGAGGTGTTGCATTATGGACTCCAGCTCGTCATAATGTGCCCGGTCTTATCTGGCTAGGAGCGCTTGAGTGTTAGCAATGCGCCATGTGTTGGCCGCCTGGGACGCCATCCGCTTGCCAGAGGCGTCGAGGAGTTTAGACTCCTTATCTGGCGGTGGAGCCTCACCTGATGCCTGAGAGTTGGCACGTTTCCTCGCATTGGAGACTACCAGGGAGTCTAGTGGTGCGGGGCCTCTAATGTAGGTGGGATCTGTTAGGGCAGCCTTATATTTCCTCTCAATGCGAGGGTTGATGACCCTGGCCCTAAGCAGGTCTTTAAAGACCTCTGGTGCGTGCTTAATAACCCCCTTAAGCATGGGCAGAGTTGAGGTGGACCTCTGTGCACTGTCAGATGTGTCTAAGAGGAAATCCTCCTCCACGGGGTCTCTGTGGAGATCAACCCCGTGGTAGTGGGCAGTCCTATGGAGTAGCCCATTGTGTCCTCGGGGGACGCGGGGGGGGGGTCTGGAAGGGTAAAGATCATCCTGCGGGACGTTAGGGACGTTGTAGTCGTCCCATGGGTCTGAGGAGCCCGTAGGAGTAGGGTCCCCTGTTGGTTGGTCGTCCACTCTGTCCCCTGTGTCGTAGCAAATGTCATCATCCTCATCTGGAGATGGTGTGGGAGAATGATGGGGTGGAGGTGAAGGTATCCTCAAAGGGGCGGTGGCAAGGTCTCTCCTTTTTGGTGGTGGAGCTGGTGCAGGCTTGTCTAGTGGTCTTTTTCTGGTGCTAAGCATCAAATGCCCACTCTTTGGATCCTTTACGAGGGTTTTTTGTAAGGATCGGGTCGAAACAGTTCATCTCTAGGGGGCAGATCCTTCGGTGCCGATGGTGTCGGAGCTGTCGACTCTGCACTGGTTCTCTGTTTGGAACCGTGGGGTTTAGAAATGTCTTTTAGATTCCTCGGTTCAGAGGTGGGTTTCGGCTTCGAGGCTTGGGAGTCGAGGCTCTTCGGTCTCTTGCTCTGCTCCGAGAATGTTATCGGTGCCGAGGAGCCGGTGCCTCAGACTTCGACACCGAGTGCTTCGGTGTGGAATTCGGCGCGGACAAGGAAAGGGCTGTTTTCTTTTTCGGTGTCGATTAGTTTTTCGGCACCGAGGGTAGGCTGGCTCGAGCCCGAGCCGCCTGAAGGCTTGGTGGGCTTCTTAACCGGGCCCGGAAGCGTGGTATGGGAAGCAGTCTTTTGGTGCATACCTAGGCGCAAAGGCGTGACCGAAGCCTTTTTCAATGGCGTGGAAGGGGGTTTGGGGGTCGGGGTCGACGTCTGTACTCACCCCCCTCTGTGCCAGAGTGATGTCCTCGACGTCGGAGTTGTCAGCTTCAGAGGCGCCGACGAGGCCTTCTTTGGTGTTCTGTTCCGGAACATCGTAGCCTTCTTCGAAGATGTTGTCAGGGTTCGAAGTCGACGAGTGAGCCATTGTTCTCCTTGCTAGTCGGTCCCGGATCGTCTTCTTCGATCGGAAGGAGGCGCAAGCTGGACAGTCCCTTGCCTTGTGTTCTGGAGAGAGGCAGAGGTTGCACACCTCATGTAGATAAGTGTGGGAAAACTTCGACCCACATCGAGGACACTTTTTAAATGGCGTCCTTTCCATCAGCCAGGACAGGAGGCCCAGGATGCCCGAAGGCCTTAGTCGACGATTGGAATCGAAGACTTCAATTGTTGAGTCACGTCGAGTATGGAGAACGCGATAGAGACAATTCCGTCGAAGGGGGAAGGATTGCGCACCGAACAGGAAAACTGGCACGGGTCCGAACTGGAGCGCGAAGAACACATCCGAGCCCGATGGCGGAAAAAAAACAATCTGAGAATGGAGCCGAAGCCCATGCGCAATATGATCCAAAGGAGGAGTCACATACCTCGTGACTTCCAAGACTTTCCAAGAGAAAAACAACTGCAAACACCTGGGCGCAACACCAGATGGCGATCTATGCACAGTGTGTAATCTGCAGCTCATATGCCTCGAACATGAGCTTTTCCTATGGACTATCTAAGCTATCCTTGACCACACAGGTGCTACTGCGCGGCTAGAAGTACTTGAGATAACATACCTACGACTATGTATTGTAGGCCATCTAAGAGTTCAGTGGCTACATAGTTTTACTGAACTCCGTGATGACTTTCAATATCCTTTTTAGGTCTCGGTTCGAAGGCTGCGCTTGCGCAGTCTCGCTCCGAGATTTAATGTTTTGGAGTGGGGCTTTAACCAGCCCCTTTTTTTTACCTCTTCTCCATTGGCTGGCCTCTTGAATGCTGGCCAGCCATTGGAGAAGAGGTTTGTCTCTCCGAACAGGCCCCGTCCTTTTTGGATTCGGGGGCGTGTTTTTTGCAACTTTTCTCATCATCTCCTCCAGCCAATGGCAAGAGGAGAGAAAAGAAAAACACGCCCCCGAATCCGGAAACGCCGCTGCCTTTCTCCGAGGCATTTCTGGCTGACCTCGGAGAAAGGCGGTGGTGTCGGGATTAGCGGAGCCCGTAGAGCCACTGCTGACACATTTTCTTTCAATCTTCTGCTGCAAAGTAAATCAAATCCCCCAGAGCGGAGTGGCGAGGGTCACAGGAGGGCGGCAGAGTTGCCGGATGCGCATCTGTGAGGCAATGTGGGTCATTCCGTTGGAAGGAGCGACGGACTGCAGGCGGTTAGGGCTGGAGGACGAGACCAACCGTCTGCGTGGCTGGATAAGGAGGGATGTTTTTTTTTTTTTTTTAAGTTTTCAAAACCTTTATTTGAGAGAGTACATCTACAATACAGCCTCACGCCTACAACCCCTCGGGCCGGCCACTGTCCATCACAATCCTTGCTATAATCTGTATGATACACAGCCACATATCCGACAGCCCGGAGGCCCGGTGGCGAGGAATAGTCCCTTTTCTTCCACCCCTTTTCAGATTCTGTGCACCCCGAGCGTATGTCCACCATGGTATGCCGATCGAGCAGCTCGCATGTCCATTCTGTACAGAGTTGGCATAGTCCCTCACAGAGATATCGGAGCAGTAGTCCAGTGGCCCCCAGCAGGCCCCATCGTCACAGGTATGCTAGAGGTACAACAGAGCCCTCCCCCGAGCCTGAGTGAGTACGCCCTGCGGCATTAGATTCTTCCGCATCTTCTGCCCCGACGGCCATTGCGAGGAGGCGCAGGGAAGGGCCTCTCCGCTCGCCATGTATCCACCATCACCACCATCTGCTCTGCCTCCCATACCAGCCAGACCGGCAAACTAGCATACCCTCTGTCCCGACAGCGTGGGGGGGGCCGCCCCCCCACTGTGTCTAGGGCATCTCCATACTGGCCAGCACTCCAAGCCATCTCCACAGCAGCGCCTTCCATCCATGGCCACACGGCCTGTCCTCACAAGCATAACCCACTCCCGCGGCGGTTGCCACACTCCCTGGCGCATCAGTCCATCGAATCCAGATCATACGACCGCCCCCCACCCACATCAGTCCCCAGTCGCGCCCCCGCCCGCCCCCTGAGTTCCGTCCGGCTCGGTAGTGTCCTCTGCCCCTAAGTATGCTCTGAGCGGGTCCCAAATATCCTTGGCCCTACTACGCATTGGTTGTGTTTCCGCATAGATTAGGTTCTGTTCCTGACAGTGTAATAAGTCAGCAATCCACTCCTTAAACTTCGGGGCCCGGCCCCTCCCCCACCGACAAGCGACTCTCCGTTTCGCCATCAACAGGGCGATGTCCCCAAACTTCCGATGCGCCTTGGGTATCTTCATGGTGTAACCCAGCAGCATCATAAGCGGATCACATTCAACCGCGTCTCCAATCATGGTCGTCAGCGCCCCGTGGACTTGTGACCAGTATTCCGCCACCATCGGACAGAGCCAGGCCAGATGCAAGAAGTCCGCCCCCTCCATGCGACATCGCTCACATCTGTCATCCTCTGCCAAACGAAACCGCAGCTTCCTCGCAGGCGTATAATACATGCGCTGCAGGAATTTATAATGAATCAGCCGTAGCCTGCAGCTGGCCGCTATCTGCGAGGTCATCCCGCAGCAGTACGCCCATTGGTTCTCCGTTACGACCCTTCCGAGATCCGCACTCCACAGCCGGAGCGCTTTGCCGCCCCCGTCGCCACCATGCTCTCGAATACTGCGGTAGAGGCGGGAGACCAGATGTTTGCCATCCGCAGATGTGAGCGCTAGTTGTAGAGGCCCTACCACCTCAGGCTCCTCTGGGAAGCGTGGAAGAATAACCCGCAGCCCCTGCCGTAGACGAAGATAATAAAAGATCTCCAGCGGGGTATGCTGAGCCTCCTGAAACCACTGCTCTCGCGTTTTAAACCGCCCGTCCAGGAAGAGATCCCCCCATGTCCTAATCCCCAATCCAGCGCACATCTCCTGGAACCCCTTCTCCCGCAACAGGGAGAGCTCCGGGTGATAAGCTAGGGGCAGTCTAGGTGCATATAAGAGGGGGAGCGCGACTTTGCGGAGAATCCGCTGCCATGCGTCTATCGTGCTTGTGATCGTCGCCGCCGGAGTGTCGAGCGCTCCAACCGGGCCGAAAATAATGCCCTTCAGTGGCAGCGGCCGAACTATCCAGTCCTCCACTGCCAGCTGCGGCATAAAGGGCGTGGGCGCAAACCAGTGGTACGCAAATTGGGCCTGAGCACTAATGTAGTATGCCAGAAAATCAGGGACATCAAACCCCCCTTTCTCATAAGGCTGGGTAATAACAGACCATGCTAATCTCGGCTGTTTTCCAGCCCAGAACAACCGTATCAGTTCCGTTCGGAGTGTACGGAAGAAAAAAGCACCCGGATAGTAAGGGATATTCTGAAAGAAATATAAAAACCGGGGCAGCACTACCATTTTAATGAGTGAGGCTCTCCCAGCCATGGTGAACGGCAGGGAAATCCATCTTGTCACATCCTCCGTCAACTTTGCTACCGCCGTGCCATAATTGAGTCGCACAGTCTCTTCCCGAGTCTGAGAGATCTGTATCCCCAAATACCGCAGATCGGTATCGCACCAATCGAGTGGGTACTCCAGCGGGAAGCGACGTACTGCAGGGGTCAGGGGAAAGAACTGCGATTTCTGCCAATTAATTTGTACCCCGGATATCCGACCGAAGACCAAGAATTCCCGGAGCAATGGGTGAAGATGCATCTCCGGATCCACCACATACAGTGTCAAATCATCAGCATATAATGACACGTCTATCTGACGTTGGACGCATTTGAAAGCGCTCGGCTTGTGCAATTGTCGAATCCGGCAGGCCAGTGGTTCGATCGCAATAGCGAATAACAACGGGGACAATGGGCACCCCTGGCGCGTACCTCTGGTCAGGGAGATCGGGCGCGACATTTCACCATTGATTAAGACCCTCGCTCTCGGGTCCGTATACAGCAAGCGCACCCAAGCAACAAAGATTTTCGGAAACCCCATTCGATATAGGATAGCAAATAGGTAATTCCACTCTACGGAGTCGAATGCTTTGGTAGCGTCGAGGAATACGGCCGCCACCGGCAACTCCGGCGCAATGGTATGCATTAGGGAGAAAAGAGTGCGCAAGTTATTGGCCGTGGAGCGCCCCGGGATAAACCCGGATTGGTCCGGGAGGGCTATTGTGGGCATTAGGAGCGATAATCTGTTAGCGAGCACCTTCGCCAGTATTTTAGCATCGCAATTTAACAGCGATAGTGGCCTATACGCACCGCAGTCGGCAGGGTCCTTGCCCGGCTTCAACAACGAGGTGATCAACACCTCTCTCATGGAGCCAGGCAACTTTCCTACTTCCAAAGATTCCTCGTAGACCTCCTTAAGCACGGGGGCCATAATATCCACGTAGCTTTTATAGAATTCCGCCGGCAGCCCATCCAGGCCCGACGCCTTTCCGTTGCTAAGAGACATAATGGCTTCCCTAATTTCGTCTAATTCGAACGGTGCCCCTAGGAACCGTCGGTGGTCGTCACTCAACCAGCACAGGGCGATATCGTCGAGAAACCCCCCGAAGTCCGCCTCGCCGACACTGCGCGCGGTATATAGATCCTTGTAGTGTGCAGTGAATTGCTCCAAGATTCCATGGGTATCTCGACTAGTACCCCCCTCCGACGTGCTCAGCTCCAGTATGTGGGTGTTGTAGCGCGGCGGCCGAGTGATTTCCGCCAGCGCGCGCCCAGGCCGCTCCCCTTCGTAATACCTGCGAGCCTGCCAATATTTGCCACAGAACCGGGCCTCCCTTTCCGCCTCTTTTTCGTACTGCGTAAGACGTTCCCTAAATTCTGCTTGGAGGGGGCCCCTCTGTCCCTGACTCATCCTAGACTCCAACCCTTTAAGTTCCCCTTCCAGTTTCGCGAGCGTTTGTCGTAAGTTTTTCAAGACTCCAAAGCTTTTCGCCATGTAGTAGCCACGAACCGTCACTTTGAATGCCTCCCAGATGCTTTCTACGCTGTCTACCGAGTCTTTATTGCGGGGAAAGAACTCTGCAATTTCCTCCCCCAGCTCAGTTTGAAATAGCGGGTCCATAAGGGCCGTGGGTTGCAGCCGCCATCTTGCGGGCGCTACACCATATCCCGGAAGTGCTATCTGGGCCAGTACCGGGCAATGATCTGAGTATGTCCTTGGTAGATGCACGACCTTCCCCAGATCCACCGCTATGCCCCGAGACAAGAAACAATAATCCAGTCTAGCCCAGGAGTTGGCAAAAGCCGTGAAATGCGTACCCTCCCGCAATCCACCGTGTACGAAGCGCCAGCTGTCTATGAAGTGGCCTTCCTCCAAGATACCCGCCAGCGCCTCCCTCGCTTTCTTATTGTAGTGAACACCACTATCCGATCTGTCCAAGCCAGGGGACAGAGCCACATTAAAATCACCTCCCCATAAGATATGCATAGAGCCTATGTGGAGCATCTGTCCCCACAGGTGCGTGAAAAACCCTGGCGAGTCAACATTGGGGCCGTAGCAGTTCACGATCGTGATGGTGTCAGTGCCCAGCCTCCCCCAAAGCAGCACATATCTACCCTCCGCATCCACACGCTCACCAAGCCTCACAAACGGCACAGTCCTCTTGATCCAGATCGCTACCCCCCTAGCATACCCTGAGTAGGACGAAAAACTGCGTACCCCCGCCCATCTACCAGCCAGCGCATAGTGCGCTCGGGGGGCAAGATGTGTCTCCTGTAACAGCGCTATCTGTACATGGTGCTGGTCTAGGTACGCCAACACCTTCCTGCATTTTCTAGCGTCGTTTAGGCCCCGAACATTCCACGACAGCACCGTAATCCGTTCTCTCCTGGGCGTCTCAGTCATCATTCGGCCCACTCCCGTTTCCCCAGCGGCATCCCATCTCCCAGTCCCTCACCTTCACATACAGTCCTGCGGCCAGCCGATCACACCTCCGCAGCAGCGGCAGGAGCCCCAAGAGAGGCTGTAGCACAGTCAACTTCAATCCCTCCATCTCAAGTACTCTCCACAAACAACATAAACCCGTCATCCCCAACGCTCCCTCCTCCAACCTGAAACTCCGAACTCCCCGCTCCCCAACAACCCCCCCCCCTCACCCCCACCCACTGAAGCAAACCCCAATCTGCCAGCCATGTTCCCTCCCCGTCCCTCCCCCAACCACCCCTCGAACAGGGGCGAAAACTATCCCCAGAGCTCCCCATAAGTTCTCGGGTATTTCCCTTCGGGGAGTTCGCCTAGGTGGCTTCACTACTTCCCCCTCATTCTCCCCGGTCGTCCACCAATGTGGCAGCCGAGCACGAGGTCCGAGAGGGGGTGTCCGGCATTAGAAACTTTGGCAACCCCAGCATGCTATCCCCACCTCCCCGCAATCCACAACGTAAGGCGTAATCACTTTCAGTATTATCCCCAAATATCTCGTGCTAGAGCAAACATTTACAGTCCTTCCATGGTCCCCCCAATGTCCTCACGCCCCGCAGCCCCGGGGAGGGCCGCCGAGCACCAGTCCAAAGGTGTGCCGTCTCCAATTGCGGCAGCAGTGTACTTATTCAACCCCGGGGGATAGTGGTGAATGTTCATCCGCACTACTTACAGTTCGCCGTCCGGTCCCTCTCCGGGCCGCCGTTTCTGCTCATCGTCCACCTCTGCCCCCGAGTTGCGGGAGCGTTTGTAGTGCTTGAGGAAGTCCTCCACCTGCTGCGGATTAGTGAAGAACCGCTGACGGCCCTGGTACGTGATCCGTAGTTTCGCCGGGTAGAGCAGTGCATAGTCCAGTTGCAATGTCCGCAGCTTAGCTTTCACCGCCATAAATTTTCTGCGCTCCTCCTGGACCATCGGCGTGAAATCCGGAAACAATGTGAACGCGTTGCCCTCATACGAGAGAGACCGGGTGCTCCTCGCCGCTCGCAGGGCCGCGTCCCGATCTCGGTAGTTTAGTAACCGGGCAATGATGGGCCTGGGAGTCGCCCCCGGTTTCGGTCTGGGGGCCAGGGAGCGGTGCGCTCGCTCCACAATAAAATGAGGGGAGAACACGTCAGTGCCAATCGCTGTGCGGAGCATCCGTTCCACATATTCCTCCATTTTGCCTACGTTGGTCGTCTCCGGTATCCCTAGGATGCGAACGTTATTGCGCCGACTTCTCGCCTCCAAATCCTCGTTCTTGGACGCTATGATACGCAATAAGTTATCCATCCTGGTAAGCTGTGAGGTGTGCTGCGAGACCGTGTCCTCCGCGTCTGAGATCCGTTGTTCCGCACCCTTTATCCTTTCTTCATGCGCATCCAGCTTATGCACCACAGCGTCCATTCTCGAAGAGATCCTGTCCACTTTGTCTGCAATCGTCGCGAATCCCTGGCGCATCTCGCGCAGCATCTCCCGCATGTCCGACGAGGCAGCCGAGGAATCCACCGCAGCTCCACTCACCGCAGCCGGGGCCTGCACCACCTCCGATGATTTGGTCCCTTTCTTACTGGTGTCGAAAGACAGCTTGGGCTGTCGCGCGTCCGGCTTGCCCATCGCGATCTGCTGGCAGGTCAGGCCGCTCCTTCGGCCCGTTCGCAGGCCCCTCTGCAGCGAGTCTGGGCGCACGTTGTTCAGAGGACTCGTGAGAGGGGTAGGGATGACCCCTCGTCTTGCTCTCGCTGACAAAAGCACCTCTGCCTAGGCCGGTCCGGCCGACGTCTTCTGCTGGTGCGGTTGTCGCCGCTCCCAAGGGGGGGGGATATGGGCCGCCTCTGCTGCCGCTCCCCCAGCACCAATAGTCCGCTGGCGTGCAGTGTCAGTCGGGGGGACCCGTCGTGCAGGCCCCCTGTCTCAGCGCGCAGCGCCTCCTCGTCGATGGACCAGCCCGATCAGATACGGCGGCCAGGTCCGCCCTGCGAGCCCCTCCCGGACACCAATCTCGTGCTCCCGGTCAGCCTCCGCAGCTCTGCCTTAGGGGTGGGTCGCAGTAGGGCCCCCCACGACCTGCCCGGCCCCGTCGCCAGCGTCCGCGGCTCCCCCGCAGCTCCGGTGGGGCGGGAGGGGGGGGGGGGGAACAAGGCCTCCGGTCTGCGATCCCGGGGGGGGGGCCCGCTCCGGCCTCTTCCGCTGCTTCGGCAGTCGAACTCTGCTTCGCGCCACTTTTAGCCGGCAGCGGCCCACGGCAGGCAGCGCAGCCTCGGCCTCGCGTAGCAGATGTCTCCCAGCGGGCCGGTACCCGTCCTCCAGCCGCAGCAGGCGCCGGAGGTTCCAAGGCGCCTATCTCCCTCGCGGTAGTAGCGAGCGGGACCGGACTTGGACAGTCCACGCCGGACCTCTCAAGGATGCAATTGGTGGGGTCGCAGCCTTCTGGGTCGCCAATTAAGGAGATCTGTCAGGATAAGTGTCGCCGGACTGCGGGAGCCTTACACGAAGGCGACCATTCGCTAGCGCGCCACCTAGCGTCCCCGATAAGGAGGGATGTTGTTGGTCAAAGCTGAGGTACACTGACGGAGCGGTTTGTAGGCCCAACACACGAATAGCAGGGGAGTTGCAGGCCAAGGTTTACACCGCTCGGGCAGACTATAGGCCAGAATGTCACTATTGAAACAGAAAGGGGGGCAGCGGATCAGAAGTGGGGTGCAATGGCAGAGCTGTGTGAGGGTCCCAGAATTGGACTAGCAGGGGCCCGCCAAGGTTAAAGGACACCTCTTAAATTTGAAATCCGCATTAACAAGCGCTGGCAAAGCCAATAGGTCTCGCCAGAAAGTCTGCCTTTCCCTTCCAATGTAACTGAATGAATATTTGCTGACTCTGAACCCCTCTTTTATATGTTGGAGAGTGCTGCTAACAGACGTGGCACAAAGATAAACTCTGAAATCTGTGTTTGGGTTGAATGTCCGGTAAACCCTATCAGCTATGTGTGACTTCACCATCCATTGTTATTTAAAGTATCCCTGTTGGAGTTGCCTGTAAACGTTGTGAAATCCTCTGGTGTCCACAGGGGCCCCCCGTTTGCGTGAATTCACAACTTCTCAAATAAATAAAATTAGACACCTCTGTCTCACAGGCGCGTCTACCCCTACAATATACCAGCACCATGACTTTATTCATCGGGCTATCCAGCTGTGCAATGAGATCATGGGTCGAAACGGGTGATAAAACTGAGAGATGAAGGAATACGGGTGACTCCACAGAGGTTGGGGATAGACAGAGGTGTCAGCTGGATTTATAAGTGAGTGTGGTGGAATGTGGGGGGCTGTGCAGGGAGGTGTGCAGAGGACTGCACGGAAGGGATGCAGATACCTGGAGCAGTGAGGTTAGTGGGGCCGGTGATTGAGCAGGTAGAGTACAGATGTTCGTGGTTCAGATGACTGCATGGAGGCTAAAAGGGCAAGGTCACTCACAGGGAGGTGCATGGTGAGTGGGGAGGGAGTGCAGCCTCGCTACAGCCACCCCCATACCTCTGCACTCCATCACCGACTCCCGCCTAGGCTCCACCCCCTGCAATTTGTGGCCATCGCCGCTCGTGCCCTGATCAGGGGACCTTGGGGGATCCGGGCTGATTTCCCCATCAGCTCTCGATCCGTGCTTGCCTTAAAAGCTTCCACTCTGCAGACAGGAGGAATAGTCGAGGGCACGTCACTGTGACGTCACGGCTCCCGCTCCCCATGTAATATCATTGCCACTCACGTCCCGGGAGGATCACCCCTTCTCCAGACTCCTCTACTACCAAGGTGGAAACTAAGAGGTGTGTGAGGTCACCAGAAGCCCATTCCTGCAGCTCATCATAACTGCTTCCGGGTCGAGGGTGGGTGAGGAGAGGACTCCGGTGGCACAGATGGCTCGGGGGCGCCACTCATTAATGCCGGATTTCCGGAAGCTCGGGCGTGTGTAGAGGCAGAGAATTAGAGTCACTTGCTACAAAAGCTTTCCCCGTCACTCTCTCTGGTGAGACGGCGGGGAGGGACATGCAGGGGGCGTCACCGCAGTCAGCGAACCAGGAGCCATCACTTTATTGTGCTCCTCACCATCACCCACACGCACCCCAGGAAGGTGCTGGGTGACAGGCTACATGCCAGGGTTCAGCAGACGGGTGTTCAGTGGGGGTCAGGTTTTCTGTTAGGATTGTTACCATTTGCCCCTTTGGTTCTTCCCTCTTGAACATGGCACGCTGTTCCCATCAGTTTGTATGTGCGATGAATCAATCTTTGACCTTGTAGAAGCCCCAGCGCTTCAGCCCAGGGGGCTCTCTCACCCTTAAGCTTTGTCGTCCTCGGTGAAGCTGTCATTGCCTTGATGTAAAAGCTTCTAAAAATGGAAGGTACACACCCCATCCAAGAGGGTGTCCCGGGACTCGCAGCCATCTTAGAGGATCCTACGGCCATGATATTTCCAAAACTTGTATCCCACGTGTTGCTGCATGGCAAGGCTGCCCTGTCCCATAGAGCAGATCCTCCCTTCAAGAGAGCGACACAGAGGTGGACGTAGAATTTAGATGAGCAACGGTACCCAGTGACGGAGGGAGAAGCCCCCCTTGCATCCCCCTGCCCTCCAGCTGACATGCTTCACTGGGAGGTCTGACTTCAGATTGTGTACACATGCTGTGCTCATGGGGGCCCAACTGAAAGGAAAGCGTCGGCACTCACAGCTCCAAGTTTTGTGAAGCGAGTCATGGGTATTATGTGCACTCCAGGACTGAACTGACCCCGACTGAAAATTACCTATTCTGGACCCTTTCTCTGCTGTGCCAAGTATGTATGTAATATTGTGTCAAATGCAGTCAGATGACGTGTAGACTTGAGGAATGCCGTTATATGCCCCCACATTTTAGACAGTCCCCATAACTTCTCAGCCATTAGGAGAAAAAAGTGACAGCTACCAGCAACCCTTCCCATGTTCCAGATCCAGCAGTCCACGCAGGCGCGGTCTTCATTCACTACTAACAATGACTTACTTATTGAGAGATTGCTTTTCAGCTATTATCGTTTCCATTGTTTCCTTAAATACAATGAAACAAGGCCAGAAAGTCCTTAAACATTACTCATATCCTCTTATAGATGCCATTTAAAGTCCATACTATGTTTTTTTTGTTTTTTTAAAATTAATCTTTCAATTAGACAATTGTATTGTGCTAAACAACAATGCTCTCAAATAACACTGTAAGAGACACTTCACCATCATCTTTAGAAAAGTCTCAACATCTCATTCCAACTGCTGAGTGCCCGCAAGGCATTTCCTCTTGCCTTTCCTGAACCAGTACTCAAGGGCAGGCTTTATGCTTCTAACCGAGGGGACAAGCAGGATCAACACTACACTCCTACCAGGAGTGGCTCCTTTTAAGAGGAAAGGCTGTGGGCCATGGAAACTCAACTGCCCCAAGTATCAGCCTTTGACTGGTGATTCCAGGGTCCAAGAACACGGAGAGGCCTACTTTGCAATTAAAAAGGTGTATTGTGCTGCAATGTTTTCAGCTGTCATTGAAGCAGACTTTCAAGGCACATATACAGAGGAATGTGACTCTGCAAGATATGGACACTACTCTGCTCCCCATAAAATCATCTCCAAGCTGCCTTGCTAGTTATACACGTCACATCTGTTTCAAAGAAGTACAGTAGCCCTGCGTACTCCGCCCAACATCAAGATACTTTATCCCACGGTAGAAGCAGTTCTAGATTCGAGCAGTTACTAACAGTGGCATGAGCCGTGAATCAAGCGCCGCCAATCAACATTTAGAGGATGTATTAGTGACCGTATAATGTCATATTAACATACCCACCAATGCAGGGTGTATTAATTGGTTCGAAACACAAGGCTATGATTTGGGTACTCTTTTTTAACACTAAGGTGGATTATCAATATAACATGCATGTTCGAATCAGTTATGGTAGGTCTTGAGTTATATTCCCATAAAGGAAGTCAGGTGAAAATTGATTAGAGCTTATTTTGCCTTGAAGACTGTTATAGAAAAGGTTTACTATAGAGCTGTGGTTGCCACCACTGTGGCCTCTTGGCATGAGAAACACAATTTCAACTAAATGGTATAGATGCAAACAGCCATCATATGCTGAAAAAACTAAAGTTTTTAATTCAAGTCTAAACGACAAATGATCTTTTAGAGCCCTCATTTGATGAGGGAGTGACTTCCATATGGACGTGGCCACCGCCGAAAGGCATACTCTCAGTACCTAGGGATAACTAGAGTTTTTTTTCCACCAGCTGCCTCAGTCTGATGAGGAAGCAGTGAATTAGATTAGAAAAAAAGGCTTTAACAATGAAAAGCCATTGAATCATGGCTGCCGCCTTAAAGTCTTTTCTAACATTTATCAGCAGCGAGTGCATCCTACACAGGGCAGGAGACACAGGGTCTTTCCACCTCAAACACATACGTAGACCTGCTGATGCTATTTTGAGCCTTTGTAACTTGTCGAGTAGAAATTTAGGGCTACCCAAAGAAATGTTGTTAGAAAAATCTAGCCTTGACATGTCTATCGCCAGGATAGACTGAATTTGTTAAAGGAGGCTTTAAAAACTCAGATTTCCACTTGTGGTGAAAAAAATCAATGTCAGCACTAAAAATATTTTACGCTTGCTCGTCATGGGTCAGTGAAGCATAATTGTTGACTAGCAGGTTCTAATCTTTGCTTACATGAAAAAGAGAGGAATCCAAATCCTGGGACCACTGAGAAGCTGGACTCTAACCAGCAAGATCTGTGCTAGGCAAGTATCCAAGATGAGTCCCGTATTACGATTAAATCTCCTTCAGATCAGCATCACCGGACGGGTTCTCGCCGCAAAGATTAAGGTGTGATTCCAGTACAATCATAGTAGCACCAAGCTATACCAGCTATGTGTGTGTGTGTGTATGTGTGTGCCTCTGTGTGTGTTGCTCTGTGTGGGTGGCTTTTTTTGTAGGTGGCTCTATGCGTGGGTGGCTCTGTGTGGGTGGCTCTATTTGTGTGTGGGTTGCTCTATGTGAATAGCACTGTGTAGGTGGCTCTGTGTGGGTGGCTCTGTGTGTGGGTGCAAATGCAATAGGTCTCGCATTTGAGATAGATTAAGCTATTGACATTGTAAATAACAATGGCATTTCTTTAAATGTTTTAAAAAATAAGAACATAAACAAAAATAATGTCATGAGCAGTGCCAATAGCTCTAACTTTAACAATGCCGAGACCATTGCATTGTAAATGCTTGTTTAATGTACAGATGAGGGGACATTATTCCTTAAAATCCTCCAAACGTCTTTCCAAGGAAGATGGTCGTACACCCAGATTTATTCTTTGGATTCTAAAATTAGTAGTTTGGTTCTAAAAAAAAAAATGAATGGGGACAATAAACTCCATAATGCAAGCAAACCACAAACACGGGTGTGCTAGCCGCACTTTTCAAATATCTATCGCCTTTTCTTACCAAAGGGCGATCTAGAGTATTCAATGTCGTTGTGGTACTGTGAGGTGAGAGCAGGCAGCAACAAAAGGCAAGGGCCTATGGGCAAGTAAAGGTCACCTTTGCCCACAAAAATAAACGTGCCCAGCCCTTCACCAAAAGCTTTTCAGTGGGTGCGACAGCTGATAAGACACCCAGGCAGAAGAAGGTTGTACAAGCGGTCAGATGTGAGCTTGCCAAGCAGGTCAGATTTAACGGGAGAAGTTTTGCAATCGCTGATAGCGGGGAGGTCACAGAGAATGAGAACCCTCAAACCCACTGCAGCACAAAAATACCAAGAAGTGATGTAATGTTCGTATTACAACCGCATTCAGGAACCAGAATGCATATGTAATACGAAAACAAACAACTGGAATTCATACAGTTACTGTCTCCCACTTATCTAGATATATTATTTGAGAAATCAATGGGTTCAGAGGTGCCACAGCTGTACATAAAACCCTTACTATACAGTGAAGGGTAAGAGTGCTTGGAGGAAGACAAAACACAGCTCTTCTTCCTGCAATCAGATACCATTTCTTGAGGTCTGCCAAGGATTCTCATCCCCTATCCTTTAGCGCCAGGATGTCTTCTGGGCATTTGCTGCGCTTTAAGAATTCCTTTAACAGAACATAAAAGCAGAAGAGGGGCGGCAAGACCATGGTGTCACATTTGCTGCATTACCAAGGTTCGCAGTGTCACCGTTGCCACTATCCCCTTTGGAACGGTCCCTTCCGAATGTCCATTGGATGATTCCAAAAGGTAAAGGGCCGACTACAGTCATTCTCACAAATATCTAATGAGCTCGGTGTCATTAACCTTGTTTATCTATAAGATAAATGAATGTCCCCCCCTTGAAGGAGTCTGAGCGTCTGTACCGTGCTATTCGCCGAAAAAGTGCTTTGACGTCTCGTCAGGGGTAGTAAGCGCTATATAAATGCAATTACAATACCTAAATTAAGTCACCAAAGCTACATGGGAATGTCTGCGTTGAACAGCCTACCCAGTACACATTTTTGGTGCCTAAGAATGGATGCTTCAGCAGAAAGTTCTGTCAGGGATGGGTTACAAGTGATATAAATTTCAAATATACCTATAGAGGTCAACTATGTGGCGACCTTGATCATCCTGGTGCTGAGGTGCCGCACCCAGAGGCCGGTACGAGAGTACCAATTGATGGGGAATGAGAATAGGGGGAAATGGTGATTAATAACATTGCGAGATGTTCCACAGGGCGTTTCGAAACGGACGTTGTAGTCAAAGGTCAATAAAAAGATGAATTAATATATACACATACATATACACACACACACGTATATATATATATACACATACACACATACATACACACCCACCCCAAGTTCCACAACGTTAATTTTAATAATTACGTGTCTGCATGTCCATAGTCCTGACGCATTTCAACGAGGATGTCTATCATAGGTGCAGAGGTAACACGATACAGGTGCTTTTAAATCCAGGTTTCACTCTCGACCACAGAGTGTCCAAACATATGACCATTCATGCGTCCTCTAACCTTAGAGGGAGACTCTCTGGGCGCAGCGGTATTGATCGCGTATGCGATTTTTGAAGTTCAAGATGATGTATCCAAATTTTGAAACAAGAAGGTTGAATAGAAGGTGTCAATTTCTATTCATGAACAAATATTCTTGTGTTTAAACAACGTTTGAATCATCTTCTGATGACTGTCAAAATGTTTTCTTTATTCCCAATGCATTTCGGGCACATTAAGGCCCTTCGTCAGGGGAAATCTAAATGAAAACAAAACAGTAAACTAAAATGAGGGACCACGTCCTAAATAATACAGTTAGTTCTTAATAATGCTAGCACAGTTTATGCGTGTGCATCAAAGCTCCAGAAAACGTGCAACGTGCCGTGCCCATGGTCTGTATCTACGACCTTACCAATAATCACGTCTTACATTGCAGATCGAAAAGTACCGTGATTAACTAACTAAGCAATAATGAGAAATCAAAAATCGTGAAAACGCGCGTATCATTGCAACGAGTGTGAATGTGAATGTGAACCATGGTTTAAAAGCATAGACGCCTGTGAGAATTAGTGAGCGAGTAAACAGATTCTTGAAAAACAAGCGGTTTAAAAATACGGAACAGCAGTGCACGAGTTATTAGTGAGCTTAACGTGATCAGTGAGCCAACAATTGTGCCATGCAGGTAAAACCAAGATAGCGTTTGACTCAATTTCAAGGGATTCACAGCTTGAACTCCGGATTCTTACTTTCCGGCAGGTTAAAAAACGTCAAGCTATTTCAAACGTGCAAAACTGTGCGCGAGTTATCCATGAGCGTAGCTTTTTAGATGAACAAACAGTTGTGCCGTGAAATCACTAATTCTCACAGGCGTCTATGCTTTTAAACCACGGTTCACATTCACACTCGTTGCAATGATACGCGCGTTTTCACGATTTTTGATTTCTCATTATTGCTTAGTTAGTTAATCACGGTACTTTTCGATCTGCAATGTAAGACGTGATTATTGGTAAGGTCGTAGATACAAACCATGGGCACGGCACGTTGCACGTTTTCTGGAGCTTTGATGCACACGCATAAACTGTGCTAGCATTATTAAGAACCAACTGTATTATTTAGGACGTGGTCCCTCATTTTAGTTTACTGTTTTGGTTTCATTTAGATTACCCCTGACGAAGGGCCTTAATGTGCCCGAAATGATTGGGAATCAAGAATTCTTTTTGACAGTCATCAGAAGATGATTCAAACGTTGTTTAAACACAAGAATATTTGTTCATGAATAAAAATGGACACCTTATATTCAACCTTCTTGTTTCAAAATTTGGATACATCATCTTGAACTTCAAAAATCGCTGAGAGGGTCGCCCTCGAAGGTTAGAGGACACATGAATGGTCATATATTTGGACATTCTGTGGTCTAGAGAGTGAAACTTCCGTGGCACGCGACAACTTTTAAACCCATCATAACCAACAGCTTGTGCGCAATCAAACTTTTTTGATGCACTTAAAGGTGGAAGAGTCATTTGCTGGTTTAGCATTGTTCACTGTGTCACCCCTGCAGTAGTTCCCTTTGGTACCTGCCCGTCCGAATGTTTGCAGCATGATTCTAAAGGGGACAGTTGGGAATGACAACTGTGTCCCTTGATGAATGAGGCTCCTCCTGACTAGAGGTTATTTTCAATAAACTTTCATACTTGCGTGATGGGGTTTTCATCATCATATACGGAGGAAGGAAAGTTAAGATGGTGTAAAACAACAAAATACAGTTTTGTATTCAATTGAAAGGGCATACGTAGTTACTCTGTGTACTAGCACCGTTGGTAGAAGTATTACATCTTTGGGCACTGAAGCACACACACCACAATTTTGCTGTCACAGGGCACATGGACCTACTACCTGGTGAGGAGAGTTGTTTACGTAGTAACACTCCAGGTGAACCGATCAGACCAGAAGCACTAGTCCCCACCAGTGGTAGTAATATTTCCATCAGTAATACGAACAGTTTTCAAAGTACTCGCGGGACCAGTTGTAGAAGTACAACTAGTACTGAACGGGTTCAGGGAGAGAGGAGAATCCAGTCTGCCGTATGTATAGGTCTATCAAGGGCTATGGTCTGCCTTGCCGAGTGTCCACCCACGGTGCTGGACAAAGGACCAGCCAGGGATGGGGGCGGGATAGCCAAGCACAGCGATTACTTTGTTGGAAAGTAGAGGTGTGGAGTATCAGTTTTGATATTCTGTGGTGGAGGGGTTATGCAGCCTTGTAGAATGGGTTAAAGGAAAGTGCAATCTTTAACTTTGCTCTTTTGGTGCTGTAATGATCTGTAGACCTAGGATTATTTCCTCTTCCGAGGACACTTCCTCCCTTTTGGGATTATCGGTAGTCCATAAAATGGAATCCAGCTCAAGAAACAGGCTTCCATAAAAGTTAAAATTAAGATCAGAAGGCATCGTGGGGCATACAGCCTGTATGACTGGGACCACTCACACTCTTAGTGACGTTTTACAACGTTTTCAGGATAGTTGCTTCATTTTGGATGTTGGCTTTACTTTCAAACTTAATGATTGGGCAATTTTCTCCACCAAAGTTAATATACAATTATGAAAACTATACTTTGATTTGGTTTAAATAGGAATATGTAAGGATAGAGAAAAGGAGGTGCAAAATACGCTTTTTGTTGCTAGAACAAAGTGGAGAAAAAGTTCTTACGACATGGCTGGAAATCCTTTCCACATATCGGCTACAATGTTAACAATTGCCCCTCCATGGTTCTTCATCCAAGCATTGTACACTGTAAAAAGATGAAAAAGTAGCTTTAGTTTCCCCTTTCAGGATTGCAGTGAACATTTTCATTATCTTAGATGGTAAGAAGAGGAAACAAAAAAGTGCTTTGTTTGACCACAAGTGTAGGTAAGAAATAAGATTAGTGAATGAAGGGAAAGGCTGATGCCATCAAAGTAACGACTCTTGGAAAAACAGAGGTGGTAGTGGAGAAAGCAAAACGACTGCCCCCTCCTCAATCTCTTCTCCCCAGCCCCAGAAGTCAGATTCTAGAAAAGGCAGCAATGCCCACAGGGGGTGGACAATTTAGCAGACAAGGGGTTAAAGACACCTGTACAGGGGGATTAAAAGACATTCATATACACTAGTGAATAGGGTATTGCCATTGTGCACAGGCTCACTAAAACGTATTCCCAGCCAATAAGCAAAGCAACAGTACTGGACGAGTAGGGAAATACTGCCCGTCGTTTCCACTTGGGTGGTAAGTTTAACATCTCAATGGAGAGCCGTGTGGTGTCTCTCCGGTCTCCAAGTTAGCTCCCTGTTTTCGTACTTGTAGCAATATTCCACCCTGAGCAGGATGTCATTCACTACTGTTGAGGCTCCACATGTGATACAAGTAGGGCGCTGCTAGGCACTGTGTGAGGATAACCCTTTCTATGGCGCAAGAGGATTTCATGCATTTGCCCAGGGCATTTTTTATTGAAGTTATGGCACAGTGAGGAGTCTCAGGAGTCATTTCCCTATTTGCCCATTTTACTATTGACGTTGCCGCACATGCCCCTAAAGGGTTATGACAGTGGTTAGATCTTGCCTACACTAGAGAGGGCACTGCATGCACTCACTTGTATGAATATTGTACACTGCAAGGGGCTTACAGTCTGGCAGTTGCTTAAACTTTGTTGTCAATCTTATTTGCTACCTTCTAATTGGCCTGGGCGTACTGGCCTCACTTCCTCTTTCACCTGGACCATGGGCCAAGTACTGAGTGCTACAGCTTGATTAGTGTCCTTCCACTGTTCGCGCTGTGATTGTGGCACTCATTTTATTATTTCTTCTTCCCTTTTCTTGTTGAACTCCTTGCCATTTGTAGCTATGTTTTACTACACCACACGCGCCAAGAAGCCCTTTTCTTCTTTCAGATTGATGTTTGTGACAACAGATATAGTCTGCTTTTATTGTGACAAGAGATGTTATCAACTCCTAAATGTATTTGATAATACAGACATAATTGTTTTCTTTGAGTTATGTTAATGAGATCTATAAAAGCGCACAAATACCCAGAGGTGTCTTGGCACTAGGAAATACAAGCAGCGAGCTCAGCACCTAGTACTGAAAAAGCCAGGTTTTTAATTGATTTCTAAAGCCAGTCAAAGAGCTGCCATTCCTAAGTTCAAAAGGAAGAGTTCCAGAGTTTCGATGCACCGTAATAAAAGCTACGGCCTTCCAAATGAGCCGTGCGAATTCTAGGTACCAGCAGTAATCTTGCCCCCATCGACCGAAGAGGTCTGGTCGGTTGGTACCATGCAAAGAGATTCTGAAGAAATAAAGGAACTATATGGTGCAAGGCTTTATAAACACACAAGGCTTTAAATTTTATACGCTGAGGCACCGGAAGCCAGTGCAAGTTGCGAATATCGTTGGAAACCGGACTTTGTCTGGGAATATTAAGCAATAAACGTGCTGAAGAATTCTGAATCATCTGGAGTTTCTTCAGACACTGCTTCTGGGCATTAAGATATAGCCCCTTGCAGTAGTCTAATTTGGATTGAATGAGAGAAGAGGCTGTTTTCCTGGTATTTTCTGGGATATACGGAAATATCTTCCTTACGAGGAAGTATGATGCAGAGACAACAGCGTTCGTTTGTTGGCCAAGTGTTCATCTGTTATCAATCAGCACACCCAAGTTTTTTACTTTTGCCGCTGGCTTCGGTGGTATACCCATCCCCTCCGGCCACCACATATTACTCCAGGAGGGCTGTGGACTGCCGAAAATCAGAACTTCCGTTTTAATCGGAATTAAGCTTAAGGCAGTGTGCTGTCATCCATTTGTTAATAGTACTCATGCAGCTTCGAAACTGCAGAGCAGGGGAGTTTTGATGTTTATGTGCAGCTACCACAATCTGGGCGTCATCAGCATATGTGGTCAGGCTAAACCCAAATTCCCGGATTAATGGGGCAAGTTCGGAGACGTAGATGTTAAACAACGAGGGGCTCAACGAGCTACCCTGAGGAACGCCACAAGGCAAAAAGTAAGGGGCTGAGTTAAAGCCGTCAATGGATACAGTGGATTTCCGATCTGTTAAGAAGGAGGCCAGTAATGCCCGAGCCGCTTCCCCCACTCCCAACTTCTCCAGTCGCCTTTGCAAGAGGGAGTGATCAACCGTATCAAAAGCGGCGGACAGATCGAGGATCACAAGAGCCGCTGTGCCTCCCCCATCCATCACCGCTCTGATCTCTTCTGCTGCTTTAATGAGTGCAGCCTCCGTACTATGATCTTTATGAAAACCGAACTGGGAATGATCTAGCAGACTATTCGTGTTGATGAATTGCAACAATTGGGTGTTCATGATTTTATCCACTATCTTCGCAGGCAAAGGTACTCTGGCAATAGGTCGGTAATTATTAGGATTGGTAGCATCTAATGTAGTTTTTTTTTAATAGAGGCAGAATGGATGTCTCCTTCCAGCTAATCGGGAAAATACCTGAGGCAAACATCAGGTGAAGATTTCTGCAAGCCCAGGGCTCACTAGGTCTACTAATCCTTTAAGAAATATCGGTGGACATGGTTCCATAGGTGATCCTGACCTAGATTCATTAATGTACTTTCCTACTTCTTCAGTGGAGACCGGAGAAAAAGTAAATAAAATACGATTGTTTAGGTCTGAGCCACACGTGTGGGGCAAGGGTCAAGGGTCGGAACCATCCTTAAAAGCTTTAAAAATTTCCAGAAACTTGGATTTAAAAGTGGCTGCAATATCATTGCAAAATTTCTGATTGGCCCTCCTGCCTATGTTGTTGGGCGTAGCAAGTTTGTTAATCACCGAAAACAATTCCTTAGGTGAGTTGGCAGCCAGCTTAATCTGTTGTGTAAAGTATTTTTTCTTTTCTAATATAAGAAGTTTTTTATAATCCAATAAAGCGGTTTTGTAGACTTGTTTCCTGACTCATCATTTTAATCGCCGTGAGTGAAATGGTATTTCCCAAATTTTTTTTTTCTTTTTCACACATGGGGAGATTATCTGACTTGCTCAGAATAACAGGGATGCTGTGCCCAGAACCAAAAAGCTTTGGCAAAGCCAATAGGTCCCCCTTTTAAGGCTATTGGCGGTGCCATTGCCTTTTGTTCATGCTCTACACTGGTTAATCTTTTTCTCACCAGCAATATTTTGAAGCCATGTTGGGAATAGAGTAGAATGTGCCTCCCTGCCTCTTAACAAATTAAAAGGTGAGATTCCGGTGGTGCAGTGAGGAGAAGTGTTATAACTCCAAACTTTTTGTCTGATGAAATCCTCAACATTAAGATTAGAAGACAAAGCTGTCTGTATCCCTTCTTTAATTACTGTATTACCTCTCTGCACTAGTCCATTCGAATAAGGGGAATATAAAGCTACTTTTATTTGTTTAATGTCCAAGTCTTTCAAAAATGAACACATCTTTTCAGATACAAAATGGGCACCATTATCAGTAACGATGATCTTGGGGGAACCCTCTAAAAGAAAAAATGAAATTGTTGTGTCTGTCAGGAGTGTTTACAAAATCATAGTACATCCACTTTGAAAAAAAGTCAACCAATAAAATGATTTTTTTCTTGGTTCAAAATAGAATAAGGTCCAGAAAAATCAAGACCTACTTTTTCCCCAAGAAGAACGAGGAAAATCAGTGGGATGTAAGGGTACCCTAAGTGTCTGCCAGTGTTTGTCTGATAAAAGACATTCAGGACAATCGTTGATTGTCTTTCTCACCTGGGTATCTAAGGAAGGCCACCAGTAGTGTGGTTTTATTTTCATAATGGTCTTAGTGACTCCTAAATGTCCTTGATGGGCTTTGTTACACAATTAAGGAGCGCAAATTCGTTGGAGGAACAAACTTGTCCCCCCTACAAACAATACCATTCTCAACTGAAAGTTCCTCAGACACTTGGGCAAATACACGTAAATCACCTTCTAGACACCTAGACTCGGGCCAACATTGAGTGGAATACTCAATAACTTTCTGAAGAACTACATCCTTCTCGCAGGCTGAATTCCAATCATTCTCTGACAAAATAGGACCAACCTCGGACACTGCGTCTACTACTGTGACGCATTCAATGTCCTCAAGTAAAATATCATCATCATCTTTGCTCATAGACAATCTAGAGAGGCATTCTGCACGGAAATTCTTTCCCCCTTGTATATGTTTAACAACAAAATGAAATTCTTGTAATCTGGAGACTAACCTCATTAATTTGGCGGACATGGAAGAGGAATTTACTTTATCAAAAATGTAAATCAGTGGTTTGTGGTCCGTCACTAGTTCGAATTTCCGACCCCAAATGTACATTTTAAATTTCTGTACTGCCCACACACATGCCAGTGCCTCTTTTGATTGTACTGTATTGTTCAAATGGTTGTAGAGAGACCAGGATGCGAAGGCTACAGTTTGTTCATGACCATTTACTCTTTGGGTGAGTACTGCTCCAAGACCAGAGATACTAGCGTCAACAGTTATAATTGAAATACAATCATCCCTAAAAACATGTAGGGCCTGTGCTGATACAATAATCTTTTTTACCTCGTTGAAAACTTTTTCTAGGTCCGCTGACCAGTTAAAACTAACACCTTTCCTTAGGAGTAAGCGTAAAGTTTCGACTAATTGGGAATACGCGGGGACAAACCTAGTATAATACTGGGCTAAACCCAAGAATGACCGTAAGGAGTCTATCGGTGGGGTGCTTGGCATCTTCAATAGCCCTAATAACTGAAAATTTAAGTTTGATCTCGTGTTCAGAAATTGTGTGACCCAAATACTCCAGCTCTTGGACTGCTAACTTACATTTGTCCGAGCGTACCATCATATTTTTAGACAAAAGGATTGACAGAACTCTTTAAAATCGTGTTGTGTTCCTTAAATGATTTTGCAAAGATCAAAATGTCATCTAAGTGAGCTTTTGAAAAACACTCCCAGCCGATGCTAGGCCGAAAGGAAGGCGCAAAAATTTGTAAGCCCCGAAAGGGGTAACAAAAGTGGTCAATTCTTAAGCTAATGGGACTTGGTGGTAGGGAGATCTTAATTCAATAAGTGAAAACCATTTCGCACCCCCTAGATTTGCTGACAGCTCATGGATTCTAGGGAGGTGGTGGCAGTCGATGATGATGTTTGTTTAAGGCGCACAAGTCAGCACATAGCCTGATCTCACCGGATTTTTCCCGTGCGACCACGATGAGAGACCCATTGTGAAGAGTAGGTCGGTTCTATAATCCCTTGGTCACACAAATTCTTTAAATAATCTTAATTCTTTCCTAACGCTTAAGGGAACGGAGCGTACTTTATGAGATATAGGTTGTGCCCCAGGGATTAATCTGATGCGGTGTTCGAAACCCTTGACTACACCCACTGTGTTGTTAAATACAGATTTGAACTCTGAAATAATCTCCTTCATGAGGCTAGATTCTGTACTAAGGTTGTTGCACTCAATATTACACAAAGGAAGGATCCCCTACCTTGATTGGGTTCGCGGCACCCGGAACTAAATACAAACCCATGCGAGCAAGATCTTCCAACCGATAATATTCTTGCCCTTCTCAGCGATGTAAATCTTTGTCATAGTTTCCCTACCAAGACCTTGTACTAAGCCTGGGAAGTACCCAAGCATGTTAAGATCTTTCTCCCCAAATGCTTTTGGGTTTACATCAGATGTAAGAAGATCAACCTTTTTATTCCACAAATCATAAAAAGTGGAATCTCTCAGAATTCTGATCGGGGACCCCAAGTCTGCCATTACCTGTAAAGAAACATGATCAATTATAGCCGAACACAATGGGCCCTTTATGGGATTCTTTTCTTCACCATGGTCTAATATTACGACTATGTTGTTCAGTGAACTACCACAAGCATCAACATAATAAGAGATTTCCTAACATTTCTACATACTCCCTGAAAATGTCCAACTTTTTTGCAAATAACACATCGTTTGTTGATAGCCGGACAATTTGGGGAATTGCCAATGTGATTTTTAGATCTGCATCTGTAGCAGAACATAGGGTGTTTCTTTTGAATAAATTTAGCAGGCTTATTCTTAATGTTTATTGAGCACAAGGCATTGTCTTTGTCCGTCTCTGGTGGAGAAACGAGGTTAACTCCGCTTTTAGAGCCATCTATTACTTTACTGGAGAGGGTGGAACGTTCAGTGCTCAGGGCTAAGTCGATTACATCGGTCAGAGTAGGGTTTTTGCACCCTAGGATTCTCTTACATTTTTCGTGAGGCGCAGTTGAAAACAAACTGATCTCTGATATAATTATCAGACAGTGGACCAAAATCGCATGTGGTTGACAAAACTCTGAGTGCAGATATATACTCTTCCACTTGTTCTTCTTTTTGTTTCCTACTATAGAAATTGTGTCGCTCCAGCATTATGTTTGGTTCGTCTGAGAATTGTTTTTTTAAAGGCGGATCACTGCTTCCAAATACACATTTCATTGTCCATCCCCCGCATGAGATGCAGGTGGTGGGATCAGAACAATACTGTCAACGATTCTTTGTGCAGCCTGACCGAGGCATCGGAATAGTAAAGCAAACTTACGAGCAGGAGAGTAACCAACAGCGTCAATAGCCACCAGATGATTTTCAAAAAGCCTAAACCATTCTGACCAAATAATTCCTGGGCTACCAGGTTTGCTGAGAAAAGGAAGTGGTCGAATAATCTTTTGGACATTAGCCATCGTGCAATGAAATACCTTTGAGGGTAAAACGTATAAAGACAAATAAAGAACAAGTATATGCTAGTGGCAAATGAATGATTAAGCGACACTGGTGTATATAAACTTTGGATGAACCTTGACAAACCACTAATAATTAATCTATAAAGCGTGGGTGTCGCTGTTGCAAAATTGACACACAATTGATGTATACTGGCAGTATACAGGCGATCAATTGGATACAATGGATCCGTTCCCAACAAATGCAAGATGCCGTGATTGGTTTAAATTTGCTTGCGCTATCCAGTCACCGCTAGAAACACAATGTCAAATCGAGGCAATGCTGTCCAATTAGGAAGTGCCTCTCATGGCGCTTATGATGTGGAAAGCATGCAGGCCAATGGGAGCTCTGTGAAACAATTTTTTACACCTACCTCTTCCGGGTCAAACCCTGATGTACGGCAATATCGGAATCCGATGAGAGCGTCGAATAACGTCGCCACGGAGGTGTCAAAGGAATTTAGATGAGCGGTGAGTCGTAGAGTCTTTGACGAAATTAAAGCATACATTTAAGTCTTCGGCGTGGGTGGAGTTTATTCCCCAGGTCGTCGGCAAATGTAAAAATGGTAATCCAGACAAATCAGGCGGATGTCGAAGTAGAGGTTTATTAAAATTACAACTCCACCCAGCACACGGAGCATCCCTTCCAATAGAAAGCCGAACGACAACTGTAGAGTAACGTTCGAGTCTCTATCAACGGACCCTCCATGCGTGAGCCACATATTTAAAGATAAACTAACAAACAAAACAAAGCATCATCCGATGCACGAGTACAATGAAATACAATTAATAGATCGCACGCTACCCGCGCAATGTATGACTAACACGATACACTATCACAATGTACATTTACCATTACAGATTCTGCTTCCTCTGTGTGGCGTTGCTCAGGAGAGCTCCTGCCCAGGGTGCACTTTCTAATCTTTCTGCACTATGCCTTGAACGTTTACTCAGAGAGCACCTCACCGCAAGTCTCAACATTTGGTGAGTTTTTAATTCGATCCATTTTCAGAACTTAATATGCTGTCCGTATACGTGCCCATCGGACTTCTACTTTGTCCTACAATGTCTGTTATAGCATTTATATTTCAACCATGGACATTGGCTTTACAAAACAGTTTGTGATTGCACCATTAACTTGTGCATCCCCCCCCGGCAGAGTTACGAGTGTTCCTCTAGTGGCATCTGACTGTTTTGTACTTATTTCTTGCACTGTGAAGTTTAGTGCAACAAATTTTTTTCAATATGGCCAGCGCTAAGACCGAATGCCTACACCTTGCAAACTGTCACTTTCAAATTTCAAAAAATAAAGATCTGCTCGAGCTCCAGCGCGCTCTTACCTTCATCTTCCTGATGCGCGAATAGCTTGTGACTCCCACTGTGACGTTGTTGGTGCTGCTCAAAGCAAGTCTTCCTGCGCAAACATGCTGTGAACCACTCGGCATGCCGTCAAAAAACGTGCCGCCATTTTGATATTTCTCTGCAGTCCTGTATTTGTGACACTAGCCTCTGTTCCCTTGCTAGAGCGGGGGTGGCACAATAAAGTTATTTTCCCTGGTGCTCCCAGCTTTATTAAGCTAAATTCATCGGTGCTCTCATTGAACTTAAAAGGGCAATTCATTTTCTTCACTTCCCTGCCAAGCCCTGGAGCCTTTCGGAACAAGTTTAATAATAGCGTTTTGGATGTACTGTGCATTCTGGCTTTGACATCGTTCTCTTCAGCTTCTATTCATGAAACAAGACACTTGGAAGAGCAGCGCGTACTCTACAGCGCGCTTTTCTAAATGGACCTACAATCTGCAGGAAACATCCTTTTCACTTATTGGACGCTGTGCAGTCACGTGAGAAAAGTATTGAAGTGAAACAATTGCTCCTGTTCATTGCTGTGTTTACCTGCACTACTTAACCCCTTGTGTGCTTATGCGTCATGAGGCACAGTGGAACTGTGCTCATGACGAGCTGGGCTCGTCATAACCGTCGCGCTGCGCCCACGCGCGATTGATTTCCCCGCCTGTGCGGGAAAATCAATTAGTGGGCGGAGTCATGACGAGCTGGGCTCGTCACGAGCACAGCGCCACCGCCGCCCCCCCCTGGGCCGCAGGGGAATTACCCCCGCGGTGAAGGGGCTAGATCCATTATTGTCCGTTTTCATTTTTCTTATATGCTCTTTCTGACTTGATGTTTTGTTTTTTCTTTCACAGTTAAATGTTATCACGGGCACATCTCATGCTCTTGTCATTTCTAGTACCTTTCTGTGCTTCATTTATTGGTTGGGTGCCCACTTATTCATCATTTTGGCTGTGAAGTTGCTTTTTTCTACTTATGTGTGTGTATCTATTCTTCCATGTTTTGGGAACACCGTTCTTGAAATTGTTCTGTCTTTCTTCATGATGATGTACATCTGGATTCTTTGTTATTTTATTGAGCATTTCATATATCATATTTCCTCTTTGACATCATTCATTATTATTGTTTACCTGCTCTGTATACTTTTTGGGTCTCGATTCTTTTTCTCTTTAGGGTATTTAATGTGTTGGATCTGTTCTTACACCTATTTTATTTGTGTGGGTTGGGTACACCCATTACACTGGATATACCCTATATATTGATGTGCCTGTGACACTATTTATACTAGTTTTAGTCCTCAAGGTGCAGTGTAACCTATTCATACATGTTTAGTGCTTGGTTCTAATTTCATTTTTATGATGCATTTAGCAGTTTCTTTCCAAGCTATTTAATGTAATTTTCCATTTATTTCCTTTTCCTCTGATTGAATGTACATTTGTGTTCCTTATTATAATTGCTGACGTCAGATTTCAACTTTGATGGTTTTGTGCACGGAACCTTCATTATTCTTCTTTCATGAGCTCTGTGATTCTTCAACAATTGTTATACCAGTTTTCTCCTTTTGTGCAAATATTTTAATTATTCATTTTCCTGGCAATTAAGGTTTCACCTTAAATTTCATTTATGTTAGTATTCCTTTTAGGTGTCATGTTATCACCTTTCTTTCCGCTCTTTTGCTAGAATTTTCCTTCTGGCTTCTTTCAGGAATACTTTTCTTATATATTATGGTTGTTTTCTTCTTATTTCAATGACGTTTTTTGGTGTTCATCTCCATACCCGTCTTGCCAACAGTTGTGTTTTGATGTAACCCTCAACGTTTTGCCTTTTATTTATACTATTGTTGTCCTCTTTTCAATCTCTTATTTCTGTATTGTTACTTCTTCTCTTTCATTAATGTTTAGGGAGAAGATAGTCTATCTCCTTTATCTTCCTTTTTCCTCTTATTTTCTATCAATTTCTCTCTTTCATATTCTTTCATCCTTACATTGTTTCTTTTATGAAATTCCTTCTCATCCTTATATTGTTCTTTCATTCCGCTCTTCCCTTTCTATTTTTTTTTTTTATCATCATTCCTTACTATTCTTTTTTTCTATTCTTTTCATGATGTTCCTTATTATTCTCTTTGGTTCTTTTGCTAATACTTTGTGACATCGTACATATTGTTTCTATATATAAAAGAGGGAGATGTGTAGTGTCCGTCTCTCTTCTTCCTTGCTCATCCACTGTTGTCACCTTGTGGAATGTTTGCATTCATTGAGGATGTAGTAGAAAGTTGGTTTCCCTGGCTCTGAGGAGTTCAGTTGGGAGCTTGGGGCTGAGCTGAAAGGAGCCTGCTCCTGGTGGGGTGGTTGTTCTTATTTATTATCTTTAATTACTACCTATGGACGTACCACCTTGTACCATCTACTTGAAATAAATATATACTTGAAACTTCATGAATCCTGATCATCCTTCACTACAGACATTCTTTGTGGTTTTCCACATACAGCAAGAAATACATACTTGCTACCTCAAGCAGGCAACTAATACCAAAACAGTGATCTCAACACAATATGCTGCAAGCCTCAATATACTTTGATTGGGTCTCCCAAACCAGCCAATTGGAATGACTATGTGGCATAACCAGCAGCTAGCACAATCGGGAGGGAGAATGCAACTTGAAATTTAGTACATCTTCATGGCAGGGACCCAACTAGCATGAAGCCCACTATATAAAGTTAATGGGGAGTGACTGGTGGTCTACGACGGGCCGGGTCTCAGAGCTATCTGGTCACGGAAATACTGAGGAGTGGCATGTAACTTTAAAAAAGTGAAAAATGGAGATAGGTGGATATCAGGAAATGATACAGACAGCAACATGACCACAATACAGTAAGGACTCTAACCTTTCTGCTAACACCAAACGCCTCTGAGGATAAGAGAACATAAGATTTCACCTGTGTTGCACTGCACAGACACACAAATGACACATACAACAGAGCAAGGAGGTGACGCCCCAGAACAGCCGCAAATGGGCGCTGAGGTGATCTGGGCTTTAGCAGCACGGCCTGAGACAAAATGTGAAAGAGACTCTCTCATGACGGTTGACAATCCACTAAGGCCTTACTCATTTATGGTGGCAAAAAGGGGCGCCTGGGGGAGATATTGACAGGGCAACTCAAAGTGAAGACCAGTCTAAATTAAGATCCACAATGGTGGCTAAGAAATGAATAGACATCTCACCCCACACCGCCAACTCTCCAAAGACGAGGTAGAACTTCAGCATTAATTCAGCGAAACACTCACTGAACAACTAAATGCACCTAAACTAGAAATTAAAGATAACTAGCAAAAGATCTCAGCAACACACAGCAGAATTAGTGCCATCGAAGAAGCCACTGTAGAAATGGGGGTCCCCAGTAGAGGATTAGGGGTGCTAGATAGTTGAGGGACAGGATATTAGGGCCCAATGCCAAGCCTTCCTCCCCCACATATTTTGTGACAAGATGGACACTCCAATTCCCATTGCACATACCCACAGAGTAGAAGCGATGCGTTCTGAATATTTTGGAATCTAAGACATAAACTGTGCAACCCTACAAAATACAACATGAAGCACCCCCTCTCTGTATGATCAACCAAGTTATTATAGTGCTGTATTGAATTACTGACACTTAGGTGTATGGCTCAATTGTAGCCAAATTAAGAATGATTGATTCAATGTCACTTCGAAAATACACACTTTGGTTCATCACTTTAAGAACCCTGCCAGCTCAGGAACTATTTTCTGAAGTAAATTAATAAACATGGTTTGGAAACACTTTGAAGCTTCAACAGTTATGGTTTATTCAATCTTCCCACTGGTGATGTAAGCCTCACCTCCTAGAAAGAAGCCCCCAATGTGTGCTACCCAGTGAATAACAATATTTAACTCACTTCTGGCTTAAGATTGGCTTCTATAAAAAAAAATAACACAGGAGGTGTGGAAACCCTCACCTGCTTTGCAGCAGTAGAATGTCCCATTGAGGTTGGTATCGATAACTGCGTTCCACCCTTTGGAACTGATGTCTTCAGCTGGGCTGTGGAACTGGCCGCCACCATTGTTGACCAAGAAGTCAATCCGTCCATGCAAGGCTATCGTTGATTTCATTAAGTTCTCCACCTAAACACAATGTTAAAGAAAGAATTGCCATGGCTTGCGGAGTGCAAAATGCACCAACACGCAGACAACAGTTATTTCATAAAAACCCTCAGTTTTCTTAACTCTATGAGGGAATACCTCAGACGAGAGTAGTGTTTCGTCATCAAAAAATTATTATGCGGAACAAAGCACTACCTTATTATAGATACATGGCTGTGATTATTCAAGCAATAATATGGTTTTGTCACTTAGACTTCTTCCCAGTTCCCCTGCTCAGTAATTTAGGAACTTTCCATCTAGACTGTCAACCGGGGTTTGACATCAAGTTTCCCCATAGTCCAGTAATTTAGGAACTTTCCATCTAGACTGTCAACCGGGGTTTGACATCAAGTTTCCCCATAGTCCACGGCAAAAAGGCTTCCTATTTCTAGAAGGTGGAGAGAAAAGGGGCCAATGCTTTCCACCTTCAAATATGTGTTGGGAAGAAACATGGACACAAATTCCTCTTCCCCATAACGCGAAAAAGGCCCATATTAGCTGCTGAATGAGGTATTCGTTTGGTAGCTCCCTGTAAGCATGGCAGCCTTGAGCTCCAGGTCACAGCTGTAACATGCTGTGGCTTTTCCCCTCTGCAAGCTGCCACCTCTGCCCCCCTCCCCTCCATCTCCTCCACCTGCCCCCACAAGGCAGAGGCAGGCACTGTTCGATTAAAGAGCACTTAATGGGCTTCTCCTAATACCCAGGGATTAATCATTCCAGACTAGTGTTTTCCAGCAAAACAGTAAACAAAAACAGTAGAAAGCAGAAACCCATAACTCAGTTCGTACAACAAGTATCCCTGTCTAGATCGAATGTCTGGCTTACGGTCCTTTGACATCCTAGGTAGTCAAACAAACAAAGCCAATGCAGAGAGCACTGCTGAGGTGGGATGTTAAGAAGTGCCTACTAATCCCACTGGCAAGTCTCCCGAGTCTCCCAACCTCCAAATGCCCTCATCTCACAACTGGATAATGGTGAGTCCACCTCATACCTCTTTCTTCCACCACCCAACACTTCCTGTGTCGTTACATTTAACAAACCGGTACACCCATGAGACTGGGTCACTCCGGAAATCCACCGATTCACCATGTCGGACACAAACTGGGATTTTAGTTCTTTCCAACGATGACTTCAATTTGCAACATCTCCTAAATCCTAAGGGCTAGAGACAATATTCTAGCTGCTTTTGAATTAATGCAGCTAGACTCAGCCAAGTGGACACGGTCACTAGGCCTCAGGAAAAAGGAAAAGTGCCTGTCTCACTCCATCTGGAAACAGGCAAATACAGGGCCTCTACAGCCAGAGATGGGCATATAAAGAATGATGCAGGCTCTCCTGGCTCAGTCCCGCTTTGCTCCCCGTTGCTCATCAACCCTCCCGGACCGGTACCTGACCCTTAGTCAGGTACGGGTTCCCCCCTACATCGGGCAGTACAGCATCATCTTCTAACAGACAGATTCCAGCTAAGCACATATATATATGCCTGATAATAGCCTGGTTGAAAACAACCAGCAGGATTCTGCTTTGGACAGCAAACAGTTGTCCTTTGACGTCTACAATAAGTACAACCAAATGAGCTCAGCCTAAGTGCTCAGATTGAGGGGGGGGGGGAAATACCCTGCATAACACATTAAAGGGAGACCAGGGAATGCAGGCGACAGGGACTAGCTGGCAGGAGAGATGTTTCTTTGCCTCAACCAGCAGACATCTATGAATCTAGGTTTCAAAACACGAGACCCAGTGTCAATAGACAAGCAGGTTGTCATGGGAAGCCACTGTTTTATGGAAACACTTGCCATGTTCTTCAAAGGATAGCCTTCACTCTGGATAGTCTCATTAACACACAGGCCTTTATGGAAAGGAGGGGGGCGGGGGGGGGGGGGTAGAGTAAAGGCCAGAGTTATGGGAGGGTACCAGGAGGGGGCTGCATTGTCATCCACAATCCTCGTCACCGGAAAAAATTCACTAAATTAACCTGTGCTAAACCCTTGGTAGATTGGCACAAAAAGCATGCAGGCTTAACTTAGAGGCAATGCTTAAGTATTTACGCAGCACATAAACAGTAATAACGTGAAAACACAAGAAAAAATTAACACTAATTTAGTAAAATATAGTCAATTGTAATAAATTGACACCCAAGTAAAAAAAATCCAACCAGTAGAATCCGAGTTATGAATTTTCAAACGTTTTAGTAAAAGCTAGAGCCTAAAAGATCAAAGTGCCAACCGCAAACATCTAGTCGAGTGAAATTGGATCAAACGTGTAGCCGAACACAATGGAGTGCAGGTTGGATACAAGAAGTGGATTGGGCCCAGTTGATGCTTACCTTCAAACTTAGAAGAAAAGTTTAAGAAAGTAAAGTACAACAGGGTAAGAATGCAGGTGGTGTCCGAGCTGAAAGCATCGCCATTGGAGAGAAGCTGCATGAAGATTTCTACGTTTTGACCTTATTCACTTTTTGGAAGTCAAACATCTCCAGCAGGACTAGGAATTATGTTGTAGCTGACGAGTTTCACGATGCCGGATACCCCTTTGGCGAAGGGCCACTAAACAGGATTTGTTACTACGGAGAAGACCATAGCAGGAGCCACTACAAAGTTATACTGACTGCTGATGCACCTTTGGCTGATAGACGAGCAGGTTGGTCCCAGTCTTGCCTCTGTGCTTAAAACCGTTTTAGCCCAAACTGCCAAGGTTCAGATCTGTGCATCTTAAGCACCATCACCAAGAGTCCAGGACTGGCGGGGCACCACTTGCAAGGTTGGGACTCACTCAGGCTGGGTGCAGGTTCATAATGGTGGGAGCCTATTTTGTCCCTGTTGCTCTATACAAGAGGCTGGAAAACTAGATCTTGGAGTCACTCTGGTAGTCCTGAGTCCAAATGAAGGAGCAGGGCTCAAGCAGCAGGACAGGCCTCCAAGGGTTCAGCGCAAGCTCCAGGCAGCAATCAGTCCTTCAAGGTGCAGCAAAGCAGTCTTGTGGCACTCCTCTCAGGGTCCTTCCACAGGTCAGAAAGTGAACTGAAGAGTGGATCTGAAGCTCCAATTTTTGTGCCTAGTGCCTTCTTTGAAGTAGACGTTTGTGGAGGTTTCTCTTCGAAGGGCTTGTAATTTCCTGACTCCTCCTCTCTGGCTCCAGGAACAATGCAGTGGTGACAAGCCCTGTGTTTTAAGGCAGAGCACAGCCTATTCAGTCGCAAGTGGGGAGGGGGGGGGGGCTCTAACCGCTCCCCCCCCCCAATCCTTCCAGGGGGTGACCCATTCAGGCACACCTAATCCATCCATTGTGTGACTGGCTGGGGGGAATTCACATAGTCTTAACTGCCAACTTCACACAGTGATGTGACCCAGGACAAGCTGAAGGCACCAAATGGCAAAATGTTTTTTACGTGTGTTTATACCATTTTTTTTCTCTGTGCTTACCAGGAATGTGCAATGTTTCCTATACTGTACCTCTTGATACTATGAATAATGTGCTGGTAGTGGATCCCCACTTGCCCGCTCTTCAAAGTTTAAAAATATTAAAAATTAAACTTTAGATGTTGGTAAACAAATCTCTGTATTTGCGGTTTATTCGCAGCAACCCATTTGTTTATTTTTTTTATCAATTCCAATCTCATTCGCGTACTTATTCGACCAAACATTGCAATTTTCTTCTATATTAATTTTATTCCTCCTACCCAATGAATTTCGGGTCCTGTGACCCTTGTTCACTGGTGTAAATATGGCAACAAGCAAAAGCGTGTAAGCACTGAAGACAGCATTACTCACTTGCTCATTATCAGTGGCGATTTAAAAAGGTGCTCTACCACGGTGAGGCTAACAGTGTTAAACACACCTTGCATGTGAGTGCACAAAAGCAAGCAAATTAAAATCCAGAACATACGAATAAAGCGGTGCATATTATCATCATAGCGCAACCCAGGAAGTGTGCGTACCTATACCCTGATTGTACAGCATAGGTTATACCAAAAGTAGAGATACTGGTCATTATGAGTTTGAGCTCCACTATGGATTCCCTGTGGCCTAAAATGATTGGTACTAGACATCTTGTCTTAATTCCTTACTGATGCCAGTGTTGGATTTCTTAATGAATTTACGCAGGAGAAACTTTAGAGGGTCTCAGGGGCGTAAGATCCCCCGCAGCCCCCGCTGTGCAGGGGCCCTTCCCCCTCAACCCCCCAGAGCTCGAGGGGGCCCCCTCTGGCTCTGTGCAGGGGCCAGCCTGAGAGGTCTGACTGGGTCGGGAGCATGGCTCAGCCCTGCAAAGCATCATGGGCTAGCCTAATACATTTGAAGGCATGTCCCCGAATCACTGCAAAAAAAAAATATATATATATATATATACACACATATATATATATATAGATAGAGCAATACTTATGATGAATTTTTTGCAATCGATCACGACAATACATGTAATTGAATGGATTGATTTTTCCCTCTTTTTAGGCAATTCGCAATGTGCGTACATTCGTTTCGCATGCTCCACATGTCTAGGGGGTTGAATGTTGTTTTATGCACCCATAAAGCTGGCATGGTTTGATGAATTACCCTGTTAATCTTGCCATGATCCTGTCTGTTTAAATTAACTAGGCTAAAATGGCCGACACCATAACGATTGATTTTCTGTTATTTATATGATTAGTCCTCTGTCGGTTTTGCTCACTTTCCTTCCCGTCCAATGAAGACATTTATTATTTATATGTGGTTTTTTGAATGCATCAACTGACACTGACGAAGGCCAGGGTGCCGGAACGCGTGTGTTAGCTTTCCACGGAGAGTGACTAATAAAGATTAATTCTTGGAAAACGAGCTTGGAGTGCGCTTCACGTTATCTTTGGAGACGTGGTTTTGGAGATATATATATATATTATTGAGCATATTGAGCACCTCTCCATTTGTCAAGGAGCTTTAGAGTGAATTCGGCAAGGGTGCAGCCAGTGCTCGTCTGTTTACTTATTTGAAAGTGTCCCAGGCAGTACAAGCTAGGCCCAGAGACGAGGTGACTATGGTTACCATGGAAATCGCCTCTGGGCCCGAATTGCTACAATTTTATTTCTAGCATGCATGCCTTTTGTTACATTTCATCCGGACCCGGGACTCCTGTACTTGAATCGCGCTCTCTTCACAGGATGTAATGGGTGGTGCCTTGAGAGACCAGAAATGTAACAGCAGGGTCACTGCCACACCCGGGCACCAGGTTTACCAGAAGCACAGACGGCCCTCTCAGAAGCATGTTGAGAGCCAGCTTTTAATTAAGGAAAGCGCTTCATACAAGACCAGCACCCAGAGCTCTGCTCATCGCTTTCTCCAGGATTGGGTGAACTCTAAGCAGAGGGCACACATTCGTATTCGTCAATGTTCTACAGAAACTTGCTTGCAACCCTGCAGATAGAATAGAAAGACATTTGTAGAGCGCATGGCTAACCGGGAGCGTCCCAGCGCTAAGAACCGACACGGAGGAAGCAGAAGAGCTAGGGAAACAGAACAGTCTTCAGTTGTTTATGGAAAGCCAGATGATTGGGGACCGTGCGAAGATGTAGTGGCAGAGAGTTCCAGAGTTTGGTGGCATTATAAGACAAGAGCCGCCCACCACATCTGGACTTCTTGATCCTAGGGACCTCGGCAAGATACAGGTCATCTGACCGTAGTTTCCTATTTGCTTTATAAGGGCGTATCATGGCTGAGTTAATAGGAGGCCCAATCCCCTGCATCGACTTATGTGCCAGGCATAAAGCCTTGAATCCAATACGTTCCTGCACTGGGAGCCAGTGGAGGGAACGGAGTGCAGGTTTTGCAGATTGTCTGTTGGCGGCTCCAGTCAGAAGTCTGGCGGCGCGGTTTTGATCAGACTGATGTTTAGAGACTACTGAAGTGGGGGCGCCCAAGTATAGCGCATTCCCGTGGTCCAGTCGAGAAAGTACGAGTGATTGGACCCATACTTTTTTTGCTTGGGAGGGAAGAATTGGCAGAACTTTGCCGGCCATATTAAGCAGGCCATAGCAGAGGGCTGCCGTCTTCCTGGCCTGTGTTCTAAAGCTCAGGTCCTGGTCCAACTATATGCCCAGGCTCTTAATTTCTAACTTCTGGACCGGGGGTGGACCCATGCCAGAAGGCCACATGGAACTGGACTTAAACTAAGGGGGTTGGCCAATAGCACGATCTCGGTTTTACCACCATTAAGCTTGAGCTGGGACGCATCCATCCAGTTCGAGATGTCCTCTAGACAAGTATAGAGGGCGTTGGTTTTTTGATCTGTTTGGTTTAACCCAACCACCAATTGCATGTCATCGGCATAGCCAACCATCCGGATTCCAGCGGGGTCTACAATGGCTGTCAGAGGGGCCATATAAACATTGAAAAGTGTAGGGCTAAGTGACGAGCACTGTGGGACTCCGCTCAGCAGATAGGAGTGTTTGGATGCAATATTCTCCTCAAATACCTGAAAGGTTCTACCCTCCAGAAAAGAGCACAGCCATTGAAGCACTATGCCAGTTACTCCTATATTCCTGAGACGCTGGGCCAGAATCATATGGTTCACCATATCAAACGCTGCGCTCGGGTCGAGGAGTAAGATGGCTGACGAACCTCCAGAGTCAAGAGTTTTCCTACTTTCCTCCACCACTGCTAGCAGAGCAATTTCGGTACTCTGGCGCGGTCGGAACCCTGTTTGAGAGGAGTGGAGCAGGTTCTGGGTTTCGAGGAATCTGGAGAGGGTTTGATTAACATATTTCTCTGCTATCTTACCTATTCCAGGCAGAAGGGAGATAGGGCGGTAGCTGCCCAGATCTGCCAGGTCCAGATTGGGTTTCTTAAGTAGGGCTTTCACCATTGCCCCTTTCCAGTTAGTACGAACTATTCCTGTGGACAGTGAGGCATTGATCAGATCTGTCATGTTGGGGGCTATAATTGAGGCAACCTGTTTTAGGATATTAAGTGGTGCCGGATCATTAGGTGATCCGCTCTTTACCGAGGACAACAGGGTGAGAAGAGTTTCTCGAGACAGAGGAAGGATAGGTGGGTTTGTGGGGGGGGGGGGGGGGGGAAGTGGGGGAGATGGTGGGAGACCTCAAGTGTGTGTTCGGAGGGACTGGGGTCGCAGTCAGTCATTATGTACGGGGACTTGCTATCTTCATCCTTATGCAGCAGGGATTCCAGTGTCCAGTACTATTCGTAGGATGGGGGCTTTAAGTAATTTTTTAATAATAGTGAAGGTTTCTTTGGAAGAGTTGGCGGCTGATAAAATCCTACCCTCATTATAGGAGGCCTGGGCTTTTCTTAATTCTGCTTTATAGACACGGATAGCTGCCCTGTAATCCAGTTTTTTTGTGGGTAGAAAGTCTTTCCTCCACTGTCTTTCCTTAACCTTACAGCGCTGTTTTAAGGTGCGCAGTTCTGGGGAGAACCATGGGGAGTTGTGAGGCTCTACAGTCTATTTTATCCTGGTCTTCGGAAGGACAGAGTCAAGTGATTCCTCTATCCAGCTGAGAAAATCCTCATTGGCTTTGACTGGGCACGGGTTCGAGATAGGTCTGGTCCTTTCCAATTCCTGGGTCCATTTCTCCAGGGGAGCTTGGTCCAGGAGCGACCATGTGTCCAGATAGCTTGAGTGACAGGTATGATAACCTGTGGAGACCAGGAAAGGGACACCAGGAGGTGGTCCGACCATGGAAGTGGGATGGGATCTGTCCCTTTAAGGTCATCTAAACTGGAGTACACCGGGTCGAGGTGTCCTTTGACATGAGTGGTATGCCAGATTTTTTGGGACAATTGGAGAGCCGTAAGGTCGAAGGCCAGCTCGCCTGCATTTACAGCTCGCGGGTCATCGAAATGGAGGTTGAAATCTCCAAGGACAGTGAAGTTACCTGCCGAGCTGGCAAGGTTAACCGCGGCCTCCAGCAGAGATTTATTGAAGGCTCCTATCAGTCCAGGGGGGCGATAGACGAGAATGCCTGTGAATGAGAGGAATGGGGAGAATTCTGTGATAAAGTGGGCATTCTCACAGTCTTCGAGAAGGTTCCCCAACAGGCGACAGATTAACTGTTCCTTATAGATAATGGCGATCCCGCCACCTTGACCTGTTGATCGGTCTGTTCTCTGCATCACGGAACCAGGAGGAAGTGCTTGCACAATGTCGGGCTCTGAGCTGGCACTGAGCCAGGTTTCCGTGAGGAACAGCACATCCGGGGCATATTCTTTAAGGAGCATCCAGATCTCTGCTGTGTGTTTGGGAAGGGATCTGCAGTTAAGTAATAGGATTCTAAACTGGTCCTTAGGTGAGGTGTGCCCTAGCCTATTAAGGAGAGAGGTCACACTTGCAGTGTGGGCATTTTTCGGGAAAGTTATGCAGAGGGAATGAGTGAGCACAAGTGGTCCCCAGGGCACGTTTAACTTCTTAAGCTGAGTGCTGGAGTAGCAGTATTGGGTTGAGGGAGGAGATGCAGGGGTTCTGGCCCCTGGGCCCGCCTTCAGCGCGGTCGATTCATAACGCGCTTTTTATCCAGCTCAAGCTGCGCCGGTAACAGCAACTAGACTGCTGACCCGGCGATGTGGAATGCGGAAGTGAGAGTGCCCCTTAGCCCCCAGAGCACTGGGCACAGCTTTGTCCCCCTCACACAATGCTAATAATGCGTTTAAAAGAATAAAATCACAGTAAGAGTTATAGCAGCAAGGAGAGTTTTGCTTTGGGGGGGGGGGGGGGGGGGGGGTTAAAATCACTGACCTGCAGACTCACTCTGTAACGGGAGTGATCTGCCTCCGGCCTGTTTCAGATCAAAAGTTCCCGTTCACTTCTCACACAAAAGTTAAGTTCCTGAGGTTATAAATGTTTATGACAAATAACGGTGCAATAGTTGCTAGCGCTGGGAAGCTGTCAGCTGCAATTGGTATATAAACCCATCATTCAGGACGTTGCTGTTTTTGCCAGACAGCATATTTTGCGCTTCTCGTTGGGCTGTCTGTTTTACCATGAATTGCAATAACTAAATAATAATACTAGCACTGATGATAGGATTAAACATATTTTTGTTTCAGTCTACATAAATGTCTCACACTCTCTTCCAAAACAATACATTTGTCAAGTTTAAATCCATAAATTAATTGCCACTTATTCCACTGCTTTACTATAAATTCAATCTCAGAAACGAATTTGCATTAAAGCAGCATTACTTAGTAACGTACATAATCTTTGAAAGATTGTTTTCACTTGCAGGCTTATTAAAACCTTAGCTAATGTCTGATTTCGAACTGATTCCACTTCCGGTGTACAGACCGTCATAAGAGTCCCTCGCGCTGTATTCCCTCGATTTCCTGTCCCAAGTCACCATTACGGCAACTTCCACTACTTCAGACACAGATCAAAAGGCGCCTAAAATAAAACATAATATGCGCATAGAAAGCTTTGCCCCCTTGCACACAAAGAACACACGCTAAACTCCAAGCCGAATGCTTCAGCATAGGACGCATAACGTGTCTGCACAGTAATGACTATGTAGCGCACAACACAAAAGTATCTAGGCGCCCAAAGAAAAGATGAATTCTGAACATCTATCAACCCGTATGCATCATTTCCCTGGTCAACAGTACTTCTGATGCGATTGTATTTCTTCGTCCTATTCTCTAGCACTATAGTGTATTTTCCTTTTTTATAGGAAGTTTGGTGCTTAACGGAAAGCTCGGTAGAGCTAATGTTTTATGAAATTAACTACCACAACGTGGTGAATCATGCAAATAAATACAAAGAATACACGCTGCAGGTATTTAGCCCTCGATCTGCACTGAAGATCTTTTCGGTCATAGAAAGGTTGTTTCTTTTTCAACGAGCGGGTCGTTTCACCGGTTGCGCATTTCTTGAAGCCACGTTTCCAGAAGTTAGGCGTACACCTATGAAAATAAACAATGAAGTCCACGTCTGCCATTTTACGTTTTTGACCTGCAGTGATCTTACTGAACTCATGCCCATGCCAAGATATCGCACTTGAACAGTCAATGTGAGCCATGGGCAGAAACCATATGGTGGTTGCACACTTTAAAGAGCGCTTTAAAAATGATACAGTGAATCCTGTTTGTATTACGATCAACTCGCAGCAACAATATTGTTTTGTGTACATTACAAGGGATTAAGAGGTGCGGTTTTAAAATATCGAAAATGTTACTTTTTGGTTGTTGGCTGATTCCTAGACACAGGGCCGGATTTAGGATTGGTGGGGATCGGTGCGACAAACTTTATTGGCAGCCAACCCCAATGACTTGCTGCTTCACAGATTCCCGCACTACCACCCTCCAACGGTGCCCCTCAGTGTTCCATAGCTCCTACTTCACATGTATTTCATTTGTTTTAGATCACTACTCATACCAGTGCAGAGTGTCAGAGCACTTTACATCACACACATATTAGACAGAGATAATGATTCATACGTGTGTAAATCAGTGCATGGGAAGTGTTACATAAGATTTTGGACTATGAGGCATAGGATTCACATGTCATCCAGACAGCTAGCCATTATATTTTTAGAGTGTTTGGTCTGGAGAAGCACAAACTCAGAATGTAAAAGTAACACACTGGTTGGGGTTGGCTTTATTAATAAGAACGGTTTCACACCCAACCAAATCCTTTTTTGAAACACTGGAATAATAAGAAACTGGGGAAAATCAAAAAGTTCAAACTTATACCTTGCAGTTTGCATGTAGCTCTTTCATGCCAGTTCATAGCTCACTGTGCTATATTAGGATTGTGACTTATGGAGTGCAAGTCACAAAATTAGCTCTTTGACAAAGGCAGGAATGAACTGAGCTATTTAAAATACAATTCTATGATCTGCATGTTGCATGTTCTTTACAGTAAGCATATCAACCCACTGTGCAACTGTATTTTGGGTCAAAACTGCAACTAGACAAAACTCTACCTCTCTCCAGTAGAAACATTATTAACCAGAATTATCCTGACATTTTTATTGCGGACTGAAACTGCTTGTCAGACAAGGAACTCTGCAGCAGGGTCTTTTAAACCCATTAGTTATTTGTAAACGCAGCACCCCCTGGGGCGTAACACAGGCCCCGCAGCCCCCGTAGTGTGGGGGTGGCCAAGCTGCAGGGGCCCCCTCAGCACAGCACTACGGCCAGAGAGCTCCTGATGGAGTCTGGAGGGGGCCCCTCCAGACTCACTTTGCAGGGAGGCCCCCTCAATTTTTGTTACTCCACTGGAGGGTCCCCAGAAAACCTGCCAAGCCCTGGTGCAGTTCCAACTAGTCTTATCCAGCCTGCCACCACTAGACAGGTTTCTGACCTCACTGGGTGACAGCTAAGTGCTCCGAGGCCAGGAACAAAGCCTGCTCTGGGCAGAGGTGCTTCACAACTCCCCTCAGGACTAGGTGGCCTCCAAGGCAGGAAGCTTCAAAGGCGATGCACTCTTTAAAATGCAACCCAGCAACTCCAGCTAATGGAGGATGCCAGCCACCCCGCCCCCTTTTCCTGCACCACGTTTGGCAGGACAGGCATGCAAATTAGGAGATACCTTCCCGTTCAGCCAGCACCCCCCCCTAAGGTGGGGCAGGTGATGTAGATCACACTTTTTATTTTTCTCCATCTTGGTTTGTGAGGGAATCAGCCAATTAGTGTCATGGTAGTACCCCTTCCCAAAGGAAGTGGCCAATTAGAGGTTGTAGACATCCTTAACGTAGGTAGCCCCTTGGCTACTACCTGTTGCCCCCTTAACCGCCCCTAAATTTTATATTTAGGTGGCATCCCTGGACACTGAACTTAGATTTGAAGGACACAAAGAAAAAAAAAAAAGACAAAGAGCAGCTGCTGAATCCAGGGCTGCAGAAAACTTGCACCAAACCCTGCCTGCTTCTTTCAGGACTCTACAACCGTGGAGTGCTGTCTCGTTTGAAACTATAAGGCCTCCTAGAACCCCAAAGCTCCTCCAGCCTTCTACAAATCGTGAAAGAACTCCCTTGGAGTGGAGGTACCACTTCCCGGCAGCCCGCAGGCACCGAATCGCAGAATCCCGTTTTACTGTATTGCTGTGTTCTGGCGACTGACGCAGCATTTGAACCAAAAGTGGTACATCAGCTCCGGAGGGTCAGATATGTCTCCACACCAAGTTTGGAGATGCTAGGACCTACCAGAGCCATACTGCACCAACACCTGGGGTACTGCGCCCTCAGCAGCATTCACGGAGATGAAGTGTCCAATCTGGACTCCAACTGCCCAGGAAGCAAACACCCATCGAGTGACGTCCAGACCCACATCGTGAGTGGCCCAGCGGTCTCAAAATCACCTCTGCCAGTTGCCTGCTCCTCACCACAAGGACATTGTGACACACGCCGTCTGGCTGACCTATCTGCTCTGCACCCAGCCCGTGTACCAATGAACCAGCTGTGCACCCGTGGTTCTGAGGCCCTTAAGACCTGCTCCCTCGAATTGGACCCCTTGGACTTCCCTTTAAACCCCTTGTGCAGTCCATTTTCAGGTGGCCTCATCCTTCATAGCGCACCAGCTAAAAACTTCCTCGGCACCCTGTTACCAGTCAAATCCAGGAAGATCCCGAGAATCCACTGGTGGAACATTGGTCCTGGCCTTGCTACCTACTAAATTTTCAAAGGTGAACCTTGAAATCCAATAGTGTAATTTTTTTAATGCATTTTTCCCCCCTTTCCCCCCCCCCCCCCCATTGACGTCAATAGTGCTTTATTGCGCACAAAAGTAATCTATCTTGAGAAATTGAAAAATTCATAACCTAAAAAGTACTTATTGTAGAACGAAGGTTTAGGTAAAAAAAAAAAAAAAGCAGTTGTATTTTTGTAAATTGGTCTCGGATTTATTTTTGAGTGTGTATATCATCCGATTACAACAAATGCTTAGTCACTACCCTCGAATTAGCCTAACTGCTCGCCCACACTACCACAAAATAAAGCTTTAGTATGATCTAATTTTGCCTCTCTATACCAATCTGGGTCTCACTGGACTCTCTGCACAGTGTACTTCATTTAGTGCACTATATGGAGAGCCAGTGTACTACCACAGGTGAGGCCCACTGAAAGGTAGTTGAAACAGTACAGTTTGCTGAGGACCAGTGATGTTAGTGTTTTTGGCTGTGCGGAAGAAAATTATTTTGAAAGACCATTCTAACATTCAACAGATTAACTGACTGTAATGTAATGCCTCCTTGCTATGGAGGCAGACCTCTGGGCTTGCACTAGAGCGTCCAAAAAGGTACCTGGAAGTGACCCTAAGAAGGGTGGTTAAGGTTCCCCCCTAGCAGAGTGAGGGGAGGGTGTTTAAAAATGAACCAGACAAGTCCCAGAGTAAGGGGGCAGGAAAGGGTTCCCATGCCCCATCTCAGACACAGGGGCTGGTTCTAGAGGACGGTGGCCCAGGGTACCCCATTTCAGGGATGTGGAATTCCTATAGCCCGACGCCCAGTACATATTGTTTTGGGGTCAAGGGCAACACAATTCATGTGTATTTTGTCCTTGGGACAAGTAGGCCCAAACCCCTGCAGCACAAACCCTTTGGCTGCCAGTTTGCAGTACCACTTTATGGATCAAGAAAGGGCACGGTCTGCAGTTAAGGTAATATTTTTGTCCATATGTTAATGCGGTTTAAACTTGTATTCATGGTTCATTAATTGAAAGCCTTTATTATTAGGGTGAGCGCTCCAAGTAAATGTAAGTTCTGACTGCACAACTCACAGTGGTTCTAGTATAAAAAGGTGTACACACGTTTTCAAAGTTTAGCAATATATGTGGCTATGTATAATGCTCCTAAAATGCTCTCTGATATGATGCAAATATTTGCAGAAGCTTGAAAACAAGATTGATGATTCTTTGCTTTCAAAATAAAATGTTCATAAAAAATGTAAGCAGGAAAAAACAAACATTTTGCTAAACTACTGTAATATTTCAGGTACTATTATCTTTGCAGCATCATTTAGTAACGTGTATTGATGCATGCTAGTATTTCCCAACAATAGTTATAATGGAAAATCAACATAACCAGTTTTAATAAGATTATGGGAAACACAAATAAACAAGCACTGGCAAAGCCAGTAGGTCTGAAATTGGTGGTCAGCTTTTTAGATTTGTCAATGTGTGAATTGTTTTGGCATAGTTTTTGTAAAACCTTGTTGGTGTGGGAGCTGCTGGGCTCTCACCATTATAACAACCATTGGCAATAGCAAAAGCACACACTGCCACAGTAGTTACTGGCACTTAACAAAACTTTGTGCGCCGATATTCTCCATGCGAAAGAGCACGATACGGTCACTCACATTGAAGCCAGCCAAAGCAGATAGAGAGACAGAATTTTAATAAACGCAAAAGGTCATGGCCAACGCCAGACCAAATCAGGGGCCCAATTATTAAAGAAAGTCTCGAAAGTGCACCCCATGGTATATGTCCGTGCATTAAGTGCAGCTATACGGCTAGAATAGTAATCCTAGAAAATATTTGGGAACTGCGTTTTAACATGAGCAAATATGCAGGTGTAGATTTGCTTATGTGAAAATCTGAGTGTTTGCATGTTCACTTTACCTCCTACCACTTTTTCCCCCCCAACTCTGGAAGAAGGTTTACACCTGCCATTGTCAGGAGAAAATTTCCAACATTTCTCAGTATGGGAAAAGATTAGAGAATAGTTGTTGAAAACTCTTATAACATGCAAGTTAGTAGGTTTGCACAGACGCAAAAGGGCATTCTAACCCTGGAACTATTGCTTACCACTATTTTCAGACCCAGTATGTAGATCTGTGGAAACGTGGCAGCATAAGGGGATTGCAAGTATTCAAATACTACTATGATATGAGCCCTGGTATAATCAGAGAGGTTATATCAGATCTCTTATGTAAAGAGACTGCTACCATAATTTGTTGCCGCACTACATTGCACCAAAGGGACAAGTGGATTTGGTTACAGGACAATTAGATTTATGAAGCAACCTGGCCCATGGACAAGTAGATATTTTATTAATTTTCACACCCCCGCCCATTTCCAGCACTGCGGCTTTCAGAGTTCCCAGATGCGGCATAAGCAAGGAGACTATCCAAAGAAACCACCCACTGTTGGGTCCTCTACAGGGGTGGCCAATATGGCTTTAGGGGTAAATAGTCCCCAGGGGCAAGTCATAGACCATGCCATGATCTCCCATAGTTGAGAGGAAGACTCAGAGGGTGAGCTGGTGAATCCTGAGGGCAAGAGTCATCACTTTCACCAGGTGAAAGTGAACGGGGTCCCAGTCACTGCTCCGAGTGATACCGGGCTAGCCAGACCATGGTTGTGCAAAAGCTAGTTTCCCCCGAGCAATACAAAATGGTTGTGCAAGAGCTAGTTCGCACCCCCCCCACCCCCGCCCCCCCAGCAGTACACCTGCCAGGTGTGTAGGGTTACTCAGGCCCAGGGGCAGGACGACTTCTGCCAATGTCCTTGGTATCCCTGGACTAGAGTGAGGAGGATCATAGTTAAACCTCAGATGCTCAGACTGCATTCTGTGGTCGAGTTGCCCCTGGTGTCAGGAGAATTGAGAGGGGCGGCCGCCACAGGCACCCTGACAATTCCGTTTTCTGGGGGTACCACTCCCAAACGGAAGGTACAGGATCCCAGATGGAAGGGCAGGTTGAGGGAGGACTCATTCCTTTCCCGGTTCATCCTCAGGGTTCTAACCTGGTGTGAGTCTTTTTGTGGTGTTTTCACTGTGTTACTGTTTGTAGTGTTGCATAAATACTTTACATACTGCCTCTTAAGTTAAGCTCTTCTCCTCTGTGCCAAGCTACGAGAGGGTGAGCACAGGATAATTTAGGGTGTGTTGTGACTTACCCAGACTAGGATTGTTGTTCCAGCTCGGACAGGGTGCACAACTGCCAACCAAAACACAATTTCTAACAATAGTCAAAAAAATGTAAGAAGTTGCTAGTGTTCTGGTGCAAAACCAAGAGGCAGAATATACATCTGAAGAGCTTTGAATAGATGTATCTTGTTGGCTTACTCTATGGTCTAACGTGCTATTGCTTTACACTAGCTATGCTTCCCTGAACCATCACAGCGGCAAGGGGGGGGGGGTGTGGCCAAGCCACGGGCTGAAATGGCTGCGCGGTGTTGAAGCTCCGCCGCCGGCCCAGCAAAATCGGGGATGTCCCCGGCCCATTGACGGGCACAGCAGACGGCGAGCGCAGCCTCTACACCCCATGTCCCCATGGTGAAGACCTGATGTCGGTTGGGCCGCGGAAACACCGGCAGCGGCCCCGGGGACGGCCCGATCCGAAAGACTGAGAGGGCAAGATGGCGGATTGAGTCGGCGTTCGGGGGAGGCCATCGGTGCTGCGGCGGACGACGCGGCCACAGGTACCTGGAGGGGACTGCGGGGGGGATTGGACGCCTGGGCTGGGGCTGGTCAGGGCTTGCCTCGCCCCCCCCCGCTGCGGCTGGTGCGGGGCCGTTCGGGTGAACGCCGGCAGTCTGGCGCCGCTCGGGCGGCTCTGCTCGCTTTGCTCCCCCGGGTCGCTCGCTGATTGAAGCGGGCGAGGTCAGAGGGGGCGTGCGGCGGCCTGCTTGCGGTGGTGGGGAGCGGGCGAGCTTACCGGTTTGGCCCGAGCGCTTGGGTCACTCCTGCCCCCTTCCTCGGGCCTACCCTCTGGGTGGCCTGTGCTCCGAGTGCCGGGCGGCCTTCACTGCGTGGCCTGGCGCCTGGGCCTTCCATTCTGCGGCCTACTACTGTGGTCCTGCTCTGCCGACGCCACCTTGGGTCTCTGTGCCTTCGTCCTGAGGAAGCCTTGCTGGGATGTGCGGCTGCTCCTTGGTCCAGTCCGGAGCAGTAGTTACTGGGCGGCCTGACCTTCGCACAGCGGCGACACCCATCCTTGGCCCGGTGAGGCGAGACCGTGCATGGTGCGGCGTGGGAGGCAGAGACGCCTGTAGGCTCGTGCAGAGTATTCGGGGCCTGAGCCGCCTTGCTGAACTTGCGCCATTCCAACGCAATAGCCAACACTGAATCCTGAGAGGGCTGGCTAGAGTCCAGTCGTACGTGCGGGGGCATGGGTCGCAAGGACCCGAATCAAAAAACGCTGCCATTTGAAAAGCTGGCTGAGCAATCGTCGGAGAGGCCCCCCGACATGGCGATGCGGAATGGGGCCGTAGCGGGTGGGTCGGAGGCCCATGCCCAGTCGCCGGACTGGCTGCGAGAGATGAGAGCTGGGTTTAGGTCCATAGACAGTCGCTTCGATTCCTTGGATAAAACGCTGGAGACAATGGGTGCCAAGATACAGGCCCATGATAGTCGACTGGACGGGGCAGAGGCCAGGATTTCAGCCATTGAGGACGGCGCTGCCCAGGTCACCAAGAGATTAGACAGCATGGAGCGCATCTTAAAGGAAGTGGCTATTAAAAACGAGGACTTACAATAGCGCAGTCGTCGCAATAATGTACGTATTATTGGGGTACCAGAGTCCACAGCGACGGGCCGGCTAGATGTGTTTGTAGAAAAACTGTTGGCTGACATCTTTGGGAGGGACTCCTTCACGTCGGGCTTTGTGGTTGAGAGGGCCCATCGCTCCCGGGGACCGCGTCCTAATCCGGGGCTTCCTCCTCGCCCATTGATAGCTCGCATCATGAACTTGGCTGGCCAGAGAGAAGGGAGATATAACTTGGCATGGTTCAAAACTTGCATTCTACCAGGACTTCACAGCGGTGGTTCAGGAGGCCCGGCGGAAATACGCGGGGGCGAAGGCTGCGCTCCGCTCCGCAATCTCGGCCTCAAGTATGGCATGCTCTACCCGGCGCGGCTGCGAGTGGAGGTTGAGGGCCGGGTGCGGCTCTTTGACAATCCCGCTGAGGTGCAGGACTTGTCGCTCATACAAGCCGAATAAAAGCCCTCCCCGGGGCGGCGGGGGTGATCGGTCTCCCTCACACAGTGGATCGGTGGCCAGCCAAGACTTGTTTGCAGGCTCTGGGGTGGGGTGAGGAGGCGCCTATGCAGGACCCTTGTTTCTTTCATTGATTACGGGCTGGGGACTCTGGACAAATTTTGTAAGGTTGCTGTGTATTGCTGAGTTGATGGCGGGACGTTGCCACCCCCCATTGGTGGAAACCGCTGGGAATTATTTTGGATATGATGCTCTGTTCGTTTATAATTGATTGCACATGGTTCTGTTTGGAGCTTTTTTTTTCGTTTACAGGTCTGGTATTACCTCACGTTATGGTGGTATGGCTGGGTGGGGGGCGGAGGGTGGGGTAGGCTGTTTTGATCTCAGAAGCATTCGAGGGTGTGTGACGAATTTGATGATCCATGGTCGTGCTGATGACACCTGATCCATCTGTCGGCTGTATAGATGGCTCGTATAGGTCTGAATGAAAACCCAATAACTGTCATTAATGTCTTGGAACGTCAGGGGCCTTAACAATCAACGTAAATGCAAACAGGTCGTGCATTATCTGAATCGGCATCAGGCGGATATTGCTTTTATACAAGAGACACACTTACACTGCACAAACAACGTTCGTTTTGCTGCATCCTGGGGAACGCACAGGTACTTTGCTAACTTTAGCAACTATGCCAGAGGCGCTGCAGTGCTGATTCACAAACGAGTCCCGTTTCATTGCCTGCAGGTCATAGAGATGGGCGTTATTGCATAGTGAGAGGGGTGATGATGGGGCACAGGATCATCTTGGTGTGTGTGTGTGTGTGTATGCCCCCAACACTGACTCCCCGGAATTTTTCCACGCGCTAACCGCCCAACTTGCAACCCTGGAGCCTGCTATGCTCCTGCTTGGCGGTGATTTCAACCTCTTGCAGGATGTGGGCTTGGACAGTACCTCAGGAGCCGCTGACACTAAGCCCAGGGCACGGCGCGCACTTAGAGAACTCTGTCACCAATTCTCCCTTGCTGACCCATGGCGCAAGCGCAACCCAGACACCTCTAGCTACACACATTTTTCTGGCCAACATAACACCTGGACTAGGATTGACTACTGGCTGCTCTCCCCAGGACTGACCCCCTGGTTTCGGACGATAAAGACACTCCCCAGAACGTATTCCGACCAATTGCCGGTCTTGCTGTGCCTGGATGTGCCGCGCCCTGAAGGATTTGAGCGACAATGGCGCTTCCCTGGGAAGGCACTATTGGACGACCTATTTTGTCATGAGGTCACTGAGGCGATTGAGGACTATTTCGCGATTAACACCGGGTCGGTGGACTCTTGGGCCATGCTATGGGAGGGGCTTAAGGCCTACATTCGGGGGGGTTTGTATAGCTAAACATGCCAGGGTTGCTCAGTTGGAGGCTCAGTTAGACTTGATAGACGTTGAGGTGAGACACACGGCGTCAGACGACACGTTTGCGAGGCGGCTACGCCTCCTCTCCGAATACAGGGAGACAGCGGATAGAGAGATCCTATATCTGGGCAAATACCAAACTGCCCGTCGATATGGCGAGGGCGACCGGCCGGGTCGCAAACTGGCGCATGCTTTGCGGCCGCCGTATAGTAGATCGTTCATAACTGAAGTCCGGGGGGATGACGGAACGCTCCACACGACACCGTCGGAGATTAGGGATGAATTTGTCCTACTTTTCGGCATTATGTACAACTAGACAGAGTGAAGACGCTTCTTCACGAGAAGACTACTTATCAAAAAATCACGCTTGTGTTTTTAGAAAAGGGCATGCAAGAATTCATGGCAGAGCCCATAACGGTAGCTGAGGTTCGCGGGGCGATTAAAGTGCTACGGAGCTCCTCAGCCCCAGGCCTTGATGGCTTGACTGGCGATTTTTATAAGGCATTTTCGGATCTGTTGGCGCCTAAACTTATCGAGGTCTATGCCGAGGCCTTGGAACGAGAGACTACCGCCCACTCTAAGCGAAGCAGTCATTGTGCTACTCCCAAAGCCGAACAAAGACCCGGCGTTATGTGGGTCATATAGGCCCCTTTCACTATTTAATATTGATTATAAGATTCTCGCCAAAATTGTGGCTAACAAGACTTTCTCAATTGATGGAGTTTATTATTGCGCCGGCTCAATCGGGCTTCATACCCCATCGCTCGACATCACTGAATTTGCGGACTATTCACGGTCCTGCATAGAATAAACCCTGACACTCCCGCGGCGGCGATTCTACTGGACACCGAAAAGGCCTTAGATTCTCTGGAATGGCCCTTTTTTTTTTCCATAATGCAGCGCATGGGCATGCCGGTTGGCTTTGTTGCCACCACACGGCTCTTGTACAGTCGACCCACGGCGAGGCTCCGCATTAATGGTACGTTATCGCGCCCGTTTGCTCTTACTCGCTGCACCCGTCAGGGCTGCCCGCTTTCCCCGCTGCTGTTCATTCTCGCCATGGACCCACTGATTCGACATTTTCAGGAACGGCACCTTCATAGAGGGCTCTAGTTCCGGACAGGTCCCCTATTGGTTTCACTCTACGCCGACGACACCATACTGTATGTTAGAGAGCCGCAGCTGAACCTGGCCCCTCTGATACGAGAAATACTTCGCTTTGGTCGGCACTCGGGGCTGGGTATTAACTGGCATAAGTCCATTATTTTCCCATTAACCAGCGGCACTTCCCCTTGGCAATGTGAATATCCGCTGGAATGGTGCTCAGACTCTGTACGATACTTAGGCATACACATTCACCTGAACACGGACGAGATTATTCGTCTCAACTATAGCTGCGCAATTACTAAGCTTGAAGCGCAGGTGGACAGATGGCTACGGCTTCTGCTGTCCATGGCGGCTAGAATCGCCATTATAAAGATGATAGTACTCCTTAAATTTTTATATCTTTTTAATAACATCCCCATACCCCTCACCCAAATTTTTTTCTCCTCGCTGCGTGCCCACTTGATTAGATTGGTCTGGGGCGGGAGGCAGCCACGGATCGCTGGAAGATTCTCACTCTCCCGCATGACAGAGGCGGCCTGGGAGTACCGGATTTGTATCTATACTATCTGATTGCCCAATGTGCCCATGCCTATGCTTGGTACCACCCTTATGTTAGGATTCCATTTCCTCGCCCGGAGGCTGATTTTGTGCTCCCGGGTCGCCTGGCCGCAGTATTGCCCAGGGGCGTACCCAGAAGTCCGGTTGATATTCAAACGGTGTCTACCACAAGCTGGGCTTGGAGTAGGTTACTGCGCTATATGGACCAGCCCATTTTATACTCCTCTTCTCTCCCGTTACCTAATGAGGGATGGCTCCCGGTCACAGGCGAGAAACTGGTACAACGCACGTTAACGAAGTTCGACCTCACCAAGATAGGGGATTTATACCCGGGCGGGCACATATTCGAGGTCGGAGGAGGCACGATTCAGCGAGGCCACTTTCATGGACAAATTCATCCTTAACCGGCTCTATTTTACAGTTAGGGTGGAGATTAGGGGATTCCCCCTCGAGCCTGCTTCATTCGAGCCACTTACTCTCCTCATCGACAAAGATACAGGGGCGCATCTTATTTCTAAGTTGTACAAGCTATGTATAGCGCAGGTTCCCTGCTCCGACGACAAACTACGTATGGCATGTGAGGCTGACTTGGGTAGGCCCATTACGGATGAGCAGTGGTCCGTTTGTTGTAAGGTCACTCACAAACTATCACTAAATAGCTGCCACAAACTTCTACACTATAAGTTTTTCCGCAGAAGCTACATGACACCGGATAAACTTCACTCCATTGATCCCAAGAGGCCCCACACCTGCTGGAATTGTTTCTCCCCTCATGCTGATTTTGCCCATATGACCTGGACATGTCAGAGACTGCAATCATTCTGGGCACAGATACACCAAATCATGGGGGAGATGCTGGGGCTCACCCTAGTTCCTACCCCGGAAGTGGCGCTGCTGGGATAGACGGTTAATTTCCCCAAGTCGGTGAGGAGGCTGGCATCTCTGGGCTTTCTGTTGGCGAAGCGAGGAATTGCTAAGCACTGGGGCGGTGGCTACAATTAAAGCATGGCTTACGGACATGGCTTATTGCAGCTTAAACAGCGAGATCTACTCCAGTCTCCTTCCTAGTGTGGCCCGTCCTACAGACATCTGGGGCCCCTACAGAACATATATCGCGAATATGCCGGGCTCCTCCCCTACACACTCCAGCTCAGGGATTGTGCCCACGGGGGTTGGTTAGGCTGGGTGGTGGTGACTGCGCGACAGGGTGGGCACTGGGGTGGTAGATCTGCGGCGAATTCCATTGCTTTGGGTATAGTCTAAGGGCGGCGCAAGGGGGTGGCACTGTAGGACTTGAATGGCGGAGCTCTTATGCAACCGATGGGAATGTCAAGGGCCAGTGCTGTATTGTTTAATCACATGGAATCTGACGGATTAGACTACTGTAACAGAGGATATGATAATGCCGCTTGGAACCAGGCTTCCAAAGTACTAACAGACACGGGTGTATTGCCATCGAAATGTAATTTTCACACACAAGACAAATGTACCATTGATGAGATCTCTTTTTTGATTTGTTTATAAAAAATAAATAAAGTTTAAATAAAAAAAATAGATCACACCGGCAACACATGCTAATCCCGAACACACATTGTGCAGTTAGCTACAGATACAATGTGAGGCACAGAGTGAATATCTGGAGCCATTTCTGAATTATGTGAATAATCTGATTAACATTACCCAAGTTAGCCAAATCAGCAACTGCTACCCACTTTCCCGTTTTTGCTTTTCTATACACAAGTTAGTAGCTACTGTAGCCATTACTCTTCAATCGCTCCTCGAAGTGGTGTATGTTTTAACATGGGTTTCTCCATGGCTCTACCTTGCTCTAACATGACCGGCGTGGCTCTGACATTCAGCAGTAGACGTTTTCTTGTACGCAACTTCTGCTGTTTTCATTCAAAATCTAGTTTTTTTAAAAGGGAAGGAAAGATGATCTTTTTAGTGGAAGCCATAGACCATGGTCTTCCGAAGAATACACAGTATTAAAACCCATGTGCATTTGAATCAAAACACTAAGAATTCTGTTGCAGAGCTCAACTTGGCTACTCTCACATATGTGCGGTCTTCTAATCTATTTCTTACTCTTTTGTGGTTGACCTTGCTTATCTGTCAACATCTATCAGTCTACGTTCACTTGCTGGACATACCTTTACAAAATCAACACTCCTTGCCACTAACACTACACATCATGATTCAGCCCACGCAAGCCGGAACACCTTTCGTTCATTTTTGCTTTCCTACTGGATTGACTTGTCACGCCTTGGTTTCATTTCTACTCTTCAACCAAGAAACGAGTCTGGCCTAAATGCTAATCTATATACAGATCCATTGAACCAGCAGCCGTTAAAAAAAAAACTGGGCAAACCCATACATTGAATCTCATCTTCAATTGAGAGCCACCAGTCTGGCAGCAGTGTTGAAAACTGAAACAGCGATATGATTAAGCATTCACTAAAGACATGAATTCTCTCTAGTTAAAGTGTGTTTCTTGTCTTATGTTGCCTAATGTCCGGACTCCATTTTGTATTGTTATGTCTCCACGTGCTTTGCACGAGAAGAGTCCTACCTTTTCGCTAGTTGCTCTTGTAATCTGCCTAGTAACAGTCTATAAATAGCTCCTTTGTCCGTCTGGCGCATGCCCAGACTTGACCACATCTGTTATCAGTTAGTCCTTGTTTGACCATGTTTTCGCGGGCTCAGGAAATTGTTAACTCCGCCCATATATTGATCCTGCATCGAAAATGTCCATAAATGGTAATGAATTTTGCTCTATGTTGTATCCACCCACTTATGAGCCCCTCTGTTGTGTATAAAAGGGGACCGTGTACGCAAGTTCTTTGTGCTACTCTATGCACTACTGAAGAGTGTTGTGTAGGTTGTAGGACCACCCTTAAGGGTTAATAAACTCTGTCCTGTATTTTGCAGTTTCCGTGCCAACTTCCTTCTAGCTTTTGTTACAGGAGAGCGAACCCTTGTATTCTGCGGGCCTAGCTGGGTCTGTACTCATCAATTGGCGCCCGTCACGTGGGGCTCATCGGCGACTCGGATGCTCGAAGGACTGGTCGTGACGAAGGTGAGGAATTTGGCCGGGGATGTGATCACTGCCAGAGGCGTCTTTTAGTCCTGGCATCCCGAGGTTTCTTCCTTCCCTTCCGAGCTGACCATCTGGGTGGCGCCGGTCCTCGACTGAGACCTCTTCTGTCGGTTTGCCGTGTGGGCGAATTTTGGAACTTGGCAGTTGGAATCTGGACGCTCTTGATTGGTAAGAACCGTTGTGCGGTACTTGCTCCGAGTATTTGAAGCCTGGGTTGGCTATTTGAGTTTGATTTGTGATGACCGGTCATGTTTTGTATTGATTACTGTGAGAATATATGCGTTGCAACACATATAGGCAGGTAATGAGGAGATATTTCTCCGGAGTTGTTTAAATTTGAACGGCGCAACGTTTAAGTGCCATTTTTGATAATACTGCATATTTTACATTACTTTTGAGCATGCCTGCTTTTAGCGCACTCCGTAAGTGGTGCTGCTGTTTTGGAAACCGGTTAAATCTTGAGGAATCTGCTCCAGCCCCCCCAGAGGGGACTCCTAATACGGATATGTATGTGAAGCATGGTCTTTCCTCTATAATGTACAGCACAGTGTGGAGGAAATACACCAAAAAGGATCCCGAGTTATGATGGCCTTTGTATGGATCGTTTGATATGCGTAAGATGGAGTATGTGGAACAGTGTATGTGTAAACGGCGTGCTCGGCAAGACATGTTTGAATGTGTACGGTTATGGGTGAAGGAAGTGCGTGAACGGGAGAAACGTGAGAAAGCGCTGATTGATAAAGAGCAAATGATCATGTGAGAGCACAGGAAGCGAAGCGTCGGGAGGAAAGAGAACTGGCGGAGAGACAACAGAAAGAGCGTAGGTTGCAAGTCTCGGGTCAATATGCTGTCCGCCAGCCACTTTATCCTGTCCTTACTAATCTCGAAGATGATTTTCATTTATTAGATCGCTCTCCGCCCCCCTATGTTGGCACGTCTGCTCCGAGGTCACAGAATTCTGGATCGGTTTCGGATAAGGTAGACACGCGGTCCATGTTAGACTGATCGTATGGGTGAGCTTCGGAAAATTTCTTTTCGTGCGCTTAACGGCAAGCTATCTCTTACTGAATTATTGGAACTTTTGGAAAGTTGGCAGGATAGGGAAAAGTTATATTTTGTTGAAACCTTTTCTGACGAAGTGGTTACTGCCTTTCGTAAATATTCTGATGTTTGAGCCTGATGATGTAGTATCAGATTCTAAAGCATTACGTAACGGTGTCTTTTCTCCCTCTAAGGTACCCGATGTGGTCCGACGGCTGTTTGCATTGCGGGACGCGGCGTTTGAACTTAAAGAGAAAGCGCGCCAAAAGACAAGGGAGGAGGAGAAATCGAATCCACACGTCGGCGGGAAACAATCGTCTACCTCCCATTCAGATAAGAGTGAACTAGTGCATGCTAAACCGATGCGAGAGGCGGCACCCTTGTATGTTCCTCCTAAAGGAGCGGGAACTAGTTCAGACATGTCTTCCCCTGATGCTAGGGGATATTTTGTGTATAATTGGGTTTATACTCCCTGGCATAGGACTGATGTTATGGCATTGAAGAATGCATTGCCTGACCCCCGCAAGAATCCAGCGGCCTTTTATGAAGAAGTCGAGGGGGCCTTGAATTCTTGTACTATGACTTTAGCAGATATAGATTTGTTCTTTGGGCTTATTTTACCACCGGATATGTGGCGATCTGTGCGGAAGGTGGATGATCAAGACGTTTTTAAGGCCAAATGGTTTGAGATTGAGGATGAGGATAGGGAGAGAAAGCCCGCGCAAAAACCGCCCCAGCTTATTTTAGATCTCCCCGCTGCTATCTTGACTAAGTTGAAAACGACTATCCCCCCTAAAAAGATTGACTGGAATACGTTAGCCTCGTGTAAACAAAAGGTTGATGAATCAGTTTCAGACTTCTTTACGCGCTTCGAGGAAACATTTCATGATTTCAGTGGTCAGTCACTTACGGATGATACGGGTCGACATCTTTTTGTTGATAAATGTGGCGAATTTATTACCGGGAATAGCAGCTCGATTAAAAGCGAGTGAAAGTTCTTGGTCCACCTAGTCTCCGGCATCCCTCCTGACCATGGCTCAGTATTATGAGCGTCAGGAACAAGAAGCGAAAGGGAATGAGGAGAAGAAATCGAAAGATTTGAAAACTAAGGTGATGTTAGCACAAGTGTATGGTCCGCCTCGTCGGGGTGTTGAGAGAGGTAGAGGAGGATTTTATGGTCCCCCTTCGGGTCAGACGGATGTTAATAGAAATCAATGTGCGTATTGTAAACAGTTGGGTCATTGGACCAGGGATTGTCCGGTACTATATGCACCCCGTCAGGGACGTGGTCAGGGACAGCCGAGAGGTAGAGGGGGCTTTTTGAATTTTAGAGGGAACTCCAATGATCGTGCTCGCTTTGAGCCTAACGTGCAGCAACGAGATAGACCTAATGTGTTTGATCGGCAAAATCAGTATCAAATGTCTGGGAATGACCGTTCTGGGTACCATGATTCGCAGCATGCGTAGGATTGCGTTGGGTGGGGGTTGGAATCAGTTGAAGTGCCGGTTGATCAGAGGGGTCCTTATGTTTCAGCAAATGTTCTGGGTTCTACTGATCGGTTCCTAGTCGATACAGGAGCTACTCGCAGTGCACTGTCCAAACAATTGGTTCCGAGGGCTCCTCCATCTGGCTTAATGGTTACATCGGTAGGGTTTGATGGTACACTCTCTCGAAGCCCTCTATCCCAACCCCTTGCATTTCATGTTGACCAACTTTCTGCACCCTGTCTGTTTTTGCTTGCCCCGAACACGCCTGACAATATTATGGGTCTTGATATGCTCAAGCACTTCAGAGCTACGATCCGCTGCTCCCCTACTGGAGTACGTGTGATCTTAAACGATAATCACCCTATGCCAGAACGGATGTGTGTGGTTGCAGAGGATACTGTATTGGCTTCTCTCCCTTGTACTTTGTGGGCCACTTCGGATACTGATGTGGGACAGATGGCGATTCCGCCTGTCCACATTAGTGTCAAGGAGGGTGCTGTGTTACCACGCCTCCCTCAGTATCGTATTTCCCAGGAGGGGGGAGGAGGCACTCATACAGATTGTGCAGGATTTGATTAAGGTGGGAGTAGTGGAGGAAGTTCCCTACAACGTCTGCAACAGTCCTATTTTACCTATTTTGAAGAAAGATACCGATACTAGGGTTTATCGTTTTATTATTGACTTAAGGGAGGTGAATAAGATAGTGATACCTCAGTATCCAGTGGTTTCTGATATCACGACGTTGCTTACTCTGGTCCCGCCTACGGCGACCACATTTTCGGTTATCGATTTGAAAAATGCTTTCTTTTCGATTCCTATTCATCCTGATAGCCGATACCTCTTCGGCTTCACTTTGAATAATCGGTCTTACAGATTTTGTAGAGTCCCTCAGGGTTATACAGAGAGTCCTAGTATTTACAGTCAAGCATTGAAAAGACAATTGGATTCCTTTGTTCTGCCTGATGGTGTAGCCCTTATACAATATGTCGACGACATCTTGTTGGCGGCCGACACTCCTGAGCTGTGTGAGAAGTGCACGTTATCCTTGCTTTCCTTTTTGGCATCTCACAATCACAAAGTGTCGAAGAAGAAATTGCAATTCTGTAGACCAAAGGTGACTTATTTGGGTCACCTTTTGTCTAAGGAGGGGCGTGCACTCACACCAGATCGTATTCAAGTGATTTTGGACACACCAGTACCTTCCACACAGAAGGACGTGCGTGCATTTTTGGGTCTTGCTTCTTTTTGTAGGCAATGGATATTGGGGTTTTCACACATAGTTAAGCCATTATTAGCACTTTTGACAAAAGATCCCCCAATTCCTCTTCCCTGGTCAAATGAGTGTGAAATTGCCTTTCAGCAATTGCGACAAGCCCTTTGTTCAGCACCAGTGTTAGGTACCCCTGATTATACGAAGCTCTTCACAGTGTATGTACATGAGAGAGATGGATGCACATTATCAGTTTTAGTACAGATGCACGGCGACAAGCAGCGCCCCTGTGCATATTTTTCGGCTGTACTTGATCCTGTTGCCCGAGCGTTGCCTGGCTGTTTTCGCTCGGTTGCGGCGACAGCGGTGTCAATACGCCAAAGCGAGGGAATTGTGTTATCTCATAATCTGTTGGTATTAGTCCCCCATGCTGTTGATGCCCTGCTTAATCAGACAAAGACGCAGCATTTGACCAGTGCTCGTTTAACGGGATATGAGTTGACGCTTTTGGCTCCTCATATTACGTTAAAGAGATGTGCAACGTTAAATCCAGCCACATTGTTGCCGTTCCCGGAAACTCAGTCTGAAGCACGAGAAGCACATGACTGTATTCTTGTGACTGAGGAACAGACAAAGGGTCGTATTGATACGCCCTTTACAGATGTAGATGGAGAACTATGGGTGGACGGATCATGCCTGAAGCTACCAGATGGTACGACTTCAGCAGCGTATGCAATTACCACATTACAAACAATAGTGGAGACAGCACGCATACCGCAGAAATCAGCTCAAGCAGCGGAACTGATAGCATTAACACGAGCATGTGAGCTCAGTACAGGATTGTGTGTGAATGTTTATACAGATAGCCGCTATGCCTTCGGAGTGGCGCACGACTTTGGCCTACTCTGGAAGGAGATAGGGTTTCTAACGTCACATGGAGCACAGATAATGTATGGAGAGTTAGTTCACAACCTTTTGACTGCATTAACATATCCAAAGAAGATTGCTATAGTTAAATGTAGTGCCCATAAAAAGGTGGTTGATAAAGTTGGAGAAGGGAATGCTTTGGCAGACCGGGTGGCACGAGAGACTGCGATGCAGCCTGGCTCTACTGCAATGTATGTTGTGAAGTCACAGGCAGAAAGATGGCACGATGCTAGGAGAGAAGTGCTGGAGATACAGAGGACCGCTTCCGATAAGGAACGGGAGCAATGGTCCAATGATGGAGAATTAGATGAAGGGTGTTGGAGAAGTAAGCAGATGGATAAATGGAAGTTACCCACAGCTTTCGTACAACCTATGGTTCAGATGGCACATGGACTAGCGCATGTCGGAGCTTCCGCAATTGTGAAATTACTCACATGAGTTTGGGAGCATCCGGAGATCGCTAGTACGGCAAAGAGGGTAGTGCAGACTTGCATGATTTGCCTGAGGTATAACCCAGGAAAGGGTACACGAACTCCGGCAGGAGGATTTGCAACACCTACTGCACCCTTTGAGGTATTGCAGATGGATTACATTCAGCTTGAGCGCTGTAACAATCTGAAGTATGTTCTAGTAGTGGTTTGTGCCTTCAGTAAATGGGTTGAGGCATACCCTACGAAAGACAATACTGCAATGACTACAGCCAAGATGCTATTGAAGGAGTTCCTCCCTCGATATGGTGTTTGTAGATTGTTGTGGAGTGATAACGGACCTCATTTTATAGCAGACGTTATCAAGTATGTCCTGAAAGGACTGGGAATTACCCAGAAATTTCATGCAGTGTTTCACCCTCAGTCTGCGGGATTGGTTGAGAAATATAACGGTACTTTGAAGCTCAAGATCGCTAAGATCCAAGCTTCGACTTCTTTGACTTGGCCAGACGCTTTACCACTGGCATTACTGTCAATTAGATAGATACCGCATTCTCGGACCGGTCTCACGCCATATGAGATCGTGTTCGGACGCCCAATGAATATTTGGGGTCCACCGAAACCGAAGTCAGTGTATGATGTACCTTGTGTAATGATGAATGATTATCTGGCACAGTTAACGGATAATTTGGTTTCTATTCATCAACAGGTTCGAGAAGCGCTCCCTGATCGGTCCACAGGTGAAGGACATAACCTCCGGCCTGGAGACCATGTCATGATCAAGGTGTTTGAAAGGACGAACAGTCTGGAGCCGAGATGGGTTGGTCCTGAGCAGGTCTTGCTCGCAACAAGGACAGCTGTGCGAGTCTCCAATCGGAAGAACTGGATCCACTCCTTGCACTGTCGTAAAGTGCCACCTGGATTAGTGGAGCCTGCTGTATTGACCGACCATCGAGAAATCCTGACTGCAGAGAAAGGCCGTACTGTGGAACCAAACGACGCTGAGGAGCTCTTCCCGGACCAAGCGATTCCTGGAGGTAGAAGATATCATCTCAGACCGAGGAAGGGATTTCTTTCTGCATCAGGACATTGTCAGAACGGCCCTTAGGTTAGTGAAACGGAGAGCCAATGAGGCAAGGGGGGGGGGGGGGATCAGCCCTGCATTAGTGTAGTGACACCCGTCTTGGCCCGCTGGTGAAGAAATCAACGGCTGCCTAAGGGGAAGAGTTCTGACAACTTTTAGTTTCAGGAAGATATTGACTACTATAAAATGGAGAAGAAGAACATTCTCTGTGCGACAAGTTTTATTATCATTGTAGCCATTGTTGGTATAACCACGTGGTTTGTTGAGGATGTGACTCCTGCCCGTGAGTTACTTGTTTTGACTACTCCAGTGCCTGAGGAGCACTACTTTTACACCCTTCCGTTTCGAGAACTGAAGCATCGTCAGTCTTATTTGAATAATACTTTTATCCAGATGTTGCATCATACCCATGTTGCTACAAATGCTACGAACTGTTGGATATGTGGTATGATGCCAGCTCATCAGAAGAAAGGAGGAACGCCGTTCATACCTCTTCCTTTCTCTCATAATGGCTCTTGTAGAGCATGGTACACTTTGCTTTTTGCCACACGGAAACCTACAGTGGGACGACTACTTTTTAGACTTAATAGAGAATGTCATCAAGATAAAGAAGGCTATCCACAAGCGAATGGGACAATATGGGAGTGGGAAGAATATCGACCAGACAATGAATCAATTCCCTATATCTTCACGAACACCAGAGACACTGCTGGAAATGAACAATTTGTGATTCAAGTGGCACAAGCTCAAGCGGACCTGTGTGTCCAGAGTGTGGGTCGTATTCCTGTTGGTGTTAGTGACTGTATTAGTGTTTTGAATATAGATGGATTAAACAATAGTACTTTCTTAGCTTCCCATAATACGTATTTCGTATGTGGGAATAAAGGTTATTATCGCTTACCAGCCGGCTGGTCCGGAATATGTTATGTAGCGTTTTTATTACCCCCTGTATTCTTAGCGCCTGCATCCTATCATAAAGATTTGAAGTTATTGAACAATGTAACTGTAAATAGGTATAAACGTACTCTATCTATTGATGATGTTGACCAAACTGACACTAGCTTACAGCAGTATGTTAATTTAACTTAGGATTGTTTTTCTTTGTTGGAGCTGCTCTAAATAGTAGGAAGGTTCGACGATTAACAAGAGTTGTAGAGGCTGTAAAGAATCAAGCTGCTGCTGCTCTTGGGAATCTTACGGAAGAATTACAAATCACTAGAATTGTTGCGTTACAGAATCGTATGGTATTAGATGTTATGTTAGCAGACAGAGGTGGAGCATGTAGAATTATCGGAAGTAGTTGTTGTGTATTTATTCCCGACCACACGCCATCAGTCTATAACGCCATTAACCCCTTCGATGCTCATGACGGAACGGTTCCGTCATGAGCCACGGTTGAGCTGTGCTCATGACGGAACCGTTCCGTCATGACCACGCCCGCGCAGACATCAGTCAGCACCGCGGGGGAATCCGCCCCGCATGGAAGGGGTTAATAAATTGCATAAAATCGCAGATGAGATCCATACAGGAAATGGCACTTGGACCTTTTCTGGATGGTTTTCGGCATGGATTACTACATGGGGATGGAAAGTTTTAACTGGTCTCTGTATTATTGTAGCAGTTCTGTTTTCCTGTTGCATCTGTGTTCAGTGTGGTCCTTTCCTCTGTTCTTTATGTGTGTCATTCTGTATTCCTGATAAGAAAGCTATTGCCAATGTCACCTATCAGAAACATTTAAACAAAGAGGTGGAAGAGATGATAAAAATTGACATATATGATGATTATCCTAACAAGCCGAATGTCTTCAGTGAATGCTGAAAGGGTCGTCTGTTGAAAACTGAAACAGCGATAATGATTAAGCATTCACTAAAGACATGAATTCTCTCTAGTTAAAGTGTGTTTCTTGTCTTATGTTGCCTAATGTCCGGACTCCATTTTGTATTGTCATGTCTCCACGTGCTTTGCACGAGAAGAGTCCTACCTTTTCGCTAGTTGCTCTTGTAATCTGCCTAGTAACAGTCTATAAATAGCTCCTTTGTCCGTCTGGCGCATGCCCAGACTTGACCACATCTGTTATCAGTTAGTCCTTGTTTGACCATGTTTTCGCGGGCTCAGGAAATTGTTAACTCCGCCCATATATTGATCCTGCATCGAAAATGTCCATAAATGGTAATGAATTTTGCTCTCTGTTGTATCCACCCACTTATGAGCCCCTCTGTTGTGTATAAAAGGGGACCGTGTACGCAAGTTCTTTGTGCTACTCTATGCAATACTGAAGAGTGTTGTGTAGGTTGTAGGACCACCCTTAAGGGTTAATAAACTCTGTCCTGTATTTTGCAGTTTCCGTGCCAACTTCCTTCTAGCTTTTGTTACAGGAGAGCGAACCCTTGTATTCTGCGGGCCTAGCTGGGGCCTGTACTCATCAGCAGGTTTCTGCACGCTCTGTAACCACACAAAGTGTACCTTTGGAAGAACCATCGAGATGTATTGTGTAATCCAGCCTAGCATTGATTATCAATAATTACAGCTATATGCCCTTTGAACATGTAAAACCGCGATTCAAAAAAGAAGGATTATTTTGCATGAAGGAAGATTTTGCCAACTAACCACTTTTGAGAAAGTATTTCAGGTATGTTACATGTACAGAGGTTTGCTGTAAGAAGTCATTTTTAAGTGATGGATTCAATAAACAGGTTGTTGCCAGAAAGCTACTTTTACCTCCTCCTCTTTACGGATGTTACACTGCAGTGGAGTCACTACTGCTGGGCTTGAGGGTGGGATTTTAGCAGCTAACTCTTCAGCTGCTTCTTTTAGTTTGTCCAGCTTTCGGGAAGCAATAACTACTTTGCATCCTGTGCAGAGAAAAAAGATACTTCATTAAAAAGTTAGGAAACTAATTGTGCATCAACAAGGTATAGGCCACTGCACGTCCAATAGATCAGTGCCTCTGGAATTATGAGATTGTTCAGCTGTGGTGTTTTTTGAATATCGAGGAGTTTGCACATTAATACATCATCTGCTACATAATCTGCAGATTTTACAACAAAAAAATTGTTTCATGCACAAACGGTTCAAAAGCTACTAAAAACGGAGCAACGTGTTGCAAAGCAGTGGGAGGACCTTTGCAACGTTTGACTGGTCACCTTTATGTTGCTAATTGCTATATTTGGGTGGTATACTGGTATTAATGAGGTTCAACCTATGCCCAGACATTGTTAACAAGTGTAAAAATAGCAAAGTAATAAAATAATGCCATCATAAAATGTGCTACATTATGCCGCATAATTTGCCTTTTCTTGCTGCATAATATAATCAACCCTGCCGCAAAATGTGGTCCTCCTCTGCCACATAATTCCAGTGCCCGTACAATAGACACACTGATGTGATAAAATGGATGGAAAGACCAATTTAAATAACGGACAGCTAGATCTCGCAATTCAAGTACAGCATAAGGTGCTGGGGGCCAGACGAACGACCATTCCATTTTGTGAGTCGCAAACTGCATTTTTTTGCAATCGCAAAATGGAATGTACAACAGTGTCTGAGGCAATGTTTGCGATTCCCAAATGGGTCACAAGGGACCTGCCGCATTAATATTCATGAGGTAGGTCGCAATTTGCGACCCATTGGGAATGGCTGGCACTCACAGGGATGGTGGCCTGCTCGGGTCAGCAGATCACCATATCTGTGATTGCATATTCAATAAAGCAGTTTTTTTTGTTTTGAAATCAAGCCCGTTTTCCTTAAAGGAAAACTGGTTGCGTCAAAAAAGAAAAATGAAACGTTACAGTTTCATTTTTTAAGAGTAGGCAGTCATCTGTGGGACCACTGCCTGCTCTTAAAAATTGTGAGCGTCCACATTAGAAAAGAGTTCCCATTTGCGACTGGTTTACCACCAGCTTTCCATTGGCAGTAAAATGTGAATGTTTTGCTCAGCATTTCGATCGCAAAACATTTGTACATGGCACTGCGAGTCACTATTAGGAAGAGACGCCCTTGGCACGCCCCTTCCTAATAGCGAGTCGCAAACCCTAGTTTGCTAGTGGGGAATAGGTTACCAACTCGCAAAATAGGGTTTGTACATGCCACAGACCTATTTAGTGGTTGCAAACGGCCCGATTTCCCATTTGTGACCGATAAATTTGGTCGTGCATATGGCCCTAAGTGGCTTAACTGGTAGGGTCTTCCAAACTTAAGTATAAGGGAATAACCAATACACATGCCCATTACACAAAAATATGCGCTATGGTACTTAGAACTGTCCCCAATTATTCATGGATTTTCAATGGTGCAAAAAAGTTAATACTTGCCAAGTCCTATAAAAGGCTTTTACAAGTATAAACAAAACTAAAGGTTTTACATTGCCACTAAATCCACATGACCCACATGACCCAGCTATCTACATTTGAAATTGCTTGCAAGGAAAACTGATTTAACCGAAATGTAGGTGCGACAGTTTGGCACATGAACCAGCCATAAAAATGTTGCACCTCTTTAGACTTTATTTAATTGCACAAACAGTGTCTGGCTACCTAGCGTGGCGATTGTCTGGACCATGAATTTTAGTGATATTGAAAATAATTGTCACTAAAAATAAGTTCAATGGTATCGATTTGCAGCTCCCAGCCCCTCGTAAAAACGTAAAAATAAATTGAAAACAAATCATTTAGGTGGCATTAAACGCTGAAAACAAGGGACTGAGGGGCAGGGAGCTTACTGAGGGGTATAACTTTTTTTTATTATTATTAAACCTAGCAGAAAGGGGTGATTTCAGGAAGCAACAGGTGGATTGAAGAGAAGGGGTGGGGGGGGTGAGATAACTTGCGGGCGGGGATGTGATGGTGGTACCAGCTTATGGTGGAGAGAGCTAGACAAAGTATGCAATCCTATGGAGGGTTAAACCAGAAAGAAACAATGTGGCGTAACGGTCAGAGCTGTTCATTTTGGAACTGAGAAGCAGGCTCGAGTCTCGGCGTCGGCTCAACACTTTGTTGTTGTAAGCAAATCACCTAATCTCCCAGTGCCTACCAAACAATAAATGTATCCTTGTAACTGGTGCTCGTGTAAAGCGCTCCCAAAACTTGGGGTCGAGTTCGCGCTATTTAAACTGCAACAACAAAAAAAGTAGGGTAAATTGCGCAATGTCTTGTAATAAAATCCATGGCTCTCATAACAAGCAGGTTAACGGGGTGAGGGTAGTAGAGAAGTCTTATCTGCCACCACAGTTCACAGTTTTTCATCAACAATACCACCGTTACAGCATTTTAAGGCAAGTTTGATATGTGGATCAGGAGGGACATATGTAGGTCTTGTTATGTTTTTTTTCCCCTCTATTAAAACTAAGAAAGCAAGCAAACTGAGACTTGTCCCCGGGGGTTGCGCAGATATGCTTTCCTTATTTATGTCTTGCAAACGCTCAATTTAAAATCATCCGCCAGATTTTCCCCCTGCTGTGGAACATACTATGCAGCATTAATTTATACAGCGCGACGTCTCACGAAGGTATAGAAGCGCATTAAATGAGCATCGCTTCCATTACACAAGGTCACATTATAATTTTGTCAGTTATGGGGAGATTAAGTGATTTGCCCAGAATCACAGGATGTTGAGCTGGCGCCGAGACTCGATCCTGGTTCACTAGCTCCAAAGTGAACAGCTCCAGCCCAGCCGTAGCGCCAGTCTCTCTCCCCCACTTGCCTGCCCAGCTCTAGCTCACTGCTGGACTTTGCAACAGTGTGAGGCTCACTTACTGTTATGAAAGAAAACATCCCATTCCAAGATGACCGCCTGGCACGACTAGAAACAAACCCATTCCAAGATGGACGTAGCACTTACGTCAATTTCATGCAAATACACGCAAAATCGGACTTAGCAAAGGTCGCAGTGAAACCCACCTAGAGTGAGCAGTTCAGCTGCGATAGCCTTGCCGATACCGGTGCCACCCCCGGTCACGATAGCCACGCGGCTGTTGAACAGACCCGGTATGAAAACGCTGTTGGCTGCCATGGTTAACTTGTACTTTGGACGGCTCGCACTGTGCTTTTAAAGAGGTGACTTGACCACGCCTCTAGCGTCACGAGCCCTTACTTTCCGGTATCAGCCATCACCTTCACTATAGCCATTGGTTAGCGCCACAGTTAAAAGGGGCGTTGAAAACAAATGAGGACTAACATTTTAAAGGTTCTGTTTACCAGTTTTGTGGACAAGTGGTGGCCATACCGAATTCTATGGACAAAAAGGAGAGAGTTTCCCAGGTGTACCAAAAGGGACCGGGTATGTAAGATTAAACAAAAGAAGCTTCCCTTTTGTATTTACTTAATATATGCCGATAGTCAGTTTAGATATTATATATTGTGAACCCGAGACCTAGAATCTACAGACCATTACACTTCAAGTATCTAGTATGATAGTATTTATTAAAAAAAAATTTTTCTCAAATTTATTTAAAATTATTACAGTCAATGTCACTATAAGTTTAGCAATCAACATTAATTCATAGAATTCATATAATTATCAATCATAAAAACACATATTCAACAAAAATAATCACAGTTACATACAATTAAAATGAACACTCAATAGATCATTTGAATTAACTAAGCATAACAAAATTACAGTAATAGAAAACAACAACAAATATAATTTGTGTCCTCTTGTCAGACAAGAGGACACAAATTATATTTGTTGTTGTTTTCTATTACTGTAATTTTGTTATGCTTAGTTAATTCAAATGATCTATTGAGTGTTCATTTTAATTGTATGTAACTGTGATTATTTTTGTTGAATATGTGTTTTTATGATTGATAATTATATGAATTCTATGAATTAATGTTGATTGCTAAACTTATAGTGACATTGACTGTAATAATTTTAAATAAATTTGAGAATTTTTTTTTTTTAATAAATACTATCATACTAGATACTTGAAGTGTAATGGTCTGTAGATTCTAGGTCTCGGGTTCACAATATATAATATCTAAACTGACTATCGGCATATATTAAGTAAATACAAAAGGGAAGCATACCGAATTCTATGTCAGGACCGAAGGCTCCGATTATGCTTCTCATTTCTTTACTAGGAAATGCTCAGCAGCCAATCATATTACAGTAAAAGAAATAACGCTACAATACCCCTGAACACACTGGGTATCACCTGATAACCATAGAGAATCTCCTATAAAAGGTCCATAAGAGAATACCACATCCCTCTTTCTTTGCTGCTCTGCAGCCAGTTAAGTGCTTTACCTATCATTTGCCATATTGCATTGTTCTTTTGCCTTGCCTTGCATTGCATTCATTTGCTTTATTACGCTGTATTTAATTCATGCTGTTGCCTGTACCTGTATGTGCGCCTCATAGGCGCTCTGTTTATTTGCATTGGTGCTGTTTTGATCAGTTTCGCCGTTTTATCCGTGCGGCGTCCGTCGCGTGTTCCAATCTGTTTCAGCCGGTACTTTGGTCATTCTGTGTTTGATGCAGGGAGCGTGTGTTCGCCTCCCCGGTTCGGGCACTTTGCACCCGCGCTTGTCTGGTCACGATTCCGTCCCAGGTCCGATACTCCTCAGGATTCGGGTGATGCTATAGGGGGTCCACCTCTCAGCGTCCCCAACTCCTGCACTAAAGGCACGGAAGGTTGCAGCAATCAAGCGAGGGAAGGGAAGGATGGGAACAGCAGGGATTAGAACCTGTAAAGGAATACAAACATAGAAACAATACTTTACATTGACATGCCTAAAAATGCTACTCTCAGTAATTCTCGCTAAGATCTTCACATGCACTATTTTTATAGTGGGCTTCAATATTGTGTCATAAATAAGCCAACTCTTACATCAGGCTCAAACCATGCACCTCGCAAACCTACAGGTACCTCCCAACAGGGAAACGTTCTCTATGGTATAATGCCCTCGTGAAATGTAAAGAGCGATAGCAAAACCTTCTACTGTCTCAAGAGTTTCACCCAGAGCTTTTAGACAGTCTCGTTTGTGGCACAAGAAAGCAAAATGAAAAGGACGTTGCACTGTAGATCAGGCAATACCAACAAAACTGCTTCTGGCAGAAAGACTCAAACCTATGTCTAAAGCGAGCCTTAAATTGTCTGGATAGTGAGCACTAGGAAGTAAGCAACGGTTGCCTCACCGCTTCAACGGTTCCCAGTGTCTATTCCTTATTGTCCTTTAATCAAACACCCCCGCTACGGGAAGCGAGAGTAAAGAAACAAAACGGGTTAACGTTACCCCCCCCTCCAATTGCACCAGGGACAATGTATTACTGCTTCGCCTGAATCACTGGCGATCCGAATATACAACGGCCCCAAATGGCTCACTCCTCCCCGGGGAGAAGCGAGCTCCTGCGCCGATACCTGATGGTGCTTCACAGACCGAAGGAGGAACCCGGCTGAGTCTTGCACGCCGCTACTCGCGTGCTCGTCCACTTGTCGTTTTCCGCTTTTCTCCGGAAAGGCGAAGGAGGGATTTCCAGGCCCCCCCGGCCAGGAACGTAAATGCCCTTCGCCACTGCAGGTATGGAAACAACGAGGCGGCTCTCAAGAATCCTCGTGGAACGGGTTCGGGAAACACGGAACTCGTTTATCCTGAATTATGCACAGCGTCGGTTGTGCGTCTTCTCTTTTTATGCCCGCGGCTCCTCCCACTCAATTTCCGGGTAGTCTGGGAGTTGTAGTCGATGTAGGGGCGCTATGCCTGCTTCCTGACAGTAGGTCCCCGTCCCGGCACCTCCTAGAACCGGGCTTGTCCGGGTACCTACGATAGAAAGCCCTTATCCTGGCGGGTGCGTGCACATGGGCACTGGGCACCCACAAATTCTCCTCTGCGGTATACCCTTCCCAGGCAATCAAGTACCAGAGGTTACCTCCCCTATATTTGGAATCCATGATGCATCGCACCTCGTACTCCTGTCCATCCTCTGTGGACACAGCCGGCGGTGGTTTCCTCAGCCCTCCTTTGGCAGGCTTCAAAAGGCTACAGTGGAAGACCGGGTGGATTCGCAGAGAGCCCGGAAGTCGAAGCTTATAGGCCACAGGATTGATCCTTTTTATTACTCTGTAGGGGCCAATGTATCGTGGGTGGAACACGCTACGCAACTTGAAACGAATGTTCTTCGTGGACAGCCACACCCTGTCCCCTTTTCGGTACTCGGGGCCCTCCACTCTGTTTTTATCTGCCCAGTTTTTATATGTTATCTTCGCCTTTACCAGGAGTTTCCTCACGCTTGAGTGTCCTTGTCTCAACGCTCGCATGTGGGTTTGTACCGAAGGCTGATTGACTATTCGTCCGGGCATGGTGATGGGCAGAATCCTAGCATGGTATCCGTAGTTGGCGGAAAAGGGAGAGACGCCTATGGAGCTGTGGGTTGCATTATTGTATGCTAACTCGGCCATCCAAAGCATGGACACCCATGACTCCTGCGCCTGTTCCGCGTAACACCTGAGGTATTTCTTTACCGTTTGATTTAATCTTTCGATTTGGCCATCTGTCTGCGGATGGAAACTCGATGATACCGCTGATTCTATGTGCAGAGACCGACACCACCCCTTCCAGAAGCGGGCAATGAATTGGGGGCCCCTATCAGACACGATGACCTGTGGAATGCCGTGTAATTTCACCACGTGTTGTAACAACAGGTGGGCTGTTTGACCAGCCGTAGGTAGCGTCTTGCAGGGTACAAAGTGGCCCATCTTTGTGAGACTGTCTATGACAACCAAGATGGCGGAACATCCCTGATCCATAGGGAGACCTGTGATAAAATCCAGGCTGATGTTCTGCCAGGGGGCCTGTGGGGTAGGCAATGGAACCAGTTTGCCCCTTCTGGGCGACGTGTCTGTCTTCCCACGTGCACAGTCCTCACACCTGGAAACCCATTCCTTTACGTCGGGGACTAGAGAGTTCCACCAGAAATGCCTTTGCACCAAAAGGGTAGTTTTTCGTATGCCCGGGTGTCCGGCTAAGGGAGATTCGTGACACCACTCAAAGGCCCTTTTCCTAAGGGCTGGTGTAGGTAGAAACAGCCCATGGTTCTGGAAAGGCAGTCCCCCCTTGATTTGTAGTTCCGGTCTTTTAGCCGCCCAACAGCTCCAAGCCTCCGGACTCTTGTATTTCCTTATGTCTTCCAGATAGTTCTCTGCGTGTATGTCACAGACCACCTTGGAGGGAGGTATAATGGACTCTTCTTGTACTTCTTCATTTCCTTCTGAGGTCATCACCCGAGACAGGGAGTCCGCCTTTCGGTTGTCTGCCCCGGGTCTGAAGGTGATGACGAAATTATACTCCTCGAAGAAGAGCATCCACCTCATCTGTCTGGGGGACAGGCGTCGGGCCGTTCGTAGATACTGCAGATTCCGATGATCGGAATACACGGTGACTGGAAATCTAGCTCCCCACAAATACGGACGCCATTCCTGAAACGCCCTTTTGATAGACAACAGCTCCTTTTCAGCGATATTATAGTTCTTTTCTGCCGGTAGTAGTTTACGGGAGAGATACGCCACGGGGTGAAGCTGCCCTGTTTCTTTGTCTCGTTGGGATAGAATCGCCCTTTTAGCCTCATTAGAGGCGTCTGCCTTACTATGAATGGGGCGTCGAGCTGTGGGTGCCGCAACACTGGTGCGGAGGTAAAAGCCTGCTTTAGGTATTCAAAGGCCTTGTTTGCTTCGGAGGTCCAAGGGAACGACATGCCTTTTCTGAGAAGGCGGGTGATCGGTAGGGCCCTTTGCGAGAATCCTTGTATGAATCTGCGATAATAATTGGATAATCCCAGGAAGCACTGTACTTCCCTTACATTACGGGGAATCGGCCACTCCTGCACCGCCTGTATCTTTCGCTCAACCATGCTCATTCCTTCCGGACGGAGGATCACCCCCAAAAATTCCACTACAGTCACCCCAAACTCGCATTTGCTCAGTTTGCAGAATAACCCATGCTTGCGCAACGCCCTCAACACCTGTAACACATGTTCAGTGTGGCTGCTTTCTGACTCTGAATAAATCAAAATGTCGTCGATGTATACGACTACCGTTCTGTCTAAATATTCCTTCAGAACATCATTCAAGAAGTACTGGAATGCCGCCGGGGCGTTACACAACCCGAACGGCATTACCAGATACTCAAATAGCCCATAACGAGTCTTAAAGGCCGTCTTCCACTCATCCCCTTTACGTATGCGTACCAGGTGGTACGCTCCCCTAAGGTCTAACCTTGTGTAAATCTTTGCTTCACGTACTTGATCCAGCAAGACGGGGATGAGGGGCAAAGGATACCTATTGCGAACAGTGTTTTTGTTTAGCATGCGGTAGTCACAGCACGCTCTCAAGTCCCCGTTAGCTTTTGCAATAAAAAATAAAGGAGACGCCGCAGGTGAACGGGAAGGACGAATAAACCCTATCTCCAAGAAGTGATCCAAATACTCTCGGAGGTGCTTAGTCTCTGGTTCGGAGAGCACGTAAACCCGACATGTAGGGATCGTAGCGACCTCCACCAGATCTATCTGGCAGTCGTAAGACCGGTGTGGAGGAAGCATTTCGGCCTGGGATTTGCTAAAGACATCCGCAAAGAGGGAGTACTCCTTGGGTAGACTTATCTCCTTTTCAGCTGCTGTTGCGACTACTAAAGTGTGGGCCAAGACGGTGGCACACGAGCTCCCACCTATCACCAGGTGCTCCTGGCATTCCTCTGATAGGAACTGAACGGTTCTTCCTCTCCAATCGATGGTAGGATTGTGGAGGCTGAACCAAGGCATCCCCAGGATCACCTCGTACTGTGGAGCCTCTATAATATTCAGCGCTAAGTCTTCGATGTGTCGCATCTCTCCGGTGCTATACGTCAGTCGCAAACTCTCGGTTTGTTCTATGAGGAGCCCTGAGGTCAGAGGTTTACCATCCACTGCTAACACTTCTTCGGGTATGTCCCTTGCTATTTTCCCAATTGATAAGCGGTCTACCAAACCGCGGTGGATAAAATTACCCGTGGTCCCGGAATCCAACATCGCGTTCACTCTATAGATTTGGGAACCTATCTCTAACCACATACTCAACTCTATATGTTTTTCTGTGTCCCTCTGTTGATTAGTGGCCAAAGAAGGGATCTTCCATAGTTAAGCCTCTGTCTCTCCAGCGGGGTCTTCCGCCCCTGCTGGAGCGTCAGAGCCTGTCACCGTGGCTATGGCTTTTCGGTTCCTGTAATTACCCCCCGGTTTTTTGGGCCTAGCAGGACATTCGCGGACATAGTGCCCCTTCCTGCCGCAATACATACACAGTCCCTGTGTTCTTCTGCTTTCTCTTTCACTCTGTGAAAAAGGAGCACGGACAGCCCCCACTTCCATGGGCTCCGGGGCCCCGTCACTACCTGTGGCTTCCTTCCGTCCTTTCTCTCCCCGGAATCTGTCACCCCCCCTATCCGTGATACGTCCATCCAATCGTAATGCCAGACTGACCAGAGCCTCACACGTACGGGGCTGCGGATCGATTCTCGCTATGACATCCTTTAACTCATTGCATAATCCCTGATAGAAGAGAGACATCCTCTTCTCTTCAGGCCATGCAGCTTCCGCTACCAGACAGTTAAAAGAGGTCAAATACGTCACCAACTCAGTTCTTCCTTGTTTTAACTCTAGAAGCTCCCGATCAGCGCTAAACGTGGTAGTTCGCCTATCGAACACTCCTTCCAGAGCTGTCCTGAAGTCATCCCAGTCAGATAAGACCGGATCATTATTGCGTACTAGAGGGACCACCCAGTTGGCTGCATCACCAGCCAAGTAAGAGATAGCAAACGCCACCCTGGAGTGGTTAGTCGGGAAAGATGAAGGCCTACATGAAAAGTGCATCAGGATCTGCGTCAGAAACACCTGTATTTTATGGGGGTCTCCTGTGTATCTCTCTGGGTTGGCTAATGGAATGGGGGGCGGCACAGTGACCTGAATAGGAGATGTACCGGTTCCTATATCAAAAGGGTTTCTTGTCAACCTTTCTACTTTGTCTCTTAAATCCGCTGTTTCTGAGCTGGAAGCCGCTAATTCCTTCTGAACCACGGCGAGGGCTTGTAAGACCTCCTCCATGCTGCTTCCCTACAGTACCCCCCGAACCGGGAGGAGTCTCAATACGTGGGTGCGTAATTCTGTCATGATTCCGTCCCAGGTCCAATACTCCTCAGGATTCGGGTGATGCTATAGGGGGTCCACCTCTCGACGTCCCCAACTCCTGCACTAAAGGCACGGAAGGTTGGAGCAATCAAGCGAGGGAAGGGAAGGATGGGAACAGCAGGGATTAGAACCTGTAAAGGAATACAAACATAGAAACAATACTTTACATTGACATGCCTAAAAATGCTACTCTCAGTAATTCTCGCTAAGATCTTCACATGCACTATTTTTCTAGTGGGCTTCAATATTGTGTCATAAACAAGCCAACTCTTACATCAGGCTCAAACCATGCACCTCACAAACCTACAGGTACCTCCCAACAGGGAAACGTTCTCTATGGTGTAATGCCCTCGTGAAATGTAAAGAGCGATAGCAAAACCTTCTACTGTCTCAAGAGTTTCACCCAGAGCTTTTAGACAGTCTCGTTTGTGGCATAAGAAAGCAAAATGAAAAGGACGTTGCACTGTAGATCAGGCAATACCAACAAAACTGCTTCTGGCAGAAAGACTCGAACCTATGTCTAAAGCGAGCCTTAAATTGTCTGGATAGTGAGCACTAGGAAGTAAGCAACGGTTGCCTCACCACTTCAACGGTTCCCAGTGTCTATTCCTTATTGTCCTTTAATCAAACACCCCCGCTACGGGAAGCGAGTGTAAAGAAACAAAGCGGGTTAACGTTACCCCCCCTCCAATTGCACCGGGGACAATGTTCGCCTGAATCACTGGCGATCCGAATGTACAACGGCCCCAAATGGCTCACTCCTCCCCGGGGAGAAGTGAGCTCCTGCGCCGATACCTGATCGTGCTTCACAGACCAAAGGAGGAACCCGTCTGAGTCTCGCACGCCGCTACTCGCGTGCTCGTCCACTTGTCGTTTTCCGCTTTTCTCCGGAAAGGCGAAGGAGGGATTTCCAGGCCCCCCCGGCCAGGAACGTAAATGCCCTTCGCCACTACAGGTATGGAAACAACGAGGCGGCTCTCAAGAATCCGTGTTTCCCGAACGGGTTCGAGAAACACGGAACTCGTTTATCCTGAATTACGGTTGTGCGTCTTCTCTTTTTATGCCCGCGGCTCCTCCCACTCTATTTCCGGGTAGTCTGGGAGTTGTAGTCGATGTAGGCGCGCTATGCCCGCTTCCTGACATGTCTTTGTGGAGCGGGAGTGCGGGGCTCAAGGACTACGCGAATCTCTCGCGTAGTCCTTTTTCTATTGTGGTTCAGGTGGCCGTTACCGCGCATGTGCGGCGGCCATTTTAGTTGTTTACATTTCTTGCACACATCGCAAATTTAGCGCGGGAGCAGCGCTTCCTTTGCTCATTGCCCACAGCCTGTTCCACGCTTCATTTCACACCCATCTGTATAAAATCTTCAGTTTGGGCTGTACAATCAAGCATAGGCTTTTGCCTAGAGTGGTGTCATTGTTGGCAAGCCCTCCCTCCACGTTTAATTGGCTAACTATTCAGGTTGCTGTGTACCTGTATATTTTGTTTCTTGCCTTAGGGGTTTTGCCACTCCCCCCTGTCTTTGCCTTTGGCTTTTTTGAATTGCAGTGTTTTGATCCTTCCTCTTGTGGGCATTAATTTACACTTTAGTGTGTGGCTATGGCTGAATATTATGATGAGGAAGAGTATTATTATGATGACGGGGCCTCTGGCTCCATGGAGCAGGATTTGGTGGAAGCTCTTGATGTGGGTGTTCAACACTCCGTGAATAAAGCGCTGGTCCGCGCTATTGAGCCCTTAAAACGTCACCTGTCTAATTATGCTTTGCAGCAGGGCTGGCTACCTACGTCTTCTGGGCGTTCTTCCTCAAAGTCTACCAAATTTGCCAATCCTCACAAGTCAGACTTTGTTAAGTTAGCCAAGGCTCTCTCTAACGACCATTCTTATGGTCAGTCGTTTACGGAGGCTCGGGCCTCTCAGTCTCATCGGACGGACGATGATGACTCTTCTTCTCCAAGGTCTTCGGACCATGACGCCTCTCCTCCTCCTGCTAAGAAGGCTCGTAAAGAGCATTTTGTAGATGCGCCTACGCATCCCCAAATCCTTACTTTTGACCCTTCTGACATTGTGCACCCTAATTCTTCTTCTTGGCTTCCGTCTGCGGAAGTGGCGGAATATGTCCAATCACATATTCGTCAACCGTTCGACAAAGAGGTGCGGAACCGTCTTCGGTCTGAATGTCCTCGGCCGGATTTACCTGATAAATTGGCTGCCACTCCAGACGTTGATCCAACCATGGTTACTTGCCTTAAAAAATAAGCTAAAGATCCCAAAAAGGGTATTGACAGGGCATGGCGCTCTTGTCAGGATAAGTTATTAGATTTACTGGGTCCCCTAACAAAAATTTTGGATTTGGGTTTTTGGGCTAAGGAGTCTTCCACCGCCATTGACCCAGATGAGTTAATTGGTTGGTCTCAGAGGGCCATTTGTCAATTTTGAAACGCTAATTGTGCCATGTCATGTGAGCGTCGCCGCTCTATTCTTTTGAAGTTAGACCCAAAACTAGCAGAATTGTCCACTTCTGAGTCTGGCCCTTTGACTCAGAGTTTGCTGTTTGGTCATCCTTTTCTTAAAGAGTTGACTACATTTGTTGCCACGTTTAGTGGACTAGATAAAGCTCAGTCCTCTCTTAGGCGTGCTTTTCGCCCGTTTTTTGGGCAGGCCGGACGATCGTTCGGCCGTGGTTCTACACAAAACACCCAGCATGGCTATCAGTCCCATCGTGGAGGTCATCAGGACTCCAGTTATAACAACAGATCCTCCTTCTATCCTTCTCGCAAAGGCCGAAACCAATTCCGGAAGGGACGCTATGGTGGAAACCAAGGAGGACATCACGATTCCTCAGCTTCAGGTGAGTCTGATCTCAGCTTCAGAAGCTTTGTTGGGGGGCAGAATTCAGTTTTTTCTCTCCAGTTGGCAACTGATCTCGAGCGATGCATGGGTGTTGGAAACTGTCAAGGGTTACAAGATAGAGTTCTTCAGCTGTCCGATTCAGCCTCATCCTCCTTCGCCCCTGGTTTTTTCCCTTCAAGATCAAGCTGTCATTTCCGTGGAAATAGACTCTTCTACGGAAAGGGGCCATAGTTCAGACCACCCGTCATCCTCAGGGTTTCTCCAGCAACGTTTTTCTGGTTCAGAAAAAAGGGAGTGGTTCCAGACTAGTTCTCAACCTCCGGGACTTCAACGGTTGGGTTGTTTATCGCCACTTCAAGATGGAGGGTATCCATCTTCTTCGGGACCTGCTTCAGGAAGGGGACTGGATGGTCCATCTCGATCTGAAGGATGCATATTTGTCGATTCCCATTTACGGTCCCCATAGTCGGTTTCTGCAGTTCCAATGGCAGGGAGTCTGGTTCGAGTACAAAGTTCTCCCTTTCGGCCTCTCGTCAGCACCCTGGTGCTTCACAAAACTTCTGAGGCCTGTTGTGGAATCTCTGCGAGCCCGGAGTGTTCGTCTGATAATTTATCTGGATGATGTTCTCATCATGGCTCATTGCCCTCGTCTGTTAATGACTCATTTGGAGTAGCACGGTTTGTTAATACTTACGGGGCTGTAACAAGGCACATAACGAGTAAATATGTGGTAAAACTGTATACGAGACACCAGTCTATTTGTTGAGGCGCAATAGAATATTAATAAGAATACTATTATCAATGAGATGATGTTCGGGCAGGCACACGACCCCCAGCAGAATTTATTTGCCCCGAGTGCGATCACATTCGCAAAACGACATACAGAGGATTGGCTTTAGGATTAAAATAGGTATTGGAAACATCGAAGGGAGACGAAGGTGATACGTTTAAAGCCGTAAAAAATAGAGATTTGTCTCCATCTGTCAAATAAATATATGGCAAATAAATAAGAAATTATATAATATATACATATGTCTTACAGCCACGAACGAGGCATCTGACTGGGAGATAAAATTGAGAGTCACCAGTAAAATCGTTGTTTTAACCAGAAAAGAGTGGTTAATCTGAGACACTGCGGAATTGATACAGCGCATTGAATGGGGATATAGGTAAGAGGGTTTTGAGTAAACACTGATGAATATAAGGTGCAGTATATATGCTCCATAGATATCGACTAATTAACTAAAAACGGACAATTATATTGCCTTGTAGATTGAATAAGAAATACTAGATCCATAAAGAATTCCCCATAGAGACTGGAAAGGTAAACAACGACGATGTATAAAACTTTTTTGATACAAGCTCATGATGATGAAAGAATGTGATAGTAATAGAAGTGATGTATGTCCTCTATTTTAGAAAAATTAAGGAAAACTGTCCTAATATTCTTGATGACCAGTGGGAGAAGTCACAAAACTAATCTCCGAGTGCAGGTTTGCACCGGCGAGTGCAGAAAATAATTAACTGTGATTCAATTACAAGATTGTGAGCAAGTATGATTGATTTAAGTGTTGGTGGAGCATAGTAGGGATTGAAGCACTTATGGATTATAAATGTTATAAGAAAAGTATAGAAGATTAAGCTGAATTAATGGATAAATAAGCTCGCTGTAAAGAACTACTAAGAGGGTGGTATATAGAGATAAAGAATGATGCAGTATAGAGCGGATATAGCCGGATGTATATGCTTACTTGTTTATTGTCTTATTTGTTTATAGGTCTGACATGTAACAGATGGTTTTAACTATATGAAATAAGGAGAATAAACTCAATGTCCTGAAGAAGGTGGTTCCAATAAAATACACCACCGAAACGCGTCGACGCATAATTAAGTGTTGTTAAATTGGGCAGGAGCCAGTAGCAAATTATAGACAGGAAAAACTATACTCGTGCTATATGCTGGCTACAAATCAAGCCTGATTAACACAGGAATGACATAGTGTATTGTCTTTATATTGTCTCCTTTTTACTTTATATGTATGTTTTTATATTGTTTTTATATTTCATACAACTGTGTATTATAAATGTATTTGTGAAATTGCTTATCTATATGATTTTATTATCTATAAGTGCTTCACTTGTGTCTAATTTAAAGATTGTGTGTATGAATGATTAAATGATAGTGTGAGAAATTGAATCTGCCCGTTATTCAAAGGAAAAGTCTGTTTCTTAACCTCATTTGGAGTAGTCCATAGATCTTTTACAGTCTCTCGGATTTCTGGTGAATCCTCAGAAGTCGGTTTTCATTCCGTCTCAATCGATGGAATTCCTGGGATTTCTTGTCAATTCCATCACTTACCAACTCCTCTTGCCCAATCAGAAGATCAGAACTATCAAGAGGGAGTTGAGTTTGGTTTTACACAAACAGGTTGTATCATTGAGGTCTGTAGCTCGGATAGTCGGTCTGTTAGCTTCCTCGATACAAACCATATTTCCGGGTCCTCTTCATTACCGTGCACTTCAGCGGCTCAAGATCCACCATCTCCAGGAAGGCCTCAGGTATTTTGATCAAATTCCTCTTTCGGAGGAGGCGAGGTGGGAGATGTTGTGGTGGTTAGAACACATGGAGTCTTGGAATGGTCGAACCCTGTTCGGAGTGTCTCCGGAGGTGGTGATAGAGTCCGACGCCAGTCGGTGGGGATGGGGAGCCCGTTGCGGTCAGATAACCACGGGAGGCTGGTGGTCTCAGGACGAGTTGTCTCTCTAAATCAATTGTCTGGAGCTTCTGGCAGGGTCGTTTGCGATTCGTTGTCTGTCCCCACGCATGACGAACTGTTGCATACTCCTCCGCATGGACAATGTGTCAGCGGTTCGGTATGTCAACAAATTGGGGGGACGCGGTCCAAGATTCTGGCAGTAATCGCCAAGGATTTCTGGCACTTTTGTCTTCAGAGAAACCTCACAGTGATTGCGGAGTACCTTCCGGGGTGCAACAATATGATTGCAGACTGGAATTCTCGTCACCTCCGAGATTTCAACGATTGGAGGCTTCATCCTCGTGTATTCCGGTCATTAACTCGCTTATGGGGTCCGTGCCAGATCGATCTGTTTGCCTCTCGCCTCAACAGGCAACTTCCAGTGTTTTTCAGTTGGCGCCCGGATCCAGAAGCTCTGGCCACGGATGCGTTTCTGCAGGACTGGCCGTCTCATCTGTGTTATGCCTTTATTCCGTTTATAATGATCCCCAGGGTCTTGGCACGCACGAAGCATTATCAGTCGGAATTGATTCTGATCACTCCTCTTTGGAGGGCTCAGGCTTGGTTCCCGGTTCTTCTGGAGATGGTTTGTGCAGTGCCTCTCCTCCTTCCAGGGCATTGGAATCTGTTGCTGGACCCTCTCAACAATCCGCATCCATTGATAGTCAGGTCACCTCCTTCTGGTGGCATGGCGGGTTTCGGGGATCGCTGGCACATCCCAGGCCTTTTGCGAGACGCTACCAGATTTATCAGTGAGGCTTGGTCTCCCAACACACACAAACGTTATGCCGCAGCTTGGAAACGATGGTATAGTTGGTGCGATCAGCGGGAGGTGGATCCCGCTTCAGCAGATGTCTCTTTGATTTTGAATTTTCTTGCATCAATTGCTTCTTCCGGTCTCGCTTATAGAACGGTTAATAATTTTCGATCTGCCATTTCGGCAGGCCATGTCACTATCAATGGCAAACCTGCTGGTGAGCACCCATTGGTCTGTAAATTACTCAGGGGTATCCGGTTGGTAAAACCACCTTGTCCGAAGTATGTGGATTTATGGGATGTTTCTACTGTTTTGCGATTCTTAGAGGCTTGGCCCTCCAATGATTCTCTCTTCCGCAAACAGCTTTCGGCAAAACTGACTATGTTATTATGCTTGGTTTCTTGTAAACGTGTTTCTGATATTCGTGCTCTGGATCTTGCAGGTCGCAGGTTTTCACCTGAAGGTGTCACTTTTGCTATATCCAGACACACTAAGTGTAATTCTACCTCGGTTACTTACCCGAGTTTTCCCAATAATCCAAAACTTTGTGTAGTGCAATGTATTAAGGATTATGAGGTAAGTACTGCTCAATTTCGACAAGATATGCATGGTCAATTGTTGATTGCTCTGCAAAAACCTATTCGCCCTGTGACCCCTGCTACATTAGCAAGATGGGTGAGATGGCTCATGGGTGAGGCAGGTATTGATGTTATGAAATTTGGTGCTCATTCAGCTCGTGGAGCAATGGCTTTCAAAGCTTTTTCTATGGGAGTGAGTTTAATAGACATTATGAAAGCAGCTGATTGGTCAACTGATTCTATGTTTAAAACTTTTTATTATAAACCAATTGAGGATATTGCATCTGTTGTGGTGGCGCAGCTTTGAACAAGCATAATCGGAGCCTCCGGTCCTGACATAGAATTCAAAATTTGCGAACATACGTGACAAGAATTTTCAATTCTATTAAGGACACGGAGGCGAGGATTATCCCACCCATTTTTTCCTGTATTTCATATGGTTGTTTACATTCTCTGCTTTTATTGCGTCTTTATATGATGTACTATGGATGTATTCCTTGTTTTCTTCCCTCCCTGTTACTGTATTTTTTCTGCCATGTAGGAATGGTATATTACGACTCTATGTCTCTTTTCAGGTTCTGATCCTAAGTGAGGCGCGTTGCTCTGCCTCCATGGAATGTCTTTTGGATACCTGCAGGTTCCGGTTTTTGCTTCCGATCCAAGCATCAAGTATGCTGTTCCGACCCGTTGGTCTGCTGTCTCAGTGATCAAACTGCATTGTTTTTTCTACGTTCTTCACAAATGTTGGACTGTGTTTCTTCAATTAACTGTTCCACTTATCAAAGAAAGAGGATGTGGTATTCTCTTATGGACCTTTTATAGGGGATTCTCTATGGTTATCAGGTGATACCCAGTGTGTTCATGGATATTGTAGTGTTATTTCTTTTACTGTAATATGATTGGCTGCTGATCATTTCCTAGTAAAGAAATGAGAAGCATAATCCTCGCCTCCGTGTCCTTAATAGAATTGAAAATTCTTGTCACGTATGTTCGCAAATTTTGAATTGCAGATGGTATTCGGAAAGTTTATAAAACGTCAGGAGGTCTGATGATACTACATACTTTTATGTGAACAAGTCTTTGCAAAGAGCAGGCAAAGGATTTCTATCACAAAGCTTTTGTTTAACAAAACATGATTTTTAAAATGTTTGACGTTTTGATAGTATCTACTATAGCTGGCTAGAATTTCAAACCAGAATGTAAACAATGAATGAGAGATATTTCAGAAATAAGTAGTCAATTGAAGAGTAATAAAAAAATCCCCCAATTTCTGGAAGAAAATCAAATGCCAAATTGTGAAGAAAAAAAGGCGACTGAATTTCCGCCATTGTTATCCAGAGTGTGGAGATAATTCTGGGTCAGGATTCTCCAGACTTGCCATATTCTTTTCAGTCCCTAGTATTGAAAGTCGTATGCGGTTTTTTAGAGAAATAGGTAAACGATCATTCACACAAGAGTGTAACATTTCCTAGCTTTCGTATCTGAAAGTTGTAATTCTATAAAGGCTTCAAATAGGGTTGCCATCTGGCTGTTTTTTTTCACTGGTATGAACAGTATTTTTCTCTGGAAAAGGTGGCAATCCTAGATAACAAGCATTGGCATAGCCAATAGGTCTCGCCTTTGGGATAAAAAAAGAGAGCAATTGCTGCCAAAGTGGGTGTAACAAGGAATGACACAAGGACGGCAATCCAGATACAATGACAGCAAAAAAGTGTAACTTGGACTCAATTATAGTTACTCCAATACAACTGGCGTAATACTGCATGTCAGCCAGGCTGAAAATGACACCCACACACCATCCTTGAAGCAAGTCGTAAACCATACCAACCTTCTATAGGAACTGCAATGAAATCACACAGAAACCAAACTAGACTAGCAATAACACTATCGGGACAAAAACAATAGGCCTGCTTTGGCAAGCTTGGCGATGGCTATATTATTTATATTTTTATTGCAATAAAAATGTTTACAAATAAAAAAAACATTGCATGTGAGGATTCTATAACAGTACTAGTGTGTCTCATCACAGGTTCATGTACTTAGAATAGGTCTAAAAATCCCTTTTACTTTTAATGCTCATCACGGGAAAACATGATTTTAACTGGTGGAAAGAAGTGCTATTAAACTAAATACATCGTTTAAACACACACAACAGACAAAAACAAATAA